>NC_138075.1:87290657-87913157 GCF_964212035.1 Myotis nattereri
TGAGGTTAAAAAATTGTTTTTGTTCTGATGAAGAACTGAAAAGTTTTCTCTGCTGAAGTTTCCTAAAAGTGGAAGTTAATGTTCTAAAATGTATGTGCACATTGCAGTTATGTATATAGCTGAAAAGCATAAAAAGAAAACTATATATTAAATTTCAACATACTTGTTATCCTGCATTCCAGTTGACTGTAGAGAACCTTTAGTCATGTGTATCTGTTTTTGATGCCTCTACAGAATAACTGCCCAGCATCCTCTGCCCAACCAATCTGAATGTAGGAAAATCTACAGATATGACGGAATCTACTGTGAATCTACCTACCAGAAGTATGTTGAAATCTTTGTGAGTCTTCCTTCTGACTCGTGCATCAGTGCTTGTGGTTGCCAGCTATTAAAAAATATCCTTGTATTGAAACCTTATATTTTTCTAATTTAGTGGGGGGGTGGAATAACCAAAACCAAATAGAATAAAAACAACCAAAAATGTGTCTCTGAAATCAAGACAGAAAAAAAAATGTGAATGCTTTTGAAATTCTGGTCTAAGAGTTTTTTAAAAAAATGACTATATTAAAGCTCTTAGGTAAGCTTTTTTTATTGCAATAAACAAATACTTATATGCAAGAAAATCTCAGCAAAATACATTGCACAGGTGCTGTGCATCTTAGGGATTTGAAAGGTGTGTTATGTATAAATTAGCTGTCACTTTTTTTCATTCCTGTAATGGAATGATGAGTTGTAATTTGCATAATCCTTTAAGAAGTCAAATTATACTGTCATGTAGCAGACTTAACATGCTAGCTAAGATTTCAGAGCTTTGCAGCTAATTACTATGTACCTTCCAGGACAGTTAAATTGAAGTTGAGTCTTCTGTCTTTGCTGCCATTTGCTTTGTCCATTACTTAACAGAATCTGCACAGTTGGTAACAAGGTGTTGCTACTCTCTCTGAAGTGAACACTGCTCTGGGGAGGAGAGGCATCTTACTATATCATAGCTTGCCTTGTATTGCTTTTACTAAGAAGAAAGCTTTAGGTTTTTGTATTGTTTTTAAAAAAACAATAGTCTCAATTGGAATCTCCTCAAAAAGGAGAAAATGTATGCTTTTCACAAAAGTTATGGAATATTAATTGAAGCAACATTAACCTTTACTTACTTAAGTTTTCTTATAAAAATGTAAAGTAAGGTAAATACTATTCCATTGCAGCATTAGTCTTTCTAGCTGTACTTTGCAGATATAGTTTGGTGTGTTTTGTCCAGAAACTCTTAACTTCTTTTGCGGTAGAGTTTCATTATTGAAAAAATAATACCCTTTTTCCTTAAAAATTCGTTTTGAATACAAGTTGGTTCATTCACTCCTCCAGTTGCTCACAGAGCATTTTCTCTCATGGTTTCCATTTTATAAACGATCAGGAAATCCCGGAGCCAGTGAAGGTTGCTCTCTGAAATGGGCTGGTATCCCTGTATCTTTGTCACTTATTTGCCTCTCGCTTTATTTCTTCATGTTTTGCTGCTTAGATAGCGTCATTCCCTTCATCTGAATCAGTGTAATTATATGCAAAATTGTTTCTGATTATTACTTCAAAAGTTCTTGTTATCTGTGAGTCATATGTATTGTGGCTATTGGTGGTCAGGTTTCTGTAATTTTTAGTGATTTTGTGGCTTTGTTGTGATTAATGGATACTTTGAAGAAGCCTTTTGTTGTATAAGAAGGGGGTCCTTTAAGGACCATCTTAAATCAGCAGTTGATTATTGACCATTCAAGTAATTGGAGCCCAGCGGCCAACTGTTGTTCGTTTGTAATTAAGCCAGTTTCACGTGTCTGAAATTACACTCTGCTTAGGGGCTGAGGTTTGTCTATTTAAGGTCAGGAGCCCGGATGAGGTCACCAGGAATCCAGTGGATGGCAAGGCTTTCCTTGTAACCGTAGGTATCATCTCCAGGGCTGGCTTTTTAAAGAATTGGTGTTATTTGTAGTCAAGGTAGGCACAGTAGGCGGCACAGCTGTGACTGCCAGGCAAAGTCACTAGGGGGATATTCATAACAAGGAAATATTGGCAAATAAATGATGAAGAAGGGGAGGAAATCCCCAAGATGTTAAATCGGAGCACTGTCACTGCGATGATTAATGGTGTTGTGTGTTTTAGTGAGGATGCTTATCTGGATTGTCTTGAAACTATAGTGTACATTTAATAGCACCTATAAAAAAAAACGTGGTGCGTGAGCACATGGAGGAGAAAAGGCCATGGGTTCAGGTTTTATTTTCCTGAGTATTTTCTCCAACTAAGTCTTTGGCTTCTGGTTATTAGAAGGCTGGTTTTAATGGATATTATATACATAAAATATGTTTATTATGAATCAGCATTTACATAGCATGTCCCTACAGGATTGAAAATGTTTTGTGAAAAAGTTAGGTATCTTTTCACTCTTGAGGGGTGAATATTATTAATAGAGAAATGGGAATCACTGAATTTGCCTAGTTATCCTGGGCTAGTGTTCGGCAAACTGCGGCTCGCGAGCCACATGCGGCTCTTTGGCTCCTTGAGTGTGGCTCTTCCACAAAATACCATGTGCGGGCGCGCACGTACAGCGCGATTGAAACTTCGTGGCCCATGCGCAGAAGTTGGTTTTCGGAAAGGAGATAGAAGAAACAAGTATACAAGACGAGTGTGGAAGGGAGAGTTGGAAGGGGTCGACCTCAGCGAACGTACCTCAATCAGATTGAGGACGTTTTTAACAAAGGCCAGCTGAGGAGTACCCTAATCAAGTTAATAACAATGTAACTACCTATACAGTTTAAGTTTAAAAAATTTGGCTCTCAAAAGAAATTTCAATCGTTGTACTGTTGATATTTGGCTCTGTTGACTAATGAGTTTGCCGACCACTGTCCCTGGCCAACAGACAGGCATGGTCATAGGGCTCTATGTAGTAAAAGGGATGAACTTTCATCAGTACAGTTTTTACAGAAATTTTCTGTCAATTTCTGGGGAAGAGGAAGCTGTCTTGGAAGGCCTTTTAGCTCCCAGTGTCAAGCCGTGAATATCCTGGTTCTGAGTAATGAATTCGCTTTTGCCTTGAGGGATCTTTTATCAATGATGGGAGGTTCATATTTGGGCAAGTATTTAACCTTCTTGGACCTCAATAAGTACTACTAGACAGGAAGAGATACAAACGAGCTTAGAGGCTTTTGGAGCACTGTTTTTTAATTGGGGGGGGGGGGAGGGCTAACCAAATAGTGAGATATGAATCCAATTTAGTGGATCAAGTTCAGAATTTTTAAAATGAAATGGAAGAGAATAGAAAAGTCTCTTATCAGTGCATTGCGATTAGTAAGGGTGTGTTTTACCTTGTGAGGCTTCTGTTTTGCTTTTATGCATCTGTGTATGTACATAAAACTCATATATGTATGTGTGTTCACAGGGTGGGTCATGAGGTAAAATGTGTTTTTTTACTGTTCAACATCCAAATAAACATTGAAAGCTGCTGCAAAGAGGGTTGAGTAGAAAAGCATAATAATATAGTATAGCGGTTATGTCCTATGTGTTCAGGGCACAGTGGCTTATACAGAAATGGTCGGCTCTGTGGAAAGCGTTCAGCAATGAAAAGGCTACACTCTCTGGTCTCATATCCAGATGTGCTGGAGCCATTCTGGATGGGCACATTTTTCATCCCTGGTCCCTGACTGATGTTAGTAAATTGAAATTGGGGCAGTATTTACACTGTGAAAATTGGAAAATGCTGCAAATCAGGTGCCCTCCCACCTCCAACTGTTTATCTGCTCATTCTTTTCAGCTATAATTCTGTGACTTAACAATTATGGTGATATTATTTATATTGTGTTTAGATGTTTGGGGAATTGTTGAAATAGTTAAATCATTTTAATATTGAAAATTTAAAGTACACAGGAATAAAAAACCTCAGATTAATTATTTCAAAATGTCTACAATTTGAGTATAAAATAAGGTAGTTACCCTCATTTCTCAAATATGTGCTTATCACCCAGACAGCTTAAAATTTCAAATTATAACTGTTGATACTAAGTTTCTTGGGAAAGGGTAAGGAATACAGTGTTTCCAAAAACACTAACCACATGGTAAATGTTTTACAAATTTCATTGTTTTATGCTAAGCGATCATCTTGCTAAGTACCTATCCCCATTTTCAACTGTCTTTATAGTTTGCAGTAATATCTCTGGAATTTAGTGAACTCATATGTAATATAATGGATTTGATCAGGAGATGCTGAAGTTCTTTCCAATTGTCAGTCTAATTTTTTTTCTATTTTCAATATGGAAAGACTGAAGAAAGAGAAATGACACCCCTCTCCATAGTAACTATGATAACTCTAAGCTTGGCTTTCAGTGATAGGCAGAAAATATTTCAGTCAGAGGAAAAGAAACTTTTGTGGACATAAAATAGAATTATAGCAATAAATCCATTGAAAACCACCTGTATCAATATATGGTAGTGAGGAAAGTTTATCAGCTAGGAAGGAGCCAGCTGAGATCGGGCCTTTAAAACCTCAAAATTTGTCACCATTCAGCCATCTGGTTGGACACTGCTGTAGAGGTATTGGAAGAGGAGTGAGCATCCTTAAAGCTGTGTTCAAGAACAACCATTTCACCAATATTCAGAAAAGATTGACTCTTGGGGGTACTGGAACTTAAATCACTAACATTGAGCATATGCTATGCCATTGCAATGGGCACTATGGTACCTATTTTAAATAAAGGGGTTTAACCCACAGTTTCTAGTCTCAAAAGTTCAGCCAAGATTGGAGGGAGTTTTGTAATTGACTAGGGAGTCAGTCATTACCTTAAAGCAGAAGAGCCCCCAAGCAAAATTGTGAGAGGTATCTTTGCTTCCTATATTCTCCATCTGAGCCCCTTTTCCTCTTCTGTGAAATTCCTTCCATCTGGATGCCCGGTTAGTGTTTCATGCCCAGGGCCTTGTCTCCCTGGGCATTTTTGTCTATAGCCCTCACACTACAGATCAGGTGTTAACTGATAATGTTAACATTAAGGGCCATTTGCATATTAAAATGCAACTCCAAGTGAAAGAATTCAAGGGAAAAAGGGGAGTCTTCTTTAATAGAATCATTTCTGACACCACAAGGGAGGTGGAGGAATTGACTTGGGGCTGGTGTGTGTGTGTGATGTCTCCCCGCTTGCCTGAAAAGAACAAACCTAGAATGTGGCTGTTCTCCTACTCAGTATCATGTTAAGGCTGGCATTGGCCAAGAAGTATGGGCTTGGAAATGGGAAGACTCAGGCTTAGAAGAGAGAAGGAATTAAGATGTTCTGGGGATTTGAAGAGAAGAATGAGTGAAGAAGGAAATAATTCACCGGTTTTTAATCACCTGTGTTGTGCCAGTGTGCTAACCACATGCACATGTTATCCCAATTAAGGAGAGCAAGACAAGTGCCTTGTCAGGCAGGCTGTTTGGAGGCTGGGGGATGGGCTAGATGGTCACCTGTGCTGAAGGGGAGGGAAAGGTCAAGGAGGCTCCAACAGCAGCAAATTCTTTGGCTGGTTGTTTAATCTAATTGATTGATTGATTGCGATTATACAGTCTTCTCCCCCTTCCATTAGAATAATTTATGCCATTGTGTTTGGACCAGTAAATAAAGAATTGAAAAAAGAGAAATGTACAATGAACTCTTCATAAAGAGCTCTGGTAGAATCTGCATGTTAAATAGACATTGAACTTTTGTAGCAACGACTGCTTCAGGCTTTTCAACATCCAGATGAATTCTCACTTCCATATCAGGCCTTTCAGACCTCTGCATGGTTTCTGGTGGTTTCTCCTAGTTAATTTTAACCTCACACCAATGATTTTGCCTGTCAATGACTTGAAGTGACATGCTTGGTAATGTGGGTGGTAATGTAGGGCCATTATCAGACTAGCTTAGAAAGTCATTCATTCATTCATTCATTCATTCATTCATTCATTTAACAAGCATTTTGATTGTTACCCATGGGTCAGGTGCTATTATACATAAACCGATTTATTGAGAGGTGATTAAAGAAAACCTCTGGCCTCCAGAAGCTTGGAATAAGTAATTGGGATTCTGTGAGCAGTACCACCAGTGAAATGAGTGCAACCTATGGAAGTGACACCACAAAAGGGTTATTTTAATAGGGTGGGCCCTGATGTCCTCATGGTGGAGGAGATACTTGATTTTGAGGGGAGGGGGTGCTTGAGGTGGTGACTTGGGCTTAAAATAAGTATTTCTGGTGTAGCAGATCAGAAATGGTACATGCCAGGAGTGGAGGTCTGGAGAAGGTGTACAGGAGTGGAGGTTGGAGAGAAAGGGGAAGCAAAGGCATGGGTGTGGTCTGTCCTCCTGTGAGACCCCCTACAGGGGTTTCCGGAGGGAAAGAGTGTGGCACAAACTGCATGTTAGAGAATCCCACTGCAGGTAGATTTGACCTGACACAGGAGACCTGCCCATGGCCTCAGTTGCTCCTTTATTTAGAAACTCATTCAGTGTGCTTTAAATGGAGGAATGTGCAATGGTGCTGTTTTGTAGTGTGAAGTTATTTTTGATTTACTGGTGTAGATATCTTGGAGGGCTCTCCCAGTCGGAAGCCCAGTTCAGGACCTGTCTGCAGCCCTCGCGTTTCCTGGCTGGAGGTGCTCCATGCTGCTTTCTCCTCACTGACCACTTGTAATTCAAGATAAATGCATGCCAGAGGGTGAAAACGGACAGGCGCAGGAGGCATGATTTAATGTGGAAGAACATTAAATTGGCTTCATCAGAGTGTATATTTTCATTATGAGAGATGTAACTGCCTAGATTTTTAAAAATAATTGGTTAGTGCCCTACCTGTAGTGTGTATGAGAATTCAGGAAACTTGAGAGCAGAAAGTAAAGGTCAAGGGTAGAGGAACAGGGTGACAATGGACCATTTGTAGGCACGCTGTTGAAAGAGTGTTCACAGTCGCTAACGGGTGGCTTCAGAGAGGCAGAGAGACTAATGTGCTTATGCCGGATTTGAAAAATAATACAGCAAACTTATAGTGTTCATAAACTATGGTTTTAATAAATTCTCCCCTAACAACAGTTTGGTCTGAGTGTGAGTAGGTATATGTGTCTTTAATGAATGTTGAACTTAGCTTATGTATGAGAATGGGAGAATTATGCTTAAGTCTCTGACTATGAGCAACCTATTTTGAGAGATTTTCAAGTCCACACAATAGTTTAATATCATTGCTAGAGATGGTTAAACCTCCTGGAAACAGACCTGAGTTTGATCCCAATCCTACAGTTCTCTATTAGATATGGGGCAATGGCTAAGCTACTTAACTATTTCAGCTTCTGTTTTCTCACCTCTGAATAGTCATTTTGAGGATCAATGTGATGATGAAGGTTATAATGACTAGCATTACTAATATTTTACCAAATACTGCTGGCAGGTAGTGGGCTAATGGTTTCACGTACTTTAAAAAATCCTTATAATAAACTTACGCACTAGTCTGATTATTACCACCATTTACAGGTCACAGAGGCTCACAGAGTAGCTCACTCAAGGTTGAAAAGGTAGAATGTGGTGGGAAGCAGCAGGAAGCTACATGGGTCGCTTCTGGACAGAAACCATGTTCTGCTGTGATTTCCTTTCTTACATGACACATTTTTCCATGATGTAGTTTGTATCTCTTTTCTGAATTTTTACCACTTTCTTGTTGGGGAATTTTAATTCTTTTGTTTGCATTTAAATTTCCTCCAGTAAGTACTAGTGATATACCATCAGTGGCATTAGTGACAAAATTTCAGCATAAAAATCCTTCCTTTCCACCTCCACAATTTCTGGTTAGGTAACCCATCATTTAAGCATGGACATAATTTTGAAAGTTATAGGATGAATCTAACGGTAAGAAGGGTAGTGGGCTAAAGAAAAATAGGTGCTTTTTTTTTTTTTAGGTCAGAATATGTATATGTATGAGAAGTAACTGTGAAGTGATTAGATGGAATTTTCTGGCTGCTTTACAAACTCATTCTTTCACATGACACGTCTACTGTGTCATTCTCTAGGTTGCTTGAAAAGAGAACTCTATTTACTGTGTTCAGCTTTGAGATGTTTTGATCTGGTTCTCAAAGCAGAGAGAGGTCTGGGTCCTGTGAGGATTTTGGTTCAATGACCAGCCTGTAAGGAAAACATTCTTGAGTGATTTTCCATTGGCAAACTCAAAACCTTTGTGATTCACATATCAGTGTGAGGATTCTTTGGAATTGAGTGCTTGAGATTTATGTGATTAAATAGACTATCGTTGCATCTTGTTTAAAACCCAATTTCCCTTCCCCTCCCTCTGCTCATTTATCAAGGATCCCTGCAATAAATACTAAATGCAATAGTATTTATATATTTGATTCTATATTCAGCCTCACTCTTTGCTCTTTCTCACTGGGTATCAATGAGGAGAGGCCTATTTCTCACTAGAGGTTTTCATTGCTTGCATTTCAGGCAACATAAGCTTCCATAACAGCATCGTTTTCTTGACTGCTACCTGTCAAGGGTGCTCAGAGTGAATCACAGCCAATTGCATGCTTTGGTCTTAAAACTAGGAGGTGCATAGTCTTTTTGATGATTCTTCTATTTCTCTCCAACTCCACTAACAAAACTATTGTAGGAGTGAAGTGGAGTTAGCATGGCTCTGTCAGGCACAAAGCCACCAACCCGTCCTGTGTGTTTTAGATACCAGTTGGATCTCCTGGTGGAGACCCATTTACAGTATTTACAGGGAAGTCGCTTGCTCACTTCCAGGGAAGCAGCATCCCTATCCAAGGCGTGCCTAACTGCTTGATGGCCTGTGCAGGGGTGGGGAACGTCTGGCCCATGGGCTGTGTAAGGCCCGGGAAATCACTTGGTCTGGACCCGCCAATGCATTAGGGGGGAGTTAATTAAATGTTTGACCAAATATAGCAGGCTAATTTTTAAGTTGATAATTTTGTATGGCCCGTGAATGATGTTATAAATACCCAAGTGGCAGAAAAAAGGTTCACTACCCCTGCAGTGTAAGAGGATAAGCAGCAGCTCTGATCCTCATCTTCTGGAGAAATTCATCAGGTGTTCTAGGTCTTGAATTAATGTCAGTGAAAGCAGTGGTAGTCATGTCACTAGGTTATTTAAAGGAGAGATTCTGAGGTCTTGTAAAATTGACGACCAATTAATTCATTTGATAGGAAGATAGTTTATGCTCTTTTCTGAATGCTGCTTGCCCAGAACTAGTAACAATTTATATGGGGAGGGTAGGAATGCTGATTTTTTTTTTAAAGAAAAAAATTTATCATGGTATTGGTGAAATTCCTCAGGGAAGGGAAGAGTAGAAAACTATACTTATGAGCCAGCAGATTTTAAGTAAAATATATTTTTACAGGGATCTAGTGGCAAGTTTGGTTCACTTGCACAACAGATACCTTTATTGGGTCTGTTCAGGAGAAATTTGCAGGACACAAATGATTGCTGTGGTACAGAGTGTCCTCAAAATGTGAGGCTCTGAGATACAGAAAGAAGAGAATGAATACAGCTACGTTTATTCTGCCATCAAAAGGAAATACTCATTGATGCCAAAGCCTTTCATTGTGAGGCTAAATTGGTACTTCTGGGGACAACGGAAGTTTTAACTCTTGACAGTGAGCTACATTTCGGTTTCACCATTCCTGCATCTGTGGTGGCTGGTTTTCCTCATGCAGAAATACAGATGAGGCTGGAATAGATTTTAGTAATTGATGAGGCTAAGTCAGAAGGGAAGGAAGCAGCATGTTGCAACTATGGTGTTCTGTGGTTTCCAGGCATTATTGAGGTTATAAACTCATTTTGCACTCAAGAAAAGGAAGGCTCAGAGAGGTTGCTCACTTTACACAGCTTATGAAGTTTAATCTGTTGGCTATTTATCGCAGACAAATCCAGGTTAGTCTGGCCCAGCAGTTCTTCCCCTTACAACCTGATGACAGGAAAACATCCATCCTCTGCTCAAGGACAGTAGACTGAAATCAAACAATCCAATTTAAAAACGGGCAAAGGACCCAAACAGACACTTCTCCAAAGAGGACATGCAGATGACCAAGAAACATATGAAAACATGTTCAAAGTCATTAATCATCAGAGAGCTGCAAAATAAAACAACAGTGAGGTACCAGCTCACTCACTCCTGTCAGAATGGCTACCATCAACATATCAACAAACAACAAGTGCTAGTGAGGATGTGGAGAAAAGAGAACCCTAGTGCACTGCTGGTGGGAATGCAGACTGGAGCAGCCACTGTGGAAAAAGAGTATGGAGTTTCCTTAAAAAATTAAAAATGGAACTCCCATTTGACCCAGTGATCCTTCTTCTAAGAATACTAGTATACCCTAAGAATCCCAAAACACCAATCAGATAAAATATATGCACCCTTATGTCCATAGCAGCACTACTTATAATAGCTAAGATGTGGAAACAGCCCAGTGCCCATCAGCAGATGAGTGGATAAGAAAGCTGTGGTATATTTACACAGTGGAATACTATGCAGACATAAAAAGAAGGATATCTTATCTTTTGAGACAGCACGGATGACCTGGAGGTTATTCTGCTAAGTGAAATAAGCCTATCAGAGAAAGATAGGTATCATATGATCTCACCCATATATGGAATCTAATGAACAAAATAAACTGAGGAACAAAATAGATCCAGAGACATAGAAGCATGGAACAGACTAACAAATCTCAGAGGGAAGGTGGTGGATGGGGTGGGACGAGATTGACCAAAGGATTTATATGCATGTATGCATAACCCATGGACACAGACAATAGTGTGGTGAAGGCCTAGGGGTGGGTAGAGGGGGTCAATGAGGGTATATAAGGGGACATCTGTAATACTTCCAACAGTAAAGATAAATTAGAAAAAAGAAAAAAAATAAGACCATAAGGAACTTAAAGCCTTACCTATAGAGGGAAGTTTGTTGTATTTGAACAGTAGTCATTTAGTGTCCATTCTGTGCACATTAATGTATTCTCCAGTATGGAGGCAATTAGGTCTCCCCTTTGGAAATTTCACCTGATATTACACTAAAGCTATCTCACAAAAATGGATGAATCCCAAGTTTTTATCTCAAGATCTACCTCTTTCCAAACTCAAGTTTTATATTCCTAGAGTACTTAATATTTGTACTTGTGATCCATTTTACTCAACCTTAGCATGAAATGACCAAGAAATTTGTAGGCACTTCCATGGGCATTGCCAATTAATCCTCAAAGCAGCCCACTCAACTGGTTTTTCTCTTCATTTTACATGGAAAAAACCACCAACCATGCAACCAAAGAGACTAAGTGATTTGATGCATTTCACACAGCTGTGGTATGACCCTGTCTGCATAGTGAGACCTTGATCTCCTGGCCTCTGACTCTCTCCAGGACAGAGCATCCCCTCTCCCCCCAACAGAACTCCACAGCCTTCAGCCATAACCCATATCCTCCTTAGGATGATGCTCTCCTGCCCCGTACTTCTTTTGCTTTATCTTAATTTTTCTAGTCATTCAGGCACACTCTTGGAATCTTCTTCCATTCTGCTTCCCTCTTGTCTCAAATATCCTGTTTGTAGAATGATTTCTTTTAAGTATGTGTACTTCTGTTTCCTCTCTCTAACCTAAACTATTATTTTATGTCTAGATAGTTGTAGTCTTAGCCTTATCTCTTATCTCATTCAGTTTGATTACATTAAATAAACACTTGAGTCCTTCCTTATACAAAGGACTGTGCGAGAGAATGCAAAGCTTTTTATTTCTGCCGAAACCGGTCTGGCTCAGTGGATAGAGCGTCGGCCTGCGGACTGAGGGGTCCCAGGTTCGATTCCGGGCAAGGGCATGTACCTGGGTTGTGGGCACGTCCCCAGTGGGAGATGTGCAGGAGGCAGCTGATCGATGTTTCTCTCTCATCGATGTTTCTAACTCTCTGTCTCTCTCCCTTCCTCTCTGTAAAAAATCAAAATATATTTAAAAAAAAAACAAAAACTTTTTTTTCTGGGCTACCTTATAAATAGTTACCAGATTAAAATACTGTTTGTAATGTATTTCCTCGCTCAAAATCATTGGCTCTTATTCCCACTACACGGTTTCTATAATATTGACTTAGTGTTTAAAAGCCACCTGCCTTGCTCTAGTTGGTCTTTCAGTCTCCCCTTCTCCCTCAAGAAATTTTTCAGCATGAGCTTTCTGCTCTTGTCCATGAAACATGTTCAGTAACTCTTGATAGGCAAAATACATGTACTGAATCTGTGCCTTTGTTCCATCCACAGTGGTTTCAACACTTTCATCAGGTATCTTCTATAACCAGGAACTATATTTTAGTGAACAAAGATGAAAAAGTCTGCCTTTAAAGTTAGATGACATTAGAGACAGGCGGTAAACAACAAACATTAAAACCCAAGTAAATCATATAGTCTGTGAGAGAGTGGTTAGAGGGACGTTTAAGAAGGAGTTGGTAGTGCTGGGTAAAGATGTGTCAGCTATGGATTAAAAAAGGTGAGGTCCCATTTTAAAGGATGGAATTTGAGCCAAGACTACAGAATTGAGGGAGTGAGGCTTCCGGAGAGCCAGGGGAAAATATTCCAGGCAGAGCAAAGGGTTGCTGCAAAGGCTCAGAAGCTGAAGAGTTCAGATGTGTGTGAGGACCACAGGGAGGCCCATCTGACTGAGTAAGGAGGGCAGTAGCGGGAGGCAGGTCAGAGAGGTAATAGGGAGCCAGCACACAGGCCTTCTACCTGAAATGGGGCCATGGGAGGATTTTGACTTAAGTAACTTACTTTTTAGAGTTGGTCTGGCTGCTGGCTGAGTATGTATATATATGTTTCAGGGGGATGCGGGCGGAAGAAGGGAGACTAGCTTGGAGAATGCTCCCATCATCAAGGTGGCTCATACCATAGTGTAAAAGTGGAAGTAGTGAGAAGAATTTGGATTCTGATATTGTCTGAAGGAAGAGCCAACAGGATTTCCTGATGGAGTGGATTGAGGGGGGATATAAAAAAGAGAGAGGGAAGTCAATAGTGAATCCAAGATTAAATCCGAATGCATCATTTACTCCGTATCACATGTGTGGTGGCACTTAGTGATACATATGCAAATAAACACCTTTTAGGAACTAATAAACTGAGAGGTGAGACATGATATAAACTTACAAAGTTTAAAGGATAGAAGTTTGTGTGTGCATGTGTGTGTAATATATTCTCAATAGGATTGCAAGTGGCTTAAAGATATTTGTTTGTGCCACAAACCTTCTTAAGGTACTATTAAAGGCAAACGATTGTCTTATTTAGTAGTGCTGAATGCAATTAGAGGCAAATTTAATGTAGTGGATAAGTGCACAGACTCTGAAGGAAACTGATGCATTCAAACCCTAGTTTCATTATTTATTTGCTGGATAATCTTGAACAAGTTATATAAGCTATCTGTTCCCCATTCTTCTCATTTGTGAAATGATAATATTCATATAGGGTTTACTGTGGTTGAGTAAATGAACTGATACATATAAAGTACTAGAAAAATGCTTGGCCCATAGTAAATGCTCAAATAGTGTTTATCATTCTTAAGTAAGTTTCAGGAAAAATCAGTTAAAAGCGTGGCTTTCCTCCCTTAAAACCCATGTTTAAAACCTGCCAAGTTGCATGGATAATGTGAATAATAAAATCTATAGTGAGCATTGCTTTCAGGCTGGTGGTTAAAAAATAACACCAGAGAATTGTATTATGATCAGTCTGATTAGCTGTCTGTCTTTAGGGGTGGACATGGAGGCTGGTCAGCATCCCTCTGGGTACATTTGATTGACACACTGGCAAACAGCATTTAAATACCTAACATAGAAAAAAAATCAATGTTTTCTTATTATTTTTTAGCTTAAAATGTTGAATGTGTATTAAAATGAGAAAAATAATTTTCAGGATAGATATGACTTTCTTAGAACATAAAAGCACAGAGATCACATCAACAAGAGAATGTTATTTTTTTGCCCAAATACAGGAAATTACTATTTTTCCCTCCATGTTTATATTTTGATACATAATATTTCCCTCCTCCCCTCCCCCTCACACCTTTCCTCTCCCGTTATGGGATGGTTTTTCCTTTCATCGCTCTTATTATCAGCAACTAATTTGGCCTCCAAATCCAGGAAGGAGCAGTGTGTGGCAGCTATGGAGCTCATGCAGATGTCTTTAGTGTCAGAGGTGGTTTGAAGAGTAGCCTAATTCTGCTTTCATTGTGTCGGGTACTTCAGCAAGGCCCTCAGATTCTGTTTGAGCGCGGTGTTCCTGATCCCATTCTGTACATCCTAAGTGGCGATGCAGACAGTGGCTGTCAATGAATAACAGGTAAATATTGAACAGGGAAGCCCTTTTGATTAACTTTGTGGATCATTATTTGAAAGTAGCTTGCAGTCAGACCAGCTACATTACTCACGATCATAGCACATGGCATGGGGGTCAGAGCATCAAGCCTCTGGTCAGAAAGCTGTGCTTGCATTCTTTGTTCCGCATTTGGTCTTGAATTCATGCAGTGTGGGATTAGTTACAAGTAACCAATGAGCAAATGTGGTGACTAGCACAAGAGGAATGCAAGTTCTTTTAGAGGCTAAAGCATAAGGAATGATTAAGAGGGACTTTGTGCTATGTAGATACACATAAATTAAAGCATATCCTATATTATAAAACCCTAATATGCAAATCAACTAAACAGCAAGAGGACCGGAGGAATGACTGGTCACTATGATGCTCACTGACCATCAGGGGGCAGACGCTCAATGCAGAAGCTGCTCCCTGGTGGTCAGTGTGCTCTTACAGGGGGAGCACTGCTCAGCCAGAAGCCAGCGCTAAGGAGCAGCTAGCCGAGTGGTAAGGAGCAGCGAGCAGGCGGGCAGTAAGGAGTGAGGGGTCCTGGACTGCGAGAGGGCGCAGGCCAGGCTGAAGGATCTCTTCACCCCCCCACTCCCAGTGAATGAATTTCATGCACCAGGCCTCTAGTTTATAATAACTTTTTGAATTAGTATACCAGTAACAATATGGGTGCTCTTTTTATCCAGATTCAGAAATCTTTTTCTAATATGAAAATGTAGACAGTTAGGGAAGACTGAAATGAATATTTGGTCTTACT
Organism: Myotis nattereri; assembly: GCF_964212035.1. Lineage (NCBI taxonomy): Eukaryota > Metazoa > Chordata > Mammalia > Chiroptera > Vespertilionidae > Myotis > Myotis nattereri. The sequence goes on from NC_138075.1 coordinate 87,305,763, forward strand.
AATGTGTGCTGAAAAGAAGATATTTTAGCATCTATTCACTTCCCTGGATTTAGTCTCTACCACCTAATGGACACAAGTTGCCCCCATGATACATTTACTTAGAAGGTTATTCTATCATCAATGTGCTGTTTATTAAATGATTCAAATCCAACCATTTTACCTCATGGTAAATTAGTGTTTTATTGTCATTTGGAACAAAACCATTGTCATTACTAATATTTTTGAGCTTCCATCAAATAGTATGAATGGACCTTGGTAAAGAGACAGATGGGACTGAATAGAAAAGATAGCTTTTGGCCAGCAGTTCTCAACCTATGGTTCACGACCCCTTTGGCGGTGAACGACCCTTTCACATAGGTCACCTAAGACCATCCTGAATGTCAGATATTTACATTACGATTCATAACAGTAGCAACATTACAGTTATGAAGTAGCAATGAGAATAATTTTATGGTTGGGTCACAACATGAGGAACTGTATTTAAAGGGCCAGAAGGTTGAGAACCACTGCTTTTGGCTCTCAAGAAACATTTCTAGTCAGCTCTTGCATGGTCATAAACAGATACAGATAAACCATGATTAGGTTGTTCAGGCATCTTTAGGAGAGACCCCATTCAGTGTTTAAATAGGCAATTCCAAAATGTTTCCATATAATGTTTTACAGTACATATTTAAGTTGAGTCTTTTAATCATTTTGTGATACAGAACTATTCAGAAAACCAAGTGCATAATTAAGATTATTAAAACAACCAATAACAGCAATGTAAATCTACCTTCTTATCCTCAGCTAGAGCAACAGTTAAAATGTAGACATTTTATGACATTTTTAAATGGGTAATTACAACATTTTAAATTTACTTAATTAGATGGATTAATGCCATTGTTACTTGCTGTTTAACATTTATGAAGCTCGAAAGTGACAGAATCTATATAAAGAATATTGAATGGAGTCTTAATTTTATGTGTCATGTAGTGTTAAGCCCACATAACCGAGTCAAAATAATGGCTGAAAAATAAGAAAAAATTATTCTGAAAATTATGTCAATAAGAAGTACAATATACAGTGGTTATGCTAACTAGAACTGGAAACTTAGGCTAATATATTTCTGAGGAGGAGATTCTTATGTTAGTATATTTTTAAAGATGTGTTTTAATTTGGTTTTAAATAAACAGTGGAAATTATTAATATTCTTGCTCTTTAATTATAATATTCTAGAACAGCCGTGGGCAAACTACGGCCCGCGGGCCGGATCCGGCCTGTTTGAAATGAATAAAACAAACAAACAAAAAAGACCGTACCCTTTTATGTAATGATGTTTACTTTGAATTTATATTAGTTCACTCAAACACTCCATCCATGCTTTTGTTCCGGCCCTCCGGTCCAGTTTAAGAACCCATTGTGGCCCTCGAGTCAAAAAGTTTGCCCACCCCTGTTCTAGAATAATTGATGGGAACACCATCCCCACCACCCCAAAAGGGAAAGGATTTAAAATTTCATTTAGAAAGTCACTTTAATTATACAAGCTTTATTTATAAATTAATGTATTAGAAATCACTGTATTAACTTTAAAGCTTAGGTAAACCTGTATTATGCAGGAGTCACCATAAATGGAAAATAGAATTTATCAAATATGAAATGTCTTTACAAGAGAAATACATTGACTCCTATGTCATGGAAAGCATGGACTGCTGTGCTTGTCTCTTTCCCCAGGTGACCCAGGATCTAATTTGGAACACGTGTTAGGCGCTCCCATTCTAACCCACACCATACAACTAGAACGTAATTTGACACAAATCTTTGTTTAGAACTAAAGTAGCAGGAATTGCTGTGGGTCACGATGGAATTGGCAAGGCTGTGTGGAAATGCGTGCACATGGCATGGTACCCGGCAGAGCCAGAACTTTCTGGATTTTCTTCAAATGATAGTTTGTGAATTCAACATCTAATGTGACTCTTCATGGGACAGGAACCTTGGCACATGATATGTTTTGTATAGACTTATTTTTACCCATATAATTGGTATTGTAGTTATAATAAAACATTAAAGAATATATACATAAAATAGAAATTATGTATTGCAATGTTTAAAATTTCCTAATAATTTCTCCAACCTAAAAGGAGTTTTATGTCCTATTTATAACACAACAGAAAATAGAATGCATTAGACAAGGATTGTTTAAATGATGGTGACGTCATTGGTGGTTTTTACTATTCCAACTTAGTTACTAGACAACTTGGTGATGTTTTATTTGGGGAAATCCAATATATTGGGGGAGGATGTGGTAGTTTTGCAAGTTATTTGGCTCCATTCAGAAAGACGTATTCATCTGTCAAGGAAATACGTATCATTTGTGAGAAACCTATAGACATTCCAAAGTCTATGGACATGGCCCTGAGGAACACCGATCTCAAACAGAATCTGAGGGTCTATGGACATGGCACATAGACATTCCTCAGTCTCAAGGAAGTGTCAGGCCAGCAAGGAAAGTAGGATATATTACAATTAATTGATATAATAAATATTTACTGAATACCTATTAAGTCTCAGACCTTGTTCTAGGTCCTAGGTATTCAGTGACAAACAGGGCATCCAGAGTCTCTAGAGCAGTGGTCGGAAAACTGCAGCTTGCGAGCCACATGCGGCTCTTTGGCCCTTGAGTGTGGCTCTTCCACAAAATACCACGTGCGGGCGTGCATGTACAGTGCGATTGAAACTTTGTGGCCCGTGCGCAGAAGTCGGTGTTTTGTGGAAGAGCCACACTCATGGGGCCAAAGAGCCGCATGTGGCTCGCGAGCTGCAGTTTGCTGACTATTGCCCTAGAGCATGGATTTTATACTTGATTGAGGAGGGCAGAATATTTGTAGATACATATGTGATCAAAAAAGTAGTGCTCTATAGTATGAAGGAAATTAAGTCAGGGCAAGGGGCTGGAGCATGACAAGTGCCTTAGTGATAAGACAGGGCATGCTAAGGGCCTGACGAATGGCACAAATCCCTTAGTTCTCTGTGATCCAGAAGAACAGGATCATGCGTGGCTGTGGGGAATTGGCAAACTCTTCCCGGGGAAAGTGGGGCCTAAGCTGGATGGGAATGACAAGCCCTGCTTGTACATAACAGGATGGAAACAAGAGTTTGTATTTAAGGTTGGTTAGAAATAAGAAGAGGTAAGATTGATGGCACCTTGAAGAAGAACACAGGGATTTGGATTTGGCATTTTATATGGTTTCAAAGTTTGGGCTGAGGAATAGTGGAGTATGTGGGATTTTTCTAGCCTCTGTTTGCATGGAGTGAATGAGATATGAGAGTGTTATAATACTCAAGAAGTGAGAAGACTAGATAAATTTTCTATGTGCACAAACACTGACTATTTCAAGATTTCTTGAAGGGCTATTATGTGAACATGGGGTTCAGTAGAGGGGTCATTTGATTCCTGGACTCATGAAAGTGACTTGCAGACTGGAAAGTTTGAGAATCATTATTTTAGTGATTCTCAGTCCAGTATGCTAGCTGTGGTTTACATGATTGCCTGCATTCTTCAACAGGATTCAATCATGAAATACTTTTAAAAATGATATATATTGGCAGAGCTCAAGAACGCATGAGATACAAAAATGTAGGGCACAACTAGATAGCCCAAAATGGTCATAGATGGGTTCATTATAAAAATGGCCCCCATGTCATTAAAATATTACTATATAAGAAACAAATACATGTTAACATTATAGAGCAGAGATGGGTAACATAAACTAGTGATCAACAAATAGTGACCTTCAGCTCTGTTTGTTAGTAAATGCTGCCTATGAATCAAGGTGCTAATCAAGTATAACATGTGCATGCTGCATGTGATGGTGCATGAATGACAGGGGCATCATTTCTTAAAGGTAGATCACTGCCTGAGAACAACAATGTAGATGTGTTTGCTAATAACAGTACCAACTTGTGGAGTGAGTAGTCATTTTTGGTAGCCACCATTTTGAGGGGAACTTTGCCATAACTTTTTTTTTTTCATTTGTTTATTATGAACTCTAAGATTCATACCCTTTTTAAGTTAATTCCTACCTTCATCTAGACAAATAATAGAGAAGGAAAAATATCCCATTTTAATCATAAATTTCTTAGAATTTGTAATTGAAGTGTTGTATTTTATTTTCTGCCTCAATGTATAGGCCTCTCTACAGAGACATTCCATTATGTAAGATGGTTTGCACCTTAAAATTTATAGGACACATTAATTATTGGAACACAGGATCCCAGGGCTAACCCAGTTTTTGTAGGGATTCTGTCTTAACTCTTTTAAGGTTTTGTGTAGTTATCGCTACAAATGATGTTTGAGTTCTAAAAAAATATTGAGCTGCCAGAATCTTCATAAAGTCCTACATTTTCATCAAGTTAGATGAATTTAAAGAACATTAGAAAGAGTATCCTGAAAGGGAAGCTGACTCTATTATTAGCAGTATCTTAAGTATCTTAGCTTGTATCATTTTAAAACATTTTAATTCCTTGTTTTGAAATAATATTTTCCTCTTAATTTCATAGATATTATTATAGGTATATCATTGAAGCTCTTCATGACCTTCATTAACTTCTAAGGTATGTCCTATACTTGCTATCTTTTTTCTCATGAAACTGACATTACCATAGTGCATAATGCTAAATTCTTAGTTGAGTTTGCCACAGTCTCTTTGGTCCACCTGCCAGTCATTGCGGGAACACATTTTACAGAAGCTTCTAAGTCAACAGTAACACTTAGAAAGCTGCATCATTTATGCTAAATATTGGCCACTGAGCTGGCATAAAGTGGAGAACCTAAATTATATAAGTTAATTTCACTTCTCTAAAATATTTGTTTAGGGAGGCAATGATATAATGAGTGTTAGATAACTTTACAATTTATTAAATGTTTAATAAACTGTATTTACAGATTCCATAAAAATCTGTATTTTATTTAGCTTTTAACATGTTAAGATTTAGTTTTGTATTTTGTTGATTAGTGGAATCAGATTGAGTTACATTGAAAAATTAAACTCAAAATTTTTAAAAATATATTTTTATTGATTTCAGGGAGGAAGGGAGAGGGAAAGAGAAAGAGAAAGATCAATGATGAGAATCATTGATTGGCTGCCTCCTGCACGGCTCCTACTGGGGATCGAGCCCACAACCCAAGCATGTGCCCTTGGCTGGAATTGAACCCAGGATCCTTCAGTCCTCAGTCTGAAACTCTATCCATTGAGCAAACCAGCTAGGGCTTAAATTCAATTTTTAAATTATTCACAATTTTATGCCTGTTTATATCATAATATCTATTGGTCTTTAAAATTCCCTGCCAATGAAATGAGCAGAGAGTTTTGTAAACAATATGCATTTTTACCTTTTCTATACTTCCCATCATTCTTGAAATATCATTAAGAGGGAAAATCCATTCTGTCGTTTTATCACTATTTCTTCCAATCCTCCCCAAAACCTAAAAACAAGGGTCTAGGTCTTTTGTTATTAGATAATTTATAACCAACAGAGGTTGATTAGCAAAAATAATACCTCATGTGCTGAGAAAAAGGTACAGGAGAATCGCAGGAGTGCGCAGAGAATTGCACAGGCAGTCCTGTTTGGAAAGTGCAGAGCTTTGTGATGAAAAGCCACCTGGAGCCCTCGAGCTGGGGAATTTTGTTTGCCCATAGACACCATGGCACCAATTACATACAGAAGTGTATAGACTTCTTGTTAGTTGATAAATGGAGATGGGAATCATTTACTAGGATATTTTATGGTATTTGTTAACAATATTTACCTTCTTAAATTGATTCAGCATAATCCTTACTGCAGCTTTCTTTCATTTCTGGAAGACATATAGATAATGTGGTAGTTTTATAAAGCCTTACATGGCACTGAAAAACTGATTTTTGCCTTAGCTCAACAGAGCAGCAAGATTATATTAACATAGACTTTGGAACATTTGAGTTCCCATAGGGTACAGTGTGTGGCTGATATGACACGACTTGCCTTCAACAGTTGTTTTAACAAGATATCCTTCATATGCAATATACTGAGCTGACAGGCATAACTGAATAATGTTAGCAAGAAACACTGTTGGCAAAATTCTTGCCTTTCATCTTTATCTGATTAATCCAAAGCAATATGTTACTTACAAAAAATATTTTCAACTGAATATGCATGCCAAATACTTATTTTTAAATTGTCTGTAACTTTACAAGAACACTTTGAACGTGTGTGATATTTTTTTTTCCTGCAAGAGTTTTTCTACATTCATTTCAAAGCACACACAGGAAGACGTCCAGGACTTTGGGTGTCGGGTATAAGGAAGCTTGGTGCTGCTTATTCATCAAGCCTATTCATGTAGTCACTATTTATTGAGTACCTACTAGGTGGATATGATAGTGGATAGAATAGGCAAAGGTATGGGTGCCTGTGGTATTTACATTCATGTGGGGTTAGCAGACAATAAGCAAATGGATCCGTTAAGGGTACGTAGAAAGGGGATTCAGACTGTGGAGGTGGCTCTAGCAGGAAAGTGGGCTAAGGCGACCCAGAGATGGGGTGGGATTGGCAGCTTTAAATGAGGTGGCCATTTATGGCCTCACTAAGAAGTTGACAATTGAACAAAGTTCCTAAGGAGATGCTAGCGACAGTTCTGCATCTGCCCTTGATTCATCATCAGGAAGTGCGTTAGCCCCGGGCAGCGGATTGCACTGCTCATTGTCTCCAAGGAGGTTCTTTTCTGTGCCCTGTATTTGAATATTCTCTCTGCTGCCTTACATTCTATTTTATTTCATTTTACTTTTTTGGGGAAAAATAAATATGTAGTCTACAGAACATTGAGCTTATTGGTTGAAAGGCGCTGTGAATTTTATTTAAGAAAACATAAATCAGGCTTCCATAAATATTCCAAATTGTACCTTAACAAGAAAGTTTTGTCAGTATTTAAAAGTGTAAAAGAAAACTTTTCCACTCTAAAAATGGTATTTTTACTAATTTACTAATTAACACTTTTCTTCTACTGAGCACTTGTAAGACTTGATTTAATTACAGTTTATACTACCTTAAATAGTGTTTTAGAGTGAGTCAGTGTTGCTTTGCTTAAATCATTGCAGATTTTTCCCCTTTTGGCTTCAGTTTATATGAAATATCTCTTTTATTTTTACTGCCAGAATCCTCATCGGAAATACATGTAGTACTGTTACTTGGATGATGGAACTGTGACTAATCAGAGAAATATTAGATGTACATTTGCTTCATAATCCCAAGGGAAGAGTTAATTGAGCAATTTTTCCTTAGTAATATGCAGGTAGTTTTTATTTGGCTCCAGGCTTAGAAATAAAATGAATTCCCCTGTCTGTTCTGAGCTTGAAGACTGCATTTGAATTGGCTCCCAAAATATTGTGATGATCCGTTCTCTGGAGAGGTGCCTGCATTGCTCTCTGTGCAATCATTTATCAGTCGATTTAGAATCACTGGGAAAAGCACATACTCATGTCCACCCAGAACTTAGAACCATGTGAACTATAGATTTCTAGAAATCATAGAAAGTCAGAGACTGACTAAGAAAGACATAGCAAAATTGTAATATTTTTTATCAGAGAATTTTTCTCTATGAATGAAATAGCCTGAGAGTAACACAATTGACATAATATTAAGTCTACTTGTATTTAAGGCAGGCTAGAAAGATATTCTTGGAGAGCAAAATGTTATTTCCCCGCATTGCTGTGTTAATGGTAGAAGTCACATAAAAACAGGGAGAAAGAGTTTTTTGACATGAATGGGTGGTGTCGCATTTCTCATGTTCCTTAAACCAGTACAATTTCGGGATATTACTTTAGAATAAGGATTTCTATTACAGAGTTAATTAGAATTCATGTCGGAAAATAATTGGGAATTACTTAAATCAATATTCCTAACAAATTGTATGAGACCTCTAGAATTATATTGCCAAATGTAGTGGCCTAACTGCTATTTTGCTGGCAATATCTGCCTTGTCTGTGAGTCTTAACCCCAGTTTGCCTGTGCCAGTAACTGTGCAGGCACATCCAGACACAAAGTACTAGGACACCGTCCAGAGTGCCTTCTTCTGCATCTGTTGTGGGGTTATTGGCAGTACCGTTCTTCACTGGAGGGAGAAATAGTTATTTATACAGAAATGCTTTCATTTGATTGTCATGTTTTTGTCCCTCCAGAGTAGAATGAATGTCATGTACACACACCTCATATATACATGTATTTTCAAGGTTCACTACCTTGAATCCTGAATTGTGCTTTTTCTCGAATTGATTCTTCCTATATGTATAGTACCATTGAACAATAAAGATTTAATTAAAAAATGTTTTTCATCCACCAGGTGGTTTCATATTGTGTTGCTGGGGAGGCAAGGTTTATATATGATTAGCATTTTGAACTTGGCACATAGTTCAATCTAATATTTTAGATGAATAAAGGAAGGCCCCGATACGTTGTAACTACACATAGTTGGGAAATAAGTAATAGCAGATAAGGGAGTATGTATGTAATAGAGTGCTACAGTGAGCCTTGCTACTAATCAGAACAGTGAAGTTCAGAGAAGAGTAAAATCAGTGAAAATTGGAGAAAGCCTCTATAGAAGACCTCAGAGGCTTTAGGATTTGGGGAAAACATTTGAGATGAGAGAGCCTCATGAACAAAAACTTTGAGGTAAAATTGGGCGTGGTGCAGGGACATTCCAACATGGAGCGGAGGAAGCATGGGAGGCTGTTGTGTGGGAAATGAGTGACTTCCCAGGAAAAGCTTGTAGGAGCTGAAACAAGAGCCTGCATGTAGGGAGCCCATCAAGAGGCTATTGCAGTCTTTGAAAGGTTGCTTATTCTGTTTACACTTTACTCTGGTTCTTGGTCAAGCCTTGCTTAAACAGAGGACATGTTACCATCTTTTCTTTTCACCTGCTTTTGCAGAGAGGAAAGGAGAGGGAGAGAGAGATAGAAACATCAATAATGAAAGAAAATCATTGATCAGCTGCCTCCTGCACGCCCCCTACTGGGGATTGTGCCCGCAACACAGACATGTGCCCTTGATTGAAATCGAACCTGGGACCCTTCAATCTGCAGGCCATCGCTCTATCCACTGAGCCAAACTGGCTAGGGCTGCTTTTGTTTTCTGAATACTGTTTTCCAAGTGTTTTTCACAGGCTGTTATTTGAAAAATGGATGGTGATTTGGTAAACACTGGGTGAAACAAAATGAAGGGGCCCCTTTACCAGGAATGTGTGTCACTGATGAACTGAGGCACACTGTGAAATTACTGGAAGGGAACTGTGTCATGTAGCATTTCCCTAAATACATTTGTCCGCAGAACTCTTTTGTCTTAAAGCAGTACTAATAGGAGTAGTGTTCCTTGAACATATTCAAGTGGTAGATGAGAAATCACTGCTATCACTTTAGAGTTTTAAAAAAACAAGACAAAAAACCCCACAAAGCAGTCCACGCAGTCCTATGGAACTGAAACATCTCAGTTTAAGAGGAAAAGAGGCCAGCTTTTTCTCAGCTTATTCTCAAGTACTACAGTGTATGTGAGCCGATTGGCAGCCAAACAGGAGGAGCTGTTCCAACTCTAATTTTAACTTGCTACCTTGCATTGTTGTATGTTCCCACTTACTACAAAGAGGTTGTTTTGTGTAAACAGAGACTCCTCCTACTAGGCCAAGGGAGAAGGAATCATCATCCGGCCTTTCCCCCCAACTTGTAGTCGATCTGCACAGCTATTACATGATGAAGATGGTTTTCTCAAACCTGCTCATATCCCAACTTAACCCTGTTGCATTTGTGTGTTTTTTTTTAAAATATATTTTATTGATTTTTTACAGAGAGGAAGGGAGAGAGATAGAGAGTTAGAAACATCGATGAGAGAGAAACATCCATCAGCTGCCTCCTGCACATCTCCTACTGGGGATGTGCCCGCAACCCAAGTACTTGCCCTTGACCGGAATCGAACCTGGGACCTTTCAGTCCGCAGGCCGGCGCTCTCTCCACTGAGCCAAACCAGTTTCGGCGCATCTGTGGTTTAACCTGGACCCAGGATGGCTGCTGTCAGGATTGAAAGCTCCGGATGCGACTTTCCTCTCTTGCTCATCCCTCTGTGTTCACTTCAACTGGACAGCGCTTACCTAGTTTCATGGCCAAGGGGAACCACATCTTTGCAGCCCTTGGTGTCCCTGAAGCAGTTTGTATTGAACCACTTTGTATGACAACCCGTGGGGCACACTTGTGCATTTTGGGTTATTTTGGTGCTAGCAAAATGGAACGCTCTGGAGGGCAAACTTACATTGTTACCTTAGGCTGATTTATAGGCCTTTATCCTGGAAGGCCGCCCTTGCAATGGTTTCTCTTTAAAGATTTATTAAAAGATCAATTGTCCCCAATGAGTGGTCATGCCAGTGAGAAGTAAGCACCGTTATAGCATCCGTGGAAAGGAGATTTGTGTTATAAATGCAGTTGGTACTCAGTGAGCAGTAGTGGCTGACTGCTTTATGGGTGGCCCAAGAGATTCGAGGAGAGTCCAATGAGAATTGGACTGATTGAAAATTTAAAAATGCTTGTAGCTCTCTCTCATCATGTTTCTTGAAATAATCACTTTGATAAAAAGAAATCTTGTTTTGTATGCCACAGAGACATGGAAGGCCTCAGTTATAAGAAGGGAAATCCTAGGTAGAGGGGAGGCACATAGGCTGGAGTTGGTTAACGAAAGATAAGATCTAATGTGACTTTGGCAGGTCATGTAGACTTTAGTTTTGAAAATCAAGTTTTTCTGCGCACCTTGAAGATTTGATTTCCAAGCATTTTCTAGACCCTATCCAGTGTGCTCTTTAAAAAAATAAATGTTTTCATTGATTATTATTATTATATTTTGTTTTGCGAGAGAGAGTGGAAGGATAGAAACATCTATTAGAGAGAAACATCAATCGGCTGCCTCCTGCACACCCCTCACCCCCCCACCCCCATCTCCCACCTCTGCTACTGGGGATCAAGACTGCAACCTGGGCATGTGCCCTGACCCGGAATCAAACTGGTGACCTCTTGGTGCATGGGACAATGCTCAACCACTGAGCTACACTGCCCGGGCCCAATGTGTTCTTTTTGAACTCTTGTTTCAGCAGAGTATATTTCACCACTTGTGCTTCACTATGTTGATTTATATTTCTCTCTTGTAGGTTTTATGCCATGAAATGTAAAAGACTGGACTGAGTGGCATTTATCAGAATTCCAGCACTTAGCACTAGACCTCAAACAACCAGTTGCTTAAGAAGGGACTCCGTGGGACAGGCAGTGTAAAGCAGTGGTTAGAAACACCAACTTTGGGACTGGCTCACATTCAAAATCTCAGCTTTGCTCCTTGTTGCCTTTCTGATTCGGGGCTTGTTGCCGAACCTTTCTCAGGCTGTTTTCTCATTGGTATAATCCAAGCCATAGGGCCTGCCTGACAGCATTGTGAGGTTTAAACACTATGCCAGCATTTCTCAGTGGTTAGAGCGTGGCCTGCGCACTGAAGGGTCTTGGGTTTGATTTCCAGTTGGGGGCACCTACCTGGGTTGCAGGTGGGATTTCTGGTCCCAATTGGGGCTCATGAAAGGAGCCGGCCAATCTATGTGTGTCTCTCATATTGATGTTTCTCTTTCTCTCCCTCTCCCCCCCCCCTCCCCTCCCTCCTTTCCACTCTCTCTAAGATCAATGGAAAAAAATTTCCTCAGGTGAAGATTAATAAAAATCAAAACAAAACACTGTTGGATTTAAATACTTAGCACAAGACACCTTAAATGGCATTTAATACTCTGTAAATTATAGCTGTTATTATTAATCAAAGTAACTTTGCCTTCACTCCTCTATAGCAGAGAAAGAGATGAACTGCTTATGCAGTCATGAGGGTAGAGGTAATCATATGTGGACATACGTGCCCAAATCACTGAAAATCCAGCTGGACCTTAATAGAAGTAGCTGCTATGCTGACAACTAAGGAAGTCCCAGCTTCCTTAAGGAAAGAGTTGTGTTCGTGAACCATGGGGACGATAGGACTGTCCTATCTCTCCTAAGCTTAACATGCTATAAGTTTACTTCCGTTTAAAAATGTTGCTTCAGAAGGAGGGGTTGATGGAGCGCTTTTTTACTTCCTGGAAAATAATGCAGAAAGAGGGTGTACAGGTGGCAGTTCGAACAAACTCTATTCTATATTTTCCTATAAAATCTTAAGACTTTTTATGTATTAGTCATTCCCTCTTTGAGAAGGGAAAAAAGCCACGTCTGGTATTGAGGAGCCTCTCTCCAGTTTTACTCGGTAGTTAGTGTGTTCCTGAGCACAGGATCCCATTGGGTTCCCCAACGTGAAGAAACATCATGGGATCCCTGAGTTTCTGAGTAAGGATGCCAGTTTCTCTCCATCTCAGCTCTCTACCCACAGCAATTGAGCAAGGAATCTATGCTCTTTTTTCCCCCTGGAAGACCACTAACAGTCCTGAGAACTGCGGTTAATACTGTTATTTCCTTGAGGTGATATAGTTGTATCACCAAAAGCAAAAAATGTTTTGTTTATTCTTCCCCAAATTTATCTTTATATATAAAAGCCTAAGCGACCATTACAAGTGGTCGACCAAATGACTGGGAGACCAGTCGCTATGACAACTCACTGACCACCAGGGGGCAGATGCTCAATGCAGGAGCTTCCCCTGGTGGTCAGTGAGCTCCCACAGCCCACCTCCTGTGGCTGGCCAACCTCCCATGACCCCTTCCCCTCCACTCTCCCTCCTTCCCCCTCACCGGCCAGCCCCAATTGGCACTGTGAGAGACAGCCCTGATTGCCAGCCAGGCCGAGAGACCCCACCTGTACACAAATTTGTGCACTGGGACTCTAGTTAGACTATAATATTTGTATTGAATTCATGTTTTAATACTATCAATACCATCATCGGTTTTGATTAAATATTATTAATAATGTTTAGTAATACAGATTCATAGAGTACATAGCTGAGGCAATCTCAGAATTTTCTCTCTATCCTTAGATTTATATTAAGTGCAGATTGAGGGACCAGCCTTGTACGTTTCTTGGTTTAATAAGAATTTCCCTGAGGTCAGCCCAAAGGAGGGCCTGCATATGAATGGGGGCATCGTTTTTTTTCCAGCAGTTAGTTAAATCTAGTACAAGAAAATCTCAGTTTAGGAATGTGTTATATTCTATGAGTTAGGAAGTTAGTGGTTTGGAATCCTAAAAGAATTTTCCCCACAAAGCAGTATTATAGGTGGAGGTAGGCTAACCCATTAAAAAATATTAAAAGTTCTTTGACATTCCCTACGCTGAGTCTCTTGGCAAAGATATCCTGAGAACTTTTTCCTAAGCCTTGGAATAAGCAAGAGGGGAGATGGGTAGGGAGGAGAAGAGGCCCTTGAGGTTCCTTTGAGTGTAGAGAGGGAATAGCTAGAGTTGTGGCAGTGAAACTGATGAAAGTGAAGTAGGGTATATCAAATACCTATGGAAACCGTCTGCCCTCAAATGGGAATGTGTCTCGTAACACATGGTATTGGAGAGCACAGTGTTGATTCCTTGGGCAAATACCTATTATTACAGTGATGAGAAAGCAAACTAGTGATCCTGAAGGTGATGGCTTTGCCATAAGATATTAAAAATATTTGACACCGGAATGCTGTAGTGAAGCTAAAGGTTGCCTTCATCCAGAGGGGTCTTGTAGTTCTTCACTTGATTCTTCTACAATACTTTTAGCATATGAAAAGAGAAAAACACATAAATATGACAGTTATCCTGTGCTGGCTCCTCCCTTACTTGCCTATTTGGTACCAAATTCAATGAGATCTATATATTCCAAGATAATTTTTATATTGCAGTTCCTTCCAGTGATGAGGAAGTAGGGCAAGACATTAAAATTATTTTCTTGTTTGCTTTTAGTTCACTTTACCTGTTAAGTTTAAAATGAAATCTCTAAAATGTACTACTAACCTGGGAGAAGTTATGAGAATGAGAAAAAAGAGTAATTCTTTGTTCACAATCAGCTAATTATGCTTTAGAGTTCTCTCACCCCCAGCAGCATCGCAGCCTTCTTCAGAAGGGAAGGATTTATTGGTTATTCTTATGAAATTCACTAGATTGCTTGATTTTTCCAATTTACATGGGAAAATCTGTGCTTCCCTCCCATGGAGTGATTCATCCACAGTGGCCCCCGTAGACTAGTTGTGTGATTAAACCAAAAGGTCCGTGGGTCTTTAATGCAAGCGGAATCCCTTTTTTCATAGCAGATTTATGCTGCAGACATTGAACTATTAAAATATTAAGTATGCAGTTTTTCTTGTGAAAAGACATTTTATGTTGATATTGTTTCATTTTTTAATGTAGTAAGATACAACACCCAACACTGGTGTGTGAACAGACATTTTGAAGTGAATTCATTATCTTCTATTTTAGATTTATGTTGAAGTATTATTACAATTGAAAGGATTATAGTTACTTCCCTATGAGTTAAAACTCAACTGTAACAATTCATTGACTAAATATTATGATGGTAGTCAACTTTCAGTTGGAAGTGTTAATTATTCACCTCATAATGCACTCATAAAAAAGATTTACCAACAGTCTCCTAGGAGTAGAAAGCATATTGTCTCCTGGCATATTTTACAAACATGCTTTCCCTGCACTCCCTGTACAAGGTTAATACACTTTCTCTTCTGTGACATTCAGAAGGGCTGTGATACTCACAAGACTGGACATGTCATTCATTATTAGTTAAAAATTATGTATATTTTTATGGTCATTGTAGGCTTTATTTAATTGGCTTTGTATGTTAAAGAATATCTTGACTAAGCAATTACAAAGAAATCATGTTTCTTTGTATATGTACAGTAAAATGCATTCATGCTATATTTGATTTAATGGTTATCTTCCTTACATTCTTCAAATAATTTAAAACTTAAGTAAAGAACTTTTTATGTTTTATTTGTATGTGGTTATTTGTGTTATTTGATAGTATTATTACTTGAAAAAAATTGTTTGGACATCTAATCTAGTATTTTGGATGCTGCTTTGAATTTCTCATCCAGAGACAGGGACAGGGCCTCAAGGCGAGTGGTCTTGCAATAGTCACCCTGCAGTCAGGTCTAGGTACGTGATAGGGACAAAGCCAAATATTTCCAAATTCAGTGTCAATTTAAAAATCCCCATTGTCTTTTGCTACCTTTTCCTTTTCTTGACTCCAGAATTTATTATTGTTTTTTTTTGTGATGTTTCCTTATGTAGGTACTGCTTCCCAGTTATTCATTATGTCTTTCTGAAACTATCTTCTTTCATTTGTTAATTTCAGACAATAATTGTAATGATCTTTCTCAAGTTTTTTTTTAAAATATATTTTATTGATTTTTTTTTTTTTTTTTTTTTACAGAGAGGAAGGGAGAGGGATAGATAGTTAGAAACATCGATCAGCTGCCTCCTGCACACTCCCCACTGGGGATGTGCCCGCAACCAAGGTACATGCTCTTGACCAGAATCGAACCTGGGACCCTTGAGTCCACAGACCTATGCTCTATCCCCTGAGCCAAACCGGTTAGGGCACCTTCTCAAGTTTCGTGTGCATTCTTGTCTCCTTTACTTTCTTCTGAGATTCCTAATGTTGGAAGTTATTTCTTCTTGATTCATTTTTTAAAAAGGTTCTCAGTTATGTTTTAAAATGAATATATTACCTGATTATAAATTTGGTTTTTCTTGTTTATTATTTATTTTTTATTTTACTCCACTCATCTGGTCCAATTTATTTTTCTTCCTATTGTTCTCCAACTTTTAAATATCTCTTTCCTTTTGATTACAACTCCTATCCTGTGGTGTTTGAAATCCTCTGCTTTTCCATGTGGTCTACATATAGATCTTTGTTTCCTTCCCTTTTTTCTTATTAGCAATTATTCTTTTTTTTCCCTG
Source organism: Myotis nattereri (assembly GCF_964212035.1). Lineage (NCBI taxonomy): Eukaryota > Metazoa > Chordata > Mammalia > Chiroptera > Vespertilionidae > Myotis > Myotis nattereri. The sequence continues at coordinate 87,321,699 of NC_138075.1, forward strand.
TTTGCGTTTCTGTGTTTTTGGCATAGCATAGCTGCATTCTTTTGGTTGGTCAATTAAATTTGTAATTTCCATATTGTTTGTGGAGGACTCTGTCAGTCTGCCTAATTTCTCTAGTTACAATGCATCCATCTTGGCTCTTTGGGTACCTACATGACATAAACGAGTTTCACTATTCTGAAATATAGAGTTCTGTTCCCATTATAGAGAATATGGAGATTTTTAGGTCATAGGGTATTTTTTTAAATTGCTTTTAGGGAGAGAAGAAAGAAGAGAAAGTGAAACATCAATTTGTTATTATGCATTCATCGGTTGATTCTTGTATGTGCCCTGACTGAGAATTGAACCTGCAACCTTGGCATAGCCTCAATTGGTTGGCTGTAACCAATTGAGCTACCTGACCAGGACCCCTAGGCCATTGGGATATATATATATATATTTTTATATTTACTGATTTTAGAGAAAGAGAGGAAGGGGGGGGAGAGAGAGAGAGAGAGAGAGAGAGAGAGAGAGAGAGAGAGAGAGAGAGAGAGAGAGAGACATCCCTGAGAGAGAACCAATAGTTGGCTGCCTCCCTCACGCCTCCTACTGGGGTTCGAGCCTGCTACTTGGGTATGTGCACTTACTGGGAATTAAACTGGTGACTTCTCAATGCATGGGATGACACTCAGCCAACTGAGCCACCCCAACCAGGCTAGGCCATTGGGTGTTGATGGGACCACAGTGGTCAGCAAACTAATTAGTCAACAGAGCCAAATATCAATAGTACAACGATTGAAATTTCTTTTGAGAGCCAAATTTTTTAAACTTAAACTATATAGGTAGGTACATTGTTATTAACTTAATTAGGGTACTCCTAAGGTTTAGGAAAAGCCACACTCGGGGGGCCAAAGAGCCGCAGTTTGCCAACCACTGGACTAGAGCATCTCATAAGCACAGCTATGGTGATATGGTCTGGTTTAGTTTCTGTAAGACCAGAACATGAACAGATTTGGGTTGTCCCTGATGACATAGTTGCCCCATTGTCCCATTACTATTAGTTACTATGATGGCAGCCTTATGATCAGAGTTTGGGAATTTCTGTGGGGACCCATTGTCTCAAAGAGGTTCACAATTTGCTTAGGATATTTGTCATTGAGTTAGGGTTTCACCGAGTGAGGATTTTAGTTGTTAAATAAAGAAGTGGTAGAAATGAACAAATCAGTTAATAGAAGACAAAGAACAAAAGCCAATAAATCTTGTCAAGGATAATCCCTTAAAATCTGATATGTAGATTTATAAATCCTTTTACCACTTTGTACCAAGTATTCTTTATTCTGGTCTAAAATGAATTCCAGTATTTGACCTTGGAAGATTTTGTTTCATTTTGTTCCAACCCTTTTTAATGAAATGTAACCTTCCCATCTCTTCTCCGATTCTACTATATAACCTCTCCTATTTAGTATGGCGTGGTGAACATAGGCATTCATCTGGGGTTATTCTAAGAGAGAAGTTACAGAAAAGGTTTGTCACTTCTGATCTCCCATGCACTGCACAGAATTTAGCATTCCCTGAAAATAGAGCCCAAGGGATGGGGCCAGGGCCTCAATTTGCGTTGTCTCACAATGGTGGTACTTCAGTTAGAGCCAGGTTCATGCTCAGGACAAAGCCAAGTATTTTCAATTTCAATTTCAATAAGAGTGGCAGAAACATTAAACATGGCATGGAAAACTGGATACAATGATTATTACATGAAATCCCCTTCCGTAAAAACATTTTAATATATATAGAATATAATTTTAATATATACGAAATATACAAATATATATTGAATATATTAAAATTAGAAAGTCTGAGTCAAACATTTCCCCCAGAATAAATTCAGCCAAGCTTAACATACTGTGTTAATTTGATACAGGATATTTGTTTTCTAATAATGTAACTATTAATAATTAGGGAACAAAGAAAGCTAATGACTTCAGTATAAATGATCTCATTAAAACTAGGAAGTACTAAGTACCTCACCTCACTGCAATGCAAATTTTTAAATCGTTTTTGTTTATTTAAATGATTAATTGGAAATTTGTTTATGTTTGGTTAGCTGTTTTAAAGTAGAAATAAATATCTGGCAAATAATAAAGTTTTTCATGAGATAAATTTATAAAAAAAAACAGTACGATATTGTTAATGCTCATAATGATTGGGAGAGAGAGGTAATTTTATGCAAATATTGAACCATTGTACACACACAAATATGCTCTTCAAACAAAGGGGTAAGAGTATCTCCTTACATAGAGTCAAGTTCTGAAAGTGTGAAGTGTGCTGTGTTATTCTAACGAACACTCAGCATATCAACATAGATCAGTTTTCTTGGCAGCAGGAGTATATTTTAATCTATGATGTACTCACACACCAAAATAAAAATGTGTTTACATTAAAAGTTGTCTTCATACTTCAGTGAAGTTTATGATGACGTTAGTGAGGGCCTCACTATTCTAGAGCTACCTGTGTATAACAGCAGTGAACATATCCACAATTTAGGGTGGTTTAGAATGTGCCTTCCAATACAAAGGAAAAAAAAAGGGGCCTGAACTGCAGATGAGCAAGACAGTTTAACAAATCTTCCATAGTGTAGAAAGCTAGTCAGCCTCCATTAAAATCACACTTTGAAGATTAAAAAAAAAAATTAAGGTATTTTCATTCTTGGATACAATTTAAATTAAAGGCTACTTTCTCTGTCTTCATACCGTCAACTTTATGGACAATATATAGTGGCTAGAAGGTGGGAATTAAAGAGATGCATTCAAATTTGAAATTATTCACTTACAATCTTTAAAAAAATTTGCTTTATATATGGTAAATCAGCATTTTAACTATGAAGAGCTTCAGTTGTAGATCTCTGATCTTCCCTCTGCATGACTGGCCACGCATTTTATCTTGCTCAATTAGATGATGAGGAGATATTAACATATACAATTATTAGCTTCAAATGAAATTAGGAATGTGCAAATTAATTGCAACAATATTGTATATTTGAAAGTCTCCAAAACTAATTTTTGCTTTAAATTTTGGTTCTTCCATGTTACCACATAGGTATCTTGTTTTTGTTGTGCAGTAGATGTTTTTTGGAAAGCTTTTAATGGATATAGTTCTTAGAATTTGCAGTTATTCACACAGATTTAGGATTGTGGAATTATCCTTTTATTTCAACCTGGCAGAAAAGTAGTTAATTGAGTGTTAGGACATTACACAAGTGACAGAAGAGGTCCAGATGACCATCACAGTGATGTTTAAAATGCTACATGTCTGAGTTTACAATCCAATTGGAGGTTGTGCATTGTGTTCTGTACCTTTCGTGGCTGGAAGGTAGGAGTTCAATGTGTGTGTGGTCTGTTTTTGTGGACGTGATCTGCATTTAATCCGGGGAAATTAATTCCCTAAGCTGCTGGCAGGCAGCATGTACTTGTTAATTATTCAGGTGGATGACAAATGCAGAGCAGAGGTTCTCGCAAAGACAAAGTTTGTATGATGCATGTTTAGTAACTGATAGGCCTGACATTCCGTGGTGTCTTATTCAGTGCTAATCCTAATAAGCTGCCTGGTGAGATGAACGCCTCTCCTCCTATCCTCTGCAGAGAAAACAGAAATCTGAAAGAACTTCATTATGGCAATAAATCCTGGGCTTCATGGTATTCTTGGTGAAAAGGTACCCTGTCCAGATGAATAACAGCAGAAAGTCAGGATGCTGGTGAGCTAAAGCACACACAGCTTTACAGGAAGGCACGGCCATTGTCTCTGTTCGATGGGGAAGGTGATTGCAGCTTAATTTTATGGATCTAGAGTACATACAGTGGGGGCCTTTAGATTGAATCCGTGGCATACCATCCGCAGTGCTATGGTTTGTCCTCGGTGTCCAGTGGTAGGGAGACTCTCCCCTATCCCCATCTAACCCAATGTGGTCAGGCGTAGCAAGCTGTCCATGCATCCCTATGTCAGGATGTTTTATTAGAAGGTAGATTTCTCATGGGAATCTTGGCATTATCTTTTTAAAACTTTGAGACTTTCTCTCACAGCCTATCTGTCCCCTTTCTGCAACTGCCAAGTGAATAGTTCAGAGAGTTCATTAGGTCAGATAGAAAGTATTGCTTGGCCAACTCTTAGATCTTAGTTGTCATGACTGTACTTAACTCTTCCAGTTTACATTCCCTCTTGTTAAATATTCAGACTTGATCCATGTAAGCCAGTTCAGTTTCAAAAAACTCAAGCTAGCTTTTGGACACTAAAAAGAGGCAGTGTGGTTAGTGAGAACTGTGAGCGAAGTTAGTATTAAACGTGAATCAGTAGCCCAGTCTTCTAGCTGAGGTCTCGTCACTAGTCGAAGTCGTGACCTTGTGTTTGTGACTTGGCCTCTCTGGGCCTCATTTCCCTCAAATGGGAAATGATAGAGTTACACTACATACGTAATCTAAATTTCTTTGACTAAATTGATTCTCTTTCTTTTTTTGTCACTGTGAGCTCATATCCATGGTTTGGCAATCTTAAAATGAGTGGTTTATAAGATCAAGGATTCTTTCAGGTTCTGCAGGTGTAAAGACCGTTGGCAGTCTCCTTCCTTGGTGGTCACTCATGACCAGAAAAGCGTCCTCAGCAGCTCCTCTAAGTTTAGCTCTTCAGCTTGTTTATCTTAGTGTTTGAGTGTTTGATTTACTACTGAGTCATATTTTAAATGTCACTTTGATAGTCATCTGGAACTCTGCCGACACTTGTTTAATGTGCCGACAGTTATGTTAACTACTTTTCTGCCAGCTTGACATAAAAATGGTAATGCCTCTATGGAACCAAAACCTTAAGAAATAAAATATTACCCACACCTGGAAGACACCCTCCTGTCCCTTTCTGGTTATTTCCCTTTCCACGCAAAGGGTAATTCTGTTTCCTGACAATATAGATTGCTTTTTGCCTGTCCTTGAACTTCAGATAAATGGAATCATACAGTTTGTATTCTTTTGTTTTTTCCTTCTTTTGCTCAACATTATGTTTGTAAGATTTAGCCATATGCTTATGTGTCATTATAGCTAGTTCATTCTCATTGCTGTACAGTGTTTCATTTTGAGAATGTACCACAGTTGATGTATTTTACTGTTGGTCAGCATTTGAACTATTGCTAATAGTATAGATATGAAAACCTTTGTACAGATCTTTGGGGCGCCATATGTCCTCCTTCCTGCTAGGTATATATCTAGAAGTGTAATTGCTCATACAGTATGCATTTGTTTATCTTTTGTAGAAGTGGTTATAACAAGCTGTCACTCATCAGCAATATATAAAAATTCCAGTGGCTCTTCCATATCTTTGCCAATACTTGTGTTCTGTCTTCTATTTTTAGCCATCTGGTAGATATGTATTGTATTGTGGTTTTAATTTGTAATTTCCTGATGACCAGTGAAGGTGAACACATTTTTAGATCTCACTGGTAAGTAAGTATCAAGTGTTTTGCCCAATTTTTTTCTGTTGGGTCATATATCTACCTACTTTTATTAAACTGTAGGAGTTCTTTTTTTTTTTTTTTTTTTTTATATATATTTTTTTTATTGCTTAAAGTATTACAAAGGGTATTACATATGTGTCCATTTTATCACCCCGCCCTAGACAGTCCCCTAGCCTCCCCTATCCCCCAGTGTCTTATGTCCATTGGTTATGCTTATATGCATGCATACAAGTCCTTTAGTTGATCTCTTACCCCCCTACCTCCTGCCCCCCAACCCTCCCCTGCCTTCCTGCTGCAGTTTGACAATCTGTTTGAGGCTGCTCTGCCTCTGTATCTATTATTGTTCAAAAGTTTATAATGGTCTCTATTATCCATGAATGAGTGAGATCATGTGGTATTTTTCCTTCATTGACTGGCTTATTTCACTTAGCATAATGCTCTCCAGTTCCATCCATGACGTTGCAAATGGTAAGAGTTCCTTCCTTTTTACAGCAGCATAGTATTCCATCGTGTAGATGTACCACAGTTTTCTAATCCATTCATCTACTGATGGGCACTTAGGCTGTTTCCAGATCTTAGCTATGGTGAATTGTGCTGCTATGAACATAGGGGTGCATATATCCTTTCTGATTGGTGTTTCTGGTTTCTTGGGATATATTCCTAGAAGTGGGATCACAGGGTCAAATGGGAGTTCCATTTTCAGTTTTTTAAGGAAACTCCATACTGTCTTCCATAGTGGCTGCACCAGTCTGCATTCCCACCAGCAGTGCACAAGTGATCCTTTTTCTCCACATCCTCTCCAGCACTTGTCATTTGTTGATTTGTTGATGATAGCCAGTCTGACAGGTGTGAGATGATACCTCATTGTTGTTTTGATTTGCATCTCTCAGATGATTAGTGACTTTGAGCATGTTTTCATATGTCTCTTGGCTTTCTGAATGTCCTCTTTTGAAAGGTGTCTATTTAGGTCCTTTGCCCACTTTTTGATTGGATTGTTTATCTTCCTTTTGTTGAGTTGTATGAGTTCCCTATAAATTTTGGAGATTAGGCCCTTATCAGATATGACATTGGCAAATATGTTTTCCCACACAGTGGGTTTTCTTGTTGTTTTGTTGATGGTTTCTTTTGCTGTGCAGAAGCTTTTTATTTTGATGAAGTCCCATTTGTTTATTTTCTCTTTAGTTTCAAGTGCCCTAGGAGCTGTGTCAGTGAAGAAATAGCTTCGGCATATGTCTGAGATTTTGTTGCCTTTGGATTCTTCTAGAATTTTTATGGTTTCCTGTCGTACATTTAAGTCCTTTATCCATTTTGAGTTTATTTTTGTGTATGGTGTAAGTTGGTGGTCTAGTTTCATTTTCTTGCATATATCTGTCCAATTTTCCCAACACCATTTATTGAAGAGACTATCTTGGCTCCATTGTATGTTCTTGCCTCCTTTGTCAAATATTAATTGAGCATATTGGTTCGGGCTGATTTCTGGGCTCTCTATTCTATTCCATTGATCTATATGCCTATTCTTGTGCCAGTACCAGGCAGTTTTGAGAACAGTGGCTTTGTAATACAACTTGATATCTGGTATTGAGATCCCACCTACTTTGTTCTTTTTCAGGATTGCTGCAGCTATTCGGGGTCTTTTTTTATTCCAGATGAATTTTTGGAGAGTTCGTTCTAGATCTCTGAAGTATGCCGTTGGTATTTTAATGGGAAGTGCGTTGAATTTATAGATTGCTTTGGGTAGTATGGACATTTTAATGATGTTGATTCTACCAATCCAGGAACACGGTATGTTTTTCCATCTGTTTATGTCTTCCTCTATATCTTTTTTCAACGTCCTGTAGTTTTCTGAGTAGAGGTCTTTTACCTCTTTATAAACTGTAGGAGTTCTTTATATATTTCAGATAATAGATCTCCCCCACTGAATCTTTTCTTTTCACACTTTTGTTTGTAGATGACAGAAATTCTTAACTTTGATGAGTGCAAAATTTATATATATATATATATATATATATATATATATATATATATATATATATTTTCATTATTAAGGTATTACATGTGTCCCTATCCCCCCATTACCCTCCATCCCCCCTCACCTCCTGGTGTCTGTGTCCATTGGTTAGGCTTATATGCATGCATACAGGTCCTTTGGTTGATCTCTCTCCCTTACCCCCACCCTCCCCTATATTCTCTCTGAGGATTGAAGGTCTGATCGATGCTTCTCTGTCTCTGGATCTGTTTTTGTTCATCAGTTTATGTTGTTCATTATATTCCACAAATGAATGAGATCATGTGATACTTACCTTTCTCTGACTGGCTTATTTCATTTAGTATAATTCTCTCCAGTTCCATCCATGCTGTGGCAAATGGTAAGAATTCCTTGTTTTTTACAGCAGCATAGTATTCCATTGTGTAGATGTACCACAGTTTTTTAATCCACTCATCTACAGATGGGCACTTAGGCTGTTTCCAGATCTTAGCTATGGTGAATTGTGCTGCTATGAACATAGAGGTGCATATATCCTTTCTGATTGGTGTTTCTAGTTTCTTGGGATATATTCCTAGAAGTGGGATCACTGGGTCAAATGGGAGTTCCATTTTTAGTTTTATGAGGAAACTCCATACTGTTCTCCACAGTGGCTGCACCAGTCTGCATTCCCACCAGCAGTGCACGAGTGTTCCTTTTTCTCCACATCCTCTCCAGCACTTGTCATTTGTTGATGTGTTGATGATAGCCATTGTGACAGGTGTGAGATGGTATCGCATTGTCATTTTGATTTGCATTTCTCAGATGATTAGTGACTTTGAGAGTGTTTTCATATGTCTCTTGGCCTTCCTTATGTCCTCTTTTGAAAAGTATTTATTTAGGTCTGTTGCCCATTTTTTGATTGGGTTGTTTGTCTTCTTTTTGTTAAGTTGTATGAGTTCCCTGTAAATGCTGGAGATTAAACCCTTATCAGTGATAACATTGGCGAATATGTTCTCCCATGTAGTGGGCTTTCTTGTTGTTTTGTTGATGGTTTCCTTTGCTGTACAAAAAGCTTTTTATTTTAATGTAGTCCCATTTGTTTATTTTCTCTTTAGTTTCCATTGCCCTAGGAGCTGTATCGGTGAAGATATTGCTTCGGCATATATCTGGGGTCTTGCTGCCTGTGGATTCCTCTAATATTTTTATGGCTTCCCATCTTATGTTTAAGTCCTTTATCCATTTAGTTTATTTTTACAAATATTTGTGTCCTAATTAAGAAGTCATTGCCTTCGTCAGCATTTTGAAAATGTTTACATGTATTTTCTTTTAAAAACCTTTAGATCTGCAATCCATCTAGAATTAGATTTTGTGTGTGGCAAGAGGTCAAGGTTGATATGGTTATCTAAACAATTTGGCACCATTTATGGAGATGACTGATTCAAAGATGATGATGATGATGGCAATGGTGACAATGGTGAATGCCAGATATTGACTTCCAATTTGTGGTAGTTCTGCTTAATTATTTATTTTAATACTAAAATACATTTAATACTAAAATGACATTTTTAAGAAACCAGGACTCAGACATGTCAGAGGTAGTAGTAAATGGGAAAAAGGTGATTCTAGCCAATGTCTAATTTCAATTGTTATTTATAATTGATATATTGAGCGAATTTAAGATTATGTTACCAAAGACCAGGCCTACACAATCTAAATCAAAACTATTTAATTTGTTTTTTAAAAAAGCAAAATAATAAAATCAGCTTATCAGAATAGGCTTTTTGTATGTTACCTATCTTGGTATACAGAGATTAAGACTCTCAAGTGAGACCGACTTAGAAAGAAAGTCAGGAAAGCCGTGTAAGCTTGCAGAGGGCTTTCCCATTTCCCACAAGGAAACTGGTGTCTCATTCTTTAAGTTATCTGAGCCAAAACCAACTGTGCAGTTTGTGTCCTGCCGCTGCGGGCGACCAAACGTCAGCTCTTCTTCCAGGAGCCCAGCCCTGCACCCAGGAGGCAGTCTGTCCAGAGAAAGAACCTGGAGGACTTTTCTCGTTTACACAATGGCCCCTGTAGGCAAGGTCAGGTGCAGCCCAGTTGGGATCCTCAAATTCTACCTGGAACAGTGGAGGTTTTTCGAGGGAGGCCCCGGACCATCCACCTCCCCTGAATTTGCAGCACGTGCTGCTGAGCAGGCAGCCAGGGCGCCTCTGCTGCTGCTTTCCACTGCTCCGCTGGGCTTGGGCAAGGGCTTCAGTACCAATAAGCAGCGTAATTCACCAAAGGTTTTAGGACCACAGTTCACTTGTTGCTGAATGTGAGGACATAGACGCTTAACAATCTGATGAAAGCTGTGAACATTATATGGCCAGCTTTGCCTATTTTTTCATACTTGCAAAATTCTACATGTATTTCATAAGCCCTGTGAACCCTAGGTTCAGAATCCTGGCTTTAAAATTCTAACTTACATAGAATACAGGAAAAATATAGTTTGAACATACAGATGTGATACTGGGAATCCTAGAGTTTGAACATGCTTGTGTAAAAGAAATTCTCTTCCCTAAAAGAAATTACTTAAAATTAAATGAAAACTAAATAGTATTTATAATTAGTTCAATAAATATACTGTAAGAGGACAAAGCACAGACAAGAATGCATAAAGTTTGTATAAGGTATTCCAACCCAGTCAGGGGATAGTTGGCAGTCTGTCGGAAGGAAAAGGCAAAATGGGAAGAGCTGATATTTTGTAATTAAGTATATACCTATCTAAGTACCTAAGAATAACCAGTTACACACTTTTTAAAATCGCTAGCAGACTGAGAGTAGCCATGCCTCAATTTGGCTTATACTCTAAATTCTTATATTTGTGACAATTGGCATCCAAACTTGGGGTAAAAGAGAGAAATACTCTGCTAAAGAAATAGTTGGGTTTTTATAATCCAAATTTCCCCCTATTTTGTTGTCCTATATAGAAAGTTTTGGTTTATGAGTAACTTATTCAACTACATATTTTAAAATATTTTGAGGCAAGTATATGTAACCCCACTAATCCCAGAACTGGCCGAAGTCACTTTTGTCCCTGTTGAAATGGCTAGGATGCTCAGTGCTCTTAGTGACTCTCTTTTTTCTGTTTAAGAAAGCGGTAATTTTTTTTTTTTTTTATGAGTGACCTCCATCCAAATTCTTTCTGATTAGGTGATTTTAAACATTTTTAATAGAGGCTAATTATGAGAAGGTAATTTTTCTTATTTTGAATATTCACTTCAGCTTTCAACAGCCAATTTCATTTCCCTGGCATTTAAGATACAAAGTTGCCATAGAGAGATTTTGCTCTGACCCATTAATAAACTGAACCACTCTTTTTGAACAATTTTGGTTATGACAATTTTTTAAAAATCCATTTTTATTGATTTCAGAGAGGAAGGTAGAGGGAGAGAAAGAGATAGAAACATCAGTGATGAGAGAGAATCATTGACTGGCAGCCTGGGCCTCTGTCCTGACTGGGAAGAGAACCAGGACCTCCTGGTTCACAGGTCACTGCTCAACCACTGAGCCACACTTGGCCAGGCTAGTTGTGACAATTGTATAACAATTTTACCTAGCAAAAAATAAGCTTTCTGATGGATGAAAATAATTGATTTCTACAGAATCACTTCTTAATGTATTTTATACATAGTAGCATTTATTTGCTTTATTCATAATAGAAAATTCTACTAAGAGAATTATAGTTATATTTATATTGCAAGGGGCAAAACCAAAATTTTGGTAAATTATTAACTTTTTTTATTATATGTCAATTAATAAACAAAATAATGCTATTAATGTGACTATTTCAATTAATTCATACTTGTGAAGTTCTTTATCTGGATGATATATCAGTTTGAATTAATGAACGTTCTGGAACATAAATTACTTTTAGTGCATATTGTTCCCTGATCTAAATTTTACAGTATAAGCAATTAGGTTCAGTTTTAATAGATGTGGGATTATCTTTAATTAACTACAACACCAGCTCAGTTCCAGCCTGTGGGTTCGTTGTATTTCTGTTGTTGATTATAAATAGGTGCTTCCAAAGTGCTGAAATGTATTTTTCATGTGAAGGTAAATGTTTACTGCAATATATTTTTTCACATTATTATATAATGTGAGGCTGAACTTCAAATGACCCTGAATTATCAATTATTCTGATTTACTGGATTCTTTATTACATTTGAAGGGTCATCAGGAAGGTAATAAATTGTAATGCAGTGTTCCCAGTTAGGGAGTATTCAGAATCATGTGACTAATTCTTCCTGAAATAGCTACACTTTAGGTCAATTTCACCGCACTTGCCATCACCACACATGTACATACACAGACCTGTAGGCACACACATGTACACACACATGCTCATGCTCCCATGAAGACAGATCCTCATGCCTGTGTCTAATACTTGAGCATTGCAAATGCATACCAATTTAAGCCTTTCCTTTTTCAGTCTCTTCTCAATTTATAAAATGTACTCTAAAACAAACAAAACTAACTCATTACTGGGACTGTTAGCAAGTTTTATTACAAAAGAGAAGCTGCAAATCCATATCTTAAAACATATATATATATATATATATATATATATATATATATATATAAAATTTAGAGGAAGAGAGGCAGAAGTGTGTTATAAACAAAGACATGTTCAGAGGGCAACATATCAACAATAACTTAAAATAGTAAAACCTGAATACAAAAGTGTGGCCCAGGGGCTTGTTGATAGTATATGCAGCAATTGAACAGTTATTTTTAAAGGTCTTAAGAATTGTATCTTTAAACCTGTGTCTACTGTTAGAAACTATAATCCTAAACTAAACACCTCATTAGAGGAAGATGAATGATGCACTGATCAGGTGTGAAAAGCGTTGCTGGTTGAGCCTGTTGGCCCTCTTAGTGGAAAAAAAATGCCTAAAATTAGAGCCAGACTTAAATTATGGGATCTTGGCTAATAGCATTCACTCCTATAGCTTACATTATTATGCTTAATGTGGCCAAATTTATGTCACTGTCCCAATTTTCTTTGCTGAGCTTCAGGTATACTCACCCCAATCCTTTTGTTCATGAATTCCAACAGTCCCCAATGACTCTCATCCCTAAACTGAACCCTTTAGATCCTGCTACAACCCATTTCCCCTCCCCTGTTCTCTATTTCAATATATGGCATCACCATTCACCCAGTTTTATAAACTACAAACTGAGCCATCATTCTTGCTTCCCCACCTCATTTTCTCTTACCTGTATTCAATCGGGTGCTACACTATGGTGATACTATCTCCTGAATATATGTCAAATCTGCACACAACTCCACTCCCACTGCCATAACCCATATCAGGCCACCGTTCTTCTGCCTGAGTCAGCCTCTTATTTGTTCTCCCTTCCTGGAGTCTTGCCCATCCCCATCCCCAAATCATTCCCTATATGGTCATTTGCTCTTAGGACTTTACTGTGTACATGTTTATTAGGTTGCCTCCCATTTTGACAATATGAAAAGTCTAGGTAGGGGTAGAACATAGTGTACAAGCAAGAGTTGATTCTGGAGTAGCCAATGACGGAGAAAGGGCGAGGGCTAGACAGTAGGAGAACTTGCCACACAGAATTATATTCAGGGGTGGGTAAGCCTTCTGGCTCATTAGAACACCTGGTTCAGATCATGGCTCTGCTGTTAGCCATGTGGCTGTGAGCAGCTGCTTGGCCTTGGGAACCTTACCTTCTTCATCTCTAAGACAGAGATAAAAATAGAAACTAATTTATAGGGCTGAGTAGAGGACTAAGTGAAGAATCGTGTAAAGCACCTGATATATAATAAGTACGCAATAAATGTTAGCTGCTCTTATTATTTTTTTTAGTACCATCTAGGAGGGAAAGATTCAGGAAACACCACGAGACGCCTGCCTAGCCACACAGGAAGGACGCAGCGAGCAGAGACGCCCCCGTTGCCAGCGCTGCTAGGGATGGGAATGGACCCGAGGAGCGGGGGAGGAAGGCATGGACTATGTACGTGGGTGGCTTCTGAAGGTGGCTGTTGTGTATTTGACAGTGTTTCCTAAGAAAGGCTCTGATTCACAGCAAAACAGAAAACTTACCTCAATTATATGGATGTTTCTGCCCCCCTCCCGCTAGAAAATCTGATTTATCAAGGTAACTTCTTAGCTTCTCTGTGTGTGTGTTTGTGTGTGTGTAAACTATTTTTAAACGGCAAATGATTATTTTTCAGTTTAGCAGTCTCTGGGTATTTCTAAAGTGTTTTACGTCATTTAATTATTTGAAAATAAATGGGCATTTTCTTTTAAACAAGATGATGGTAGTAGTGATACACTTGTAAGGAATTTAAGCTACAAGAGACTCTAAGTACCAACACCTGGTGAGGAACATGCTCCATGTCTGAAGCTTCAGGTAAGCTCTCGGGGGCTATGATGGGACTGCAGGCCCTGGATCAGCAGGCCTGCAAACAATGCTCCAGTGACAACGGGAGCACTTCCTGTTTCACGGTCCAAGGAGAAAACCAGAATTCAGACAGCTACCAGGCCCAGAAGGTGAGCTTGTTTCCATGCCCATTGCCAGGGCTAATCCTGGGGGCCTGGCCTTGGGTCGCAGCGCGCCTGGCCCTCTGCTTTCCCAGGAGCCTTTGCTGTCCAGCCCCTGGGCGCCACCTCTTCTGGCCCATGTCTGGGTCTCGCCTGAAGGCAGCGGTGCCATTGCCTGCAGACTCGCCGTCAGCCTCTGACACGGCGCTCTTCTGTCTGTTTTGCCAGCACCCGGTTTAGTTAAGGGGTGTTACAGAGTTTAATGCATTCTACATGTTTCGGTTTTCACAAGTTTTGTTGTCCTTGGGGCTCAAAAGGTGCTAAATACCATTTAGAGTGAGGATCAGTGGTAGAGAAATAGCACCCTTGAAGATATTGCCAAAGAGCAATTGGCAAGATTTATTTGCGCTGTGAAATTTTAATTGCCTTAGCTTTCGACTTTACAGTTTTATTTTGAGGTCAGCCCTCTCAGTCACGGGCGAGCAGAGATTTGGCCGTGTTGAGTGTGTGGTGGTAACGAAGGGAGTTGGAGTAGCATCATCTAGAAATTAGCTCCCATACGTTTGGGCAGAAGCCAAGCATGGTTTTTCCCAGAGACGCTGCTGCGTTTGGAGGGAAGCAGGAGTGCGAATGGTTGTCATGTTTGGACTTCCTGTGATGGAGACCACGCCTTTGGAGCTTCATGAGGGATGAGTAGCAGCAAGATCAGCATTGGGCATGCAGCTCCTGCGGGGCAGAGAGAAAGAAGGGGTTCACTTAGAGGAAAAGGAGAAAAAACTCTCAAAATTTACATATGCTGCGGAGAAGAGCTCCTGTTTACCCCTAAACCCTTATGGAATCTGTCTTCAAAATAAGAAACACACACACAACAAGGAAGAACTACACAACTGTATAAAAAAATCTTCATGGGTGTCCACCTACATCTCAGACTCACTATAGTGCCGAACGTTGCATCCCAGGGTGCGGTGCATTCATTTCTATAATTATCGGAAGGACCTTGTTCTAGCACTTTCACTTACGACAAGGTCCTTGAAGCATCACATCGAGTTGAGCATTACAGTATGGCTTTAGTATCATTCCAAAAATTTATTGAACTGTTGCGATTTTTATAAGTCCTGTGCTTGTTTTCCTTTTATGTTTCCCCTACTTCTGAGGACAATTCCATTTTCATTCATACGGGTAGCGGTCCATAAGTTACTGCATTTGGTGATTAATCTTATTTGAGACTCCTCTTCATCCACACTGTCCTGAGTCAGAGAAATTTTATGTGCTGTGAACATGTTAGAAAGAAACTACAGATTTCTTCCATGGCTCTTTTTTTATTTTTAAAAGCTGCTGAGTATTTGAGTGCAAACATCTTACGTTTCGAGAAAATATGAAATAAAAATACATTAGCCAGAGGCCAAAATGGAACTCTAGTGGCTTGTGTGCCTCTACTGAGATGGTTATGGATGCCGGTTGGCCAGACTCAGGGACATTTAGATTTTGTTTCTGAGAGGAAGCAGTACATGGCCATAAGCCACATTAAGTTCATTAGGTGCAATTACTACATGACACAGTTAATATGGTGACAGAAATGAACTCTTCAGTGACTCAATTCTAGTGGCAAATTTTAACCAATTTATCAGACAATTGAGTATGTTCTGCACTTGGGATGGATTTTAAAAAGGATAGTGCCCATTTTTTGTTTGGTTTATTTGACTTTGCAGACAGTTCATTTTATAAAGATGAGGCATGTCAGCATGGATAATGGGTTTGTCTGTTGCTGGTGCTTAAGGGAAGTTAAGCTAAGCAAACAAGGAATGCTTCTAGAAGATGCTTTACAATGTGGGAAAAGATCTAATGCACTTGAAGGAAAGTGTGTGTGTGTGTGTGTGTGTGTGTGTGTGAGAGAGAAAGAGGGGGGGGGCAGGCCTAGGCTGAAAGATCTTTTATATCTTTGTATATTCCAAGCCCTAAATCTGTATGTTTGGTTAAGAAATATAAAGGTTTAAAATTAACCAATCATGACATCATACAAATTGAATTAGTCATATTTGTTAAATGCTGAGATAACAATCTGTGGTGTATCTGTCTATGTTGCAAATAATCACATGACTTGTGGACCTTGCAATCTGGCACTTAGATTTTTCCAAGGAGCATTCAATTTTATCACATATAAAGAATCTGAAGTATGACTCCCTTACTCCATTTTAAAGATGAGAAAATTGAGTAAGAAAAATAGTAAGAAATAGAGCAAGGAACTGCCACTATGGTGGTTCTTCCCATAATCTGGTTTTTTTGTTGTCTAAATTTATGACTTGAAAACAACATGTTCAGTTCTAGATTCACCTCCATGTTCTGAACTGTATATCCAGCTGCTTACTGTTATCATTTCAGCCTGGTTTTAACTAAATCTTTCAGTTAGATTACATGCACTGCTGAGGCACAGGACAACTATTCCTTGTGACAATGACACAGGCAATAGTAAACAAACATGCAGGTAAATTGTAGGACCAGGCAATGGTGTTAGCTAGTCCTGAGTTAGTTCTGATTATAGCTATTGATGCTATCTATGTTAATAATACAGGCATACATATTGAACATATAGTGTTCTCTAGGAAAAAAAAATGATCAAGACTATGCTCCTAAAACAACAAAAACGAAATCTTAGTTAAAACATAACCTGGTAATGGCATGGTCAGACTTAAGAGTCTTAGTTTGTATAGCTAGCGTCTTTCCAGATCACGCCCATTGGGGGTGGAGATAAATGTCTGTTGCTTCTTTCTGGAAACTTGGATATTAAAGATATATTGGCTCTCTTGACTGTGATTTTGGATTAGTTACATGAAATAAAGTCAACCAAAGGTGGATGCAAGCTTTGAGTGCAGCACTTTCTAGAGGTAGGGAGCCCTAGATCAAATGACCTCTTTACATCCTTGCATGCTTCAAGTCCCAAATTCTTGTTAAAGGTATTTCTTTATACTGATAATGCAAACACATTTATGCAAAACGGACTTTTCTTCCCCTTTGTAAAATTTTGGAAATTGTTTTGGAAGAAATACTAGCCCCAATTTCTAAAGATAATGAACATTATTTTGAGGAGAGTATATAATTTTGGGGGAGTAAGTATATCCTTACCTTCTGTTTATGAATTGGCTACAGAGATTGTCCCAAGGATAACAGCAATTCAAAAGAAATGTTTGTTTCTACCTAGCTCACTGCCACAGGCCAACTTGTTGGCTCAGTTCCAACTTTGGGGTTCAGTGTGAGTTCATCCCAGGTTTGTGAGTCGGGATGATCCTACTTGGATTAGAGTGTAAATTTCAGGATTACCATGTATCAGATGTTTTGTGAATCAATATAAATAGATGAGCCCTGGCCAGTGAAGCTCAGTTGGTTGGAGCCTCGTCCTGTGCACAGAATAGCCTCAGATTTGATTCCTGATCAGGGGACATACCCAGGTTGTGGGCTCCATTCTCAGTTGGGGTGTGAATGGAGGCAACTGATTGATGTTTCTCTTTCAAATGGCTATTTCTCTCTCTCTCTCTCTCTCTCTCTCTAAAAAAAAAAAAAATCAGGTAAAAAGTAGAAACATATCCTTGGTGGAAGCCAAAATAAATAAATAAATAAATAAATAAATAAATAAATAAATAAATGGGGAAAGAAATAATTTGCGTAAATAGTTAAATACTTTGAGTGATTGGGAATATGACTGTGCTTCAGACTGCCTTAATAAGGAGTCTGCTCTTAAATGAGAAAAGCTATTGCTCTAAGCATAAGGTAATGATGATAATCTGTAATTTTTTAAAAATAATTTTATTTCCAGGAAATAATTTGAAAAGGCAGATGTTAATTAGCTACTTACCTCAGGACTGATACACAGGAAATCTAAACAACCTGTTTCAGTTCACACAACAAAATATTATAAAACCAAGAATACCATATTGTTGCCTAATATTTCAGTTCCGAATGCCTCTAAACCAGTGGACTCTTTCTCCCTTAACACTATATATAATTGAATATCCATTGGAAAATAAGAGTGAGTGTGTGTGTGTGCACGTGTGCGGGCACGCATACCTGCATACATGCACAAGCACATACTTGTGCGTTCTTAGTTACTTGCCTTCAGGAGTGGGCTAGGGGACCCTTGGAGAGGGCTTCTGTCTGAGTGGCACTGGCCATTGTGCAGCCACCCACCTCAGGACAGAGTGAGGCCTGCTGGCGCTGCTCCCTGTGTACCAGGGTGGAGCTGGGGTTCAACCAGACCTCCTCATGAGCGGGACGCTTTACCAGGCTTCCCTCTGGCTTCTTTCTCACTGTCACAGGCTGGGCAATCCAAAGATCCGCTTAGAGACCTGGCTGTGGCTTCATGCATTATGAAAAAACACATTTTCCACTAACTAGTGGAAGTTTAAAAGGACATGTTTACAGATTAGCTAGTTGGCTTCCCATTTTATTTCCCAGTTTTCTTACATGGACGCTTCTTGAGATTTAACATTCTTTGCCAGCAATAGGCGTGGCACTGGTATTGTGTTAAGTAGTCAGCAGCAGGGGCAGTGGTGGCAACATAGATGTGTGCTCAATGTGCTTTTAATTCTTAGGAGAAATAGAATAAATTCAAGATTCAATTGCTTTGTAAACTCCTATTTTCAGGGCTTCTATGCACTGAAAGATGCCTGTTCTCCTTCTAGGCCTAGGGAGGTAAGCCGTCCCTCCGTTCACTGGTCTCTAATTGAACTCCCAGTGCAATTGGTTTTATGTTGCTGAAAGTCTCTTAAGACGATTTTGTTCTATGGGCAGGAAAAAAAAAAGTAATTTTGACAAATCCATGTCTGCTAATAGCTATTAGCTGTGTGTTTATCATGCTAATATGTTTTAAAAACAAAATAAACATTTTGGGCAAAACATTATAACTGCATCATATTCAAACCAACTATTGAATTATAAAATGTAGCCCGTGAGTTTTCTCTTAAGAAAGTACATTTAAGAATCTGCTATGACAAATCAATATGAAAATGTGTACAATATTACAAGGACAAATAGAATGTTGATTTTGACTGGTTTGTTTATATTGAAACTATATTATTTTATGTGAAGTATGTGTAATAGAGCATTAGATTTGAAAACTCTGTGTTGAATATCATTTCTGACAGCCTTTTTTAGGGTCACTAAAATTCCAATAATTCAGTCTAGAATTGAAGTCGATTGCAGAGAAAAATTTAATATAGTCTGCTTGCCTGCCAGCTTCAACACAGTTTCAGAGCATTGAAATGGTTTGACACATTGAAATATAAAGTGCATTTGTCATATCTATTGGTGGAGTATTTTATGTGATCGCATCTAACAAAGATCAAGTTAGAGTAAAACTTATACTGTTTTTATGTGTTTGTGAAGAGGATTTTGTTTTATCTTGTCTTGTTTTCTTTCTTTTTATGGTCCTGATTTGATTTATGACAGTCCCATAAACTATTCCTAGTAATAATAAAGAAGCACATTTTCTGAGCCAATTTTGAAATGCAGTGGAACATCCCTAAATTACCACAATCATTGGCTGTTTCAAAGACCCATATGAAGCCAGTGCTATGTGTGAGGTTAACATGTTGTTTCAAATTCTGACTCCAGCAAATACAAATTGTGTAATTAGAAGAAAACTTTTAAACATTGTGCCTCAGTATTCTCATCTGTAAAATGGGGCTATACTAATAAGTTTGTAGGGTTTTTTGTTTTGATGAAGATTTAAGATGTTATGTGTATAACCCTGACTCAATGCCTAACACTTAGCAGTTATTCTCTGAAAATCTTTATTCTTATGGCTTCTGGGAATTACATTCATAGAATGAAATCTGCAGAATATCCAAGTATTAGAATACCAGGAAATATTGAAATGAGACTGTGGTATAGTATCTCTCTCTCTCTCTCTCTCTCTCTCTCTCTCTCTCTCTCTCTCTCGGTAAAATTCTGTACTAGATATTGCAAAAGTAATGTACTTTTCCTGGTACATATTCAGTGCTGCATATTTATATGTTTACGTGATTTTGGGCTTCTGATAGTGAAGGCTGTAATGATATTTGGTTCTGTTTTTGGATATCTTATTGAGCACAGAATAAACTGGGATGGACCTCACCATTGTGTAGCAATGCTGTTTATGAGAGTATACAAGTCTCTCTTCATTTTTATATTTTTACAGTCATGTACACATAACCTGTGGTCTATAATTCAGATGTCCATTTTAATAGTTATAAATACAAGTAGACCAATCACTTGAACAACAGTTCTTTATGAGACGACTATTTCTGTGCCCTAGCTAGGAGGTCCAGTAATAGTATTTCACTGATGGTTAGAATATATTATGTTGAGTGAGAAATTCTGTTTAGCAGAAGTCATTTCAAGACCCTAATCATTTACTAGCCAATTTATTTAACAAACATCATCTGTTACATACTTATACATAGATACATATAATAATCAAAATTACACATGTGTATATATGTGCATTTATTTGAATACTTGAAAATATTACATAGTTAGTCTCCAGATTTTTATGTATAACTTATGTTTCATGATCTATATAAGGTAAAATTATATGTAAGTGTTGTAAATTGAGTATGCGATTAGTAACCAAGATTAACATTTTCCAAAGTGTGTTCTACTGAATTCAGCATCCACAGTGTTAATAAGAATTGTTTGAAATGTTTCCAGGTTGAAGTTTGTAAAACATTGGCTTGAACAATTTTTACAGTAAGATTTCTTAAAGCTCATTGCTAGATTACATAGTAATAAAACATCAGAGGATTGTGATGTAGAGTTTCCCTAAACTTTTTCAACACAAAAGCCTTTTTAAAAATTTTTTAGGGTATCTTGCAGCATTAGTAATCATTAGAACATACTTCGGGAAATTCAAGTTTAATTGAATGTGCCACATACATTTTGTTATCAGTAGGTCTAATCAGGAGATGGGAGCCATATTAGCTATTTGAACAGAGATAATGTAATATTAAAAAAAATTGTCAACTAGGTACAATGTTAACGTAATCAAAAGGGTAAAATGAGAACATTGACATATCACATAGATAGTAATTGCAGGAAGCAAGTACTACCTCCAGGACTCAGGGGACAGACAGGTGAAGAGGTTGGACTTACTAAGACTTGAGCGTAGAGAAGAGACCCCAGGAAGCTGAAACTCAGACCCCTTGCAGACAGGACATAGCCAGCTGGGGCTGGTGTCTCTGAAGATTTTGCTTTATCTTGTGATGAGACTGATTCTGCAAGTGTGAGAGAAACAGCACACTGTGTCCAGGTACTGCCCCTGGAAGGAACTGCCATGGCTGGTGTAAAGAAATACTGCTGAGGTGATGCTGATAGAACCAGGACGGAAGCCCTCAGAGAGCAGTCCCTTGTTCCTCTCTCAGCCTGGCAGCTTCCCCTCAGTGCCCACCATGCAGAGCCTAACACAGAGCGGCCAGCCAGGCAGAGATGTGGTTTGCAGAGTCCCAGCCCCAGAACCCCAGGGAAGGGCATAAAAGGATGGTTTGAAGCTGATAACAATGGCTTAATTGGCACAATTGCTCTATAAGAATCCATGCTCTTATGAGGAAATAAGTTAGAAGTATTTTCAAAATGGTCCTTTTATCATTATAGATTAAATTTGCTATTGTAATTCACAAAGCAAACCCTATCACTTTATCATTTATATCCCCAGAAGCAATATTCCAGGATTACATTAATATTCCATTATTAATGTACAGGTTTCCCAAAATAAAAAGGAATGGTTAGGTTGAATTTACTTTGAATCATGAAAAAAATACATTGTTGAAGGCCTGCATAGTTCTTAACTTTTTAATGCTATTCAGCACATTTCTTTTATTGCTTCTTGGGATTCATATGTAGAGAGGCATGAATTCATGTGCACACGGATTCAAGCAGAAAGATGCCGTGCTGCTGAGAATCTGCGAGGCATCTATATGGTGGTAAGGCTGCTTGCGTCGTAGGGCATGTGGGTATTTGGCAAAGTTTGTGGGTGATTGAGAGGGTACTTTTTATGAGAGGCATCAGTCATGATTGAGAATTTAATTACACAAATGCCATCAGTAGGTGAGAACCCCCTCTTCTGATCCTTCTGTTTACTTAATGCCCAGCAACAGGAATGTTTTCCTGGCATGTGTTGGGTTTTCCTTATATTTGGTGTTCATGTTAAATTCTACTTATTGACAAAATCCAAGTAGACATTTCTGGACTATTTACTGGGCTATTATGGGGACTGTGTGTGTCCTGTAAGCTGTGCAGTCTTAGCTAGACATTGAGTCAAGGAAGCCCATAAGAAATTAATGCCATTTAGAAATCATCCATAGGAGTTACTGGAATATGAACAGAACTTTGAAAGCAAATTGTTGCTGTTTTTATATAAGATGTCATGACTCTATCTTGGTCATATTACATGCAGTCAGATATTTGCTTTGATTAAAACTTTGGTTTCTCTCAGTACTGGCTGTAATTAAGAGATGTATGAAAAATGTTATGAAGGTGACCTGCACTGCCTGATGACTTAGTCTAACTCACTGTTATGGAGAAATGTCCATGTCCTGGTGTCTATTTCATAGACTTGAAAAGGTCTTTTTTGGTAAAGGGACTTCAGCTTTTTAGCAGGCTCCAAGGTTCACATCATGTACTTCAATGATCCTGTTTCAGTACCTACTTTTTGCAACTTACACATGGGAATCTCACCCAAATTGTCTTTTCCTTTGAAGAAAAAGAAAACGCCATGTTTAAAATGCTATGTAGGCTATTTGAATGCCTTTAAGTGGATTTTTGGAGGAAATCATTCAAAATGCCACTCTGCTCAGCAAGAGCAGGTTTTCAGTTGAGTCACTAAGGGGTTACATCTCATTATTTCACTGATCTATTTCCATACATATTTAGCTGATAATTTAGAAGTTAAACAGTATACATGCTATTTTTTTGCTACCCTTGTTTTATCTTACAGGAGCTAGCCCCAGAATTGTGTGTAGTGATTTGCATAATTTCTCAAAATTCCAATAGGAGCATGTGTTGTGGTTCAAAATGGAATAAAACATAATTGCTGAAATAAACAAAAATACATCTACATATACACACATATATACATATATAGATACATCAGATATACATATATAACTATGTATATAAGTAACTTCCCCAACCTAATTTCATTGATGGACTGTTTATGAATGTCTCCCTTTAAAATAACTTACATTGCTAAGATAAATGTTATATTAGGACAATGCTAGCTGCTTTAACAAACCTAAACTTTCTTTTTCCAGAATATTCCAGCATTCATATTACTGGTACCAGGAAAGGAAGTTGCTTCTCCTCATCATTTTAGAAAACTAAAATGACAAAAGCTATGCCAGGCTTCTAGAATCACTGTGTGTATTGATTCTGTCCCAGTTAACTAGAAGCAGAGAAGAGCAAGTGGCGTCACCTGGGGAAGCTTATAATGGGCCAACCCTGGAAGTTCCTACACAGTCACTTCTACTCGTACTTGGTTGGTTGGAACTCAGTCACATGGCCAAATTCAATAGCAAGGGAATCTGGAACCTGTAGTCCAATTGTGTACTCAGGAAGAGCAGACATTATTGTGGAGTACTACCTGTGTCCGGAGTGTTTAGGAAGTGTTAATTGGTCATTCCTTTATAATATAAAATGACATATAAAATAATGATATACATTAGTATCTCCGCATTATCATTATACTAGAGGCCTGGTGCACAAAAATTGTGCAGTCGGGGCAGGGGGGGGGGGTGTCCCTCAGCCCGGGCTTGTACCCTCTCGCAGTCTGGGACCCCTCGGGGGATGTCCACCTGCTGGTTTAGGCCTGCACCCCGGGTGATTGGGCCTAAGCTGGCAGTCAGACATCCCTCTGGCAGCCCAGGAGCCCTTGTGGGATGTCCACTTGCCAGGGGGAGCAGGCCTAAGCTGCAGTTGGACATTCTTAGCGCTGCTGAGGAGGAGGGAGAGGCTCCTGCCACCACCACTGTGCTGGCAGCCATCAGCCTGGCTTTTGGCTGAGCAGAGCTCCCCCTGTAGGAGCGCACTGACCACCAGGGGACAGCTCCTGCATTGAGCGCTGCCCCCTGGTGGTCAGTGTATGTCATAGTGACCAGTCATTCCCAGTCTTTCTGCTGTTAGGGTCAATTTGCATATTACCCTTTTATTAGATAGGACTAGAGGCCTGGTGCACAAAAATTTGTGCACTAGGGGGGGACGGGGTCTCTCAGCCCAGCCTGTGCCCTCTCGCAATCTGGGACCCCTCGGGAGATAACAACCTGCTGGCTTAGGCCTGTTCCCGGGTGGCAGAGGGCAGGCCCAATCCCTAGGTGCATCCCCTGGTCGGGCTCAGAGCAGGGCTGATTGGGGAGTTGGGGAGCCGCCCCCTGTCATGCACAGAGCAGGGCAGATCGGGAGGTTGTGATGACACCCTCAGTCATGCTCAGGGTAAGGCCAATTGGGGGGTTGGGGCACCGCCCCCTGTCACACTCAAGGCAGGGTCAATGGGCAGGTTGTGCCCCCCCCCCCCTGTCACGCACAGAGCAGGGCCAATCAGGGGGTTGGGGCGCTGCCCCTTGTCACTCACAGAGCAAGGCCCATCAGGGGGGTTGGGGCTCCGTACCCTGTCACGCACAGAGCAGGGCCCATCAGGGGGTTGGGGAGCTCCCCCCTGTCACTCACAGAGTAGGGCTGATAGGGGAGTTGGGGCACTGCCCCCTGTCACACACAGAGCAGGGCGGATCAGGGGGTTGGGGCGCCATACCCTGTCACACTCAGGGCAGGGCCGATGGGGAGGTTATGGCTCTACCCTGTCACACACAGAGCAGGGCCCGTGGTGGTGGTGGGGGGGTGCCGCACCCTGTCACACACAGAGCAGGGCTGATCAGGGGGTTGGGACGCCACACCCTGTCACACACAGAGGTGCAGGGTGATCAGGGGGTTGGGGAGCTCCCCTCATCAGGCACAGAGCAGGGCTGATCAGGGGGTTGGGGCGCCTTCCCCTGTCACGAACAGAGCAGGGCAGAGAAGGAGGTTGTGGCCCCACCCCCTGTCACACACAGAGTCTCAGGGCGATCAGAGGGTTTGGGCGCTGCCCCCTGTCACACTGATCCCGGTGCTGGGAGGCATATTACCCTTTTACTATATAGGATAGAGGCCTGGTGCACAGGTGGGGGTCGGCTGGTTTGACCTGAAGGGTGTCCTGGATCAGGGTGGGGGTCCCACTTGGGTTCCTGGCCAGCCTGGGTGAGGGGCTGATGGCTGTTTGTAGCTGGTCACACCCCCTTCAGGATGTGGGTCCCCACTGGGGTGCCTGGCCAGTCTGGGTGAGGGGCTGAGTGCTCTTTTCAGGCTGGCGGGTGACTGAAGCTTCCAACCTCTCCTTTTTTTCTTTTTTTATTCTGGGCCAGCTTTAGCTCTGAGGCTTGGCTCCAGCTCTGAGTCCTCGGCTGCTGAAAGCAGGTATCTGGTTTGTTTGGGTTCTATAATCAAAACACTGTTTCAACTCCAGCTCTGAGATCCTGGCTGGCTGAAAGCAGGTTTCTGGGGTTTTGTTTAGCTTCTATATTTGTAACAATGTTTCAAACTGTAAGCTCAGAGTCCGGCAGCGGCAGACGGGGAACATTGGCTTCCTCCGTCACTGAAGCAAGCAAGCCTCATATTCGCTTCAAGCTGCCTGGCTGTGGGCCGCCATCTTGGCTGGCAGTTAATTTGCATATCTCCGTGATTAGCCAATGGGAAGGGTAGCAGAGGTACGGCTAATTACCATGTTTCTCTTTTATTAGATAGGATAGAGGCCTGGTGCGTGGGTGGGGGCTGGCTGGTTTGCCCTGAAGGCTGTCCCGGATCAGGGTGGGGGTTTCGCTGGGTGCCTGGCCAGCCTGGATGAGGTAGCTGATGGCTATTTGCAGGCTGGTCAAGCCCCCCAGAGGCGACCCTCACCCCATGGGGGTATGGCCAGCCTGGGTGAGGGGCTGAGGGCTGTTTTCGGGCTGCCCACACCCCCTTCAGGGTGGGGTTCCCTACTAGGGTGACTGGCCAGCCTGGGTGAGGGGCTGAGGGTTGTTTTCAGGCTGGCCACGCCCCATGGTGACCCAAGGTCCCAGCCTTTCCTTTTTTTCTTTTTTTTCTGGGATTTATTTATCTTCTATAATTGAAACATTGTAGCCATAAGAGGAGCCGAGGGCCAGCCAGGGAAGGCGGGAAGCTTGGCTTCCTCCATCACTGGGGGCAACCCAAGCCTCCTGCTCGCTCCAGCTCCATGGCCGCTCCATCTTAGTTGGGTTAATTTTCATACTCACTCCTGATTGGCTTGTGGGCATGGCTTGTGGGCGTGACTTGAGTAAAGCCTAGGGACGGTTAATTTGCAGGTTTCTCTTTTATTATATAGGATTGCTGTATGGAGATAAAGTAAGTTCAAGGCCAGAGGGGATTTTGACTCGTTTATGAGTCACAGTAAAAAAATGTTTAGAGTTATTGCTATACATCTAGAGTTACTAGAAAGCATTCCTGAGGACTGTACCTCTACTAAAGGGGGGTCACTTGTTATTTGTAAAAGTATCTACTATCATGACATAAAATAGCCTTACTGTGGAAGGTTTACATTAACTGGGATGTTTGAGTTGTCTGTGTAAGGCAGGGCATCTGGGGTTAATGGTGTTTCTTTGAGCTACTATGCTATGATGGTTGAGATTTGATTGTATTACAGAGTAGCCAAATTAGTAGGTTGCAAAAATCAAGAGCTTTTTGAAGACTGCTCAGTCCTTAGAAGATAATGTGGAAATCTGCCAATAAAAGGTCATAGCTTTTTTGAGAGAAAACAAAATCCTACTGAAATTGGAACTTTCTTATTTAATATAAATTCACATATTTAATAAGCTTATAGTTAATCCCTTCATTGATATAAAATTCCTGAAAATAATTTGTCATAATCAATATATGATACCAGAAGTGAGTGAAAGCAACCAATTAATTTTTTAGTTTCATAATCTTCCTTGACATTTTTGTATGCCAGCTGACTAATTTTTCCCCTTTCACTTCCATATCAACCAAAGCAGAAATAGCCTAAATTTATTCACTTAATATTTCTAGAGTTTAGTCAAGGTTGAGGAGTAGATAAGAGTTATGTTTATTTACAGGTGATAACTCTGTCATTACTTCTTTGAGGGCAAAGTTGTTATCAGAGAATTAAACCTCAAATTTGGAGGTATAAATTTGAGTCCAATTTCCCATTTTCATGTAGGGAGTCATGTTGAATGACTGCCATTTAATTTACTTTTGTTTCTTTTCCTCTCGCAGTTCAAATACTATAAATTACATTTTATTTTCACATATTCAAAAAATACTTGAATATTATTATATAACTAGAGGCCTGGTGCATGAAATTTGTGCATGTGGGTGTGGGGTCCCTCAGCCCTGCCTGCACCCTCTCCAATACGGGACCCCTTGGTGGTTGTCCGACTGCCAGTTTAGGCCTGATCCCCGGGATCGTGCCTAAACCGGCAGTTGAACATCCCTTTCTCAATCTGGGACCACGGGATCGGGCCTAAACCGGCAGTTGGACATCCCTTTCTCAATCTGGGACCACTGGCTCCTAACTGCTCCCCTGCCTACCAGCCTGATTGCCCCTAACTGCCTCTGCCTGCTGGCCTGATTGCCCCCTAACTGCCCTTCCCTGCTGGCCTGATCAACCTTAACCACCTCTGCCTCAGCCCCCAGCACTGTGGCTTTGTCTGGAAGGAAGTCCAGAAGAGGTCCAGTCTAATTGGCATATTACCCTTTTATTAGTATAGATTATTAGTATAGATAATATGGTATTATCAATATGAATGTGCAGTATTGATACCCCTAATGGCAAGCTGGAACTCTCATTGCAGGTTCTTGTTCTATGAAGTTTGAAGAATAAATAATCATAGACTAAAAGATTTTAAGCAAAAGTGTAGAAGTTTATTGCAGTAGTCTATAAACTCCCCCTGGAGAGGGGTTCCCAGAAGGGAATAACCCGCTCTGTGAGTCTCTTTGTCTCAGGGTGTGTAAATGCTGGCAGCTTCTTTGTCTGTGCATGCTACTGTCAGATTGGACCCTTCCTCATTTCATATCTCTGTGTTTTTTCTAGTTGGCCAGTTTCCCCCTTTTCCCTGCATGGTATCAATTTCAAAGTTTCAAAGCTCCCCCGGTGCGCCCCCCTCCCCATTCTTCTTTTCCTTATCTTGTGACATTCTTCTGTCCTCTGTGTATGTAGGGTAAACAATCTGGAGGCTTGGGACTGTCTCCACCCTCATGTATGCATTCCTCTCCCATGGACTCCTCCCTAACTGCCTTTCCCTGCCCCTAAGTCCTTTCAGTATTATCAACAAGTGTCTTTAGATTTGAGAATTGGAATTGGCAAAATGTACTTAAAAGACAAAAGGGAACATTTTTAAGTAATTTAAAAGAAATAAACTTATTATAAATTTTAGAATGTTTATAGCTAGTCTCCACTTCCCTTCAGGTACACTTGAAACCTGTATGGCTTTGTGAACCAATGTCACCCCAATATAATATTCAATTAAAAAGATAAATAATGAAATAAAATATACTCTTCCAAAAGTTAAAAAGAAAAAGTAATATTTTACATGTTAAACTTGCAAAAGATATTAATCTTGCTCTTGAGTTCCTTTCTTCCATAATCTTTGAAACTTCCTCATCAACCACTGTTCTAAGCAGTTCACCTGATGTTGGAGAAGGCGAGGGTATATTTCAGGTTTTTTCAACTTTATAGAATCTGCATATCTACCAATTAAAAGAACTTTTTGTTATGCATAATCTTGTTATTTGAGTAAGAGCAACAAGATGTAAAGGATCACAAACAAATTCATTAATTATCTTTTGTATCCAGGGCAAAATAGAGCCTGTGAGTTGAAAAATGAGTTGTTTATTTTTGGAGGGGCTGGGAATAAAGAACAATGAAACTTCGAAATAAAAGTAGTTGGACCTTTTCTGCTGTGGATTTGAAAATAAGTCCAGAAGGCTGAGCTTAATATAACATGTGGCAGGTGGCCTGCGTTTGCCTGGAGAATTCCTTTAGGGCAAGACAGCTCAGCAAACACATAAATCCTTTTTTCTCTGTTATCTGGTAGCACATTTAGTTGCCATGGGGATTTTATTTATGCACAGATCCTCCGCAGTTTAGTTTGTGCCTAAAGTTTAACTGTACAGCTGTTACCGTAAATGTTACATGGCAATATTTTCCAAACAGAGACCCTAGAACAAAAAGAACATTTTTTCCAGCATTGATTTTGCTTTGTATCTTCTGAAACATCTTAGTTAAGTATTACTACATAGCAGGAAAACTTCAGAAGTTCCAGCCAAGCAGTTGATATTACTCATGTTATTTAAATTGTTCAAATACAAAGATGTTATATGAAAATGTGGCAAATATATATTTTAGTCAGGACAAAATTTGGCAAGATTAAGTGAGTAGCTTCTCTTCACTCTATGTCAGGTGATTAATCCCCCTTCCCCATTACTGTTAGTTCTTACAAGAGTTTAAATCACATGATGAATAAGACAGAAATACTTCTTACTTCCACAAGTCTTTTAATACTCTCCCCTCGCCCCCATTTTTAGTGGAGGAGGGAGGAAAACAAGATAAAAAATGGTGATTGCTTTCACAGCAATCAAGGGATATGTACATTTCTCCTGCTCAGGGCTAGGTCCTGATTTGGACTGAATTGCTTTTGGTTAGTCTTGATTTGTACTACACCAGATAAATCACCAGTATGTTTCCTTTGTGTGAGCAGCATGGATTGGTCAATGAAAAGGGGAACTGATGCTTTTAGACGGAATGCATAAAATTACCTCGCACCATCTGTGTCACAGTGCACCAGGAAAATGATGACAGGGGAACTTGAAATCCAGGTAAAATTGCTCCCTTAGAAGGAAAGTAAAGCATTTGGAAGCAAGATATATTGTTCGCATCTCCCTCCCCACATTCCATTTCTGGTATGTTTGATGTTGATTGTGTCAGAAAACCATTGAGACATCATCCTTACAGATGGTGCAGCTCTAGTTAGAGGGTCAACATATAAAATTTGAAATGATAAACTAAATGAAGGCCTTCTGTTTAATGCCATATATTCTTGGCAGTAGCCAAACAGTTTAACATCAGAACTGCATTCCTACAGTAGCAATCGTACTCTGCTAGGGACATATACCTTTTAGATATTTTTTCCGTCTATCATAAATGGCCATCTAAGTCTGAAAATGAACTTTGATGTGATTACTGGAATAAATTAGAGATTTTAAATGGCAACTATTAAATTTTGTCTACAGCATGGATGCTATGGTTATTGGCCGCACCTCTTATGAGAGGTGATGGAATCTCTTGCCATCCACTGCACATTTTTAGTAAGTGTTTCATGTCACTTCTTAAGGGGTACTGGAAGACAAACATATATGTCCCCTGTACCCATATAAGCAACACTGATATTAGAGCATTCAGTTACCATTGTGAAGTAATTTCCTGAAAAATTCAGCTATTTTATTGACTCACTGTGACATTGCTATTCAAATTATGGTCATTGGATCCAGTAGCATTGGCATCCATCACCTGGGAGCTTGTGACTCATGCAGAATCTTGGCTCCCTCTCCTCCCCCAACCCCCGCAAAAAAAAAAAAACAAAAAAAAAAAAAACAAAAAAAAACGCAAACACAACAAACAAACAAACAAAAAACCTGAATAAGAATCTGAATTTTTTTAAATATATTTTATTGATTTTTTACAGAGTGGAAGGGAGAGGGATAGAGAGTTAGAAACATCGATGAGAGAGAAACATCGATCAGCTGCCTCCTGCACACCCCCTACTGGGGATGTGCCTGCAACTAAGGTACATGCCCTTGATTGGAATCGAACCTAGGACCCTTGAGTCTGCAGGCTGACGCTCTATCCACTGAGCCAAACCGGTTAGGGCAAGAATCTGCATTTTTTGACAAGCTCCCCAATTGATTCCTATGCTGTTAAGCTTGAGAAGCATTGGTCTATGAGCCACGAGAGTGGAGCTAAAATTGCTCTAAAGATTATGATGAAAGGGGAGCTGGGTCTCATCAGCTATTCTGGGACCTGCTAGTAGCCCTTAGGCGCACCCCCACTTTCCTTCTGCCTCTGTATTTTTAACTCACACACCTCAATTTTCTGAGTTCATTCTTTTCTCCCTGCAGCCCAGTGATAATTAGTGTCAATATTATCTTTCAGAAATATAGGTTGGCGAGCTGCTATACTTCTCAGAATGTCTGAGTCACTCTCCCTTGGTCCAGTCCACCTGTGTCCTCATGTCCTCAGGGTCTTTTCTGTGAACGCTGATCCAAAATCACAACAAATGAACCACCTGATCCTGGACACACCATGTTCTTTATAATTTCATGCCCTTTAATTTGCTGTTCCCTCTTCTAGGACTAACAAACTTTTATTCATACTTAAAGATCCAGTTCCCAGGTTTTCTAGATGAGGCATCCAATTTTTGGCAAGCAATTAATGGCCCACTATGTAGGATATATACCGGGAGGGGCAAAAGCAGGCTTACAGTTGTGAGTATTTGAAAGTTTATTTTGTATAATTATTTTTTTTGTATTATTTTCCATACAAACGACTGTAAATGGACTTTTGCCCCACCCTGCACAGTATTTACACAAACCTCTGATGGAGTAAACATGACACTATCTCTTAGTTATTTACCTCAAGTCTGACTCCCTCACTAGACTGATTGCTCCTTGAGGACAAGACTCTTATGCAATTTACCTTTGTATTCCCTACACCTAGGGGAGTATCCAGCCCATAGCAGGTGCTTATGAAATGGATGAAGTGTCCATTTAAAAGACACCTTTTTACCTTTTTAGTAATCACAACTGCTACTAAACTGAGAATTCAGGGTAAATCAGTTCACTCTCTCTGTGCCATAACCTTTCAAAAAAATATATCTTCCTGTTCTGAAAGAGTCATGTCAGATATTGTGGAAATAGGAAGGATAATAGAAGGCCAGTTATAAAGTAGGATATGAAAAGGAAAGGGCCTGAATTGAAAAATTACCAAAACTTGAATGCTCAATTGCAGAGAAACTGGTACACTGGAGAAAACCCAGAGTGAATAAAAATACGTTCTAGGGATTTGATTATACTTGATGTGAAAATTGAATCACTCTTATTAGAGGTAGAGGATTCATCAGTCACCACACTGATACTTGCTTTAAGGTTAGAAGTTTATATTTGAAGTAATATACATTTCTGTGTGTACATTAAAACAATGCACTTTACTTTTGTGAGTAAGATTTCATATCCCATACGCACAAATGACAGTACAATGCTAATAGTGTTAACATAGGGGGAAATGAGCACATTGGATTTTTCTTCAGATGTGAATGGCAGTGGTTTGCATTGAGCTATGATTACCTCCTGTTTATATAAGTGTTTGTGTAAAAACAGCACAGGCTGGATGTAAAGGAATACATTTATGCTTTTAGATCATTCAAATGTAGAGGGGGCATAGCGTGATAGATAACGGCAAGGAAGAGACTCTGAAGCTAGAATCCACTTGGCTCCAACTCCTAGTTCTATCTTTAACCATCTGAGGAAACTTGAGCAAGTCATGTCACTCCGTGCCTCAGGTTCCTCAACTGTAAAATGGGGATAATAATGCTACTTACCTCTAAACAGCTGTGAGGATTAAATTTAATATCACTTAGAAAAATATTGGGTATGTATTAAGTAATAAATACTGTTATTATTACTATTATTGTTAAGAAATAAGATCTGAAAGAGGTATGCTGATGGATAAATGATACAGAGAATAAGAGACTGATAAATGACAATATCTTAATAAAAATGAAAGATCTCTGAAGACTAATGTTTGGAGGATACCTTAATTCATCAGAGAAAATTGACAGGTGAGAATATTACAAGGCATACTATAAATAAGAGGGCAAAGTACTGTCTTAGAAGCCATTGGGAAAAACAAACAATTAAAAGTCAATTTTTAATAAAATTAGTTCAAGAACCAAAGGAACTACCTGCATTGATAGGATGAAGAGGAAAGAAGAAAGAATATACAGTTTTCTTCCTCTAAAACAGTGGTTCTCAATCTTCCCAATGCCGCAACCCTTTAATACAGTTCCTCATGCTGTGGTGACCCCCAACCATAACATTATTTTCATTGCTACTTCATAACTGTAATTTTGCTACTGTTATGAATCGTAATGTAAATATCTGATATGCAGGATGTATTTTCATTGTTACAAATTGAACATAATTAAAGCATAGTGATTAATCACAAAAACAATATGTAATTATATATATGTTTTCTGATGGTCTTAGTCGACCCCTGTGAAAGGGTCGTTCGACCTCCAAAGGGGTCGCGACCCGCAGGTTAAGAACCACTGCTCTAAAATATTAGCTCATTGAGAGCAAGGACTTTTAAAAAAGTATCTTTATTGTTGAAAGTATTACAGACGTCCCCTTTTCCCCCCATTGACACCCTTCACCACACTACTCTCTGTCCATGGGCTGTGCATATACTATGCATCTACTAGGAAGTTCCCCAGTTAATCTCTCCCCAACCTCCAACCCCAAGGACTGTATCTTCTTTGACTTCTCAGTGCCCAGTCTAATACTTAGCATATAATGGACACTTACTAACTATTTAATGAATTTATGAATGTGTGAATCTAATTAACAGATTAATTAATGCAATGAATTAGGGAATTAAGTTTATTAACAAATAACTTTTTATGAGCATTCAGAGGAAGTTGGTCATGTATGAAATTTGATTTAAGTTTAAAGGAATATCAAAAAGTAAAATTTATTTTCAGGAAACAGAATTATAAAATTCAATAGTCAAGTTAAAGGATTAATTGGAGAGAATTTCTCAGATAAAATTGTGCAAGAAAAAATGAGAACATGCTTTCTGCTTAAAATTCGATTAAATATAGAGGTGGTAAGGATTTAGAAGCGAAGGGGTTGATAGATCAAAGTGTCATCTATGAGAAAAGGCAGAATTTACAAGTGAGGATGTTATTCACCTCTAAAGTTTACAGAGAATTGACTATTTCATTGAAATCATTTTAGAGGTCCCCGGGGTGTTTCCTTAAATGGGGAAGGATAAATGTATGTGAAACAGTAAAACATAATTCAATTGCTTTGTTTCATAAATTAAAGGCCCTGGATGTGTTCAAACCCAAGGTATAAAATACGTGTGGAATTGTTATGGCGACATCTAGGAGTAGGGGTTAGAGATAAGAAACAAATCCTTAAACTACCTCTAT
This sequence comes from Myotis nattereri, assembly GCF_964212035.1. Taxonomy (NCBI): domain Eukaryota; kingdom Metazoa; phylum Chordata; class Mammalia; order Chiroptera; family Vespertilionidae; genus Myotis; species Myotis nattereri. The sequence continues at coordinate 87,355,977 of NC_138075.1, forward strand.
TAGAAAAGAGAATCACAGATGACTTCAAGAAAAGTAGTAATGTTATTAGATGAGTTAGTCACTTTTCAGTAAGAAAATATGTTAAAGGACATAAAGTGTTTTTTTGTTTGTTTGTTTGTTTTTGATAACATCCATTCAGATTACCATTGATTTGGGCAACATGCTTTGTAAGAGCATTGAACACAAATGGCAACTGGTGTTGCTAGTGAATTAGAAAATTAGAAAAGTCACAGGAAGAGTCACCACCAAGCTTTCAGCTGTATGTGTGGCCTATGGATACTCCAGGCAAAGTTAACTGCAGATTTTAAGAGCCGTGTAGCATGCTGGTTCTAGTAGTGATCAACTGTTAAAATTTAAAAATTAATGGAAGCTTTTTCAGTGTTATACTTTTCCTTATATTTTCTTAACTCTTTGATGTCAACCACCCCTTACCTACTTGCAACTGACATTAGAGGACAAAAAAGACTAAACAATACATGGTAAGCTGCACACACTCTTTAATTCATTTGACAGGTATTTAGAGTGTCTACTCCATGCCAGACAGAGGCTAACACAGAGCACAGTGCATGCTGCCGCTGTTCTCTGAGCCTAGTCTAGCAGTGGTCTTAAAGTTTTCCAGTGCTCAAAAATTTTCTAAAAATATTAAAAATGCAGATGCTCAGATATTACTCTGAGATGGTTTCTGTTAGGTGATGTTGGGGGTAGAGAGGAAGGTGGTGGCAGCCTGGAATCTCTATTTATTCATATGGTGATGGTGATGCATGTGGCTTGAGGAACACACTGAGATCCATTGGGCTAGTGGAAGATAGAGGGTTATTGCTCTGCTGGAGAAAGGGAGGAAGTGGGTAGGAGTACAGAGAAGAGATGTCTTCCTGGGGGTGGAGTTGACCATAGAAGGATTGATTCCCCCAGCAAGAGGCATCAACTTGGACCAGTGATGGATGGGGAGGGCTTGGGCAGGATGAAAGGGTTTGGATGGAGGGATGGACGGGGGGGAAGGGTGGCAGAATAATCCAGACAGAAGGGAAAAAAGGGTGGGAAGACTGACAACTTGTGCCCTCACTCTAGTTGGTAGGCTCCTCTCGCATTTAACATTGTACCAAAGCTCAGCAGTCAGGTACTGAACAGATTCCACTTACAGGATGAGGCTTGTTCCTAACTGGAGAAGCTTGTGGTTGGGGACAGGTACATAACCATGTGGTTTAAATGATTAACATTTATGAAAGACTTGTTGGTTACAAAAATACACACGTAAGTTATGAGACAATAAAATATATACCACTTACTTCACCACCCAGTATTAAGGGCCCAAACCTTGGCAGTACTCTTGAAGTTGCCTGGATTTTCCATCATCCCATCCCCTACTGAGATCTACTGATTTTTTTTTTTTTTGGTTTATTGTTCCCTGTTGTTAATTTTTTTAAACTCTAAATAAGTAATTTGGGGCAGCTTCTTTGGGATTTCCTGTATTAACATCACACCATCGTGAATCGCAGTTTGGTTTTTGAGTTTAAATGGGATTATTCTGATACTTAACTACTAAGATTTGCTGTAGTTTTTCACTGAAATTTTTCATTTAGTGAAGGAAGTCTCCTTTTAGTTTGAGTGGGCTAAGATGTGTTTTGTTTAATTGTGAATTTGCATAGAGTTTGGTCAAGTGGTTTTTCTGCATGTATTTATGGTATTATCTAATTTGTAACCTTTAATCTATTAATATGGTAAATTGCATTTAAAGACTTCTCTAATATTGTAGTTTTGGCGTAAAATCAACATGGCCATGAAATTTTTCTCTTTTAAACATTGCAGGTTTCAATTTCCTAAAATTTTGTTGTAGTGATTTTTTTAAACTTTATTTTTATTGTTGACACTATCATAGATGTCCCCATTCCCCCCTCCCTTTGCCCACCTCTACCCAAGGTCTGCCCCTTGCTCCCCCTGGCCATCACTCACTCACTGTTGTCCCTGTCTATGGGTAATACATATATGTTCTTTGGCTAATTTTGTCATCTGTTGGGATTTTATAAAAGTGACATCTTTTTAAAGGGTTTATTAATGGTCATATTCTTCTCACTTGGGTGAATCTCTCATGTCCTTAATATATAAAAACATGAATTAATTTTATCAATGGGGTTAGGCCATGTATGTCAGCTTTTATTAAAAACTCTGACAGTTCACAAGTTCCGTACACTAATTTCACATGAAAGTGGTAACCTTGTTAAATCTATTAAATATTAAGTACACAGTGATTTAAAATACAGCAGTTATTAGGATTTGTTTATATTGTTGTTCAAAACTTTTGTATTCATCAGTGAAAAGAGACACTAACTGGGAAATAGATATAGTCTTGCTCCATAGGTTAGGGAATTCCATGTCCGTGGGCCTGTGCTTTGCCCAAGTCCAAATGCCTTCTCAGATCCCACCATTAACCGGTGATCTCACCCCCTCTCTTTGCTCAGTCCCTTGGCTGGTTTCCTCTCCTCTGGGTTGCCTCTGTCACATTTCTTTCAGGTTCTTCCTCAAAACATTCCATGCTGCAGAAAGGACAATAGTTTGCCTCTGCTCCTTTACAAAATGTGTTCCCGCTCTTTGCATTTTATAGGTTTTGGCACTTATTGCCTTAGAAACTTGGCAGGTGCTGACCACAGAAACAAACATGGCAAAGTTAGAAAGCTTCCTGAGTTCTCATCCTGTTGGTCTCTAGTTCTTTATTCTTTTCACAGAAGAAAATGGAAAATCCGGGGCTTTCTTATTGAGGATGTGGCTCATCTCCCTAAATCCTTACTCCATAAATACAAGCAGTTTTCTGGATCCGCTAAAATATATCTCCTTCTCCTTCCCTGTAGATCCAAATTCTCAAAGCAATAAATAGGCAATTTGTGTTCCTAAGAGTCATCCTAAGTGATGCTTAGGTTTACAAGTTTCTTCCCAGACCAAGAAATATCTGGCCTGGATCTTTGCTCACTTATCAATTAAAATGGGTACTACCTGTGATGGTAGCAGAGAAATAGGTAAAAAAGAGTGTTATTCTTTTTTAGTAAAAGGTTGGGGACAACAACTAAAATAATTGAAAAATGAGCAGAAGTAAGAAAAACAAAACAAAGAGAAGGATAATTAATCATTTGGTCGTATATACTTATAAAATGCATAGTACATCTGTCTAACCAGGAGATGTTTGTGGAATCTAGGTGGAAATTTTTTTTTTCCAATTAACAATATAAGTTAAACTCCATTAGAGGAAACCTATAGAGATTTTCCCATTCTTCTCAGATACTAGAGTTTTGTTCTGTTAAATATTGCTGCTTAAATAAGGTGTTTTGAATGAGTCAATAACATTTATAAATATATCCATTTTTATGATAAAAATATTTTGAGAAGAATGAGATGTTTCAAAGAAATTATTTGGAATTATGATTTTTGTGATACATTTTCTTTTGAGTAGTGGAGTAGGGTTGGATTAATATCTGCATTAAGATTTTTTCATCCGATTCCATACCCTATAATTGAGTTCTCTGAATTTCTAGTCACTATATTTTCACAGCTAAACTGGTCAGTGTTGGATCCTCAATAAATATTTGGAATGAAAGAATGAGTTGAATAAGCCATGTCACTTCTTAAAGATATTGTGTCTATAAGGCAATGTCATTCTTGTCTGTAGGGTGAATTATTTTCAGAGAGAATGCCTTCTCAACAAGAAAAGTTGGTCATATTCACATCTTATGAAATACCATGCCAGAAAAGCCTTCTTCATGTGTGTTCTCATTAAAATGGAAAATGGTTAATCCTCATCCTCCATATGCTCTTTTATATATTGGCAATCTCTGTATTAACCACTTTGAGTCTTACTCCAAATAATCCCAGCCCCATTAGGTATATTTCATAACATTTTTCTCCAGCCCTTTGTAAACTGGGGAAAAACACAATGGGAAGCAGAGCCAGGATTGTTTGCCTCTGTTCTGGAGATAACTGGCAGCTGAGGGCCCAGTTCTTCATTGCAAACTCATTGATTGGGCCACACAATCTATAGGGTACTTCCCATTTTTCAGTTCTGTGAATCTAAACAAACTGATGTCATTTATTAACTTGTTCTTTTCTAATGATGAAACTGTAGTAACAAGGGAAATGGAGACATCATTATGAAATTGATGTTCAGAGACAAATGTAAATATTACTTGAGAGTTTATCCAAAAACCATTGCAGTCATTTCCTGAATTAAAGAATTGCCTTTTTTATCATTGCCTTTAGGGCACCTACTCTTCAATTTATAACCATAAGTAGATCTTCTGCATCATTTTTATACTCACAGGGATTGGGAAGGTGAAGTATGCTCATGAGCTTGTGAAGAAACATGTGTTAATGAAGAAACCTATTTCAGTAGCCAAATATGTTAATATTTTTATTTCAACACACAATTTAAAAATGCCCATGTGTTTTTGGTCCACTTGGTTTTTACCGATTTTGGCAGGTTTAAAATCCAGTTATATCAATCTTATATAACCAGCAAATTTGGGGGTATAGAAGGTACATTCTTAGTTTGCAGGAGTGGAAATGGGTGTGTAAATAAGTCAAATATCCAGAACAATTGTTCATCCTTTGAAGCTAAGGATTTTAATTACTTTTTGTTTGAACAAATAATATATGAATTACTAATTTGGCCAATAAGAGAATACAGTCATTAATTTTGAAAGATATTTCAAAAATAAATTTTAGACTAGGATTTTTAAAACTCCTTGAACTAAGACTGATCTATTTTATTCACAGTTTCATGGATAAGCAACAGATCATACCATCTGTCTTTACTATGCCTCCCTAATGGTGTAGAATGTGTACTTTTGTCACTTTTAATTTAGGATGTGTTTTTTTTTTTTCCACACTTGACATAGAAGTGCTACTGTTTGCTAAGTAGTCTCTATGTGTAACTTTTTTTTTCTGGTATAGCAATTATAACTGATAAAATAGTAATGGAAGTATGTTCATTTCATGACATTTCTTTAATGGCCAATTGTTTCTTTAAGGCTGTCACAGACCATGGAAGAGGATTTGTTTTACCTTTTCTTTAAATGAAATACGTTTTTACAGTTGATTGCCCAGTGGAATCTCCTTAAAATACGTTAATAATATACTTTCTTATTTAGTCTTTTACAGACTTAGAACTGCACAACAGCTTAGCAGGCAGGCATGAGCCACCCTTAGGGCAATATAGGGCTTGCCAGGTTAAGTGAAGATGTTAAGAGAGTGAATGAAGGGGAAGATGGTTGGTCTTTGAACCATTTGATTGTTTTACTTTCCCTTGATATAAAATAAATACATGAATGAATAAATTAACAATAAGTAAAATAAATTAAGCATGATGTAGGCTTAAAGGTCCTTGGTATTTCTATCGCATCTGAGATTGCTTTGAAGTTAATTGCACTTTGTGGTAGGATCTTCATTGTATGTACATTGTATGATTGTGGTAGGATCTACATTGTATGTGCACATTGTATGATTTGGAATGTTTATGCCATTTGTAAAAAAAAAAAAAGGTACAAAGAACTTTATAACAAGTGAAAAGGGGATTGTAATTATTATCTTATCCTAGTAAATTCAGAAAAGAGTTTTTGAATCAATGCCAAATTTTGCTTGTATTTATTATTATTCAATATCTTCATTTTCTAACACACTAAATATATAAATAGAACCCGTGTAAATTAATCTCATTTTGTACATCCCCTTTTTAGACAGAATCTCTCCCTTCCTGAAATTCTTGTAGAGGAAGCACCCTGACAATTTGGAACTTGTGCTATAAGAAGCCTTGAGAAATTCATGCAGGGTAGCCTTTCACTAAAGCCTTCTCAGCACATGGGTATTTATTCTCCTCTTAAAGATGTCCAGAGAAGTTAAAATCATAGTGGGGTCGGTCTGTGCTCACTGTTAAGATGAGCATTATCATCTGGCCCAAATCCCCCTATTGGGTTCCCTTGTTGTCCTCCTTTCTTCTCAGTGCACACTGGGCTCAAGGCTCAATACCAGGTTCCCAGGGAGTTCAGAGTGCAGATACATTTCCCCCCAAGGAAAACCCAGTTTTCAGTCTCTCCTGTGTAATAATATTTTATGTGTTGAAGACTAATTAGGTCATCCATTTGTAATTAGGCCACTTTGTCTTCTAGACTAAATAATGCAAATATTAGCTTCATTATAGATCTATTGGTAATCCTTTAAACACTTGGCTTAAATAACCTCTTTTGATCCTCTCCAAGTTCTCCAGCAACCTCTCAAACTGAGCCACCAGTTGTACCCAGGCATATGTTCCCTTGAATTTAGATGTTATTTTCTAAAGTTAAACACAAATTTATGAATTATTTCAAATAAAATATACCTGAAATTGAACCCCTTACTAGGAATTACATGTAGTTAATATCAGTGATAAATTTGGGGGGTTTTGTATCTCTCTGTAGCTAGACCTACATTTTTAGAGGAAAGTAACTATAAATTTGTAGTCCCTTTTTGTCATTTGATACTCATGATAATAATTTAGAAATATACCTCTGTAGCCGTGGTGCATGTATGGGTACACATACATATGTGCATGTAAATTATTCTGTCGATATTTTTTAAATGCCAATTTGGTCCTGAATAAGTTAAAACCTCTGGCTTAGTTAGTAAGGCAGGATGTCAAAAAAGCCACAGAAAACTGTGTTATATGTCATTAGACGAGTGAACAGGGAATGGGACATTTGAGCTGAGACTTGCAGGATCACACAGAGAAAGTGAGGAAGGCATGTTAAGAGCTGGCCTTTTAGGAAAATTGTGATTAGTTGCAAGTGTTGGGATCCAAGTTGGTTGCAAGTGTTGGTTGATTGTTGAAGAGCTGGCCTACGGAGATGAAACCACAGGAAAGAAGCAGCCATTAAAGACTTAAATGGTTTGCATCTTGGATTACACTGCAAGTGATGTGGCAATTGATTGGAAGCTGGTGAGAAAGGAAGGAGACTGGGAAACTGATAAAGAGCTTACCATGGAAGTTCCTGTGACATGATGAAGACCTTGGATGAGGCAATGGAAATGGAAATGAATAGGAGACACAGATCCTAAAGGCTTAGTTATCAGTTTGACAGGGCCTGGTACCTGTAACATCTCGAGCTTGGGTTTCTAAGCGCAGAAGTAAGTGAAGCAGGCGAAGGTAGTGAGGCAATGAGATAGAGATGACCTTGATATTTGGTTTCCTGTGGACTTGTAGGAAGAGAATGTAGTTTTGGTCTGGAGCTTAGGAGAGAACTTAGAGATGGAAATGGAGCATGGTGGCTGACATTGTCAAGAGGCCACATGAAATGGGAAGATGAGGGAACAAATGGAACTCGCAAGGAATAACTTCATCAAGGAAGGGTGCTGAGAGGGATGGGAAGTCAGGCAGCAATTCAAGCAACTAAAGCCTGAAGGAACAGAGCCTCGGGAGCCTGGGAAATGTGGCCTTGAAGGAAAGGACAGTTTAGAGTGGATGCCTCATGCCACAGCCGACTGAAAGTGACACTTAAGATGAGGGGAGAACTTAATTAGAGCAGTTTCACTCAAGTGTCATTGTCAAAAGCCAGATGACAGTGGCTTTAGGAGCAAATAAGGACAGAGAAATAACTTTACTGATAACTACTTTGCTGCAGATATTTTATTAAGTATATTTTGTTGTTTAATTCTCATTTTAATTCTGTGAAGGATGTATTTTTCAGATGAGAAGTTGAACCTTAAATAAATATTTTTCTAGTAAGGGTGCCAAAGTTTAATTGCTAGTTCACTATTACTCTTAAATTAGTTGGTCTATGAATGTGATAATAGTTTTGATCATTATTTTCTCAATGGATAAATAAGATATGGCTCCAAAAGACAAGTTTTTATATACTAGTATATTTTATAAAATAAGACTGATAGCCCTCTTATCTGTATTCTATGTGGTATTAATACCATTGTAATTAACTTAGTTATTAATAGCAGGAAAGGAGCAAAGAAAAGGCCAAATATTATGGGCATGTCATTTGGGCAGCTTCACCAAGACACTACAACTTTACAATCCTCAGGGGTCCAACAAAGAGGAGATAGATGCTTGCCCAGTAGAGTTGGGGTGACATAGGGAAGGTGCTTGGTGTCAGTCACACCTGAGAACAAAGGTTATTAGCTAGAATGGGTGTAGCCACTACAGGGGAGTGAAATTTAGGGTACTTAATGCTCTTTGTTCTCTTGGTTCCTCTGCTGCCCTTGTTGCTTGGGGTGTGCTCCCTTGCATTTGTCGACATGGCCATGTGGACCCTCACACACAATGGACTGCAAGAAGCCTGATACTGACAGGACCCTTCTCCAACATGGAAAGGAAACTTGGACAGTGGCTTTGCTTCTAGCTTTACTGAAACCCCAGCTACACTTCTTCTATGACTGGACAAAGGGAAACAGGACTTTGGGAACTCACGAATTGAACTCTGTGTAAATAAAAATCACTTGTTCTCCCCTGTGAGTCTGAGAAAATTCTTTGTCTTGAGATATAGTAAGGACTTCATCCCCAGAAGCACCCAGTGGGGAAAAAGACCCCCCACTTTGTCCAATAACAGTATCATAAAGCCGAAACCGGTTTGGCTCAGTGGATAGAGCGTCGGCCTGCGGACTGAAGGGTCCCAGGTTCGATTCCGGTCAAGGGCATGTGCCTGGGTTGCGGGCACATCCCCAGCAGGAGATGTGCAGGAGGCGGCTGATCGATGTTTCTCTCCCATCGATGTTTCTAACTCTCTATCTCTCTCTCCCTTCCTCTCTGTAAAAAATCAATAAAATACATTAAAAAAAAACCAAAAAACAAAAAAACAGTATCATAAAAATCCCCACTCCAGTGTTATTCATGTCATCATTATAACATGCAAACTTGGTTACTATGAAGGGATTCAGGTACTAGATAAAACAGGACTTAGGTACTAGATAAAACATGTAATGAAATATTTTACATGGGAGAGATTAGTGAAGTCTACCCCTTTGTAAATATGTGTTACCAAGTCTTTAGGACCAGTCAGAATTTAGCAGTGCCCTGATCATAGTCCTAAGGCTATAAAAGAGTCTTGGTTAAGCCAGTTCTCGTAACTTGGCAACTAAACTATAATGATTGGTACATAATAAATGTGTAATAATAAAATAATTAATTATAAATGGTATAAAATTATGCCCATAATAGTAAATAATATAAGCTAATAGGATGCTCGTTGCAAAAATATCCACGGTTTGCAGAGAAAGTGACAAGGCCTGAATATTTTCTATGCAAATAGAGAAGTGGAAACTCGCAAGAATGTAGTTCCTGTCATACGTGGTTTTCTCCTAGAGGTTTCCAAGTTTTAAAGCTGCTTCTTGGTGACATAATATGGTGTTCAAGGGAAAAGAGAAGTCATGGAAATTCTGGGTTTGGGCTTCTGGTCAATTTGAGAAAGTTTGTTGGATTCATGTGGGACTTCAAAAATTGTGGGAAACAAGTAGTGTATTAGGTAATGGCATTACAGATCATTACAGAAATGTCTAAATTCAAGCAGAAAAATAAACAAGTTGCTTCTGGGGGCCTAGCACTTACCTACTGATGTTTTCTTTGTCTGAAAATGAGGGGAAATCCTTTCTTTTGGAAATTCATGGGTAATGTTAAATTGCATTCTACCTATAAAATGCAAATTGAGTGTTTAAAATGTGACAAGTGATAGTTTTCAAGACATCAAATCATTCAGGAATTTTTAGCAGTTTTTCTCCTTTTGGTTTAGGATGGACGCTTGAACTCTTTTCTTTTCTGATGAGATTCTAGTCATGTTTTAGTTTGTATCATAGCAAAGAGGTTTTAAATGACCTCTTTATGAATGCAGTTGCTACTGCTTCCATTCTCATTTCCCTTGATCTCAGCATGGCTTTTGACACTGTCAACTGTGCTATCATTTCAGAGTGCTTGAGGGAATTTCCATCCTTAAACACTCAATTTTACATTAAAAAACACTTGAAATGCACAGTTCTGTAGGCAAATATTTCAAGAATACTAAAAATTCTATTTACTTAAAACAATAGCATATAGAAGTCTGGTTATTTTAATTTATCTTTGGGTACCTTCTCCATTTTATCCAGCTATCAGAGGCTGGTTTATTTGTGTGTGTGTGTGTGTGTGTGTGTGTGTGTGTGAGTGAGTGATTGATTTCAGAGAGAGGAAAGGAGAGGGAGAGAGAGATAGAAACATCAGTGATAAGAAAGAATTACCCATCACTGCCTCCAGCATGCCCCCTACTGGGGGTCAAGCCAGCAACAGGGCAAGCGCCCTGACTGGAATCAATCTTGACCTCCTGGTTCATGGGTCACCACTCAATCACTGCAGGGCCTCCAGAGGCTGTTTTTAACATATTTTGTCTCGGGTCTGTTTCACTGTTAGTGAAAATAGGTGACTGTATGTGAAATAGGCACCTTCTGTCCTGTTGAAGTGAGCAGCATGATGAACCGGTGGAGCTGTGTTTTGAACTAGAATGTACCTAGCACTATTTGGCTGTGGTCTTGTTGGCCTGAAATTAGTTATTCCCGTACTTAACACCTTGTTACTATATGAGTCTGTTAGATCTTAATATGAATGATGTAATATATGAGCTATCTGATCTTTCTCCTAGTGATTATGCTTAAGGACTGACTCTTTTTCTTGGGATGTGCTGGTTAAAGACAGGTATTCCCAGCTAAATTCTGGCTTTGAGCTCTAGGACACTCCAACCTTTAATTTCAGTGTTATAATGTAAATAGAACTCTCACTCCAGGGTTGCTAGTTACGCAGCTGGTGCCAGCCTCTGTCCCTTCAAGTGAGCTTTCCTGGCGCATCATATCAAGCATATTAAGACATGCACCTATCATTTTGTTACTGCAGAATTAAATTTCTCTACCACTCATGGGAGCCAGGTGGAGGTTCTTGGGTTGCTGCTGAAATAAGTATTTTCAGAAGCTCCATGGGAAGATGGGATGTGGAAGAAGGCTTTATTCTTATGAAGTTACATTCCTTGGGTTCTAACGTTCCCTGTCCCTTAAGCCAGTCCTGAAGAGGTGCAGCCAGGGGTTCAGTAAGGCCAGAAACAAGGCCAGTGTCCAGAGCTTTCGTTCCATGTTGCAGCTGGTGTGGGTCAGTATTCTAGCTAATTAAAGTCCATTAGTCCATGCGTAGAGGCCCAAATGGCCATGAGCCACGGGGGGCACAGGGGAGCATGCCCCTGCACCAGGAGTCACAGGAGCCTGGTGCCCTGCAGCCAAGAGAGAATGGCCCCTTTGTCTAGAATTTGATATATTTAGATTTTATGCTCTTGCAGTGGCCACGCCCATCCCGGACACTGATTTGTTCCCAGGTGTGACTGGCGGATAGGTAGGCACCTTTTCCATGTCACTCAGACCTTTCCTGGGCATGCGTCTAAACTGCCTTTGTCCAGTGTTTTTCCCCATCAGTCAGCAGGGAACAGACTTGGAGAATGTTAAATGCCCTTTTTTTTTTTTTTGGCAAAGCTGTGTAAATGGCATGCCGATATCTAGTCTTCCTTTCTTCCTTTCCTGTTAAATAATAATCAAGTTATTACAATGGCATCAATTTGACAGATATAACTACACTTCCCATTTATCCCTGTCTAGTGTAGAAGTTTGGGCATTGCTTAAAATTGCCTCTGGACTTGACAGCTATTTTACCCACCTGGCTGTTTTTCCAAGAACCCTTTTATAAGCTCCCGAAATCCTGGAAGTTATAAGGATGTGCAAAAGTAAGGAAATTGTACTGCCACTCTGGACTCTGGCATCCTATTTTTAAGTCCTTTCAGCAAACTGAGAGTTGTAGAGTTCAGTGAGGGAGGGTCCTGAGTAGATTTCCTGATTTAATTTTGAAATGTATTTCTTCTTGGTCACTATACTTTTTTTGGAGCCCATTACTACATGTTTCAGTTAGATATCTATACATTTTCAATAATAGTAAATGCTTTATTAAAATAATATACATTCAATCTATTTCACCATAAAGTTTATTAACAATAAATTCTGTATACAAATTGTATATTTCTTTGTCATAGACAAGTTCAATATTTTATAAAGAAATAAGTTTAAAAATCTTAGCAGCTTTTTGAGATTCTGATTATGAAAAGCAAATGTGATTATCTTGGGTTCAGGTCATTGATTACAAATATAACAGTCTGAATTTTTTAGAGGGAAAAAAATGGAGCTGAGTGGTTTTCCTTTAGACTCTCTTGGCTTTCTGGAGAAGAAGGGAAGGAAAAGACCAAAAGAAACTTAATAAAATATTAGCATTGGAATGGGGCAGGGTTAAGTCATTTTAAAATGAATGAACACAAGCAGTTCCAGCAGCAAATGCTCCATTTAGAAGAATCCATTGGTAGCCCCATTGCCTTTGACTCTGAATGCAACAGGAGGGCACTTTTCCAGTAAAATGGACCTGATATAACTGAAATGGATCCAACGAGGTTTTCCCCTGGACACTATGATGTCTTATGAAGTAAAGACAGCACAGATTGACATGGTGTAAGTAGACCTAAAGCTGTGACCGTTCATGTGCAATAACTACCTTTTTTAAAGGAAAAGTTCCTTGATTCTGGGAAAAAAGCAATCTCACGTACATGCGAACTTGCCTGTAAAATCTTTAACACGGTGATGTTTACCCTTGGTCACGTAGCAGACCTGAGAACTGAACCAGAGTCAGCCTTATTTTTGAGGTCTCTGCTGTGTAACTTACTTCCTCCACTGGCACCAGTCACACAACTTGTTGTATTTCAGATACTTCTTGATGTGAGGGCCCTTGTTTCTGCAGATATAGTGGCAGTGCCCTCTGCTCTTGGGTTGTACACTTCCTATACCTGTTACACAGACAACAGGAACAAGTTATAAACAATGCTTTTGCCTTTTGTGGAAGGAGGCACTTTCAATTCATTCTTTATAATTCGTTGTAATATGTCCCCAAAGAAGCAGGCTTAATGCCATAGAAATAATTTTTCTTCATGATCATTGATTAAACACTGAGATAAATAAAGGTCAAAAGTTCTTAGATTTTCTGGCCTTTGAAAAATTTAAGAAGGTAAGAAAGCCCAATGTAATCAATGCAAAAATAGAGAAAATTGTTAAATTTGACAAAGAATTATTTGCTAGAACAATTCAAAGGAAAATTCAACTGTGTGGATGCTAGAGTAACACTTTATATATAAATGTAGACTGAAATAAGAAATAAATTAGTATGAGGACATTAAGTAGTAAAAATGAATGTTTTTATTGACTAAGTGAAATTAGTTGGACTACAATAGTGAAAATCTCAAGGCATCTGAGATATTTAAGAATTAAATGTGACTTTGACAGAGCCTCTGGCAACATCTGAGTAATTTTCAAACAAAACTGAAGCATTTTATTACTGAAGAAATTGTGCTTGATTAACTATTAATCTAGATTATTATTTCTTTTCTTAAAGCAAGTGATCCACCAGTATTTGCAATGTCTGTCATATCTTATGTATGTATGTATGTATGTATGTATGCATGCATGCATTTATTTATTAAATGTGTTTTTATTGATTTTTAGAAAGAAAGGAAGGGAGAGGGATAGAGAGGGAAAATATCGATGATAGAGAAACATCTTATTGATTGACTGCCTCCTTCATGCCCCCTACGGGGGATCAAGCCTGAATGTGCCCTGACCTGGAATTGAACCAGTGACCTCTTAGTTTCTGGGGTGATGTTCAACCACTGAGCCACACTGGCCAAGCTGTCTGTCATGTTTTAAGAAGGCATTATAATTGGTGCTATTTTAAATGTTACAGATTTAAAAGTCAACATATGAGTGAGTACAAATGCATATATGTAAACATCAACCAGTTTTTCTGCTATTTGAAACTTTAGCTAAAATAAAATTTGCTGGGAAATTGTAACATTAATGAGAAAAGCCTACCCATACTATAGGTATAGTAAAAATTAAGCCAGAATTTATAACACTGTCAATAAGTTATAGAGTTAATTTAAGTGTAACATATAAAGAATGATCAAATATTTGTCATATAATGTTATAACATGAACTTCGAGGTTTGGAAATATCTTAATTGGAATTTAAATATGGAAGTCTGCTGTGAACCAGTGTAATGATTCTCAATAGGTTGCAGAGAGAAAAGGGAGGGGTACAAATCTGTGAATAGAATCCTCTAGAACAGTGGTTCTCAACCTTCTGGCCCTTTAAATACAGTTCCTCATGTGGTGACCCAACCATAAAATTATTTTCGTTGCTACTTCATAACTGTAATGTTGCTACTGTTATGAATTGTAACATAAATATCTGATATGCAGGATGGTCTTAGGCGACCCCTGTGAAAGGGTCGTTCGACTGCCAAAGGGATCGTGGCCCACAGGTTGAGGTGCGGAGGGCTTTTTAAATATATATATGAGCCCCTCTGCTTCTCCAACAGTTCAGACTTGGTGGAACCAATCTTTCATCCTACTCTTGGGAAATTGGACATAACCCATCATTTTTCTTGATGGGAGTTTATCATTTCTCTAGGGTTTTGGTAAACCATGAATGAGAATGACCACATTCGAATCATCTTTTTCTCATCAGTGCTAACTACATGGCATCAAATGTAATAGTCATATAGTAATTATTTCTTAAATACATATAAAGCTCTATTGAGAGACCATGAGTAAAATTGTTTCAAAGGATTAGGTTAATTAATCTTTGGGGCAAGAAAGCAGAGTTGAAAGAATAATTTGTGTAGCCAATTGAGAATGGAATGAAAGTTCATTCATGCACCAACAGAATGTTCAGTTCGCTCTAATTCCATTCTGCTTTTGCCTTGGGCCAGAGAGATACAGAGTATCTGTATGTTTGTACATAAACTAAAGGCCCAGTGCACAAAATTAGTGCACTGGTACAGTCCCTAGCGGCCACCAGCTGGGGACTCCTTTCCTTCCCCCTGCTGTCCTCCCTACCCCCCCCCCCCCCCGGTCAAACTCCAGGACTAACTCTCAGTCGAGGGGACAATTTGCATACTACGCTTTTATTATATAGGAGGGTACAGAGTTCCAGGAATTTACCCATCAATTTAAAATCTAAGGAATAATAAGGTGGCTAAGGAAGAGGGAATAAAAAAGAATTTCATTGATCTTATTGCACATGCTGCAAATTTAAATCAAAATGCTAATTTGAATGTGTTGAAATGTATCTGAAATTCTGTGGTTTGGCATCAAAATAAACTAGGGTATTTTATCTACAGGGTTATGTGCTATTTGACACAAGATAAAACCTGATTTAAGTCTGCTGGACAGTATTTTCTTACAGTATAGTTTGTCTTCACAAGGTAAGAAAGAGAGGGAGGACAAGAAAGAAATGGATGCATTATTAAACTCTACTTTATCCTAAAAAAAAAATTAGCTCTGCAGGACACACTCCATTTGTCCAAATATATATATATATATATATATATATATATATATATGTATATATATATATGTATATATGTATATATATGTATATGTATATATGTGTATATATGTATATATATGTGTGTATATATATGTATATATATGTGTGTGTGTGTGTGTGTGTGTATATATATATATATATATATATATATATATATATGTAATATGGTGGGGAATATTTAGTTTAAGTGTAGTTCCAAAAGTTTATTTCAGTGAGAGCTTATTTTTGTCTTTGAATTCTTATTGGATTATTATTGACTAACTTCCAATAGCCAGAAATTTAAAAAAATGTGTGTCTAGATGGGTATTTTCTGCTCAGTTCCTCATAATAGTCTTTTAATCACCTCAAAATGAAGGTCACCAAACTGTCAGTTGGCTTGTCAAGCATTTATAAAAGTCAAATATAACTGAACATCCCCTGTAGGGTTTTAAGACTACCTGTTACAATAAATTCTTCTCTCTGCTACCCATCTACTGCTCATGTGCATGTAAGCCTCCTGGTATTCAATTGTACCAAAACCTGTATTATCTATCAATTTTCCTTGGATTGGGCTTTTCAGTCAGTGCATTGGTACTCTTAAAAGGACAAATGTTGGTGTAATAATCAAGAGATTTTATATGCATTGAGTTTAATTTGCCAACAGGGGAAGTGGGAATGTCTCTGATGTCATTAGGGTTGGATGAATTGAGAAGCGAGTGGAGAGGTGGTTTCTCAGGTTATTTCCAGCATTAGGCATGTTGGCACATTGAACAGTGAAATTCCTCAGTCTCCCCCCCCCCACCCCCAACCACACACACGCAATTAGTTTCACCACTTTGCATCTGTTCTCATTACAAACTCAATACAGTACTGCACTGTCCAATATGGTAGCCAGTAGCCCATGTGGCTATTTAACTTCAAAATGAAAACAAATTGAAAATACAGTGTTTCAGTTGCACTAGCCATATTTCACGTGCGCAGGAGCTCCATGGTGCTAGAGGCTGCTGTAATGAACAATGCCGGTCATAGAACATTTCCACCATCACAAAAGGTTCTGTCGGACAGCCCAGAGCATAGTCTCAGATTTCCATAGGCTTTCCCTGCCTGTGCTTCCACTCTAAATATTTACGTTTCAGAATTCTGCCTGTTTGATTGTCCTTTCTTTTTAAAAGAAAGAGTAGTTGAGTTTTAAGTGATTGATTTTTTTAGTCCTCTTTGCATGTTTGCTGTAGGGGTTCCTTCTTAATAATTACAGTCGTGCTCTTCTGTTCTGAATATACATTAAAACGTTTTTTAGCAGGGCTGTGATGAAGTGCGCTTTCACCACTCCTCTTTGGTGGTGTGGTTCAGTGCCTTGCTTTTAATTTATAGAAACACCGCTGCTGCACAGTAAATTATATTGAAATAAGTGTGGTGGATCATGACATAAATATCCCCTGAAAATGAGGAAAAACAAGTTTGACACTCAGGTGGCTCATACATCACTCAGATATTAGAAAATGGATTGAACTCTTGTTGACAGGAACTAAGTGTATAGAAGATGATTTCAGTAAAATGTAAGAAAACAGAAAAAAAGTAATAGGGATTATTTTTAGCTCATTTGCCTTATTTTGCTGTGTTTAGGGATAGAAATGTAGGTCATAGCAGGTGACCATTGTTTAAGAGTGTTATACTTTCCTGTTACTCCCTGATTAGTGTGTCTTTCTGCAAGTGTTGGTGTTGAAAATATTTATCTCTGTTCTTCTGTGAATTCTCTCACTTGCATTGCATTCATTTGTTGAATCCATGCATTCTCCACTGCCATTTCCCCTTCATACTCCAGTTTTATTTTGCTCTTCACATCAATGCAGGATTATAATTCTTTTTAACTCTCAAATGCATTGGGTATTTAATAGAGAAGTAGCAGAAATTTCTCCTTTCCTGTTGTGCATCAGCCTAGAAAGCAGAAGGCATTTTTGGAAAGGAAAGGTATAGGATGAAATGAAAAGTGTTATGGGAGGTGGTTTCAATAAAGATATCTGGACAGGCTGCATTTAGAAGTAAATGATGGAATTAAGAAGGTCTGGTAACTATGGCCAAACATAAGTAGGAATTCCTAAAGCGGGCTGCTATGGACCTATCAATTCAAAAGCAATCTGTGTGTTTGCCTCTTCTTTGCTTTTGTCCAGACAATGGCTGAGCATCAGAGCAGCAGGCTCCTAAGAGGAGAAGTTATTTCTCAACATTTTGCTGTGTTTGGGATGCCATCATAATTTAATCATACTCATACCAAAAACTGTACAACAAAATGCATTGTGAGACAGTGATTGGCACCTAGAATCACTTATTATTTTGTCAAGACTTTGACATGCCAATCAATTGCATGAGCAATGTATGCTTGCTTGAAATTGATCATGAAGCACCTCATGTTAAGCATCTTGATAGTCTTAGCTGACGTAGACCATCTCTGGGCTTTAGAGCTTTCATTGTACTTCTATATTGTAACTAAAGGGGGTGACAAAAATACGAGCTATTGAAAGCATTTCAAGGCAGAACAGTATTTTTTATAATGGACTCCATTGTTTAAGAGTATTACACTTTCCTTATTTAATGAGTGCCTCCATGATTATCAAAGTAAAATGAGTTTATTATAGATAATTTTAAAATTACAAGCAAATATACAAAAATAGTTAATCCTATTAGTCACAACAATATCGTTTATAATTTATAGCTGTTTCCTTCCAATTTCTTCAAATTACCTGAGTGTACTTTGGAAGACCGTCTCTTTAAGAAAAAAACTAGTTTGTTACCATATCTCATTTCATTAAAAATGATTTAAAAACATTATTTTGATAGGATATAATACAGAGATATACAGTAACTTACTAATCATTTATAATTGGATAGTTTCCTATTATAAATGAACCTGTGATGGACATTTTTGTGTAAATTTTATATGAATTTTTGCATTCCTATGATTATTATATGAAGTGAAATTATGGTATAGATATATACATTAAAGAAATGCAGTACATTATCATAGATTGCTTTGCACTAGCAATGTGTAAAAGTTATATCATTTACCATACTTTTATGAACACTAATTTATTTTTAAAGAATCCGTTAATTTCATAGTGAAAATCAGTGTTCCATTGAAAACTGTATGTCTTTGACTATTTCTGAATAAACAAATTTTATATTTTTATTATCTCTTACTTATTCTGTCACTTACTGGACTCTACCTACTTTTCTGTTAGAACTTTAGTGATTTTAATTGATTGCCTTAAACTATTGATTAAGACTATAACCTATTTATAACCTAAATTCTTGCTACAGTTTCACTTTTGCTCTGTAACTGTTTCTGTTTTAAGATATACGAGTTTTCCTGTTTAAATCTGTGAACTCTTCCCTTTGATATTTTTTCATTAATTTTACAAATAAAAAGTAATTCTTTTTTATGGAAGACAAGACAGACACTAAGATTTTTAAAAACATACTGTAACATTTTACTTTTACTCTTAACTCTGTAATTGTGCTCACGTTATATTGATGTCAAATGAGATGTGGCTCTGACTCTTGCTCTTCATACAATATGTGGGATATACAGTGGGTGGTAAAGAGATACTGAACATTATGAATAATTACATGGCATAGGCTGGATCCAAGCCTTTATTATTTACTAGAGGCCCGGTGCACAAAAATTTGTGCACTCGGGGGGAAGGGGGGGTCCCTCAGCCTGGCCTGTGCCCTCTCGCAGTCTGGGACCCCTCGGGAGATAACGACCTGCTTGCTTAGGCTTGCTCCCGGGTGGCAGAGGCAGGCCCAATCCCTAGGTGCAGCCCCTGGTTGGGCTCAGAGCAGGGCTGATTGGGGAGTTGGGGCGCCGCCCCCTGTCATGCACAGGTAGGGCCCATTGGGGGGTTGGGGCATCGCCCCCTTCACACTCAAGGCAGGGTCGATGGGGAGGTTGCGGCGCCACCGCCTGTCACGCACAGAGCAGGGCGGATCAGGGGGTTGGGCCGCCACCCTCTATCACCCACAGAGCAGGGCCGATCAGGGGGTTGGGATGCCACCACTCTCACACTCAGGGCAGGGCTGATGGGGAGGTTATGGCTCTACCCCCTCACACACAGAGCAGGGCCCTTGGGAGGGGTGGGGGTTGTGGCACTGCCCTCCATCACCCACAGAGCAGGGCTGATCAGGGGGTTGGGGTGCCGCACCCTGTCACACACAGAGCCGCAGGGCAATCAGAGGTTGGGGAGCTCCCCCGTATCAGGCACAGAGCAAGGCTGATCAGGAGGTTGGGGCGCCTTCCCCTGTCACGAACAGAGCAGGGCGGATAGGGAGGTTGTTGCCCCACGCCCTGTCACACACAGAGCCGCAGGGCGATCTGGGGGTTTGGGCGCTGCCCCCTGTCACGCTGATCCCGGTGCCGGGAGGCATATTACCCTTTTACTATATAGGGTAGAGGCCTGGTGCATGGGTGGGGCCGGCTGGTTTGCCCTGAAGGGTGTCCTGGTTCAGTGTGGGGGTCCCCACTGGGGTGCCTGGCCAGCCTGGGTGAGGGGCTGATGGCTGTTTGTAGCTGGTCACACACCATTCAGGATGGGGGTCCCCACTGGGGTGCCTGGCCAGTCTGGGTGAGGGGCTGAGGGTTGTGTTCAGGCTGGTGGGTGATGGAAGCTCCCAACCGCTCCTTTTTTTCTTTTTCTTTTTTTAATTCTGGGCCAGCTTTAGCCCTGAGGCTCCAGCTCTTAGGCCTCTGCTGCTGAAAGTAGGTAATCGAAACAATGTATAACTCCAGCACTGACTCCAGCTCTGAGATCCCAGCTCTCTGAAAGCTGGTTTCTGGGGTGTTTTTTTTTTTTTAGCTTCTATATTTGTTAAAATGTTTCAAACTGCTGGCTCAGAGGCCTGCAGTGGCAGGCGGGGAATGTTGGTTTCCTCCGTCACTGAAGCAAGCAAGCCTCATGTTAGTTTCAAGCTGCCTGGCTGCCGGCCGCCATCTTGGCTGTCAGTTAATTTGCATATCTCCCTGATTAGCCATTGGGAAGGGTAGCGGTCGTACGCCAATTACCATGTTTCTCTTTTATTAGATTAGATTTACTAGAGATCCGGTGCATGAATTTGTGCACAGATGGGGTCCAGCCGGCCCACCCGGATGGGGGCCCATTGGGCGGGGCCAGCTGGGCGGAGGGGCTGGCTGGCCCCGCACCTGATCACGTTGGGGGGCCAATCGGGGCCCGGATCAGGCTGATTGGCTGCCACAGTTCATATCATAGCCTCTGGTCGTTCCAGTCATTATGGTCATTCCGCCATTCTGGTCGCTGGGCTTTTATTTATATAGATTTATTCTGCCATATGTCAGTGAATCATACTGCTTTGATTTCCATAGTTTTATAATATATTAGTATCATACTGGCTGATGTGGCTCAGTTGGTTGGAGGCAAAAGGTGGTGGTTCAATTCCTGGTCAGGGCACATGCCCAGGTTGTAGATTCCATCTCTGGTGAGAAGGTGGCCAGTTGATGTTGCTCTGTGGCATTGATGTTTCTCTCTCTCCCTCTCCCTTCCTCTCTCTAAAATCAATAAAAAATATATACTAGTATTAGTATCTGGTAAGATCAAACAAACAAACAAACAAAGAAACAAAAACAACACTTTACTCCTTTTTCCTAAAATTTTCTTTGAAATTCTGACCTCTTAATTTTTACAGGTGAACTTTGATATCACTTGCCAATTTCATGAATATTTGGCCTTTTTACTAGGCATTGGGAAGGATTGGAATTTCAAAAATATATCATGTTTCCATTGAGGAATATAATATATATCCACGTTTGGGCATTCTCTTATGTCCCTAAGAAAAATTTGGCAGTTCTCTTAGGATTCAATGGAAATGCCTCAGATCTTATCTTCTCCTTGAAGATTATACAATGACTATGCTTTTTACCGCTTACATTTATTAAGGTAAAAAAATATATCTTTCTGTTCCCTAGTTTGCTTTCTACTCCTTTTGCTACAACCTATTTTTCTTATTGAGGTGAAAATCATATAATTTATATCAACCATCTTAAAGCGAACAATTCATTGGTATTTATTACATTCATACTGTTGTACAGCTAACACTCCTATCCAGTTCCAAAACATGTTCATTATGCCAAAAAACAAACAAACAAAACAACAAAACACCATGCCCTTTAAGCATTTACTTTTTGTTCCTCTTGCTCCAGCCCCTGACAACCACCAACCTGAGTTCAGACTCTATAGATTTAGCTATTCTGAATACTTCTGTAAATAGAATCGTATACTATATGACCTTTTGTGTCTGACTTCCTTTTATTGAGCAAACTATTTTAGAGGTTCATCTACATTTTAGAATATCTTAATACTGTGTTCCTTTTAATGGCTGAATGATATTCCATTGTCTTTGTATACCACAATTTTATTATTCATTTATCCATTGCTGTAGTTGTGGGTTGTTTCCACGTCTTAACCACTGTAAACAATATAGCTATAATCATGCATCAGGTACATGCATTGTTTAAATACTTATTTTTAGTTTTCCTAGATGTAGATCTAGGAGTGGAATCTCTGGGCCATATGGTCAACCTATGTTTAAGTTTTTGAGAAACCATCTCAATCTTTTCCCCAGTGGTTGAACCATTTAACATTCTCACTGGTAACATACAATGTTCTAGTGTCTCTAAATCCTTGCTAATACTTATTTTTATTTTTTATGTTTTTTTTTATTGTAGCTATTGCATTAGTGTAAAGTAGTATCTCATTTTGGTTTTGATTTGTATTTTCCTAATGAAGAATGATGCAGAACGTATTTTAATGTGCTTCTTGAGCAAAACATACTGTTTTAAATTGTTTAATGCTACGAATTTATTTTTGCAATTTTTATTTGGATATAGTTTTGTAACATTTTTATCATTTACTGAGACATTTATGTTTACATTTCAACCTTTAAGTCCTTTTATACCACAGTATCTCCATTAATTTTGATTCATTTCTCAGTTAACTGGAGTATAACTTTTTTATTTTTTATTTTTTATTTTTTTTAATTTTTTTATTGCTTAAAGTATTACAAAGGGTATTACATATGTGTCCATTTTATCCCCCCGCCCTAGACAGTCCCCCAGCCTCCCCTATCCCCCAGTGTCTTATGTCCATTGGTTATGCTTATACGCATGCATACAAGTCCTTTAGTTGATCTCTTACCCCCCTACCTCCTGCCCCCCAACCCTCCCCGGCCTTCCCACTGCAGTTTGACAATCTGTTTGAGGCAGCTCTGCCTCTGAATCTATTATTGTTCAAAAGTTTATAATGGTCTCTATTATCCATGAATGAGAGAGATCATGTGGTATTTTTCCTTCATTGACTGGCTTATTTCACTTAGCATAATGCTCTCCAGCTCCATCCATGACGTTGCAAATGGTAAGAGTTCCTTCCTTTTTAGAGCAGCATAGTATTCCATCGTGTAGATGTACCACAGTTTTCTAATCCATTCATCTACTGATGGGCACTTAGGCTGTTTCCAGATCTTAGCTATGGTGAATTGTGCTGCTATGAACATAGGGGTGCATATATCTTTTCTGGTTGGTGTTTCTGGTTTCTTGGGATATATTCCTAGAAGTGGGATCACAGGGTCAAATGGGAGTTCCATTTTCAGTTTTTTAAGGAAACTCCATACTGTCTTCCATAGTGGCTGCACCAGTCTGCATTCCCACCAGCAGTGCACAAGTGTTCCTTTTTCTCCACATCCTCTCCAGCACTTGTCGTTTGTTGATTTGTTGATGATAGCCAGTCTGACAGGTGTGAGATGGTACCTCATTGTTGTTTTGATTTGCATCTCTCGGATGATTAGTGACTTTGAGCATGTTTTCATATGTCTCTTGGCTTTCTGAATGTCCTCTTTTGAAAGGTGTCTATTTAGGTCCTTTGCCCATTTTTTGATTGGATTGTTTATCTTCCTTTTGTTAAGTTGTATGAGTTCCCTATAGATTTTGGAGATTAGGCCCTTATCAGATATGACATTGGCAAATATGTTTTCCCACACAGTGGGTTTTCTCGTTGTTTTGTTGATGGTTTCTTTTGCTGTGCAGAAGCTTTTTATTTTGATG
This sequence comes from Myotis nattereri, assembly GCF_964212035.1. Classification (NCBI taxonomy): domain Eukaryota; kingdom Metazoa; phylum Chordata; class Mammalia; order Chiroptera; family Vespertilionidae; genus Myotis; species Myotis nattereri. Next base: position 87,379,504 of record NC_138075.1, read on the forward strand.
TAGTCCCATTTGTTCATTTTCTCTTTAGTTTCAAGTGCCCTAGGAGCTGTATCAGTGAAGAAATTGCTTCGGCATATGTCTGAGATTTTGTTGCCTTTGAATTCTTCTAGAATTTTTATGGTTTCCTGTCGTACATTTAAGTCCTTTATCCATTTTGAGTTTATTTTTGTGTATGGTGTAAGTTGGTGGTCTAGTTTCATTTTCTTGCATATATCTGTCCAATTTTCCCAACACCATTTATTGAAGAGACTATCTTGGCTCCATTGTATGTTCTTGCCTCCTTTGTCAAATATTAATTGAGCATATTGGTTCGGGCCGATTTCTGGGCTCTCTATTCTATTCCATTGATCTATATGCCTATTCTTGTGCCAGTACCAGGCAGTTTTGAGAACAGTGGCTTTGTAATACAACTTGATATCTGGTATTGAGATCCCACCTACTTTGTTCTTTTTCAGGATTGCTGCAGCTATTCGGGGTCTTTTTTTATTCCAGATGAATTTTTGGAGAGTTCGTTCTAGATCTCTGAAGTATGCCGTTGGTATTTTAATGGGAAGTGCATTGAATTTATAGATTGCTTTGGGTAGTATGGACATTTTAATGATGTTGATTCTACCAATCCATGAACACGGTATGTTCTTCCATCTGTTTATGTCTTCCTCTATATCTTTTTTCAACGTCCTGTAGTTTTCTGAGTAGAGGTCTTTTACCTCTTTAGTTAAGTTTATTCCTAGGTAGCTTAGTTTTTTTGGTGCGATGGTAAACGGGATTGTTTTTATAATCTCTCTTTCTGAAAGTTCACTATTGGTGTATAGAAATGCCTCAGATTTCTTGGGGTTAATTTTGTATCCTGCTACATTGCCAAATTCATGTATTAAGTCTAGTAGCTTTTTGATGGAGTCTCTAGGGTTTTGTATGTATAATATCATGTCGTCTGCAAATAAGGACAGTTTTACTTCCTCTTTTCCAATTTGGATGCCTTTTATTTCTTCTTCTTGCCGAATTGCAATGGCTAACACTTCCAGTACTATGTTGAACAGGAGTGGTGAGAGGGGGCATCCCTGTCTTGTTCCTGTTCTTAGGGGAAATGGTGTAAGTTTTTGTCCATTGAGAATGATGTTGGCTGTGGGCCTGTCATATATGGCTTTTATTATGTTGAGGTATGATCCTCCTACTCCCACCTTGCTGAGAGTTTTTATCAAAAATGGGTGTTGAATTTTGTCAAATGCTTTTTCTGCATCAATTGATATGACCATGTGGTTTTTTTCTTTCAATTTGTTTATGTGATGTATCACGTTTATTGATTTGTGGGTATTGTACCATCCTTGCATCCCTGGGATAAATCCTACTTGGTCATGGTGTATGATCTTTCTGATGTACTGCTGGATCCGATTTGCTAAGATTTTGTTGAGGATTTTGGCATCTATGTTCATGAGGGATATTGGCCTGTAATTCTCTTTCATTGTGTTGTCTTTACCTGGTTTTGGTATTAGGGTGATGCTGGCTTCATAGAATGAGCTTGGAAGTGTTCCTTCCTCTTGAATTTTTTGTAGTAGTCTGAGGAGGATAGGTTTTAGTTCTTCCTTGAATGTTTGGTAAAACTCCCCTGTGAAGCCGTCTGGTCCTGGGCTTTTGTTTGCTGGAAGCTTTTTGATGACTGCTTCAATTTCTTCCATAGTTATTGGCCTGTTGAGATTTTTAGATTCTTCCTGATTGAGTTTTGGAATGTTGTATTTTTCTAGGAATTTGTCCATTTCCTCCAGGTTGTCTAGTTTGCTGGAGTAGAGCTGTCCATAGTATTTTTTAACAATCATTTGTATTTCTGTGGGGTCTGTTGTTATTTCACCTCTTTCATTTCTGATTTTGTTTATTTGGGTCCTCTCTCTTTGCTTCTTGGTGAGTCTGGCTAGAGGTTTGTCAATCTTGTTTATCCTTTCGAAGAACCAGCTCTTGGTTTCATTGATTTTCTGTATTATTTTTTTGGTCTCTATGTTATTTATTTCTGCTCTAATCTTTATTATCTCCTTCCTTCTGCTCACTCTGGGGTTTTCTTGTTGCTCTCTTTCTAATTCTTTGAGTTGTAGAGTTAGCTGATTTACTACCATTTTTTCTTGTTTTTTGAGATAGGCCTGTAGAGCTATAAACTTCCCTCTCAGGACTGCTTTCATTGTGTCCCATAGGTTTTGGATTGTTGTGTTTTCATTGTCATTAGTTTCCAGGATGTTTTGAATTTCTTCTTTGATTTCATTGGTAACCCAATCAATATTTAATAGCATGCTATTCAGCTTCCAGGTGTTTGAGTATTTTGGGTTGTTTTTATTGCAGTTTATTTCTAATATTATGCCATCGTGGTCTGCGAAGACACTTTTTATGATTTCAATCTTCTTGAATTTGGGGATACTTTGCTTGTGACCCAGTATATGGTCTATTTTTGAATATGTGTCATGAGCACTTGAGTAGAATGTATATTCCGTGGCACTGGGGTGAAGTGTTCTGAAGATGTCTATTAAGTCCATCTGATCTAGTGAGTCATTTAGTATTGCTGTATCTTTGCTGATTGTTTGTCTAGAGGACTTATCCAGTGATGACAGTGGTGTATTAAAGTCCCCTACTATGATTGTATTGTTGTCGATCTCTCCTTTGATATCTTCCAGAAGATTTTTTATGTATTTGGGTGCTCCTGCATTGGGTGCATATATGTTTATCAGGGTTATATCTTCTTGTTGTATTGATCCTTTTAGTATTATGAAGTGGCCTTCCGTATCTCTTGTTATGGCCTTCACTTTGAGGTCTATTTTGTCCGATATAAGTATTGCTACCCCAGCTTTCTTTTCTTTTCCATTAGCCTGAAAGATATTTTTCCATCCCTTCACTTTCAGTCTGTGTGAGTCCTTTCTAATGAGGTGGGTCTCTTGTAGACAGCAAATGTATGGGTCATGATTTTTTATCCATTCAGCCACTCGATATCTTTTGGTTGGAGCATTTAGCCCGTTTACATTTAAAGTTATTATTGAAAGGTACTTGTTTGTAGCCATTTCTTTTTTTGTGTGTGTGGCTGTTTTCTTTCTGGGATTTTTATTTCTTCTTTTTACACCAGTCCCTTTAGCATTTCTTGCATTGCTGGCTTGGTGGTGATAAACTCCCTTAGCCTTTTTTTGTCTGTGAAGCTTCTTATTTCCCCTTCAATTTTGAATGATAGCCTTGCTGGATAGAGTATTCTTGGATTCAGTCCTTTGCTTTGCATCACTTTGTAAATTTCCGTCCATTCTTTTCTGGCCTGATGTGTTTCTGTTGAGAAATCATTTGACAATCTAATGGGAGATCCCTTGTATGTAACTTTCCGTCTCTCTCTTGCAGCCTGTAAGATTCTCTCTTTGTCCTGAACATTTGCCATGGTAATTATGATGTGTCTTGGTGTGGGTCTTTTCGGGTTCACCTTGCTTGGGACTCTCTGGGCTTGTGTGACTTTTTTCTTCCCCACCTCAGGGAAGTTTTCTGATATTATTTCTTCCAATAGGTTTTCTAATCCTTGTTCCTCTTTCTGTTGTTCTGGCACCCCTATTATTCGTATGTTGTTTCGTTTCATGTTGTCCCAAAGCTCCCTTAGGCTCTCCTCCTGTCTTTTAATTTTTTTCTCCAACTGAAGTACAGTTTGGGTGTGTTTTGCTTCCCTGTCTTCTAATTCACTAATTCGGTCTTCCGCTTCTCCTAGTCTACTGTTGATACTTTCAATGGTGTTCTTTATTGCAGCTATATCGCACTTCATTTCTTCTTGGGTCTTAGTTAAGTTGTCGATTTTTTCATCTGTTTCTTCTTGCTTCTTGGATAAGTTGTCGATTTTTTCCTCCATCCGGTGTATGCACTCTAGGACCCTTATTCTGAATTCTTTTTCTGTCATGTTGTATGCCTCTGTATCACTTAGCTGCTTTTCTGGTGAGTCCTCCTTTTCTTTCCTTTGGGGATTTCTTTGTCTACCCATGTTTGATCTCACTGACGTATATAGATATTGAGTCGTTCAGTGGCTGCTCCCTAGGTGGCAGTGGCTCCTCGGGCTGTGGTTGCTCCTTGGGCGGTTGTGGTAGCAGCTGCTCCTCTGTTGTTAGCGGGTCTTCTGATGGGTGCTGTTCACAGCTGTTGTGGCTCTTCTGGCTGGTGGAGGGAGGCTTCACCCACAGCAGCTGTTCCTCAGACAGAGCGTGTGGAGATCAGGAGGCCGCTGTTGCTTGGATCTGCTGCGTTGATTTAAAGGCACAAAATACAACACAACAAGGCACAACGTACCAGGCACTGAACACAAATGAATTACGGTATTAATAACCCCAAATAAAGATGGCCACCCAAGCAAAGAGAGTTGGGGGGGTAAGGAAGAAAGAAGAGAAAAAGATAGAGAGAAAAACAGAAAAAAGAGAAAAAAAAAAAGAAGAAAAAGAAAAAAAAAGAAAAATAGAATGAAGTAGAAGAGGGGAGGAGACTATTCATATGAGGAGAAAACTCCGATAGAACCGCCACTAATCCCAACAAATTCCAGCAACGGATCTCTGGAGTGAATACAAACTACAAACAGCCAATAATATCAAGTGAGGCAAGGGAAAGCAGAAGCACAAAAATAACTGGCCGGGGGTGGGGTGGGGAGGGGGAATGGGAGACAGAAAAATAAAAAGAAAAAGCAGAACAACCTCACATACAATCCTTAAAGAAAAGAAAAGAAAAAAAAAACACAATATACTCAACAATCGAGCAAGCAACAACAGAACAATAGAGAAAAGGAGAGAATAAAAAATTTGGATAGTGAAGAAAGATAAGGGAGAGGTGGATAAGGATTTAGAGCAGGTGATTGGAAAAGGGATATATAAGTAGGGTGAAATTTAGACAGGGCGTATGAAGAATAGGAAAAATCTAAAGCAGGAATAGGGTAAGAGAAACAGGACAGCAAAAGGGGAAAAGTGGGGAAGAGAGTTTTAGCACAGCAGCACAATTGAGGTAGAGGAAAATGATGCTAAAGGAACGATGAAAATAGAATGGAGAACCTTAGTCCCAAAATAAAATAAAGAGAAAATAAAATGACACTTTAAAAAAAAAAATGGTAAAATGGCAGCAGTAATAATACTGGTTAAAAATAAAAATGTAGTAATTAAAAGGGTAATATCAGGTGATGAAAAAAGAAAATAAATGGTTTCTTAGTTAAAAGGTGAAACAATAATTAAAAAAAAATAATTAAAAAAAATGGGCTGTAATGAAGGTGCTTCAGATCTTCTGCTCCTCTTTTTGGCACACCAGGTATTCAGGAGAATGTTGAATTTTCCTCTGATACACTGTTCCTCTGTGTTGTAAGCCACAGTCCTGATTTTAAGGCAGGCTACATTGGTTTTCCAGACAGCCCTTATCTGTATTTACAGAAGAGTCAGTTCATGGCTCTGCCTCTGGGTGGCAGTGCGTCGGGATTGACCTCCGAGGGTATAGGACCTCTCTGACCAGGTGTTCTCTATTGTACCGGAAGCTGGTCTGGGAATGTCCTCCGCCCAGAGCTGGTTTTCCAGTAGTCACTCCCCGCTCTGTTTCCCAGGCTCCCCCAAAACAGCCTTCCCTTACAAGCTCTGTGACTGACCCCAACTGGGTAGTCCCTTGCACTGGGTTCAACAATCAAACGCACAGATTTAAGAGCCTGGGAAGTTGTGCGTACTCGCAAAGCTTCACCTTCCAAATCTGCGCGAAGTCTCTGCGCGCGCTCTGGCTCCTGGCACCGAGTAGCCGGCAAACTGGCGTAATCTGAGGCTGCCCGTTTGTGTCCCGTCCAACTGTGGGCTTATTTATAGCGTTCCCTTCTGCCAGCAGCCCTGGGGGTGCCCTTCCACACTCGTGGGTCACGCTGGCTCCAACAGCCGCGGTCTTTGTGGGGCGCAGAGCCCCCACCCCCCTGCGCGCGTTCCACTCTCCGACCTAAACTGCAAACCGCACCTTTGGGGAAAGTCTAACCTTTCTGTGGGAAGAAGCAGAGTTCCTCTGAGTTCACGTAGTCGCGCTGCTTGAGAGCCGTTGTTGCCGGGTTAGTAGCTGGTCTCTGGATGCCGGTGACAGTCACCCAAGATGGCACGGTCTCCGCGGCTGTGCCGGCGCACCTGGAGAGGTTTCAGCCTCAGCCTCTAACCGTTCCCTTTATCTAGGATTTCTCTGTCTTTCCTGGCTGCAGACTGTCTCAGCTGAATCTCCTCTGCTTATTCGGGCTGTATGCTACCCGTTTCAGCTGCCCGCCCTTATCTGCTCCGGGACAAGGCACCGACACGTCTGTCTAAACCTCCGCCATTTTCTCTCTCCTGGAGTATAACTTTTTTAAAGGGATTTATGTGTGAGATTTTCTGAGCCCTTGCTTATCTGATTTTTTATTATTATCATATAACTTGGCTTATTACAAAATACTTGGCTTACAAGGTTTTCCTTCTTAATTACATTATTGTGAATGTTGCTCATTTGTGTCTCTCATGATATTTAAATTGAAGGGGAGATGTTTGATGCCAACCAGAATTTTGTTTCTTTGAAGATAAGCTGTTTTTCTCAGAGGTTTGCAGATTTTTTTCTTTTCTCTTGGGCCTGGTATTGAAAGCCTTTACCTAGGGAAGGTGTAGGTGAACCTGTAAGAGAAGTTCCCTTTGCTAGTAGTTTTGTGTTGATCATGATGTACTCTCTTGATTTGCAGCCTCCTTGTCCGCTTTTAGGTCAAGGTTTTGTCTTTAAGTTTCTGAAGTTTTTCCCTAGTCTTGTCCTTGAGTTTGCTTTTATTCTGTTCTCATTTTCTCCTCCCATTGTAATATGTGAAATTCAAAAGGTAGATCTGTTTTCTGGTCTTCCCAGTAATCTCCCCTCATGTCAGTTCTTTGTCTTGTTCTAAGTTCTGGGTAAGCAGTGCATGCCGCTGTCCGCATCAGTGTTTTGAATTTCTGCGTGCTCATTGTACACTTGCTGTGAGGAGTACAGATTCTGTTTTTCATCCTGCGTATGAGTTTCCCTCCTTACCAGCCCCAACTCTTTTCAATCTCTCAGCTCTTTGCCTTTGCCTCTCTTCTTAGGTTATTTTAAAGACTGCATGGCTAGCAAATGGGAGGACTATGGTTTAACCCCAGGCCTGTGTGACTGGAAGCCTGTGCTCTTGTGGTTTTTAAACAATTTCAAAGAAAATACACTAAATATATGAAAAATAATTAAAAGAAGAAGAATGATAGGATGTGGTTACTTAAAAAACCGCACTTGGTTGCCAAGGGTTTTATCCTGTGAATGACTCAAAGGTAAAGAGTCGTAGATGCTTTACAATTGCCTGTAGCAGATGCTATGCACCTGTTAGACCATTACCTTGTACATAAATATAGAATATGTCTCTCCAGAAAGAAAAAGATGAACTGCTACAGGAGGATGGGAAATTTCACTCCTTACCAGCATCTCTTCTGTATTTGTGACTAGTTTCTTTGCTGTTTTATGTTGAGTTATGGGCATTCCAGCACAGTCCACAAACGTCACATTTTGGTAGTTTGTAAAGCAGGGAAAGCATGAGCTGCGGTGAGTTTTACGGAGGGGAGTTTGCACAACTGTCCCACACTGTGTGAATTTGACCATCTTACCTCACCTCTGAGTGCCACAGTCTGTACAAATCCCATCCTAATGGGTCTTGAGGATTGAATGAGATGTGGCTACATTTATGAACCCAGTTGGTATATGGTAACCCTCAGAAATCATATCTCTTATTCAGTATTCATCTACAGAGTGCTATGAATCAGGTACCATGCTAGGTCCTGGAGACTTAGTTATGAATAAGACATAATATCTGTCCTCAAGGAGTTCAGAATTTAAGAGGGCATATGGAAAAGGAAACCAGCAGTAATAATATTCTCTGATAAGACTGTGCTAGGGAGAGACTCTAAACTTATTCACCCTTTTGTACTCCAGTGCCTAGCATGGTTCCTGACCCCTGAATGCTCCTTAACTGTGGTAGCCTGAATGGTTATTCTACGTGCACTGGGTTTACATAAATGAATAATGGCCAGGATAGAGTTTCCCAAAGCAGGGAATGGGAGCAGAAGAGGGCCATTACTCAGGGAAGGTTTATAAGTAGAAGTTTCAGTTCAACTGATGTTTTCTGCCTCCTTGTTTCCTTTGTAAATTGGATTAAATTTTTGCTCTGCCAAGAGACTTGATTATTTCAAGGAACTTTGCTTGCAACATATCTTTTTGGTAAAATGAAATCTTTTGTAATGTAAATAATCACTTCCTAATTTATATGTGGAGCAAGTTAAGATTTTTGTATGTCAGATTTTTTTTTCTTTTTTTCAAAAGATGGGTACAATGGTCTATCTTTGCAATAAGTAAAAACATCTTTACAGTAATTGAATGAGAAATTGATTGAATTTAATCTTCATTCTTTCACATTCTATAGAGAATAAAGAAGCATTTTAAAAATGTATAAATGTCCTCACTGAAGTGAGTAAAGAGGCATATTTGTGTCAAGATTTGATTGGAAGTTAAGACTTCTCTTTTTCATTATAAATCAGTTTATCTTTACAAATCACTTTTCCAGGATGCAGTTTCCCCATATGCTAAATGTGGTATTTGGACTAGAGTATTTCTATGTCCTAATGCAACTTTGAATGTCTCTTATAGAAAAGAGAAAAAGATTAATGACAAACTTGTCTATAATTAGGGCAGTAAATTGCAAACAGTATACTAGTACAAATAAAAATGACTCAATATGTAGCTTAAGATCAAGAAGTTTGAATTTTACAAAAATTATGCATAATTATGCTTATTTTAGAATTTTAGAAAATGCCATTCAATAATTTAAAAGAAGATAAGATTTACGTAGTCTGTAAGAAGAGAAGCTGTTATCATATAACTACAATAAGAGAAGTTTGGCTTTAATATTCTAATATTGAGTTGCTTAAATGAATCAGAGCAAGCTCGTGTGCATACACACACTAAATAAGTTCCAACTCAGATTTTGGTCATAATATAACAATCTGTTTAGTTATACTAAATAGCAAGAGGCAGAATCCTCAAGAAAAAATAGTGAAACAAACATGGAAAGGCCACCTTTTATTAGTCTCCTGCCCTGACACTTTTATTCTCTGCAACACAAGGTTCAATACATCCTGAGAATCTCAATTTTGTTTCAACATGAATTACTTTCATCAAAAAATTAATTTATATGTCTTTATAAATTAAAATTTCTTTATAAATTTGGGGAGATTTTGTCTATTGTCTCATCTGTGATGTTTAGAAATACATTAACCTAAGAAATAATGGGTATGTAAAAGTATTGTCACTTTGCATTCATTAATTAATTCATTCACATATTTGCTGTGAGCAGACATTATGGATACTTTTTTGATGTGTCAATTATACTTTAGAACCACATGTGTCACTTGCCACATCTGCCTATTGACCACTTAATATGTAGCTAGTCCTAATTGAGATGTGCTTTAAATATAAAATACATACCAAATTTCAAAGGTTTAAAAAAAGATAAAGTATCTATATAATATTTTGATTACATATTGAAACAACATTTTGAATAGATTGGAATAAATACAATATATTTAAAAATGAGACTCAGCTATTTCTTTAAATTTTTTAATGTGGCTATTAGAAAATTTGAAATTCCTTATGTGGCTTATACTATATTTTTATTGGACAGTGTTACCAGAGAGCTAAGTAAATTTATTGTTGAGTACTGATGTGTTAGTCCTGACACAATGTATAAATATATGGATGATGATTCATTAGTAGATCTTATCTATGAGACATTTGTGTCATATAAGAAATAATACTCATTTTTTCATTCATCAATGGAAGAGGAATATATGAAGACAGAAAGGAAAGGTCTATAAATGACTTTGGAAAACTTGATCCACTTTGTGGCTCTTATTCTGAAATTTAGAATGTTTTTGAACTTCCTTATGTGGATCTAGATTTATAAATGCCCTTAAACTTCCTTGGCTTTCTAGAAAACTAGTTTTTCTTCATTAATATTTAAAAACCTGTGTATTATTCAAAAACATACTTTTCTTGGCTACCTTCTTAAACATCCACAGCTGTAAAATGGAGCCTTTCAGATGCACATGACTTATTTCTCTCATAACTTATTGTTTACTAGTATATCATAATTTACATTGAGTTTTTGTTACTTTTTTTTGACCTTTCTTTTTAAAGTATATGTCCAGCCTTCTACTGGCTTATTTACTTATGTTCTATCTAGTTGGTGGTGTAATAGTGTCTAACACATGGTGAGCTCTCCAAAAATATTTACGGAATTAAAAGATCTGCTGCTGAAGTTTAAGAGATTAAGTGTACTTCCTCCACCCTCATCCTTCATCAAAGTTATTTTGGCTTTATGGTGTCACATGTCAGAATTACTGTGAAGACTTGAGCAAACCATTGTGGGCGCTTGTATCAGCCATAGTTGATTGATAAATTGGGTGGCATTATTTATTTAATTTTTGTTTTCTGTTTTTGTTTTTTTTTTTAAGTAGGTTTTAAATATATATTTTTAGAGAGAAAGGAAGGGAGAGGGAGAGATAGAAACATCAATGAGAGAGAAATATCAATTGGCTGCATCCTGCACGCCTCCTACTGGGGATTGAGCCCCAACCCGGTATCTGGGGTGACAGGAAATCAAACCTGTGACCTCTTGGTACCTGGGAGGACACTCAACCAACTGAGCCACACCAGCTAGGCTTATTATTTGTTTTCTAATTTTAAAATTGTTTTTATTATAAAATGAAATAATTAAATATTGATAATTTAGTTAATATTTTGATCATACAACTGCTCCAAATGGTTTCTTGAACATTTTCATGTTTAGAGATTGCTTTTGAATAAATTCATTCGATATTTAAAATTATAAAATTTTGTTTTCTCTGCTGTAATTCTCACATGGTTGTTGTTGGTGTTTTCTTGTTCATTAACCCTCCCCACATTTCTGTATTTAGGAATTATTCCTACTTGACAATAGCTTAAATGATTTTCCCAAGATTACACAGTGACTACAGCTAAGCCAGAGCTCACTGTCCATGTCCTTGAGCTCATGCTCTTTTCCTCCAGTTTAACCTATCAGCAGTCTAAGCAAGAGGTCGGATTCTGGATTACAAAGTCGTTTTCCCACTTCTCCACTGGCTCTTTCTACCCCACGCCACTGTTACTGATGGCCCTCCACGCAGAACCAGAGACTAGTTCACTCTTGTAAATAACCTCTATATCCTACTGATCAGGACAAAACTTCTTGTTCGTTTGGTTTTTTTTTGTTTTTAATCGGTTGTCATTATGATATTCATTAATAGGAATGGATTTTTTTATGAATTAGGTTTCATTTCTCCCCAACATTTAATAATGAAGAACCTGAAGCTCAGGGGATAAAAAGAAGAAGAATAACTGCTTTATTCTGTTTAATATAAACTGCCATTCAGAGGCATCACAGGACGCTTTGTCAAATTTCTTGGGGGAATATTCTTATAGAACCATCAGTTTTTACATGATGGCAGTGGGACTGCTGCTGCTCCCACAAATCCTTGGTTGCTGGTTACATCTTGAGAAATTAACCCAAGAGAACTGCTGGAGCACAAACAAATCCAAATCTTATTTTAATATGAAAAAGTGAGATATTTATGTGGTTAAAATTCAAAAGGTACAGAAGAGCATATAGTCTCCCTCCCATCCTAGCCTCCTGGCACTAGGTTTCTCGTTGGTAGTCAACCACTTCCATCAATTTATAAGAAAGAAAAGGATGCATTTGTTTGTATGTGCACAAAATATGCACACTACTTTACTCGTTGCTTTTTTAACCTCATGATTTATTTTGAAAGATTAATAAAATTTATTTTGGAAAAATAAATCATGTTAGTATGTAATGAACTTTTTTATGGCTGCATCCTATTCCATTGTATGATGTATCATTTCACAGAATCCTATTATTGAACACTTAATTATTTATTTATATATTTGCTATTACAGTAGTCCCGCTTATCTGTGGTTTTGCTTTCTGTGGCTTTAATTATCTATGGTCAACTGTGGTTTGAAAATATTAAATGGAAAATTCCAGAAATAAATAATTCATAAGATTTAAATTATGGCCCTGACCAGTTTGGCTCAGTGGATAGAGCGTCAGTCTGCGGACTGAAGCGTCCCAGGTTCGATTCCGTCAAGGGCATGTGCCTGGGTTGCGGGCATATCCCCGGTAGGAGATGTGCAGGAGGCGGCTGATCAATGTTTCTCTCTCATCGATGTTTCTAACTCTCTGTCCCTCTCCCTTCCTCTCTGTAAAAAAAAATCAATAAAATACATTTTAAAAAAAGATTTAAATTATGTGCTGTTCTGAGTAGCACAGTGGAAACTCTCTCTGTCCCATTCTGTCCCTCTTGGGACATGACTCGGCCCTTTCTCTGTCTTATCCGTGCTGTGTACATTGCCTGCCTGTTAGTCACTTAGTAGCTCTCTCTGTATCAGGTCGACTGGCATGACATCACAGTGCTTGTGTTCAAGTAACCCTTATAGCAGCCTAGCACTACATCACAGTGCCTACCTCGTTCACCTCACTTCATCCCATCAAGTAGGCATTATATCATCTCATGGCATCACAAGAAGTTTAGTACAGTAAAACACGATAGTCTGAGAGACCACATTCATCACATTCATATAATGTTATTATAGTATCTCTCTATATAAAAGGTTAATATGCTAAGTGTCTGAATGTCCTACTGGTCATTAAGATGTGCACTGACAACCAGGGGGCAGGCGCTCAATGCAGGAGCTGCTATGACGCACACAGAGAAACGGCACTGCGGACCTGGTGCCCACAAAGCAATACTCGGTTTCCCCCAAGTGAGACAGACCCTGCCACCACCCTGGAGTGACAGTCCACCAAATCGCAGCCAACAATGCCAAGACCCCATGGTGCAAAATGCAGCCCACAGTCCAGCCCAGCCTGGAAAAGTGGCTGTGGGCACTGGGTAATGACATCACATTTTTGTTGACATTCTGAAGCTGAAATTGTCAACAGAATATGTCTGAAGACCAACTATTGCCACAATGTACCCCTGAGGCTGAAAGAAATCGATGTCATCTACAGAATATATCTGAAGAACAACTATTGGCACAACGTACCTTTGAAGCCAAAAGAAAGTGATGTCGACAGAATATGTCTGAAGAATAGTCATCAACAAGTACTACCAATACTAGTGGGAACTGCCTTCATAGCAAAAATGAGGTAAATGAGGATGCAATTATCGGATACAGTTGTGGTGGAATGACTTGCATGTCAATTTTGTCTACCCTTAAATTTCTCCGATGAAAAACCATCTGATGGAAAATTAACTTGATGTTGTAGCAAAGGCAAAGTTTGTCCAAATGATATATATTTTCCCAATTGCCTGTCATTTTAAAAAATTAATGATAAATGAGGATTCTGACTGTAAAAATTTCATGGAAAGTATTTGTTGTTATATCATGTTATTGTTTATTTATTAATCAATTTATATATTATTTTCATGTACATTTTACTCATTTTCTTTCATCTCTGACACTTCTATTATAGAAAAAGGGCAAATAGCAATATTAAAACATTTCTTCTAATTAATTTCCTTTCAATGTGCATGAATCTGTGCACCGGGCCACTAGTAGTATTATAATTGTTCTATTTTATTATTGTTGTTGTTATTGTCTTACTGTTCCTAATTATAAGATAAACTTATCATAGATATGTATGTATAAAAAAAACATAATGTTATACATAGGCTTTGGTACTATCTGTGGTTTCAGACCTCTAATGAAGGGTCTTGGAACATATCCCCCATGGATAAGTGTGTGTGTGTGTATATATATATATATATATATATATATATATATATATATATATATATATACATACATACATACATATACATACTAGAGGCCTGGTGCACAAAAATTTGTGCACTCGGAGAGGAGGGGGGTCCCTCAGCCTGGCCTGTGCCCTCTCTCAGTCTGGGACCCCTCAGGGGATGGCCACCTGCTGGCTTAGGCCCGCTCCCCGGGGGATTGGGCCTAAGATGGCAATCAGATATCCCTCTGGCAGCCCGGCAGCCCTCGGGGGATGTCCACTTGCCAGCGGGGAGCAGACCTAAACTGCATTCGGACATCCTTAGCGCTGCTGAGGAGGCAGGAGAGGCTCCCACCACCACCGCTGTACTGGCAGCCATCAGCCTGGCTTGTGGCTGAGCAGAGCTCCTCCCATGTGAGAGTGCCCTGACCACTAGAGGGCAGCTCCTGCATTGAGCGTCTGCCCCCTGGTGGTCAGTGTGTGTCATAGTGACTAGTCACTCCCAGTCCTTCTGCTGTTAGGGTCAGTTTGCATATTACCCTTTTACTATATAGGATAGAGGCCTGGTGCATGGGTGGGGGCCGGCTGGTTTGCCCTGAAGGGTGTCCTGGATCAGGGTGGGGGTCCCGCTTGGGTGCCTGGACAGCCTGGATGAGGGGATGATGGCTATTTGCAGCTGGTCACACCCCCTTCGGGGTGGGGGTCCCCACTGGGGTGCCTGGCCAGTCTGAGTGAGGGGCTGAGGGCCATTTTCAGGCTGGCGGGTGATTGAAGCTCCAATCCTCTCCTTTTGTTCTTTTTTTTTTTATTATTCTGGGATTTATTTACCTTCTATGGCTGTCACTGGAGCTGAGAGCCGGCTTTAGCTCTGAGGCTTGGCTCCAGCTCTGAGACCTTGGCTGCTGAAAGCAGTTATCTGGGTTTGTTTGGGTTCTATAATTGTAACAATGTTGCGGTCATGCTCGCTCCAGCTCTGATGGCTGAAAGCAGGTTTCTGGGGATTGTTTAACTGCTATAATTGCAACATAGTTGCTTAGAGTGCAGCTCAGAGCTGGGCAGCAGCAGGCGGGGAACCTTGGCTTCCTCCATCACTGGAGCAAGCAAGCCTCCTGTTCGCTTCAGCTGCCTGGCTGCCGGCCGCCATCTTGGTTGGCAGTTAATTTGCATATCACCCTGATTAGCCAATGGGAAGGGTATCGAAGTTATGGTTAATTACCATGTTTCTCTATTATTAAATAGGATATACTTTAGAAGGTCAAATTTCTGGAAGAGTAATCACATAAGATGATATATTCATTTGTAATTTTGTTTTAAGACTTTTATACATTTTCAGGGAAAAAGAATGCATGTTTATGACACACAATTCTTTTAAAACAAGTAAAGAATTAAGAATAAGTCTCCCTTTCAACCTTCAAGAGAGGCAGTCATTACTAGTACCCCTTTTGTAACCCTCCAGAGACTGTCTGACATATATAAGCATGGGTGTTATGAGTGTTGGATATACGGATGTTCCTTGTCCTATGATGAGGTTACATCCTGATAAACCCATTGTAAATTGAAAATATCACTAGTTAAAATGCATTTAATATACCTAAGCTACCGAACATCATAGCTTACCCTAGCTGGTTTCTACTGAATGTGTAATTTGAATCATTGTAAGTCGAGGACTATCTATGTTACATAGA
Organism: Myotis nattereri; assembly: GCF_964212035.1. NCBI lineage: Eukaryota > Metazoa > Chordata > Mammalia > Chiroptera > Vespertilionidae > Myotis > Myotis nattereri. Next base: position 87,395,017 of record NC_138075.1, read on the forward strand.
TACCCTTTATCATAAAAATTATCTTATCCTTTAATTGCTCTATAGCACTGGTTCTTAGCCAGAAGTGATTTAACACCCTCAAAGGACAATTGATATCTTTAGATATTTGTAGTTGTCACGAGTGGGTATGCTACTGGCATCTAAGAGGTCGAGGCCAGAGGTGCTACTAGATATTCTACAATACACAGGATAGCTTGTCCCCACCCCCACCCCACCATCACCAAGAATGACTTTTCTGGTCCCTAATGCCAGTAGTGTCAAGGTTGGGAAACTGGTCCCTGAGGATCAAAAGGCTTTTTTCCAAGGTGTTGATTTTTATAGAGATTCCAGGCTTCAGTGCTGCCATTCGTGTTAGTAGCATCACTTCTCCTCTTCCTCCTCCTCCAAAATGAACCATATTTGTTGTATATCTCACCAGCAAGAATGACGGTTCCACTGAGGTTAATTATACTCAGCTGGTCTCTTTAGAATGACTAGAAATACGGTGCCAGTATCTTGCCCATATTGTCCCAGGCGTTCTAATTTTTGGTTTATTCCCTCATTTTGATGAATCACATCCTCTGGTAGTTTGCTGAGAAAGGGTATATGAAAGATAAATTTGGAGGGACCTTGAATTTCTATAATGTTTTTATTTCATTCTCCACCTGATTGATGTTTTATGGGAAATTCTAGGGAAGAAGTAATTTGACTTCAAAATTTGAGACTATTTCTTCATTGTCATATAGCTTCAGTGATATTGAAACATTTTTATGATGTTTGCATGTAACCACCTTCTCTGGATGTTCTGAATTTTCCCACTGATGTGTGTGAGGTGGTATGAATAACATTGTTCAATGTGTTTGGTTCTCAGTGGGCTTCTAATCTGAAAACGTACCCTTCCATTCTGAAAAATTTTTTAATAACTTCATTGACTTAGTTTCTATTCTCTTTGTTCCAATTATGACATTGCTATTTTGATGTTGGAATTTGTGTGTCATTTGCTTTCTTATTTTTTTCACTTATTTTTTTTTCTTCACTGTTTAAGAGTTTGCCGCAAATTTTTACTCTAACTCTTCTGTTGATTCACTTTCTCATTTTTATTATAGTCTTAATTTTAAGACCTTTTTTGTTCTCTAAATGTTCTTTTTATTCTATCCTATTCCTGTTTCTAAATGCAATGTTTGTTCTCTCTGATGGTTAGTAAGAGTAATATGCTTCTGTTTTTACTTTTCTTCTCTTTAGTCTGTTTCTTCTAAGTAGCCATATTCTGTTGTTTTCATCTGGTACCTACCTTCTATGTTAGCTATTTCATCAGCTATCTTGTAATCTTTGTCCATTTTGGTTAAGCGGATTCAAAATTATAAGTGCATAAATCAGGCTGCTGACTGAATTTCATCGTTGACTAGCCCAGGTGCACTATGTAAAGAACCCCAGTGCCTGTAATCTTTGCATTTTTCCTTTTGAACGTGTCAGTTTCCTTAAAGAAGGAACTTCCAAACTCATATGGAAGGCCACAGCTATTCTAGAAGCCTTGTGGGGAAAGGGGTAGGGTTCTCAGATTGCATATGACCACTTAATCTCCTTGTTTTGGATTTTCAACTGCTCCTGGTTATCCCCTAGTTTATCTATCTCCAGAGAAGAACCTCCAGACCTCCTACTCTTACTTCCACAAGGTAGTCCTGGCAGCTGGACCAGGCATCCAATATCTTCTCCAACAGCTTTAATACAATCCTTCTTATCTTAGCTACACACTTCCCTACAGCAGCATTCTCTCTTCCAGTTCCATAGGTTACTGAAGCTCCGGGTCCTAAACCATTTGCGGATTTTGTGATATAATGGGCTGTTTCACCTCTCCGTACTGTTGGCCTGGGTTGCTTTATTCAGTGGTGCTAAATCATTTGCTGGTAATGTCTTCTTACCATCTAAGACAAATTTATGGCTAAAATCTCTTTTCATGTTTTCCTTATTCTTATGCATTCATGTCTTTAAAAAAGTAATCTTTACTGCAGTTTTAGTGTGGGATCAGGAGAGAGCATTCAGTGTGGCTGCAGGCTGCCATCCTAACGCAGAACTCTTTGTAGTACAAAGCTCATTTAGAGATTCCATTATGGAAGAGTATTGGTAGAGTTGGCCTTCTCTCTTCCCTATTTGCTGCTGCTGTGTCCTAATTCGGATTTCCACTCTGGCTCCTGGAGCCTTGGTGCTGAGCTGCTGCAACTATTTCTAAAGCAAAACCAGGTCTCCAGCTCACCGCACTGACAGCTGCGGAATGGATGTGGCACTACTGCTGCTGTAAGATTAGTTGGCTTTTCATGAGTTTGCTGTTGCTTTATGCTCCTGACTACACTTTTCCTTGGCTCACCTTTGATCCTAAAGAATGTGTGCATAATTTTTTTGAAAATGTTTGGTATGCCAATATCTTAGATTACTCTTTGTGAGTGTTTAATGGCTGGAAGCTGTGAGTTGAGGCCCATGAACCACCTTGGTGATTTATAGGACACCTTTACACAGGGAAGCATATTCACTGACTCCTCTTTAAACTAAGGGGAGACTGTATTTGTGAACTGACTTTAATTCACTGATCTTTTAGGTTTTTGTAAATCTAAAACCATTCATCTTTAAAAGATGCTAAGGATTTTGTCCCCTATAGGGATAATAAATGCCAGGGGACTAAAAGACCCTAAAACTCTATGACATCAGTCATTTATGTTAACCCAGAAAATGATATTAGGGCTCTTGATTCTTATTCTGTTTCCTGACAAACAAATATGATAATTAGTTACGTGCAAGATATTGATAAAATTGTTTTGTACTATGTTCAAACTAATTTTGAAACCATTGTCATTTTAAGGACAATTATAGGTTCTGCCTATAAAGTGATCTTTTAATGCCTTTACGCAAGTTTTCTAATCTAGAATTTTGCCTTTTGGGTTAGTACAGTTAGGTTGGATATGTACAATTTAGTTTTGTTCCTGATCTAGATTGCTGTCTCCTAATAAAACCTTATGGACATTACAATTTAATATAATTTTCACATGCCATGAAACATTCCTCTTCTTTTTTAAACATTTACAAATATAAAAACTATTGATAGTTCACAAATACACAAAAACTGGTGGTGAGTCATATTTGGCCTACAGGATATTGTTTGATAACCCTAGTTTAAAACTTTGGTCTTGGGATGAGTGCCATTCCTCTTATGTCAAATATCAGCTATGACACATTAATCTGAATGTCTGTTGGTATAAAAACACTGTTTGAATGAGGTAGTCATGCTTAAGTTCTCACTTTGATGGTATAATTTTTCAAAGCCAGTTTAAAGTACTCCTGTTTACCCCTTTTGACAACCTTTTTCTCTCCTTCCCAACATTTTTGATTATTATTTCACTTTTGGTCTTTATTTGTAAACATTTTTTAAAAAAATTTTATTTATTGATTTTAGAGAGAGAGAAAGATAGATAGATAGATAAGATAGAAACATAGATTTATTGTTCCAATTAGTATGCATTCACTAGAGGCCTGGTGCATGAAATTCATGCATGGGAAGGTTCCCTAGGCCTGGCCAGCGATCATGGCCAATCTGTGGGGCAACCAGTGGGGCGATCAGGGTCCCCTTCTGGCACCCACTTTGGCTGGCCTGGCACTGCCCGCTTGCTGGCCCTGCTCCCTGCCACCACCACAGTTCACCTCCCTCTGTGGGAGGCTACCAGTGGGGCGATCAGGGGGCCCCTGCTGGCACCCACCTTGGCTCACCGAGGGCCTAAGGGCTGGGGTCAGCTCCTGCATTGAGAGTCTTCCCTCTGGTGGTCAGTTCATGTAATAGCAACCCATCTTTCCACAGGTTGTTTCGCAGTTTGGTCAATTTGCATATTAGGCTTTTATTATATAAGATTGTTGCTTTTTGTATATGCCCTAACTGGAGATTGAACCTGCAACCTTAGCATATCAGGACACAGCTCTAAACAACTGAGCTACTCAGCGAGGGCTGTCTGTGTACTTTTATTTATTTATTTATTTATTTATTTATTTATTTATTTATTTTTATAATGCTCATCTGAGGATATTTTTTTCCATTGATTTTTAGAGAGAGTTGGAGAGTGGAAGGAAGGGAAAGAGAAAGAGACAGAGAGAGAGAAGAAGAGAGAGAGAGAGAGAGAGAGAGAGAGAGAGAGAAAGAGACATTGATGTGACATAGATCAGTTGCCTCCTGCACATACCTGATACTAGCCGGGATCAGGCCTACAACTCAGGTACATGCTTTTGACCAGGAATGGAACCTGGACTCTTTGGTCCATGAGCTGATTCTCTAACCACTGAGAAAAACAGGCCAGAGCCTATCTGAGTACTTTTAAGTAATTTCAATTTTTTGAGTAAAGATTATATATTACACACCGTGCTAGTTGCTTAAGACAGTAATCACTTCCAGGTAGATAGAACACAATTGTGGAAGAATTTTTCTTTTATTCTACAAAAATTTAACAACCTATTCATCTAAGGTATAGGAAAGTCTGGGATCTACAAGTGTGTACATCAGCAGAAATTGTGTAGGTATTTATTCTCTGACCTCATGTTGTAAATGGAAAATGCACACACACATTCTTCTGCATGCATTTATTTCTATTTTGGGGATGCCAGCAGCATTAACATGGTAATAGGCTCTATGTAAAATTTTAAAATATTTTCCCTACTGTAAAGAAACTTCTCTCTAGACACCATCTGGTAATTTATTCTTAAATTTAAACTTCCTGAAAAAAATCTTCATTGTAAAGATTTTTTTTTTTTTTACAAAGATAGGTCTCTACTTAGTAAAGATTCATGATTAAATGAGCTTAGGACATTAGGGAAGCCCAGATGATGAGGGCTATGCACTGAAAATAAAAACAGGAACATTAAAAATGAAGGAGGCCAGTCAAAGGCTGGAGAATCAAACAACAACACAATTATAGATTTCATGATGGTTATAGTAATATAGTCTCAAATGAATAATCCTTTATTTTGTAGAGGGGATTGGCATTTGTGCAATATTCTTTAGTTAAATTTCAATTTATTGGATTTTTGCATCACTGCAGATTGATCTATTGAATTTGTCACAGTGGCCTTGTTTTTACTTTAATGTGTTTAATACCTGCTGGATCAGAATGCCAATCAATTTAGTTTAATTTCATTAAGTTTGCTAAAGCTTTTTAAATTAAAGTCATTGCTGACATTACCAGTAACAAAATGTAGGTAACATACCCTCATATATTATTGTTCTAGAAAATAGATTGGTAATATATGTTCTCTCTAACATTTTCTTACTTGGATTTTTAAATTCCCTTAATTATTTACAAGACTATAAATCATTTAACATTTTTAAATTTTAATTATCTGCATGATCCTTGCTTAGTATTCTGTGCCAAACTTTAAACTCAGCATAGATTTAAGTTCTCACTAAATAGATTTCAATTAAACTCTGACCATCTTTTCTAGGAAGGAAATGGATTGTGTTTTAAAAATCATGTTGTGCTTTCCATTAACAACTATAAACTGGAGAGTGGTCCATGGCAAGTATCTTTTTAATTCTCTTGTGCATTTTAGTTTTCAGAAAAATCGTAGTGTACTTGGCGTTTATATGAAGTATAATCATTGTTAAAATTTTTTGAGTAATATATTTTTCAATGAGCTCTGTAATATGCAATTATGGAACTCAGCCTGCATTATTAACTGATTTTATTAGCAATCATTAGTGCTGTATTTATAAATATTACTCAGAGAACTGTAGTTTAATTTACTAAAGATAGAATCAAGAAAAAAACTGGTAAACTACTAGTTCATTAGAGCTCTTTTAGGGAAGAGCACTCTACATCATTTCTAAAACCACTAGTGAATTCAGAAAGGGAGACACACCTCAAACCATCAAAAATTGGTTACTTGATTACTTTTTATTCCTTCACGGCAGTGGTATGTAAGCTTTTTATGGGGAAATTGAGCAAGCAGAAATTTGTTCTAGCAGAGAGATTTTTCAACTGGTGTGCCTCAAGAATTTTTAAAACATGCAATACCTGACTACTTAGTCAGGGAAAGTGACCTCTTTTCCCTTAGATTGTCAAATAAAAAAATGACAGCCAACACGATAATAGTCATCCAGTGTGAATCAATCAAAATTATACCTATTTTTTGTCAGATTGGCAAAACATATAATATATCTTTTGGTGTGGCACAGAATTTTAGTAATTAGTGTATGAGTGCCAGGAGGTGAAAAGGTTGAAAATCACTGTTCGAACATATGCTATTCTAGAACCAAAGAGATTTTGGTTATGTAGGGTTCAAGTTATCATTGACACGTTTTGTAGGGTACTTACAAATTCCTGCCTGAACGCAGGAGTCTTTTTTATCAGAGAATCTAACATCAGATTTTAATCATATCTTAGACCCACAGGGTTTTAGGTTTCCAGCAGGCCACCTGTCTCAGACATTTAAAAATTCAAAGGACAGATGGGAAGGTGAAAGAACTCGTCCTTGGGTAAAGAAATTCTTGCATTGCAGGAACATTCACGGGCAAGTCTAGCCAGTATATCACACACATAGCTGCATTTGTCTAGCTGTACCGTGATCAGCAAACTGCGGCTCGCGAGCCACATGCGGCTCGTTGGCTCCTGGAGTGTAGCCTTAGGAGCACCCTAATTAAGTTAATAACAATGTAACTACCTATATAGTTTAGGTTTAAAAAATTTGGCTCTCAAAAGAAATTTTAATCATTGTACTGTTGATATTTGGCTCTGTTGACTAATGAGTTTGCCGACCACTGGTAGCATTAAGGTATCATAATCACACATTTCCCTTTAGTAGTATAAATGTAGAATTCCTCATTTATCTCCTGTTCTCTTGGTGGGCAAGAGAGAAAAAAAATCAACTTGTAAAACCTGTTGTTTAGGTGATTCATGAATCAGGAAGCAGGACTGTATTTTATATTAACCTTCCTAAATCTACTGTTTGTGGGATGCATACCCTGTGAACCATCGTAGTTAAGAAATTGGGATCCGGAGCTGGTTTCCCTGGGTTTAAATTTCTTCTCAGCCACTAACAAATTACCTTGGCAAGTTACCTGGTGTCCCTGTGCTTCAAGTGTCTCATCTGTAAGATGGATGTATTAATAGTCTCTGGTAGAGTATTTGGGAGGATGACATGAATAATAAAAAAAATGTGCCTAGAATAGTGCTTGGAATTGAGAATCAGTGTTCAGTAAATGTTAGCTATTAAATATAATACTAGTTACTTGTAAAAAAGTAAGAGGGATTTAAAGTTTAGCCCTGGCTGGTTTGGCTCAGTGGATAGAGCGTCGGCCTGCGGACTGAAGGGTCCCAGGTTCGATTCCAGTCAAGAGCATGTACCTTGGTTGCGGGCACATCCCCAGTGGGGGGTGTGCAGGAGGCAGCTGATCGATGTTTCTCTCTCATCGATGTTTCTAACTCTCTATCCTCTCCCTTCCTCTCTGTAAAAAATCAATATTTTAAAAAATAAAAAAATAGTTTTTATTTATACTTGGACATTTTTAAAACAAATTCTTTAAAAACTTCGCATCCACATTTATGTCTTTGGAAGAGAATCTGTTGAATGACAAGGCTGAAGCCTAGTACGTAAAATCAGCAAGCAGCTGAAGCATCAGTGTTGTGTCCTGAGGACTGTGATTGACTCAGCATTACTTGGGAACATGTTAGAAAATTCAAATTTCAGGCCCAGCTCCCCAGAACCACTAGATCAGAAACTTTGGGTGGGGCTGAGAAATGGTGTTGGTGAATGATTGGGAGTATTGAGGGGACCCAAGATAGGGTGTTCATGGAATACCAGAAGATATGACACCTGGGTTAAACCTGAGTTGTGAGAACAATAAAAAAACAATTGGTGAAAGAGCAATGCTGGAAGATTAAACACCTAGTACAAAGGCCATAAAATGGGGATGCCTTAAAGGAGAAATCTATCCATAGTCTATTAGTAATTGCTATTGGTAAAGTAAAAGGATATACATTAGAAGTGGGGTAAATTTGATGACTATAGACAATAGGAAAGGGGTTCATCATCAACTGTTAGGTAGGCACTTTAAATAGTTTAGTATAATTTCCCATTTCATTTTGCTTGTAAATCCACTACCTAAGACTGTGTCATACATTCTCATCCATTTATCAATTGAGTCACCGCACTCACTTTGTGAACTCTGGAGGCTGTGTTGGGTTGGCAGTAACTTGTGATGTATCTGATAATTTGGAAGCTGTGGTTAACAGTGGACTTGGGGAACCATTTTCTTGTGCAGTTATAGGTATCTAGTCAACTTAAAATTTTTCCTGTTCAGAACTTTAGTCTACTTTTTATTGTCCCCTACATGTACAAGTTAATGTATATAATGTCTAATGATCATATTAAATAACTATCACCTCCTTCTTGACTTGTTTGCAATTAACTGTAACTTTCACAAAAAAATCATCCTAAACCTAGGATGGAGATTATACTGACTTTCAATTTTAAGTTCATGGGACAAGTTTTTCTAAATTAAAAAGAAGCTCAACAATTTTAGATTTTTGAAATGAAATTTTATTTCAATATATATGTATTATAAAAGAATTGTAATTAGCTAAATTTTTAACTAAGAGTAATATGTATAAGACTTTTCTTCAATCTTTGCATGATAAAAGTCAAGTGTACAAACTGAGGGAGAACATATTTTAAAATGCAAGACCTATATCCAAACCCAGCATCTCCACTTATTAGTGAGACCATGATTGAGCCAGTTACAAGTTTCTGTACCTTAATTTCATTGTCTATAAAATCCTATGTAATAAAAGCCTAATATGCTAAGTGTCCGGTCATGTTCAACCAATCAAAGCACAATATTCTAATGATATGCTAAGGCCGCTCATCCGCTTGCTATGACATGCAATGACCACCAGGGTACAGACGCTCCTACCAGTAGGTTAGCTTGCTGCTGGGGTCTGGCTGATCAGGACTGAGATGGGTTGGACATGCCCTGGAGCCTTACCGTGGTCCCTCTTCTGCTAGCCAACCTCCCATGTGCTTATCTAGCCCTGATTGTGCACCAGTGGGGTCCCTCAGCCTGGCCTGCACCCTCTTGCAATCCAGGACCCCTCAGGGGATGTTGGAGAGCCGTCCCATCCTGCAGGCCAGGCTGAAGGACCCCACTGGTGCACAAATTCGTGCACCTCTAGTTGGAATATAAAAATATTTCTGGGTTGCCCTGACCGGTTTGGCTTAGTGGATAGAGCATCGGCCTGTGGACTAAAGGGTCCCAGGTTTGATTCCAGTCAAGGGCATGTACCTTGGTTGCAGGCACATTCCCAGTGGGAGGTATGCAGGAGGCAGCTGATTGATGTTTCTCTCTCATCGATGTTTCTAACTCCCTATCCCTCTCCCTTCCTCTCTGTAAAAAATCAATAAAATATATTAAATATTTTTGGGTTTATTAACCCAGTTTTGAAATATTACAACCATTTAAAAAGCAAATAAGGGATAAAAAAATGGTAACTATTTTATTATTCAGATTTAGTGAAAACTCTGAATTAATATCTTAAATGTGAACCAAAGAAAAGTCTGTGTCTTTGTCCATCTCTCAAGTGTAGACTCTGTGTTATTTTTAAACTAGAGGCCCGGTGCACAAAATTCATGCATGGGTGTGGACGGTCCCTCAGCCTGGCCTGTACCCTCTCCAATCCGGGACCCCTTGGTGGATGTCTGACTGCCGGTTTAGGTCTGATCCCCGGCAGTTGGATATCCCTCTCACAATCTGGGACAGCTAGCTCCTAACTGCTCACCTGCCTGCCAGCCTGATTCCCCTAACTGCTCTCCCCTGCCGGCCTAATCACCTCTAACTGCCTCTGCCTTGGCCCCACCACCATGGCTTTATCTGGAAGGACGTCCGGAAGGTTGTCCAGAAGATATCTGGTCTAATTAGCTTATTACCCTTTTATTAGTATAGATGTTATGACTATTTTTCTAATTTCTTTGTGTTTTAAAAAGTCATATAACCTTAGGAACTTCTTAGAGTCTGCCTTCCACAATAACTTCTCCCCATGGTTTTTGGTTTTGTCTTTGAATTTCCACCATTTGGTCATTGGTGCCCTTTGAGGGATTTCCCCCCATTTTCTTGAACTGATATGTTTAGTTCACTCACTCTCCTGAGAAGTCTTTAATGTAGTGCATACTGAAGGAGTATGTTCCTGAGCATATTTTGGAAAATATCTGTATTCAATATTTATTAATATTCTTTCAACTTTGTTTTATTAAACCTCCACTTTTTTTCTTCAAGTTCCAGACATCATTTGTTTACAATTGTAAATACCTCAATGTGCACCTCTCACTGATGAGGGCATTTTTATTTTCATAGCCCCAGATAATAATGATGCTTGGAATTAACAATACTGTTTAATCTTCTGGTCATTAAAATTTGTAATAAAGAGGCTAAGTATGACTCATTAAAAATTACGATGAATTTGATGTCCATAAACACACGTTCCTGGATCTGGTTTTTATTTCCTTTTAGAGACTTCTTAGGCTTCTGATTTGACTATCCAATGGCTAGAATTTAACTCTTTCTAAAGTTAGCAATTAATCATTAACTTCTTGTTTAAAAAATGATAATGGCCCAAGAGGAATGCCTTTGCTTCTGCTGACTTGGAAAGCTGCTTGACGGAACCTGGCTTTATTAGTCCCTGTGCTGGAAGATGGCATTAAATCTGTACATGTGTCTGAAACATTAGTTTTCAAAAATTTGCTGTGACATTTTTTTCTTCCCAGGCATCATCAGAAGTTGGTTCTGTATTTACAAAATACTAGTCGAATTGAGTGTTGGGTAGACTTTGGACACCCTTCCATCACTCAGCAGGCTGTTTCTTAAACTCTGCACCCAACATTGGAAATCTAGAAAAATATACATCCTTGAAGTAATTTCTGTTGACAGAGAAAGAGAAAGTGCCATTGACACCTCTTAACCATAAAAACCTGACTCACCAACTACTTTCACTTTTTTAAAAAAACATGTAATGTTAGTTTGGCTTGAAATTCTCTGCACTCCTCATTCATTATTTAATCTTATTTTACTTTGTTCAGACAAGCTATCTGCCCTATTGTCAAGCTTCACACAGCCAATTACCTCAAGGTGTTTAGTTTATTTATTATTTAAAGCATAAATCTTATACAGGTTGTCCATTGCCGACCCTCTGAGTAGATGTAGTAAATGACTTTCATCCTGTGGCCTCAGTCAGGGCTCATAGACCTACCTGCTGAGCTTGGCAGGCCAGGCAAGGCGCTGGAACATGTAAGATACCAGAGGTAATTGCACTTTACTTGGGACTTAAAGGAGCATTGGAAAAATGTGCTCATAGTAGCAAATTCTGCGTTGAAATTTAAATGAATAGAATCTTGAATTTTAAATGCAGGGTTCCTTTCTAGAGACATTATCAACTATTGTTACAGTCTGGATTATAATTCCGTAGTCCACGGACATTTTAACTCTCGTTATAGGCTGGATATTGCATTTAGGAATTTGTTTAAAGTAGGCCACAGTGACATCATGCTTAAGGATACTGATATGGAAGTATGGTCTTTCAGATCTGTGGTCTGTGCCCTTGAACCCATTTTCCTTTCCTGGCTAGCTTTCAATTCTTTGTTGTGATACCATCAAGGGCCAGTACGAATGACTTGGGAAAAGGCTAGCTTAAGTAATGTGCAGGTTCTACTGATGGGTTTATATGCCATTAAGAGTCTCTCTCCTACACCAAATGTGCCAGGTATTTAATTGGGGACCGGTACTAATTTCAGAACTAATACTGAGCTGTTCCACATCAATGCTTTCAGCAGGTGGCTTGAACTGACAGTGTAAAGAAAAAAGTGAGAGAAAATTACCATTGTACTTTAGAGTTTCTCTGATTGAATTGACTGATTATACTGTCAAAGGAGCATTGGGAAGCTGGCAGGGTTATGGGGAGTGAAGAAATGACAGACTTCTTTTAGAGAGAGCTTGTCTGTTGGTTTTTTGCACAGAAAAAATATTTCAAAATGATAACAAGGTTTGATGTGAGGTTTGAATTCAGTACATGTGAAAATCCATGTGTTCTCTAATTTTTTTAAGTTTGTATATTGTATAAGGCGAGCCAGTGATTTTCTTATCATTTTTCTCTGATAAGACAAAATATTAAAACACTCTGTTCAAATTCTATCAGTAAATGTCAAATGACTTTTTATATTTGCAAAATAGTTTTATAAAGATTTCAATTTTGTTAAGAAGTTTTACTTATTGAAAAATGGAGTAGAAAATTTATTGAGTGACTCAGATGCAAACTGTTTTATGTAACCCATCTTGCATCGTGTTCTTAAATAGATCTGTTTAAGAAGAAATTCTGTCAGCCATACGTCTTATTCTTGGTTGTATTTTGTCTCCTAAATTCATGTTTATTCATTCTATAATGGTATATTGTTTAAATATTTAAAAATATTCTTTAACTGGGTAACTTAAAAAATGCAGAGAAACAGTATCCTGGGTGCTGCTAGTGGAATGATAATAATGGAAGGCATTTTTTATTGAATACTTAGCACGTACCAGGTACTTTACTAAGTGCTTCATGGTGTCTCACTTAATTTTCACAATAACTACAAAAGACGATTTTCCTTTGCATCCCCATTTTACTGATAAGTAAATCAAGGCACAGAGAGGTTGAGTAACTTGCTGGATACCCAGAGTTAGTGAGAGGCAGAGATGGGGTACAACCTCTCAGACCCCCGTACTCCTCCTCCTTTACAGCGCAGACCAGGGAAACTGGCTCCCTTGGATTTTTTTTTTTCCTGTCAATGTGCTAACTGCCTTCTGTACTGACAAGAGGGAATTAATACAATAATTTCCACTTTCATGGTTATCCCATTATGAATTTAATAGAACTTTTGATATAGAGTCATGAGAATTCTTAAGGGAATGGTTTAAAATGTGAAAAAATGTATTGAAGTGTTCTATCAAAGGTATAAGAGAGACAATTTAGCAGAGTGTAAGTTAGGTTTGGGGCAGGAAAAAAAAATCAGTCAGGATAAATGGGTCAGCATTCATCATTTGTTCAACAAATACTTATTATACTAGGTGCCAAGCACTGGGCTTGGCCTGTCGGAAAGCACGGGGTGATTTATTTTTGTTGGGTTGACTCCCTGGTGGGATTATTCACAAACAACCTTTGGATGTAAATGGGGAGCTTTAATTGCAGAAGAGAAGGGTTAAAGTCTTTCTGGATGGACTATGGAGCAGGAGTTTTGTTTCCTTGCATAATAGAGTAGGCTACCCTCATATTCTCATTATTCTGATGCAGCCCAACAAACCAGCAGGAAACTGCATTCCGTGGGATTTCTATGGGGACTGCAGAGAATTCGTTCCAATGCTTACAGAGCAGCCGCTTGTAGCTTAAAGTAGCTTCGGGGCTAATGTGAGGAGCTGTGCAGTTCCACTTGCTACTGAACTGTAAAACTGAGAGCATGTGCAGTGTAAATAAAACAATGCCGGAGAATCATTCCTAATCTGGAGGCCTTCTCAGAGCATTGGCTGACAATCTGTTATTGTTGAATGAGGGAAACGGGCAGGGAATTTGAAACGTTATGCCATGCTGAAAATGTGAATACCTGATTCTTCACTTGCTTTAAAACTTGCTCCCTCTAATCCCCTCCCCCCCATATAGGAAAGAAGATAAAATGCTCTTAATTCCCCCCAACTTCTCATTCCCCAGTGTAAAGAGTAACTGGAAAGCGGAGTCACATTTTCAGTAACAAACTTACTCAGGCCTAGGCTTATAGAGGGTAAAGGAACTCCTATTTTGGGATATATATTTATTTTTTTTATTTCTGTATTCTGTCTACACTCTGCAAGTACCTAATTTTCAGCTCCACAAAGTGTGTTTTGCAGTGCGTTATTTTGATAGCAGAAGAACTGTACCATCTTCTTTGGCCACATGACGTCATTGGTGGTGGACCGCCGTGGTCTCTCCCACAACTCTTGTGTTTCTCCCACTGCCGCCTGCACTACAGTGAGGCCTATCGGCATGGCCCACTTCCCGGGCCTGGGGCCTATGAATCAGAACCTGAGTGCTCACCCTCCACTGTAGCACAGACCAGGAAATGGACACATACATAAGGCCCTGCTGTCATTCTGTTTAATGTCTAATCGGGGCCCCGTATTTTTATTTTGCACGGGGTTCTACAAATCATGTAGCTGGTCCTGTTTGTTCCACGAGCCTCTTCCCCTCCTTACCCCCACACCCCAGCACCACAGGTTGCATTCTTCAAGGGCCAGCTCAAGTGCTGCCTACCCGTGAAGCCTTCCAGTCCCTTCGTAGACATGCGTATCTCTTCCCCCATGTGCATCTCGGTCACAGCCTGTGGTACACCCTGCCTTGAACTCACCGTGTGCACATCTGCCTCTCTCAGGATGTGGTGGGCTCTTGGAGTGGAGGGCAGGCGCCTCCAGGAATCTTTGTATTCTTCTCCCTCCATATCCCAGCCCAGTGGCTTTCAGTGCTCCATGAATGCTTGTTAAATTGAAGTGAATTAAATAATTTGCCCTTTTATCTGAAAGAGTAAAGAAATTTACATTTAATATAAGGCTCTTTTGATAGACATATTGCCTTCATTTCAGTTCTCTTCTAATGCAGAATTACGGTGCTGGCTTCCATGGAATGGCTAATGTGATGAGATGGTACACTTTTGATTCTGCCTCACTTATAAATTTAGGGTGGAGAAAATATAAATGAAATCATTTCACTAATTTTAAGACATTTAAAGAGTCTGAAAATTGAGCTTAGGAGGAAAAGGTTAACTAAGGTTAAAGCAAATGCTTTTCATTTAGCTTCGTATATCACTAAGTGGAGATTTAAAGGAACTGCTCTTTTCTCACCAAATTTCTCCATACCGCTCCTGGATTTCCTTTTAGCATAATTTAAGTAAGATGTTGGAATGGGTTTGAGTCATTTTAATTTTGCATATTTCACAAGGGCTATTTTCATAGAGGGAATATTTCCTAATATGCTCCTAGAGCCTCTTAGAAGAACAGAATGGGCAATGCTTGTTGTCTAAGCAGGAGGCAGAACCCTAGCAATTTATTAACCTTCATAGACATTAGGGGTTTGGTTTAACAGTTACAAAAGAGTACAAAGTTGGCTCTCCAACAGAGGTTTTGAGCAGAGGAGCCATGACCGCCTGCAGAGGTTCTATAAACTCTCCCAACGTGTAGACAAATGTGTTTTGGGAACATTCCCATCTTCCCTGGAGGGAAGGCTCCCAGAGCTTTTCCTCAGGGCCCACAAGGAGTGAAGAACCAATACGTTAGCAGAAATAAGAAATGGAATGAACATACACAGATATTATAAAGCTAATTTAAAAGTCAGTCTGTTGAAGACCAATTCCTGTTGAACATGAATTTACACTATTAAAATCTGAAATCTCTGGGCTATAAAATGTTGGATCCATTGAATACTACACAATTATTTTTTTCTGAAAATGAAGGAGACTACTAATATTCTAAGTATAGATTTATGTATTTATGTATAGATTGGAGAATGAGCCCTGAAATTACTGTTTTTATGCCCATTTTTGAGTAATGTGACATTAAGAAGCAGAGGAACTAGGCAAAACACAATTCCTTCATCATGCCACATGGTAATAAAACAGAATAGCCAACTGCTGCATTTAGAGGAAAAATGCAACTTTTAGCCAGAGTTATTCTTGAATATGAGAAGTTTAAGACAATGTTTGTGGTATATATGTACCGGGAATAATATGCCTTACAATAATGAAAGTCCCTGCTTATAAATGAGTGAAACAGCTCTGGGAAGAGGCCACATTCTGGGAGGCATGATTGCTCTAACTAAGCTGCTCACATAGCCTCTGACTTTCTGGTGCATCTCTTAGAGGTGGGCTGGAGTTCGGTGACCATTTTGCATAGATTTCTGTAGCTTGTTTTTCCATTTAGCATTTGATTCCTTATGTGTTTTCTTGCTGATTGGCGCACTGGGCCCTTTGAGCACATTTAGGATCAGCGCAGCCACGGAGGAGCCCAAGATTGCTTATAGAAACACAACATGGATCGTTTGGGGCCCATATGGTATTCACAGATGAACAAGACTGGGCACAAGGAAAATAAGACACCAGGCGCCTGGGTACTCTCCAATGGAAAACTAAACAAGGACTCTGAGAAGCACATTCTTTCAAAGACATGGACCTCACTTTTAGAAAGATTTTGAGCTGACTCTTAGAGTCATTTCCACGTCAGAGCCCCAAGTGATATATAGGAATCACCCTAAAGATCTTGCAGCCTCACAGGATATATCTCAAGCGTCCTGTTTCTCATTCTCTGTCCTGTCTGTGTAGTTGACTAAGAGTTCCTTGGTGGGACTGAGCCTGCACAGAGGATGCTTTCGATTGCATTTGCCTCCGCTGGCTGGTCCATTCCTTTAGGTCTCTGCTGCTTCCATTTCCCCACTCCATGGTCAAATCTAATTCCTTTTTCTTCCTGCCAGCCACCTTTTCCTTCCTCCTGCGCCCTCCCAATAATGGTAATTTTTAACTCTTTGTCTTCAGATATAAGGAAGTAAATATTGGGTCTTCCTCAAAGAGGGTTAAGAGAAATGATTACCTTTCCCCTTGGGCATGAGTTGAGAAAACATTGTGATGTGAGATCTTTCTTGTAAAGAATATATATCTATATCTCTATCTCTATCTCTATCTATCTATCTATCTATCTATCTATCTATATATAACCATGTTTTCGGAAAAGCAAAGCAATACTTAAAATGCATACTTTAAAACTTTATGAGAACATTTGGGGAGTTTTGTAGCCCTCTGGTGGATTATCAAGAGAATCCATAATGAAAAGATTTTATTACATTGATTTTAACTATTTTTAATATGACTCTATAATGCACCTAGAAAAATCAACACTCTTTTATTTGAGGGCAGCCATTTTGTTTACAGATCTTTAGTTTAGTATATCAACATTTATTTTTAATACTTACATTTTTTCACCATTATGAACAACCGTTTTATTCCAAATTCAAATATTGGATAATATATACAGTATTTTTAAAAAAATGTCTGTTTTCTTAGGATTTTGTTATGTGATTAATCACAGAAATTTAAAATTAGGGGGCAAGTAAGACATTTGTGGGCTATGAATACACAAAGGCTGCCAGGCTGTTCGAGGGCTATTTTGCATCTATGTTATGTAAATGAGCAGCGATCAGCTTTTATATGAAAGCAGTTTGACATTGAGGAGAGAGCACTGAGTTGAGGACAGACCTGAGCTTTGGTCACAGTTATGTTGCCTGTAGATACATGATTCTGGAGAGGTCACAGCCCTTACCTGAAGGTGAAGGGTAATATCAGGCCTGCTGCTAATATGTCTTATAGTTCTATGGTTTGGGATTCTTGACATCATCATGAATGCTGGAAAGTCATGCTTTGTCAAATCTTTGGGGGGGATGCATATTTATGATAATTCTAAAAACATGATTAGATAAATTTATAAAAAGCAAAGCCTACTAGCATACTGAGAGTAATAAGTTGATGGTGGAAGTGATTTCATTTTTGTATTTGAAGCCTAACATAACATCTACATAGCAGACATTCAAAAACTGTTGATTGAATGAAAAACAACTTCTAAGGTCTCAAAGGTTAAAAATTACATCCAGGATAGATTTGTTAAATGGAGTTCATTTTTGTTTCAAGAATTGTCTACAAACACTGTTATTTATAACCTACAAATAATTTTGTTAGCATAGATTATTTGCCTGGAAGGCGTTGGCTAAAGATAGAGGTCATATGTGATTACTTCATTTTTTAAAAAAGAACCTATTATTAATCATGTAATTTTAGTCAGAGAAACAGTGTATTTTCCTAGTAAGTAAACATATTTTTTTTCTAAACAATATTCAGAGTTTTAATGTTTTCAAAATAACTTTTGATTTTTCTATAAACTGGACAAAAATCAAGGAAAAAAAATAACCTAAGAGGTTATACCTTTGGTGTTTTTAATTATTTCGCATGTGTATGAAACCATTTAAAATATTTCAGATATCTTTGGACTTGGAAATTAATAAGTTGCATTTTACTTTTTTCTCTTGAAATTATTCCACAACTAGGTTATAGCAAGTAAACTTTCATCATCATCATCATCATCATCTAGCAAGTTTCATGTACCAAGTTATGAACTCCCAGACATTATACTTTAAAATGCAGTGATGCCACTATAATATTAATGATGAATTGCATACATTTGAAGCATTTAAAAATGATCATAGCCTTAAAGCAAAAAAGAGCTGGAAATATTAATGGTATAGAAACTGTTCTATGTGGATCTGAATTATGTATAGCAGGGAGAGATAGAAAGAGATAGATTGCATAATAAATCAAAGTTCACATGGTGTATTGTTTATTTAAAAATAAACTACACAAACTTTCTATTTATGCAGCATGTCAACTATTTGAAAAAAAGATGAATAGTTTCAGATTGAGATTTATTTCAAAAATGAATATTTAGCATCCAATAGTGTCATACTGAATGTAGGAAAATAATTACAGTATATGTTTTATCCTGAAGAATTCTAGGAAAGCATCGACTTTTTATACTTTGAATGTGCATTTATTCTCTGATAAATTGGCACCTTTTGCGTCTTTTTTTATTTATAATAGGTGCGTTAACCTTCTTTAAAAAATGTGTATCAGTAATGTTTAGAAGTGAGTATAAGATTATATTAAGGCAATAATTAATAGGAAATGTTTCTTCTTGATAAATTTGTTGTATTATGTGAAACACAAGGTTTATTCTTGTTATTATTTATTAATTGTATTATTTTTATATGAACAACTGTAAACCTACTTTTGCCTCACCCTGTATGATTGTAGAGCATTACAAACATAGGGAAATGTTAGGTGATGGATATACAGAAATTACTTGCTGAATCCACTGGTGACCAGAAAGAAGATTTGATGGACTTTTGCATATTTTAAGATTCTAAACAACTCTCTATGTGAGGGGAATTTAGTGGTATGTATATATTTTTGTAAACACGGTTTATTATAGAAATACTGTGTAACGCCCTTTTTAGGAGTTTGTAACTAGTAGACGTAATTAATACTTCTTTAAATAGCCCCAGGATATTTCTGCCCTGATTTCAGCCAGTGGCCTTTGGGTTTCTATCCCTTTGCCATTTAGCAAATGCTATAAGCCATCGACATGTCTATCTACTATGCTTCTTAACGATGAGAACCCCAGGTTGCCTGTAACACTTGGTTGGGATTCTACTAGAGAACTTTAAAAACGTCAGTGTCTCACGTTACAGGTAGAAGAGCCCTGGTACGGTTATCACTGTGATTATTTACCTAGAAGGTAAAAGGCATATGCGCCAAATAACTTATTTCTGGAATGATTTTGAAATCGGTACCATAGATCATTCATGTATAGATGTGTTCATTCAATGACATTTATTGCAAGGTGAGCTAGGAAAATATAAATGTTCTTGTCTTTCATCTTTCATGCTTCCATGTGAGTCCAGTTAGTCCTCTGTTTCTGTTGATGTTCTGACATCGCACTAACTATTCTACCTGGTCAGCCCATCAACTTGTTTGTTGTTCACCTTGTCTGGGAGTCTATTGATCTCACGTGAGATCTTTATAGCTAAATCAGAGGCTGGATGGAGGTTCTGGAAGGCGGTGGGGAATGATTAAAGCTTTAAGAAAAGAGTGAAAGCAAGGAAGAATGTTCAAAATGGAGTGGAGACAAAGAAGGGCTTAGCGAGACAGCTGGGTGGACCCTTTGGAAGGAAGATGAGCTAGCAGGGGTGGTAAGATTGGTGGTAGGATTTGAGGTTGTGTCAGAGTTCCATGGAGAGGAGGTGAAAGGGGACATAGAAAGCATCATCAGCACCACCATTAAGCAACCTCACAGGAGCTGTTGATCTCTTCACTGGCCATTTCCTGTGACTCCTGTAGATTGATGTGGAAAAGGAAACAAGAAACATTTGGAGAAAAGAATGCTGTTTTTGCAGATATTTTAGTGGTGCAGATATGTCGTAAGATCATTAAAGTTTTCTCTTATATTTATGCAAAGAATTTTATATCTAGAATAAGGATAAAACTATAATTGAGCAGATATATTTAAGAAACATTGAGTGACATAATTTGACATGTAGATAAGAAAGGGAAATGCTTGTATATTATCAGATTGTGCCAAAAAATTCATTTCTAACAAAATTCTTCTTGTGCCTTTAGAGAATTTGAGGGGTTTTCATCAGATGAGACACTTATTACTTAAAGTTTTAAAGCTTATAAACTTGCTGTTCTGTCCATTCATTAAAAAATCTTGTTTGGCCGAAACCGGTTTGGCTCAGTGGATAGAGCATCGGCCTGCGGACTGAAAGGTCCCACGTTCGATTCCGGTCAAGGGCATGTACCTGGGTTGCGGGCACATCCCCAGTAGGAGATGTGCAGGAGGCGGCTGATCCATGTTTCTCTCTCATCGATGTTTCTAACTCTCTATCTCTCGCCCTTCCTCTCTGTAAAAAAACCAATAAAATATATTTAAAAAAAAAATCTTGTTTGTACAAAAACTAGTTTCTCTCTCCCTTTCCTTTTTTTTTCTTTTTTACAAACCAAATGAAAACTAAAATTTGATTGTTCAGAGATGTTTTCCCCTTAGGAAGTATGCCCACTTGTATCAGTGGGAAACAAAATAAAATGGAAGAGATGTTTAAATGCTTTTTATTCGTGGTATTAAAAATGGTTAGAGGTAGAATTCACATTTTTCTGTAACACAATGTAACAAGCAATTAACTTTTTGGCATAGTGATAAATCTGCTTCTCTAAGAGGTGTTTTGTGTTTTAATAAGTGGCAATACATGCTAGTATATTCATTTTTATTGAATAGTTGAGTTTAAAAAGTGAATTTAATTCATAAGATATTGCCTTGGGCTTATTGAGATTTTACATACAATATCCAAATGGGATGGCATCACATTCAACAACATATTATTTTAAAAATATGATTAGCAATAAACCCTCTTAAAGTGTCCCAATATTTGTGAAGTGTTATCATCTTTGACCTATTCAGTTTCCAAATTAATGTGGAAACATAAATTCTTTGGTGATGCTGAATTAGAAATAATGGAGTATAGTTTTAAAACAACTACATAATCAAAGGCTAGTTACCTAGAGATAACACTTAAACAAAATTCTTGCCATCAAGTATTCACTAATTTATCCATGAATGTGCTCATTTTTTCATTCATTTAATTTTATTACATATCCAAATTTTAGAGGGAATAAATATAGGTTTTGAGATTATCCATGTAGAAACTGATTAACATAGTTATGATTTATATACTCTTTGTGAAGACATATGACCTGGATAGAAAATTATTCCTAACAAAACAAAATTTTAGCTGCATACATTTTTAAAAATTATAGCAAAATATGTATAACAAAATCTTCCATTTCAACCATTTTTAAATGTGCAATTCAGTGTCAATAATTACTTTGACAGCATTGTACAACCATCAACATTTCCAAAACTTTGTCACAGCCCCAAACAAAAACTCTGTACCTATAAAACATTAATTCCCCACCTCCCCCATTTGGTTACCTCCTGGTAACCTTTAATCTATTTTCTGTCTCTATGAATTTGCTTGATCTAGATCTTTTACATAATGGAACTGTACAATATATTTCCTTTTGTGTCTGGCTTATTACACTTAGCACCATAATGTTAGAGTTCATATTATCAAAACTTCATTGTGTTTTATGGCTAATATGGCAGTAAATGTATATCCCACTTTTTGTTTATCTATTGATGTACTCTTGGGGTCGTTTCCATGTTTAGGCTGTTGTGTATAATGTTGCAATGAACATTGGCATACAAATGTCTGTTTGAGTTCTTGCTTTCAGTTCTTTTGGGTATATACCTCAGAATGGAATTGCCAGATTATAAGACAGTTCTAAGGTTTTGGGAACCACCAAACTGTTTTCCCCAGCAGCTATGTCATTTTACATTTCCCCCAGAATGTACTGGGTTTCTAATTTCTCCACATTCCCACCAACACTTATTTTCTGTATTTTTAATTATTATAGCTATTTTAGTGGTGTGAAATAACACCTCATTGTAGTTTGAATTTGTATTTTCCTAATAATTTATCATCTTGAGCATCTTTTCATGGGCTTATTGGGATTTGGGTATCTTCCTTATAGAAATGTCTTGTCAAGATCATTGCCCATTTTTAATTGGATTATCTCTTTTGTTGAATTTTAGTTCTTTATATAGTCTGCATAGTAAATCCATATCAGATAAATGACTTTCCATTCTGTAGCTTATTTTTATTTTTTTACTTTCATGATAATGACCTATAATTTACAAATGCCTTCCATTCTGCGGAAGTACAATGCATCTATTTTTTCTTTTACTGCTCATACTTTTGGTGTCATGTATATGAAGCCATTGCTAAGTCCAAGGTCATAAATATTTTTCCTGTGCCTTTATCGGGCACTTTTATAGTTTTAGCTTTTATATTTAGATTGTTGATCCATTTTTTGTTCATGTTTGCATATAGTGTGATGAGAGATACAACTTCATTCTTTTGCATGTGGAAATTCGTTTGTCCCAATACTATTTGTTGAAGACACTATTCTCTCTCCTCCCCCATTGAATGGACTTGGCACCCTTACAGAAATCCACTGGCCACAGCTATATGGGCTTATTTCCGAACTCTCAATTTTATTCCGTAGGTCTACATGTCTGTTCTTATGCAAGTACCACACTCTTTTGATTACAGTAGCATTATTGCAAGTTGTAAAATCAGGAAGTGTATGTACTCCAACTTTGTTCTTTTTTTCAAAACTGTTTTGACTGTTTGAGACCCCTTGAAATTACATATGAATTTCAGGATTTATTTTTCCATTTCTCCAAAATAGGCTGTTGACATTGTGACAGAGATTGTGTTGAATCTGCAGATTGCTTTCTCAGTATTGACATCTTAGCAATATTAAATCTTCTAATCTATGAAAATGCTTTATTTCTTTTTACCTATTTGTCTGTTTATCTATCTATAGACTATTTTTTAGAACAGTTTTAGGTTCACAGAAATATTGAGCAGAAGGTACAGAGATTTCCCATATATATCTTACTCCCATATCCATTAATTTTTTTAACAGAATTTAAATTATTATTTAATATCTTTCAGCAATGTTTTGTAGTTTCATGTATAAGTATTTAACCTCCTTGGTTAAATTTATTCCTAGGTATTTTATTCTTTTAGATTCTAGTATAAATGGAATTGCTTTAAAAAATTCTCACCCAAGTATATGTTTTTATTGATTTTATGGAGGAGAGGGGGAGAGGGGAGAGGGAGAAAGGGAGAGAGGGGGGAGAGAGAAGGGGGACAGAGAGAGAGAGAAAAAACATTGCTGTTAGAGAGAGAAAAACAGATTGGTTGCCTCCTGTATGCGCCCAGATCAGGGATTGAACCCGCAACTCTTTGGTGTTCAGGATGATGCTCCAACCAACTGAGCCATACTAGCTAGGGCTGGAATTGCTCTTTAATTTCATTTTTCATTGTCCATTCCTGTTCTACAGAAACATAACTGATTTTGTAACCTGCAACTTTATTGAATTAATTTATTATCTCTATTAGCTTTCTAGTGAGTTCCTTGAATTTTTTTTTTTTATGTATAGGAACATGTCATCTGTGAGCAGAGATAGTTTTGCTTCTCCCTTTTTCATTTTATGCCTTTTATTTCTTTTTCTTGTGTAATTGCTCTGTCATGTAATTCCGGTACCATTTTGAATAAGCAGTGGTGAAAGTAGGCATTCTCGTCTTGTTTCTGGTCTTAGGGGGTAAGCTTTTAGTCTTTCTCCATTAAGTACCATGTTAGCTATTGGTTTTTGTAAATGCCCATATTCATGTTGAGGAAGATTCCTTTTCTTGCTAGTGCTTTTAGTGCTTTTATCATGAAAGGATGTTAAATTTTATCAAATGCCTTTTATACATCAATTAACAAGTTCATGTGTTCATTTAATGTGTACTATATTGCTGAATCCTAGTTCAGAACTCTCAGAACACAGTCAAATTGCATCCCAGGATAAATCCCACTTGGTCATGGTGCATAATCTTTTTAATACACTGTTGCATTTGGTTTGTTAGTATTGTTTTGAATATTGGCTATATAAATTTTACTCATTGTCAGACTGCCATTCAGGATTTTCTTGGATGCCTTCTTTGTCAAGGCATTTCTACCAGATAAATAAATGACAGATGCTCTGACTCATACTTATCTGAGTGAATCCAATTAAATTTTACTGGAATTTTTATAACTGGCCTTTGCTCTTAGAGAATAAAAAAATTATTTAATCTGTAGTGTCAGAAATGCTTATGGAGTTTCTTTTAGGTGTCACGTGCTGGGCTAAATATCTTACTATGTTATTTCTCTAAAACATCATAACTATTAGTATCCTCATTTTACAAATGAGGACATGGAAACTTGGAGCTAATAAGTCATAAAGCAAGGGTTATTAGCCCTTTTGAGCTATTGTTTTTAGTCCTTTTACCCCTGATTGCTAACTATATTATGTCTGACCCGAGATGTGAATCTATTACAACATTACTGAGATAGAACAATAGTGCCTACAACTAAAGAATACTATATGGATCTATTTTCACATCTTTATTTTCTCTCGTTCAGAACTCAAGTACAGAACAAAACACCAATAACAGAAAGTCACAGGACTAGAGTAATTATATGTATGTATTCTAATGTTATAGATGAGTGGATGAATTGATAGGGAAAATATTAAAGGAAATCCCAGAATCGCATGAACAAAATATTGATAAAGCTAAATGCACATGAATCAGTCTTCATCATTTCTAAACATCGTAGGCATTTTATAGGACAGCAAGATTTCTCAGTAAAACAACGTGATTTTTCTATGTAAATGTTGCGGCATAACAGGTGTGTTGGCTAGTGATAAGATACTCTGCCAAGCAACAAATAAATAATTGCACGTGAATCCCAGGAAGATGTTAGCCCTGGGGTATATTTGAATGTGATTTTTAAAGTGACATTCTTCTTTTTTTCAGCATCAGAAATAGCTGCATACCCCTATCTTGAATGGTGAGGTTGACACTGTTATTCACTGAATATATTTAATTTTTAATATTGTAAAACATTGTGAAATAGATCATGAGTTCACCTCCCTTCCCCACCCTAGCTCCTTTACCTGGATAATTCCTTTAAAATGTTTTTTGGTGTTTTTTTTTTGGTCATGTCTCTATTAAGAAATCTTCCCCGGTTTTTCTAGGCCTTGGTTTGCCACTCCTAAATCCTTCCATAGCACCCCATTCTTACCTGCTTGTGGCACTATCACCCTGATTTGTCATTTTCTGTGTATTTGTCATAACTTCCTTAGGGCAGAGAATGAGCTTTGTTTAACAGGCTTTTTTTAAAAAAATTCTTTATTGATTAAGTTATTACATTTGTGTCCTTATCCCCACATTACCCCTCCTCCCCCCACTCATGCTCTCACCCCCCTGTTGTCTGTGTCCATTGGTTAGGCCTATATGCTTGCATATAAGTCCTTTGGTTGATCTCTCCCCCTTACCACCACCCTCCCCTACCTACCCTCTGAGGTTTGACAGTCTGATCAATGCTTGGCACTTCCTTCGATGGCCAACACTTAAGGAAATGCTTATTATTTAAAAAAAAAAATAAGTGAATAAATGTTCTGTGTTGCATACATATGGTTCAAACTGTTTCTATACAGTGAATCCTGACTCTAACAATTGCTTGTCTTAACTTGGGAAGGTTACTGTTCTGTATCAAACTTTGCTACCCCTGCCAAATGATAAATGTTAAGGGGATGATAAAGGTGCTTCATCTATCTACCCAAATGCATTGGTTTTCAGGGCAAACATGATACATATTTAGTTTCTCCGTGTCGCTGATTATTAAAGAGGAGGGCATGATGTCAGTTAGACTGTGACACCCACCATGGCACTAATCATCAGGGTCCTTCTCTCATGGCAGCGTGTATGTTCACTTCCCCTGCGCTGACTGAAGTAACACTGCAGAGTGCAGAGCGGGCCCTTCCCAGATGGAGGCTACTCTTGCCGGGGTTATTTGCATCTTGAAGAGCAGACCCATTGGACACAGTCTCTTTCTCACTCTGATATTAAATTGCGATCACTAAAACCTTTCAAACTTACTTGACCTGTGTTGAAACATTTTCTCATTGCACGATTCTTTTAAAAGCACCCTATTGCACTACACACTGGGGGTTGGGGGGGTGCTATTTTAAGTATGCTGAGGCAGTAGTCTTTATTATGGATAACGTTTTTAAATTAATCACAAACAAGCCGATTTTTATTTTAAAGTAAATCGGTGTCTAAGGTAAAAGACTCGTTTCAAATCCCGTACTTTTTTCTTTCTCTTTACCGACATCTCCTCTACTCTGATCTCATGTGGACTTTGGATGACATCATTGTTTCTTAAAGGAAACAAAGCAGACAAGTGAATAGTCAAGATACCAAGTAATAAATATATAGAGTCAAATTTGAGTATTAAAAGAATGCATTAGTGGGACCATTTGCGGCTCGAATTTGTGTGGGTTACTGGAAAACACTTTATATCTATTAAGGAAATTTCCTAGAAGTCCCTTACACAATCATTATCAACGTGAAAAACCATATTAGGAAGAAAATAGAGGCCATGTAGGAGGTGAAAAAGTAGGCAGAAATTGTAAAAACGTATGATTTTTTAATTGCAGAATGGATTATTTCCTCTCAGGAGTTATATAGAAAAGGTTTATTAACAGATTGGCATCACCGCTGACTCCTCACAAAGTAAGTCATTGCTGGAGTATCATCCTGGATATAAGAATGCGCATATTCTTAATGTGGTTAATAGACGTTTTAACTTTTAAGTAAAAGACAGGGTAGGGATAAGTTCAGTGTTTTTATTGAATTCAGTAGTGCTGATAGGCTGCAAGTGGAGGTGTGAGCAGTGAGACAGAAGTTGAGGCTAGGAGGTTTTGTGTTCTCTCACCTGGTCCATCATGACATGTTTTTGCATGTACCTCATATTTTACTACCACTTTAATGTCATATAGAGTCCCTAGTATACTCCCTGGTAAAAGATTCTTTGATGTTACAGCCTCATTATTTGAGTTGCCATCATGTGGCATTGATGTAGTTATGAATGAGTAAGATAGCATTGTGGGAGGTGGTGATTTCCAATTGGATAGTCAGGGAAACAAATTAGGTAAATCTGAACTTCTCAAGGATGACTAGGTCATTAGTATGAATGTGTAGATATGTAATGGAATAATTGTACAGTTGTGTATATTTATAGAAGCAGCAGAAGAAGGGGTAGTAGGCAAGGGAAGGAGGTATTTATAGAGTTACATGAGTATCGAAATCATCCATAGTAAGGATTGGGCACTAAGAGGAAACGTGATGTCAGATGTCCAGATTGTGTAGGTTCAAAGATAGAGAACGGGCAAAAAACGGGAAGGGAAGAGCTAAATCTTACAGAGTGAGATTGGGAAAGGAATCCTTCCCATGTGATCATTCACTGTTTTTTGATTCAAAGGGAATAATTTTGTTCTGATTTCAATATCTCTGCAGTATAATTTAAAGAAATTGTTCATGTAATTTCAAATTTTATATTTTAAACATTGAGCAGTTTGGGAGTTTATGCTTAATAATGCTTTTATGTTGCCTAATTGGTAACTTGTTAACATTTTCATTTAATATCAGTGAAGAAAAAAATCAAAATTAAATGGCTGCTATAAAATGTGATTAGTGATTCAGGCGACAAAAATGAAATCTCTTGTCTGGGTTTACATGTATCTGCCTGCAGGCCTTCTCCTTACCAATAGGCCCCTTCTGCTTTCTGCCAGCCAGCTCTTACTATATGTAAATGGAAAGCAAACAACCTTCTAGCAATCTCTTCTATCTAGAACAGCAGTCCCCAACCTATGGGTCGCAACCTCTTTGGAGGTCGAAGGACCCTTTCACAGGGGTCGACTAAGACCATCGGAAAACACATATATAATTACATATTGTTTTTGTGATTAATCGCTATGCTTTAATTAGGCTCAATTTGTAACAATGAAAATACATCCTGCATATCAGATATTTACATTACGATTCATAACAGTAGCAAAATTATAGTTATGAAGTAGCAATGAAAATAATTTTATGGTTCGGGGTCACCACAATATGAGGAACTGTATTAAAGGGTCTCGACATTAGGAAGGTTGAGAACCACTGTGATAGGAGCACTGTTTCTCACCTCTTCGACATATATGCAGACAGACTGTAAAGTTCTCTTTGTTTCTCTGTTGTTCTACTGTGGCTACCATGTATGGGTTTTCTCCAAGTAATTTAGTACATAATTTAACTATAAGAACTTTCTGAAATCTTCCTCCTCCCCCTATAAAGATGTATAGAGAACATTCAGTAGGTAATCAATGCATGACTGATGAGTGAAAAATCATCTGAATGCATAAATCACACTGATTCTCTTTAGAATGATAACAGGTGTGTGTGTTAGCCTTAGGTTTCACATTTACTAACTGAAAGTGTTGTAGTTTTAGTTTTTAAAACTACATTTTATATTTCCCCTGGATGTCTTTTTTATTTAGTAACAAGTATGTAAATAGTATGAAATTTTCAACACTTTTCTCTAGGCTACTTCTCTGGTACCTTTATTTTTCATGCTATTTTTAAAAAATGTATATTTTATTGATTCTTTTACAGGGAGGAAGGGAGAGGGACGAAGAGTTAGAAACATCAATCAGCTGCCTCCCGCACACCCCTCACTGGGGATGAGCCTGCAACCAGGGTACATGCCCTTAACCGGAATCAAACCTGGGACCCTTCAGCCCGCAGGCTGCTCTATCCACTGAGCCAAACCGGTTAGGGCTCATACTATTTTTCTAGCTTATCAAATTCAACAATATCGCCTAGCATAATTTATTTTTATAGGTAGTTTAAATAAATTGCATTATTTCAATTTCCCTAAACACAAGCTAAAAATTGTCACAAAGAAAACAAATACAGAAGTAAAATGCATAAGCATATCATTGTATTACTAAATAATAATTACTTTCTGTTATCAGTATAACTTTATTATTCTGATAATACTTAATTTTTATTGCCCTTGGATTATGTTAAGGGTGTAATCATTTTAAATATTATTTTCACTCTAGGTTCCAAACTCTTTTCTTTATTCTTAACTTATGATTCTTCAAATTGGTGGGGGGTTTGGTCCTGTCCAGTGGTCATTTAAAATTTATTTCTCTACTCTTTCACACCAACATGTAAACTGGTTCAAACCTTCCCACCATTAAAACAACCTCACTTTACCCGATGTCTCCTTCTAGCTAAGCTTTTCCTTCACAGACAAGTTTTTCAAAACAACAGTATATCCTGAAAATTTCCACCTTTCTACAGAAATCTGACTTTTTCCCTATTATCTCACATCCTTTACCTTCAGGAACACCTTCTGGCAGTGACCACTGAATTGTCAACATCCAGTGCTTCCTTCCACTTTTCATCATGTGACTTTGTGGACAACTCCCTCCTCCCAGAAGATATCCCTTCCTTTGACTCTCTGAGTATTCTTCTGCTTCCCTTTAAGTTGCCTTTCTGGCTCCTTTTTTCTAATACTACTCCTCTGTCTTTTGGTGTGCTTTAGGAACTGGCCCTTGGGTTTTTCTTGTCTCACACTGGGCTTCCTCTGAGCCAGCTCAGCTAAGCTCAAGACTTAAGTGAAAGGCTCCTCTGTCCACACGCTCTTCTCCATGACGCCTGTTTCTTCCAAGGTCAGGCCTACATGATCTCTGGCCAGAGCTGCAGAGTGATCTGATCATTCCCTTTCTTATACTTCCCTGTTAATCCTGTAATTACACTTCTTTAATCAAGAGTGATCTCCAGAAGTACAACATAATCACGTCTCCCATTGCTTATGATCCTTTAATGATGCCTCATTGTCTAAATATAAAGGTACACTTTTGGATGAGCCCTAAAGAATTCCATGGTCTGACCCTTACTGAACTCTCCAGCCTCGTAGTTGGTCTCCCTCCCCTTCTCCCATCTTAGGGTCTTACTCAGGTGCTCCATAAATTGCCATGCTGCTTTATAACTTCTCATTTTCCTCATCATGCTTCTTTGGTTTCAATACATACAACTTAGTATTGCCATTATCCATGAAAACTCTTATTTTTAATGACTTGTCTGAAGGACTACCTACCCAATGAGATCTCCTTGACTTGTTCCAAGATAGAATTGGCCACTATCTCCTTTGTAGCTTCATAGGACCCTGAAGCTACTGTGGTCCCTGCTCTCTCAGAACTTATACTGTAGTCAGGAACACAGGCAAACAAGTAATTTGTGCATTGCTTGGTATTCCAATTGGGAAGAATATGGTGCCACTGAATTTATTAAAA
This sequence comes from Myotis nattereri, assembly GCF_964212035.1. NCBI lineage: Eukaryota > Metazoa > Chordata > Mammalia > Chiroptera > Vespertilionidae > Myotis > Myotis nattereri. The sequence continues at coordinate 87,425,498 of NC_138075.1, forward strand.
GATTGCTTGACTCTGACTTCCAGAGGAAGTGCTTGCTGAGGAGAGATTTGGACAATGGGTTGATCTTATCTGGGAAAGGGGAAGAGGTGAAGGCAAATGTCCATACAGGAGAGGTCCAAGAGAGTAGAGTGACAGAGTTACTGACAGGTCTTCTCTTTCCTGGAATACAGATTCAGGGTTCATGAAGAAGAGAACAGGAGCTGGTTCATACAAGGCCTTTAATGTTGATGAGTTTGGAGCTTATGCTAAATGACCATTGGATGCCATGTACATTTGAGAAGAAGAGAGACCTGAGCAGATAACACTGGAGAAGGATCTCTCATTGTACCAATGAGAGAAGATTGGAAGGGGGCTGATTAAAGGGGGCCACAGAGAAAGGGATTTGGAGGTTATTGCAGTAGGTCAAAAAAGAGGATCATGGCTCAGAGTAGATAGCAACACACAGGGATAGGAACTTATGAGGAATAAGGGAATTCTTAAGTGACTGGATATCTGAGGAAGTTAGTGCAAGAAGAAATAGAGGATGTTTTGATGTGGACAGTGGGTGGTGCCATTGAACAAGAACAGATACCACTGAGAGAGTCAAGCTGGCATGGGAAGATGAAGACCTCAGTTTTGTTTGAGGTTCCAGTATGACATGAAAATAGAGAAAGCTAGTAGACAGTCTGAAACCTAAAGACAATTTTAACTTGTTCATCTCCTTTTACTGGACTGTAAACTTTTTAAATTGAATTTATTGTGGCAACACTGGTTAATAAATTATATAGGTTTCAGGTGCACAGCTCTACAACACATCATCTGTATACTGCACTGTGGGTTCATCACCCCAAATCATGTTTCCTTTCATCACCATTTATTCCCCCCCCCCCTTTTCACTCTTCTATCTCCCCCACCCCCTTTCAGTCTGGTAGCCATCATACTTTTGTCTGTGTTTATGAGGCTTTTTTATTTGTTTGTCTTGCTTAACTCTTTCACCTTTTTCACTCAGCTTTCCATTCACCCTACCCTTTGTCACCTGGACTGTAACATTTTTTATCATGTCTTAGTTATCCTAAAATGCCTTGCGACTGTATATAGTTGGCTTTCAGGAACTATTTGAATGAATGAATACATGAATGAAATGGAAATACTCTCTTGAGTGATCTTCCCTCTCTACTCTTCTCCACAAATGGGTTGTGTTTAGAATTTTAGCCAATCAAGATTAGCCTGTTAGCCTTTTCAGAATTCTTTTTTTTTTAATTAAATCTTTATTGTTCAGATTATTACATTTGTTCCTCTTTTTTTCGCCCCCATAACTCCCCTCCTCCCAGTTCCCGCCCCACCCTCCGCCCTCACTCCCCACCCACTGTCCTCATCCATAGGTGCACAATTTTTGTCCAGTCTCTTCCCGCATCTCCCACACCCCTTTCCCCCCCAAGAATAGTCAGTCCATTCCCTTTCTATGTCCCTGATTCTATTATAATCAACAGTTCATTCTGTTCATCAGATTATTTATTCACTTGATTCTTAGATTCACTTGTTGATAGATGCATATTTGTTGTTCATAATTTGTATCTTTACCTTTTTCTTCCTCTTCCTCTTCTTAAAGGATACCTTTCAGCATTTCATATAATCCTGGTTTGGTGGTGATGAACTCCTTTAGCTTTTCCTTATCTGTGAAGCTCTTTATCTGACCTTCCATTCTGAATGATAGCTTTGCTGGATAAAGTAATCTTGGTTGCAGGTTCTTGCTATTCATCTCTTTGAATATTTCTTGCCACTCTCTTCTGGCCTGCATGGTTTCTGTTGAGAAATCAGCTGACAGTCGGATGGGTACTCCCTTGTAGGTAACTGACTGTCTTTCTCTTGCTGTTTTTAAGATTCTCTCTTTGTCTTTTGCTCTTGGCATTTTAATTATGATGTGTCTTGGTGTGGTCTTCTTTGGATTCCTTTTGTTTGGGGTTCTCCGCGCTTCTTGGACCTGTAAGTCCATTTTTTTCACCAGGTGGGGGAAGTTTTCTGTCATTATTTCTTCAAATAGGTTTTCAATATCTTGCTCTCTCTCATCTTCTGGCACCCCTATAATTCTGATGTTGGTACGCCTGAAGCTGTCCCAGAGGCTCCTTACACTATCCTCGCATTTTTGGATTCTTTTTTCATTTTGCTTTTCCGGTTGGGTGTTTTTTGCTTCCTCGCATTTCAAGTCATTGACTTGATTCTTGCGCTCCTCTGGTCTGCTGTCAGGAGTCTGTATAATATTCGTTATTTCAGCCCGTGTATGCTTAATTTCTAGTTGGTTCCCCAATATAAGATCGAGGGTCTCATTAGTTTTCTTGTAGATCTCATTAAGTTTATCGGCGGCTTCTAAACAGTTCTTGAGAGACCTTAAAAGTGTGGTTCTGAACTCTATATCTTCCATTGACAATTTTGTCCTGTTTCTTTGTCTCCGCATTTTGTTTTGCTTCCTTGGTGCACCCCCTAGTGGTCTTTGTGCGCAGTATTATAGTTAAACCTTGATTGTTGTAGCTAATACTAGGGAGGGTTTGACCTCCAGGCCAAGTGGCTATGAGAATCAGCTGTGTCTGCAGTGAGAGAACTTCTGTCCTCTAGGGAGGTGCTAATCTAGCCTTTGCCTGAGGCTATCCGGCAAATGCCTCTGTGCATGGCTTGGGCGGGGCGTGTTGCACAGGATCAATAGGGTGGGCCGGAGAGAGCAGTTATGGTGGCTCTCAGTCCTGTCCCCAGGGGCTCTGCCTCTCTGAGTCCCAGCAATGGCTGCAAACCTCGGAGAGAAAGCTGCACTCGCTCTGACCGAAGCCAGACAGTCCCGCTTCTCCCGTTTGAGTCTGGGTCCCTAAAGACTCGCCCGGATCTGGAGCTCAGAGTCTGCGACTCCCTCCCGATTGAAAACAACAACTGCGCCCTCCGCCGCCAGCCCGCTTCTCGCACTCCGCACCTCAGAATTTGACTTCAGCACTGCGCCTCCTCTGAGTGTCCGTATGCGTTTCTCTTTCCTCCTAGTTGTAGGACTTCCACTCAGCCAGCGTTCCTGTGGTTCTGGGTGATGTCCCTTCCGTTTTTTGGTTTCACTTTTGAAGTAGTTGTTCAAAGCAGCAAACTCCGGTGTTAACCTATGCCGCCATCTTGGTTCTCAGAATTCTTATTATGAGTACTTCTAGTATAGCAGAAGAACTGGAAACAATAATACATTCAAAATATCAGAAATAATGCAAGAACCCTTTTTCTTCCTCAGAGCTTATAAACACATCTTTCCTGACCTCATGTCAGTAGAGTTATCTGCTTTTTCTTCCATGAGATTCAGGTTGTTGGTGTGCCTTTAATGAAGGTCTTACATTGGTACTCAGGCAATATTTTGTGTTACCCGTATCAATGTTCAGATAATGAAAAATGACTGCAGCTTTAAAACCTAAGTAGTTCAGACTTTTTTTTGCAAGGTACACTTACCTACATCATGAGAAAATGAATCATGCTTTTCAAAGTAGATCCAATTGGATCCATTTTCTCCCTATATTTATATTCAGTTTGGAGCTAATCTGGCATTATCCCTTGATATTATGAAAAAAAAGTAGTAAAGATTCTTGTGTAAAATAATAGTGCCCCTAAAATAACAAAAGTGTTCTTGAATGAATGGATAATTTCTTGAGAAGTCACAGGTGTGAGCGCACACACGTTAGGGTCTTGTTAGGCTATGTTATAATGCTGGCCAAGGAAAATCTTTGGAAGAGAGCCACTGGGGAACAGCAGATGTTGTTTTTGGTTCCTTTGTCATTGAAAGTCAAGGTTAAGACTTGGAGCTAAATAATAGAACTGAACTAGGATTTTTCCTTCCAGCTAGTAATCCCCAAGGTCATGGGCTCTGTCTTCAAAAATTCTAGAGATCTGAAGTGATTAAGAATTGAACTTTCTTATGTTTATCTTACACCACTAGGGAAGAAATCAAGTGAATCTGAGCACTGATGAGGAATGCTTGGGTCTCAGTCAAGGTAGCTGCAATCAGAGTACAATTCAAGATGCTGGGATAGGAGAACACTGATTTCTACAAAAAGACAAGTAGACACCAAAAAAAATAAAAGTCACTCTTGATCTTTATTTCAACTTTGCGTTGCAAATTAAGCCTCTAAAAAGCGTCCTTGATTGAGATGAACTATGCATACTTTTAAGTTACATTTTGCTTAACTCTCTCTCTCCAGTATAAGTATATCCTGGTTGTGTCTATGCATATGGAGCTCTGAAACTACTGAAATAGTTTTGTAAGACATTATCTTAAAGTATTGAAGGGTTTTGATGAGTTTCTTGTAGAGTTGTTCTGGTATCCAGAAATGAAGTGATAGAATTTAACTATTTCTAAAGTAAAAGTGTTTTGGCATACATAACCTGCAGTTATAATACCTATGCTTATGACTCTCAACTTTTCATACTCCCACCATATCTCCTTTCTGAGCTTTATTCTGAATCTCAAAGTGCATGTGTGACATCAAGACCATTCTGATGTCACCATGGTGATAGCTCAAATTCTGCAGGTCTCAAACTGAACTCATGATTTGTCCCTCACATTGGATCGGTTCCTGTGTTTCCTGTCTCAGCGCATGCCCTCACCACCACTGAGATCGCAGTCAGAAGAAGCCCTGGTGAGGAATGTATCCTGGCCACTGGCCTGTCCTTCATCTCATATTCATCAACAAGCCCTTTTGATTTTTGTTTTTAGTCTTTCTAGACTCTATCTCCCTTTTCTCCTATTCCCTTGAGATCACTCTAGTCTAGTGGTTCTCAAATAGGGGTGATTTTTTTCCCAATGGAGACATTTTTGGTTGTCATTACTTGGGAATTGCTACTGGTATCCAGTGGGTAGAAACCAGGGATTCTGATTAACAGTGCACAATGCACAAGAAAGCCCCCCAAACAAAGGATTATCTAGTCCAAAACATCAGTCATGCTGAGGTTGAGCAGTCCTGCTCTAGTCCAAGCTAGCATCTTCTCACTTCTGGATTATCAGAGTAGCCTCTGATTGGTCTTCCTCCACCTAGTCCTTAAGCAGTGCAAATTCAGCTCCAGCATCCTTAAATGGCTTGTCACATCAGTTAGGATAAAGGCAACACTTCCCCAGGATGGTCTGGAAGGCCCTGTAGGGTCTTGCTAGTGGCCAGTTCTGCAGCCTCTGTTCTGTGGCTCCCAGCTTGCTTCCTGTTCTCTAGTTGAATTGGCTTCGTTCTCATCCCTGCATGTGCTTTGCTCTTCCTGCCTATGGCTTTTTTTACACACTCCCCTCTGCCTGGAACAGTCTCCCCACCTGTCATGTTAATTCCTCTTGCTGCTTCTTCAGTGTGTAGTTCCAACACCACTGAATTGAGTAGCACTTTTTGAACCCTATCCGGGATTAATCTTCTAATACAAATTCCCAGAGGCCTGAACTTATTTTTCTTCAATGAAATTCTTTTATTAAAAATTTGTCATTATTGACATAATTAGAGATGCCCCCTATCTTCTACCCTTGGCCCCCCTACACACAGCCCCCGCCACCCTCCCAGGCTTTCACCACCACATTATTGTCTGTGTTCATATGCGTATGTTTATATGCGTATCTATTCTTTGGTTAATCTCTACCGGTCCCCCCTCAATCCCTCCTCTCTGAGATCTGTTGGTCTGTTCAGTGTATCCATGCCTCTGGTCCTATTTATTTCATCAGTTTATTTTGTTCATTAGATTCCACATATGAGATCATGTGATATTTGTCTTTCTCTGACTGACTTATTTCGCTTAGGGTAATAAACTCCAGATCCGTTTATGCTGTTGCAAAGGGTAAGATTTCCTTCTTTTTTATAGCTGAGTAGTGTTCCATTGTGTAGATGTACCACAGCTTTTTTATCCACTCATCTGCTGATGGGCACTTAGGCTGTTTCCGAATCTTAGCTATGGTAAATAATGCTGCTATGAACATAGGGGTGCATATATCCTTTCTGACTTGTGTTTCAGAATTCTTAGGATATATTCCCAGAAGTGGGATAGCTGGGCTTTTTTATATCATTTCAGTTTATTGTAAATTTGTTTTCTTTTTTTACAAAATGCGTATACTTAAAAGAATAAGAGATAATCTTAAGCATGTTTGCTATGCTCCCTTCTAGGCGCCCTATTTGTATTTTTCTTTAATCATCATAATCAGGTATGATGGGTCCTGCTTTACCAGTATATTGTTACCTTATTCAGTAAAGAATCTAAAATCTCTGAAATAGAATGTGTGTTATTATCAAGGGCATCTTAAATTTGGCAGAAGCTGGTATTAATCCCATTTTACAAATGAGGAAGCTGAGGCACAGAAAGGTTTATTCATGAGTCCAAGATTACATAACTAATCAGTGATTGCCTCAGGATTCCAACCCAGGCGGTCTGAAGCCAGGGGCCATATCAGCTTCAGTTCAGTGGCTTCCTGCCTCGTCATGTTGCTAGAAGGATGACAGAGATAACACATGTCAAGCATTTAGCTCACGGACATGCAGTAAGCACGGAATGAATGTCGGTTAGGGTGATTATTAGTATGTGTATTATTTCTCTTACTGTGTAAGTTTTAGTGCTGCCTTTTCCACGCAAAGGAGGATTTCAGGAGGGCAAGGCCTCTGTCCCTTCTGTTTCCCACTGTGTCTGTTTTTCTTAGCACTGAGCCAGGCAATAAGTGTCTTTAAATGAATAAATGAATGCTTGAATGAAGAGAGGGACTATTAAGGAGAATTGGCGTCCTAGCATTTGAAGGCACAAATGTTCATCTTGAGTGATTGGTTTTGTGCCTCTCTATGGCACTTTCCCCATTCTGTGTTGTAACATTTATTTGTGTCATTGTCTTTTATCTCCTCACCAGATTATAAACTCCATACGCACGTGACGCTGCCTCCCTATCCCAGTGGCAGTTTCCTGTGTAGGAGACACTCAGTACGTGTTGGGCTGACTGACTCCTGACCCGCCCTTGCCCCCAGCTTTGTTCAGCACTCAGCACTGTCAGGCAGGAAGATTATCTGTGGGCACATTGTTAAAACTTGTTGCCATTGATATGCTATCATTTCCAAATTATCTTTGGGAGGATGTCTACTGAATATTCTTGCTGTAAGAATATTTATAGACATACTCTAAGTTATGACAGAAACAGTCATAATTCTCTATGGAAAGGTAGAGCTAGAAACAGATATTTGGGGATACTTCTCCTTTTTTGTTTCTAGTTTCATTTGTGTTTAGGGAAGAATTGGTGATAATTTCTCAGAGGGTTTCAAAGGAATAATTCCTCAACAGCCTTTATAGACTGGCCTTAAAGTGAAGAAACGGGGTTTTGAGCATTGGAGGCTGTTTATCTGAATTGCGCACGGTGTTGTAGGACAGTGAATTTATTGCCTTTCCAACTGGCTACATTTATTGGAGGCTAAGAATGAATCTTTTTATGCCAAGGAGAATGTTAGGTCATGGGCCTAAACAATTTACCTGGCTTCTTCCTTTTGGATCTAGTTTCGTGCCTTTGGCAGCTGAATGCAAAGGATATTGTGTTCTGCTCTGTCCATGCCAAAAGTGCACAGAAAAGAGCATTTTTGGCGGAATGTGCTTGTTTTAAGGACAAAGGTGTTTGCATTTCACACTAATTTTCAGGGACTTGTTGGTACACTATAGGTGAGAGGTTCACACAATCATGCATTGTGTACTAAGCACTTGGGGATATAGCACATGTGTCACCATGATTGGCTGCTCAGAAAGTTCCACGGTGGCCTTTGTTCCCGGGACTGTACACTGAGCAAGGCCCAGGAGGGAGCACTCAATGGAATGGAAATTAATTTTTGTTGTGTAGCTTCAGAATTTAAATACCTTAGAACACAGAAGAGAGGACCTTTTACTAAGTGCAATGACTTTACTGACCACTAGCATGATCTCTTATTTCAGGCAATTGTGCTTAAAGGTTGATACTTCTAGAAAAAAAAAATTAAAAAGCTATGAGGAGTGCCTTTGGACACAAGGTAGCAATCTTTGCATTATATTTTTACATATGTTATGTTTTAATTACTTTGTGGAAAAGCAGCTAGTATATATAGCAAGATCCTATAATATATGGTTGTTTTTAAACATTTTGAAATATGTTGAACCTTTGTAACATCTATATTAATTACTTTGTAGATCTAAATATTTGAAGGAGTGTTTCAATGTAACATCATTCAAGAAATATTAAAATTAATTTGTAGAATTCTGTTGCAATACAAAAATAAGCAAATAATATCAATAGAAATTTTTTATTATCTATACATACAAGTGAATTCATGAACTTATATTATTTTCTTCATTGTCAAATAACCAAATAAAATATTTTTTTTCTCACAAATGAAGATGAAGGGTTTCCTTTGTTTGAGCTGGCAGTGTACAACTCTGGATTGATTTTTTAAATGAGCAGATTCTTTTACCCTGCCATTCCACTTCTACTGACAAACTCCTACAAATATATAAAAAATGTGTAGAAATGTCTATTTCTGTATTTTTTTAATTTTACTTTTTAATAACAGTTTACATTCAATATTATTTTGTATTAGTTTTAGGTGTACATCATAGTTGAGACAATCATACACTTTACAAAATCTTCCACCTGATATTTCCAGTATCCTCCTGGCACCATACATAGTTATTATAATACTAGAGGCTGGGTGCACAAAAATTTGTGCACTCGGGGGCGGGGGGGAGGGTCCCTCAGCCTGGCTGGGAACCCACGGGGGATGACCACCTGCTGGCTTAGGCCTGCTCCCCGAGGGATTGGGCCTACGATGGCAATCAGACATCCCTCTGGCAGCCCAACAGCCCTCAGGGGATGTCCACTTGCCAGTGGGGAGCAGACCTAAGCTGCAGTCAGATATCCTTAGCGCTGCTGAGGAGGCAGGAGAGGCTCCCACCACCACCGCTGTACTGGCAGCCATCAGCCTGGCTTGTGGCTGAGCAGAGCTCCTCCCATGTGAGAGTGCCCTGACCACCAGAGGGCAGCTCCTGCAATGAGCATCTGCCCCCTGGTGGTCAGTGTGTGTCATAGTGATAAGTCATTCCCAGTCTTTCTGCTGTTAGGGCCAGTTTGCATATTACTCTTTTACTATATAGGATAGAGGCCTGGTGCATGGGTGGGGGCTGGCTGGTTTGCCCTAAAGGGTGTCCCAGATCAGGGTGGGGGGCCCACTTGGGTGCCTGGCCAGCCTGGGTGAGGGGCTGATGGCTATTTGCAGCTAGTCACACCCTCTTCAGGGTGGGGATCCCCACTGGGGTGCCTGGCCAGCCTGGATGAGGGCCTGATGGCTGTTTTCAGGCTGGCCACACCCCCGTTAGGGTGGGGTTCCCCACTGGGGTGCCTGGCCAGCCTGGATGAGGGGCTGAGGGCCATTTTCAGGCTGGCCGGCAACTGAAGCTCCTAGCCTCTCCTTTTTTTTCTTTTTTTTTAAATTCTGGGATTTATTTACCTTCTATAATTGAAACTTTGTTGCTGTCACTGGAGCTGAGAGCTGGCTCCTGCTCCCTCCAGCTCTGAGACCACGGCCTGCTGAATGCAGGTATCTGGGGTTTGTTTAGCTTCTGTAATTGAAACTTTGTTGCTTTTGGAGCTTAGAGCCGGGCCGCGGCAGGCAGGGAACCTTGGCTTCCTCCATCACTGGAGCAAGCAAGCCTCTTGCTTGCTTCAGCTGCGTGGCTGCCGGCTGCCATCTTGGTTGGTGGTTAATTTGCATACCTCACTGATTTGCCAATGGGAAGCATAGCGAAGGTATGGTCAATTACCCTTTTTGTCTTTTATTAGATAGGACTAGAGGCAAATTATATAATTCATGTACCAGTGGGATCCCTCAGCCTGGCCTGCACCCTCTGACAATCTAGGACCCCTTGGGGGGTGTTCAAGAGCCGGTTTCAGCCTGATTTCCACAGGCCAAGCCGAGGGACCCCACCGGTGCAGGAATGTCTAGTATGCATATAAGATCTTTGGTTAATCTTTTCCTGCCCTCCCCCCTTTCCTCTGAGATTCATCAGTTTGTCCCATGTTTCCATGCCTGTGCGTTGAGCGTCTTCCCCCTGGTGGTCAGTGCATGTCATAACTACCAGTTGAAGGGTCGAATGGTCAAAAGGTTGCTTAGGCTCTTATATATATATATATAGATTATTGACTGTATTCCCTATGCTGTACTTTACATCCCAGTGACTATTTTGTAGCTACCAGTTTGCACTTCTTAATCCTTTCACCTTTGTTTTAATATTCATGTTGAAAACAATTATATTTCTATGAAGAACTGGATAAATAAATCGCTACATTCATCCAGTGAAATGTGGGGTAATGTTTAAGCAGATTGGGGTAGACCTATATGTGCTGAAGACTCAAGACATGTATTTGCAAGTTTCAGAACACTATCAAAAATTTTTATTCATGTACTGAAGATTAGGTTTATACACATATGATCTTAATGTATATATGTCTCTTTTGGAAAAATACCTAAAAAACAACAACTCATAATAATCGCTTGTGGGAATTGAAAGACAGTGGCTGAGAGACTTCAATTTTTGTTTTTTTCATTTCTCTATATATTTACATCTTTTGTGTAACTGACATGTAACATTATATTAGTTCCAAAGGTCTAACATATTGATTTGACACTTATATACGTTGTGCAATGATCACAACTGTTTACATTTTTAACAGTTCATTAAATAGTCATAATTTTCAAGTGAAATACTCTGAGTTGAATCCTTACCTCTTTGGTTGGTTGTTTCTCAGATTGGATGTCATTTGATTAATTAGTAATGGAAAGATGAAAATGTGAAGAAAATAGGGTGTATGTTTTAATTTTGCTTGCAGCTGAATGACACATGCGTGGGACTATGTGCATCTCCAGCAAGGGAAGTGCTGTGGGGCTTGCAGTTAGTTTTAGGGTGTAGCCTGGCACACCCCCTCCCAAAACGGTATGTGTGGCACTCTCCCTTGGAGCCTTTTCTCAGTCTGAAGAGGGGTGCCCTGTTGTCAGGGCTGAATTATAGCTTGGATAATTACGTTTGTTCACTTTCCTCTCCTCTCTTTTAAAAAGATAGTAATGCTTTTTGTGATGATAATAAAGGATGCTTAGGGATTTCCTCTCCAAATTCTTTGCTGTCTTTCCATAATTCACACAACTATTCAGAATATTGGGGATTGTTTTTTTAAATCTCTCATTGTGTAAAAGATCAAAATAAAGTTTAGTGAAAGCAACTACTTTTTTTAGAGACAATGGCTGAATTAAGACACAAAGATGAACACTCCCAAATATGTTCTTCATACTGTATCTGAAGAGAGTTGCTGCCTTTAACCCCAAAGTGAGATCTGTCTGAGGAAATACTTTAAAAATAACATGCACTTATCAGCAGAAATCATAAAATATGATCGTTGTAACCCAACAAACGTTAAGCCTTATAACCATTTAGCCATTTTTGGTATATATTTTAAGGTAGAGGGGGCATAGATAATTGTAACTAAGTGGGTAGTATAACAATACAGTCTGAATTCTTATGGGTCAGTCCTCTTTTCGGCGTCATAGGCCGTGCTTACACTGCACTTGGAAAACCACTTTCACTTACCTGGGTTTTGGGATCAGCACTAGATGCACAGCAGAAAACAGCTGGATCATGCTTTAATCTGAAAGATTCCAAAATGCCTACCAGACCCTTGGCTTGCTCTAGTTTTCAGAAATGCTATGTGAAATGTGGATCATAAAGCAGAATTTGGCTCTAAAACACTTAAATTAAAATTATTCTTGGGAAGGCTTCAATGAACTCCTCAGCAAAACTACCAGTATTCTCAATTTCTGTAGCTGGAGATGCTTAGCAGAGTGGCAGATGGCCACACAATGCAACCCTGTTATTTCATCCCCAAATTTATGTAAACTGAACTCATAAATTTTTTTAAAATAAGACTTCTTAAATTTACCACCGCAATTCTAGAACCAGATGAGGTTTGTTTGTTTTTTTTTTTCGTTTTTTTTTTTTTTTTTAAATAGCACCTGATGTGATTTAAACGTTACCTTCCTTTACCTTCGATGGATAGAACTCTCCGATGCTTTCTCCCCAGTCCCTCATCTCCCAGGTGTGGGTCATGCTGGTTCAACATGAGCACTCTGTGGACAGATCAAGGTGGGCCTGAGCCCGGGGTCTGCACCTAACGAGCTGGAAGACTTTAGGCAAATAATGTGACTGCTTGAAACCTCTCTGCCCCCATCAGTGAATAGATAACCATATGGTTGTTTAAAGGTTTAGCGAGAGAAACCATGCGAGGCAGTTAATTACTACAGCACTAGGAATGCAGTGAGTGCTTAATTATTAGTTATTTTTATGAAATTCATTTTTTTAAAATTGACCACTGGGAAATAGAAGGAATGAACTATAATTTCTTTACGTTTCATGAATGTGTTTAAAAGAGTCCGTGTAATGATTAGGGAGCGGTCTCTGGAACTGGATAACCTTTAGCTGTGGTGTGAGTTCAGATATTTAACAGGTGACACAGCCCCGGCACTGTCCCTTCCGAGTGGGTGCTGGCAGGTGGAGGTTGCCAGCGTGACGGCTGAACAGCCGGCAGGCCTTTGGAAGCCCTCCTTGCAGAGTGAAGGGTGATGCCGGCATCGCCATGACAGGGCCTTGTTATTAGATGTCTGATTAGAAAATGACATCCTACCTGGTTATCTTGCAGTCAGTCCCGAGGTAGGCAAAATCGTGGTTTTGTTTTAACCCCTTGGTGAAATTCTTGGAATGAAAAGAATTTCAGAACTGATGGGGGCCTTATGAATACCTACTGTGTGCTCATGTTCATCTTGCAAAGTGGAAGCCCGAGGCTCAGTGCACAGAGGAACAGCCTGAGGCTCGGACCGGTGCCCTCTGCACTCTATGCTGCTTTCTCAGGACCAGCACCTCTCCATGTTCTGATGAGTATGGGGTCCTGACTGAGCCTGGGTTTTTCCTTGATTAGTCAGATTTTTGCCAAGACTCAGGCCACTTTTTTTTTTTCCCCCTCTCTGAACCAAATCAGTCATTATAGAATGGACATATGGGCAGTGTAGGAAAGGGTGGGGGCGGTAAATGTGTATCCACTTTACAAAACATTTGAGACGTTGTAGTTGATGGAAAACAAAAATAAATCTGTTAATCGTTTGCTGTGTTTTTTTGTTTGTTTTGTTTTGTTTTTTTGTAATTTCCTTGTACCGCTCCCACAAACCCCAAGAAGATGAGTACAAAAATCATTCCGATTAGTTGAAATTTCCAACGGGGTTCTAGTAACTTGAGGTTTTACATTGACAGGGAAGTAGCATTCATTCCTCTGCACTTTTTACTGGTGATTGTACTGAGCGGGCTCGGACGGCTCTGTCACAGGCAGAGTGCTGCCTCAGATGAAATCTCATCTAATATTATCTGTGGCTTAACTTTCAACTTACTTTACATGTCAGTTGTACAGACGGAAGGAAAAAAATGACTTCTCTAATATCTATATCTTTTAAAAACATATCTTAAGTCTTGGCAAGTTGCTAGTACTTCCTTTCCAGTTAGAGTTTTCTCCTTTGCCATCTCTTTCATATACTATAAAAGTTCTTAATTTTTTTTTGGCCCTTTATATTTTTATCCAATTCAAGATTTACTGAAAATCATTTTCTTTACGCAGTTGAAATATTTCAGTTTTTTTTAAAAAAAGATATACATTCTGTTTTTACTATAAATCAGTTTGAGATGCCATATATGCTAAGCTACTGTGTAAAGTAAAAGTAACATTGTCAAGGATGCTTATTGAGTGTCCACGCTGGGAAATCCCAGCATCGCAGTGATGATCTTAGGAAGGAGGCACACTCTCAGTGTTTCAAACAAAGGCCCAGAGGGCAGCAACCAAACAAATATCTGCTCTTTTTGCAAAAGAATTTAGCTTTACAGACATACGGCTTGGAGGCTGGAGATAAGGATCTCCATCCTAGCAGATGACATAGAGGAAGCAATTATAGCCCAGTCACTTTGCGTTTGTACCCCAAAAGTCTCTACTTAATGGCGAGATAATGCTTTTCTTATTTTAAGACTTTATTACAACCTCTGCTCCTCTAAGCTTTTGCTATCTACAGCAAAGTTGCTAGAACATCTCTTGACATAAATAAGGTTTTCAAATATTAGTGCTTTAAAATCGCACACATTCCCTTTGTATCACGGTAAGAAAGATGATCAGCATGAGCATTTTGTTCATTTAGCTGTGGAGTAGATGCAGGACTCTGAATTTTATACTTATTTGGTCATCTCTTTTTTGTTTCATTTCTTTTGATACCACAACAATTTCTTATCTCTTCATTTTGCAGTAATAGAAGACTTAACAGTTGCAAGATTACATATTTATATCAGGGCGCAGACTGTGAATTCATTCTTTTCTAGGGAAGCAGAAAGATCATGTAAAAATGGTGACCACATGTTGACAGAATGCATGATTTAACAAAGCCAAAGGCAATCATTTCAAGGAAAAATGTTTTATTTTCTGCCAGCAGAGTATAATGGAGAGAAATTGGCTGGTATTATTTTTAAAAATTGCCCAAATCACTGTAGTTAGTGTAAAATTGTCTCTGGAACTATTTCCTGTAAGTTAACCAGACATATGATTGTATCCTTTCTATTTTGAATACTGAAGCTTACATTTCAACTGTCTTGCATGGAGCCTATCAGGTATAATAGCTCTTTGTAAAGGTGCTTCCTTTTCTCTTTTAGTCTTTCCCATTTTAAGCTTCCACCTTCATTCACCCCAAACTTAGAATACTTATAGTTTGGAGTTTTCTGAAATTTTAAGCTACATATTATTCAGTAAAAATCAAGACTGTAATCTACTCAAAGAATGCTACTCCAGCCTGCAAAAGTTCAAGTGAAATTAATGTAAACATTGCTTATGCTATTAACCATTCTCTGCACATTTCTATTGAAAGAATATTTCATTTTTATTTAACATGTGGTTTATAGGGCTTGGTGTTTTTTTTTTTTTTCTTAGTACTTAATATAATTTCAGATATTACACTTTGGGACTGAATTATGTTGTTTGTAGATATAGTAAGTGTTATTAATAGCAAATCAGATTTATGTGTCAGTTAAAGAATAATGCAGTCTGATATGATTCCAGTAGTCAAGTCCAAAGGCATGAGTCACTTGGAATATTGGTAATCTTAGAATTTCTTCAGCCAGTACTGCTTTCATTGGCTTAACAGGTGTTGAAGATGATACAGTGGTTGCTCTCAGGTCTATTACAAAATGGATCTACCCATGGGATCAGAGCCTATATTTTGGAAAAATTGTGGAATCAGATATGTGAACAGATTAGAAAACGGTAGAAAGATGACTTACCTTGGGGTGATATAGGAGTATTGCATTTGTGTCTACACAATGCCAAAATTACTGGTATTCATCAGAAATAGATCACTTATTGATTTGGATTTAGCCTGATGCCAGACAGCCACCAACATGTTGATTGCTTGATCCAGATGGTTGACATTCTGTAGGAATGTCCCAGGGCATTATACTCTACCTAGAGCATAAATAAGCAGACTTTAAAGACTCAAGTTTTCCTATCAGTTGAACCTCTCCCACCCAGTAAAAAAAAAAAAGGCTTAATTTATATTTAAAACAGAGCTATAACTCTTACATGAATTGTACTCATCTTTCAGTTTAGACAGCTGATATTCCTTATTCATATAACTCCAGGGTAACTGCTCTGTGCTCTGCTTCGTCAGTTCTGGAAAAGACGCAGGACTTCCTTTGGAAAAGTGAAGATGGGACTGTTTCACTGTCATGAATCAGCAATTTTAGTTAAGCCAGTTTTCATGTATTCTTCATGAGATTTGTAACCAATCAACCTCACTGAATCCTACGTGAGAGTCAGGTTGCATATTTGCTGATTGAAGCCTTTGAGACTGTGTTAGATGCCAACAGGCAGAGCAGTGGGAGTGCAGAGGACACACCAATTTAAAGCTGTAGGTAAATTGGACAATAACATTAATTCACATCAGGAATATTCCCAAGTAGTTCACTAATGTTACATGACAAAAACAAGTGAAAGTAAAATCTTTAAGGAGAATGATATTCTAGAGAAAAATCCCTTTGATTTTCACCTGAGAAAAATACAGCCAGAGAAATTAAATATATTGTTTGGAATCATACAGCTATTAGTGGCAGAGTTTGGCCCAGAACACGGGCCTCACAACTTATTGATCGGTATTTGATTGGAGTGAATAACTGTGATTTTTTAATCATATTTTTCTTATATTGAATAGTTTCCTTATGTCGGCCCACCTGTACCTACCCAATTAACTCTACTTATTTTCTGGATGATCTGTCAATGGCTTTAGTCTGGACCTGCAGACAAATCACACATTGTACAATCACACATTGGTTCCATCTTGGACCCCTCACGAATAGCATGGAGTGCTAAGATGGGCCTGTCTTTGACGGCTCAGTTAGCCTCCACCTGCCTAAAGTACAAGTATTTGGAGCCCAGAGAGGTAGGAAAGTCTTCACTTTTCAGCAGGATATCCCTCTGTCTTGGGAGTAGTAGAATTTCCTTGGCACTGACATGCTTCCACATTACCTCCACTCCTTGTGAGCATCTGTTAAATCGATGCTTTGAAAGTGGATGAGTGGATCTTCAGGGAATATGAAACCCTCACCCAAATCTGTCCTCACCAAATGAGGACACACGATGCTGAGATCTTGTGAAAGTTGAGCATATTGGCGTGGAGAGAAGAGGCGTTATCTTTCCTGTTCTTGCCTTACTTGCACAAATTGTTAAGGAATTTATGCAAGCTCATGTGTAATGAACAGTATAGAAGACCTAAACTTGATTTTGCATGTTAAGATCGAGATCTTTTTTTTTTTTGGCAATTTTTAAAAATTGAATTTATTGATGTGACATTAGTTAACAAAACTATACAGGTTTCAAGGGTACAACTCAATAAAACATCATCTGCACACTGCATTATGCACTCATCACCCCAAGAAAAGTCTCTTTTCGCCCTTATTTTTTCCTAATCTGCCTGCCTCCACCAGACATCACACCCTTTCCCTATGGCCATCACCACACTATTTTCTGTGTCTATGTGTTACACGTACATGTGGGGTTTGTTTTTGTGTGTGTGTGTGTATGTGTTTCTTTTTTTAAATTTTGTTTTATTGCTTAAAGTATTACAAAGAGTATTACACATGTCTCCTTTTTTCCCCCTTGACCTTCCCCCGCCTCCCCTATCCCACTCCCAGTGTCTTGTGTCCATTGGTTATGCTTAAATGCATGCATACAAGTTCTTCCGTTGATCTCTTATTTTGAGATACGTTTTTCAAATTGTCATACATCTCACAATTTGTATAGAACTTTGTAAATCCGGAGTGGTTCATTGGCTTTATTTTATTTCTCTTCCTTGTCATCATGATCCAAATACAAGTATTGATAACCATGCATTATGACTAATTAAAAAAAAGTCCCAAAATGGCTTCTAAATGAAAGCTGTAATTTTGTATTGGATTTTTGGTGACATGAGCAAATCACTTGCTCTTTGCCCTATAGATTTTATAATGTCATGAGAGTCTATCAATAAAATTATAACCTACATGTCTTACTGTATAATATATACAGTGGGCAGTGGGGGAGTATGAAAGATTATAGCATGTCTGCCGTATGTGTGTGTGTGTGTGTGCACACGCATTTGCTTTTTCAGTTGAGATTTTCTGTACAATTACTCATGGAAGCTGCAGATGAAGAACAATGGCTGACTCTTACATAGAAATGTTTTTCTTGCTTCTACCTGCTGTGAGTGAAATTGACTAGAATTGTGCCATTCTGATCAATTTCATAAAGCAGCGGACTCTGCACATGGACATCATGGCTGTCCCTTCTACCTAAGCTGCCAGCCTCTGCCCAAGGGGGGAAGGTACTGCCAGAGAGTAGGAGCCTATATTAGAAGGAAGTGAGAAGACCACCTCTGCCCCGGTAAGGAAAGCAGATGTGGGCACACACACACACACACACACACTAAAAGTTATTTATTTAAAAATAAATAAGGTAAAAAAACAAACAAACAAACCAAAAAAACCCACAATGCTTGAAGGCAAAGATTCAGCTATAGGAAAACAGGGATTCCAAAAATTTTATTGAATTTCATAAGGCCTCTCTAAATGGCTGTCTTATCCAGTTGTTCTGAAACAGAGATTTCACATCTTAATTTGAATCTGTGCTCTCCTAATATGTTCTCTTGGGAGCACTGCCTCAGTCCACTTTGTTTTGGTACTTTTGGTTACACATAAACACATAGATACAACAAATCTTTAATAATAAAAACATAATATGCTAATTAGACCAGACGAAGCCGGGGCTGCGAGGGAAGTCTGGGTCCTAGGTGCCTGTCCGTGGCAGAAGGGAGGCCTGAGTCCCGAGTGCCAGAGGGAAGCCCATGCCAGCAGCTGGGGGAAGGAAGGCCTACTCTTACAGGAATTTCATGCATCGGGCCTCTAGTAGATGTGATAACTATGTGAAGATCTAGGATTTCCCCTTAGAAATGGTTTCCATCCCTCCTTGTGGTATCTCTACCTGACGTGTGGGAAGGATTTATGGTGACTTTGTATTCTGATGCCAAGGTTTGATTAACAAAGAGGCTAGACAGGCTCGTTACTTTTTCTTTTTCTTTTTTCACTCATTTTGCCTTAGTTTGGTGCTTACAATAGCACCAACTCCAGCGTGTAGAAAGGGAGCAAGACTGTGGTTTGAGAATTTAAATAGTCAGGGAGGAGTTTATGAGTGTACAGATTTGGCAGGGAAGGGGAGTATCTGTATTTCTTCCATTTCCCTTTTTTAAAATCCCTTATTCATTTTAATATCATCCCAGGGACTGATTTACTGGTAAATTTAATTTCCATACCACTACTACTGGCTGTGTTGTTTACTATTTTTAATCATGATGTTTAAGGACATTCAGATCACCATCACCATAATCATTGTTTAGCAAACACTTATTGAGGACATACTATATATGCAAGGTACTCTCTCAACATTATCATTGAACTAAAAACAGCAAAGTCATTTTTAGCATGTACTTTTAAGAAATTGTTAATATAATAATTGATTTTGGAGGGACTGTACTCTGATTACTCATTTTGAAAAGGGTTATTTTAATTTTTAACTATTTTTTTTAAATACATAATGCCACCATGGTGAACTGATTGAACATTCACATTTGATTATGTGATTGAAACTATGTGGCTTAAAAGTGGAACATGGATCTATACACAGAAATGCATATGAGTATTTTTAATTTTCTGAGCTACTTTAAATAATTGGTTTAATCCAATGGAATAGTAATTTCATCTAATTTTTCCTAATGACTTATAGAAAATTTATAAAGCAGAGGAAGGTAAAACAGAAATTCTACTCAGCAAATCACTGCTAATAATTATAGTTTCTTTTCTTCCTCTCCAACTTTTCTCATTGCCCTCCATTGTATAGTTTTTCCCCATTTCTTCACTGTCACCTGACTCCTGCATATCCCATACCTGTGTACTCCACAATTAAATCTTACTCTCAAGAAAAGCCATTAATGGCATTAAACCACAGATTACTAACTGCCACAGGCAAATAAGATCCTCAGTAGGTTGCAAAGAGTTTCATTTTAAAAATGATAAGCTAATATTTTTTAAAAAACAACAGGAGATTTTTACACTAAGAAAATCTAGATATCTAGACCTGTCACCTTTGGGTCCACATTTCCATCTAGTAACAAGTAGTTTTTCCTGAATAATGAACGCCCTCTGTTGTCTGGGCTTGTGCTCTCCAAGGTACTCTCTTCTCACTGTTACCTGCTACAAGCCCCACTACTCCCTGATACCTACGCAACAATGAGATTCAGTTGCCATTTATTATCAGACTTGCATTGGTTTCTTTCACCTGCTCTTTAGTCACTTGTACAATGGTGTTGGATCCTACATATATTGGAGTTTGTGACCCTTAAATTCACTCACACTAGACTAACAATACTTCATAAAACTTAAAAAAACTCATCTTGCATATATGAATTTTATGAGAAGAGGTATGACTAAATCAAATAAATTATTAGGAAAAATTGTGTAGACGAAAATGAGGGAATAAAAATGAGGGGGAAGAAAACAAGGCATTGTAGAACAATCCTGACACATTTGGTAAAATACAAATTTCAGCTCATGCTAGAAGTGTTCAGAAACCACCCCTGAAAATTTGGGATGTGTTGAGTTAATTGGAAAAGTCTTAGCTCCAGAAAGCCACATATATAATTCAGTTCCTTAAGACAGTGATGTGTTTATGTGAGTGTGTGAGTGTGAGTGTGAGGTGCATGTGCGTGTGTGTGCGTGTGTGTGTGAGGGTTTGATTCAGGTCCACAACCATGGGAATACAAGAACATGACAAAGTTTCCACATTACTCTTGGTGACTCATTGATGTCTACGCTATCTTCTTATGCTGTTGGGGAACACTGCGGTTTTCAGAAATGAAACTAATGATAACTAGTGTTCTTTTGTTGGCTGATAAGTCAAAAGGAGTCCTCCTGGAATGACCCTCTGAGATAAATATTTCTGCCCAAACAAAATTAAATAAAATTCAGAGAGAAGACTATGGGTGGATTTAAGAAAGGAGGGCTCCTGTGAAATACCTGTGGGAAGATAAAAGGCAACAGGATATCCATTTTGGTTAAGGTCCATACTTAGCTGACAGGTCAGGGAAGATGCGTTCAACCATATGGTATACATTTTGTATTTTTCAACAAATTATTTGGTGGCTATAGTTTCAGACACTAAAGTTATTTATGGAGGCTTTGTGATAGCAGCCACTTGAGAAAATTGCTGGCTTCCATTGCTCCATATCAATTACCAATTCCTTTTACATCAGCTTACAAATCATCATGTGCTTTCTTATATTGGAGAACTCTTTATCAACAGTTTGAACTCACGTTACTATTAAAGTAATGATAATTATTTGTTCAAAATCAGGACTTTCAGTTACTAAGACAACTGGGTCTTTTTAGTTTTATATATAATTAATCATGAGACAACCTTTGGTTTTTTCATTGACAATTTACAAACTCATAAAATAAATAAGATGTACCTAATTTCCTAATTTTGATTTTGGTTGACATTGGCTAATAAATCATATAGGTTTCAAGTATACATTTTTATGATATGTGATCTGCATATTGCATTGTCTGCCCACCACCCATAGTATTTTTATAATTGATTTTTTTACATTGACATATATCTTTCTCATCCTGTCTGGTAACTAGATTTGTCTCACAATAATTTACTTGCAATTCCTTAAAGTTAGATTATAATGAGAGGAGTAAGCACCTATCAAGGTTTTCAATAGAATGTAGAGTCCATGGAAGACTTAGTTCCTGACTGAATAATGGAAGCCTAGAAATTAAGGGGATTTTTATGTTGTCCCACTTTGTAAAGTACTTCAGTGCGGTATCATGACTCCTCAAATTAAATGTTATATGGTAATCCCTGGCACGCACAAACATCTTGGCCGTTGCATATACTTATACACTGAGTGGCCAAATTATTATGACCACCCCATCAGTACTTCGTTGGGCCACCTTTTGCCTTCAATGCTGCAGTGATTCTTCTTGGCATTGAAAGGTGATGTGAGGAATCTGACACCATGCCTGAAGAATAGCACTGTCCAGTTCTGTGAGATTTGATGGTTGTGGAACCAGCTGCCTGATGGCTCTTTTAACTTCATCCCACAAATGCTCTTAATTGGATTGAGATCTGGTGATTGTGGGGGCCACCTAAGCAAGGCAAAGTCTCCCACATGTTCTTGAAACCACTCCTGTACAATACGAGAACCGTGGCATGGCTCATTGTCTTGTTGGAAGAAGCCATCTCCATTGGGATACGCCATCAACATGATAGGATGAACCTGATCAGCAACGATACTTAGGTATGTTGTGCTATTCAGATGTTTATAATGGTCTGGCCCTCTAGCAACTTCAGAGTGAAATTGTAGCTAATTTGCCTACAAACGTCAGGTGGTCATAATAATCTGGCCACTCAGTGTATCGTTTATTACCGTGGAACCACCCTGCCGCCAAGGGCCAGAACCTATTAAAAGTGGGAAGTATAGCAATCACTGGAAAACAGTAAGTGATTATAATACTCTGGTCAGTGTTGTAAAGCTTAGTAGAGATCTTAAACTATCAATCGTGGCAACCTGCCAACGTAGACTTGACTCAGGTTCTGAGAATGTGCTTCAGGGATGTGTGATATTTTGTGTGTTTATTTGTCTGTGTTTTCTCCTGGGTAAGGATTTACAGCTGCCGTCAGGTTGTCAAGTTGTTAGGGACACACAGAAAAAGTCAGCCACTAACTGGGAGTCTGCATTCCCAGCCACGCAGCTGGCACCCGGCACACTGGGAAATGCTCTGCTCTGGGGTTTAGAGGGACAAAACAGGACACAGGGGCCTGCCTACATGGCTAAAGGACTCGGTCATCTGGCTGGAGACCTGGATGACATAACTTCAGGGGGACGAAGCCCTTTCCTCACTGATCTATATCTAGTTCTCTTGTAGAGGAATGACCCGGCCAAGCTTTTCCCCCAAATATTTTTCAGGTTCTACTATTACAAGCAGTAGTTGACAGGGTGACACTTGATAGCAGTATCAGGAAAACCATTTATTAAATGAAAAATACCTTGGAGCATCAGGCTGCTTCCAACGCTCAAGTTGGACTCCATAAAATTACATTTTAAAAATGTTTATAGAAAAAATTGCGTGTTTATTGAAGAAACTTCAGAAATTAGTTACCTCCTCGTTCCCTTGGACAACACAAGGAATTTCTACCATGGAGAAATAACCAGTCTTAATATTTTGCTTCATTAATCCAGATATGGGTATATTTTATATCTATAGCTATCTATATAGGTATAGGGCTATGGCTATATAGTTATTTGATCTCACCATGCATGATAATTTTAAACTGCCTTTTATCATTTAACATATTGCAAAAATTTTAAGCCATTGAAGATTTTTCAACATACTTGTTCAATATCTTGAGAATATTTCATGTATTTTTCTAAAGCTTATCAGAGAGGCAGTGAATATTAATTTAGGAATATATTTGTTCACATCTTAGTCAAATTGGGTCACCGAAGAAAATTTCTAAGTCTTTGGACAGGTATTGGCCCAGGCGTTCTCTAGAAATCATAACAGTTTACACTCCCAGCAAACATGCACTGTGCTTTTGGACTCCTGATGAAAGATGAAGTAAAAATACACTAATTAAAAAAAATAGGTGGGGGGTGGAGTCTATAGTCTCTTAAGGCTGGTAGACCTATATCCTCAGTTGTAGTGTTTAAAGAAAGGGTGACCATTTTATTTAATTATCTCTATTTCACAAAAGAATGCAGGCATCTGTAGTGTAGTGGTGTGTTCATTGATGCCAAGTAAAAGTGCTCTGTTTGTAGTGTTCACATGACCATAATCTTCATTTTTCATGGTTAAATATCATCAGACTTGTCAAAGCATGCTTTCCCCTTTCAAAGTTTCTCCTATCAAACTTGAAAGTTTTCAAAGCTTTCTTCCACTTAGTTGTGTTTTCAGAAGTGTTTGAAATCACACTTAAAGAAAATTAAAAGAAAAAATGAATTTTCTTTGCAGAAAAGGTCATTTGAATTTGAATTCCAAAGCATTTATTTTGGGACTTACAGCAATTAATAGCAAACCTATATCCTCCCAATTGGAATGTGCTTATAAGCTTGAAAAACATCGGTTTTATTGGACATATCATTAAGGAATTAATGTTTTCATAAAAATTATGAAATTTATATGGCTGACTAGAAATCAAATAAAATTTTATCAGTGACTTGTCATCTAAATAAAGCAGTGAAAGGGGGAACTATGAAGACTTGCTGCAGAGGCAATGTATTGCAGTGAGAAGGATGTATTGAGTTATCTTGCCAAGATTCAGATTCCAACTCCAACCATCATTGGCTTTGGGCAAGCTACTTTTCCTCTCCCTGCTTTGATATTCTTATTGGTGAGATGGGGGTGGTATTACTTCCAGGGTGACCAACTGTTCTGGGTTGCCTAGGACATTCCTGATTTTAGCACTGAAAGTTTAGAATCTGGGAAAAGCTCTCCCTGAGACAAAATTTTTGAGGATGGTTGTGTGTGAACAATTGAATGGAAAGTGCAAAACTCATGCAGCTCACCCCCCAAAAAGGGGCTGAGAACCACATCGTTTTTAGTTTCAAATGTATCCAGCAGGGACTATCTGCCTTCCATAGTTGTTACTCTCCCCACCCCTCATCGCTGATATTGGCAGTCAGTCATGAACTAAATGCGATAGTGTTTAAAACAGTTGGACCCTGGCTGAACTATAGTAAGCTTTCAGATTAGCTTTTACTGTTATGATATTAAGGTCCATGCTATTCCTTGGTGGTGCTGAATAATCTTAAAATCAGAAACAACACGTGTAGCACTGTAGTTCCTTGGAGTGGTAGAGATTCCAGCCCCCAGGGATGGTCAGTACAATGTCCCGCCATCACAGGGAGCCCACCAGCCCCTCCCATTCTGCCTTTCAGCAGAGATGCTCTGTCCCTTCCAAATGTTTAGCAGTAGACATTCCTCTCAGTCTGGGCTCCTGACTCCTGCTACTGTTTTTTTTTTAAATATATTTTATTGATTTTTTACAGAGAAGAAAGGAGAGTGATAGAGAGTTAGAAACATCGATGAGAGAGAAACATCGATCAGCTGCCTCCTGCACACCTCCTACTAAAGATGTGCCCGCAACCAAGGTACATGCCCTTGACCGAAATCGAACCCGGGACCCTTCAGTCTGCAGCCGGACGCTCTATCCCCTGAGCCCAACCGGTTAGGGCCTCCTGCTACTGTTAATGAAAGTTACACATGTGTGATCAGCAGGATGGGAAAGCCTGTATTCCACGGTGAGCAAAGAGCCATGGCCCCGAAAATCTTCCTAAACTTCAGACCTGAAGAGAGCAGGGCAGGGAATTGCTGCTTTCTCTTTGTATTATCTTCTTCAATTTCCTTTTAATTGGAGCCAGGAACCTAGATTCTTGTAACTTTAGGGGGATGAACAATATAAATGAAGATCTGGATGCTTTCCAGGAAGGGCTGAGCTCAAGGATCTCTCTCTCTCTCTCTCTCTCTCTCTCTCTCTCTCTCTCTCTCTCTTTCTCTCAACACCTTTCTGGCTATTGATAAATCACATGCAGTTGCCTAATGAGTCCATATTTGCTTCTGAGGTTTCACATTTGCAAACTGCACTGCTGAGAAAGTAAGTGAAGTGTTCACCCACCACTGGTGTGAGCTGACTGGTTTCATGTACAGGACAGATACACACTAGAATAGTGAAAACTCTAAACCAGTAACACAAAACCTTCAAATACAGTATCTTACTTGTTCAGGACAATCATTTCTTACCAAGAATTCTTTTTAATGTATAAGACTTCAATTTTGTTTAAGAACTAGTAAACTATAGCAGTTTGACAGCCATTCACACTGAATTCTGTGCATTAAACCAACAGCATTCTTTTCCACAAACATTCATTGTTAGGACAATGCTCTCAGACAGAATTTATGAGAAATGGAATTATGTTACCAAGGAGATAGCATTTACTATAATGAAGAGTAGATCCTAGAAAATGGCCCCTTTTACAGCAGCTCAGAGCAGAGCCACAAAAGCAATTGATTGGTCTTGGCATTTAGTCTTATATCAGCTGTGTCATCCATAGCTTCAGGACTGAGAACACTAATCTAAAGTGACATTTCTGTTCTGGCGGGCTTTTCTGCCCTGATGAAAGCAATTACTTCATCCCTAAATGATAATTTGCAGGAGTTTCAACCACTTTAATTGATAATTTTTTTTTGTTCTGAGTTCAATTGTGAAGTGATTAGCTGATTTGGTAAATAGAAATTTAAGGTGTGAAATATACAAGTTGCTCCAAGGTAAAGTGCTATTTGTGGGGTGGAGAGAAATTACTTGATAAAGCAGCAATTTTTCCATTATTACGGAACTGCCAGTGGTATGGCTTAAAGTTCTGGGGGAAAATGAAGAACAAAACACTTTGATTCATGAGGTTTTTGGCAGACACCAAAGCATGCAATGAATAGTTTGGTCTTGCTGTGGTTCATCTGAGGGTTATTTGAGTCAAGGTGACCATTGGTTGAAAAGGATTGTGCAGACTTCTCAGCTTTTCTTATTACTATTCCAATGACTCATTCTGGAATTAAATCCTTTTATTTAAAGTATTAAGAATAAAAATGCTCATTGGCTAAAACCAATTAATTTAATTATTAAGTTCAAACGTACACAAGGCATTTTCTGAACTTGAGGAAAGGCATTCAGTTAAATGGCTTTAATTAGTCTTTTGATCTATTTACCAAAAGTAAAAAAATGGGTCATGATTATTCAGTCAGAATATATTTTTAAAAAATTTAATGCATCTTCATTTTAATACTTTATCCAATGTTAGCAGTTGCAGTTGTTTTTTTGACATTTTTAAGCAATCAATTTCATGATATTTTCTTACATGGGGAAAAATAATGGTCATTTCACATGTTAAATGAGAAAAATAAAGCAAGAATGAAGGTCAAACTGATTTAGCACATCAAACAGTCTTTGTCAGCCAAGCTTAATATATCCTGAGTTTGTGGAACAAATGAAATTTTGCTGCTATGTTACACTTTGCTTCCAAACAACCATTACAACTGGTTTTATATATTGTGTGAGCATCAGACCATCAAACAGTGCATCTTTACTGACGTGTTGCTGCAGCGATGATCTACGGCAGCAATCTGCCATTTATATAAGGGCAAAATGTGCATCTATATTTAGTTGTGAAATTGGCCTATTATACTCTTGATGTTTACAGAGGCTAACATAAATTAATGATGACAGCTATGAGCAGTGCATTAGTTAAGCAGGAGGGTTCTTACCTTGAACTTGAAGGTTCCAGTTTTAACTTCCAATGTATAGTATACTGCTTTCTTCACACATTAAAGGAAAGTTTCTGAAATGATTACCTTTTCTTGGAGCATCTTAAAGACTTCAATTTGTGAGCTATGTTGTGCATAATCCTACCAGGTAATAGTTGTTTATGCATTTCTCAATTATAACACATTATAAGAAAGCTCATATTTATAATCACAGGGAAAATAATCCTGAAAGATTCTTTTTCTTTGTAGTAGGCTGATTTGATTGACTTTGAACTCTATATGATGTTAATGTGTGGAGGGCTATTTTATTGAAATTAATGAAGGAAAAGCAAGCAGTGCATATAGAATCTTCATCTTTTCTCTGGGAAACCTCCTCATTCAGCTCATGTCAGGGCAGGTGTAGGTACTGGATGGAGTACCTATAGATTTCACTGTTAACTATGACCAGAGATCTGACAAGTGTGCAGGTGTTCAAAGGTTCATGAGTTAAAATGCTGAAGCCTTTGATGAATTTTTGATGGCTGCATTTTTAATACAGGTCGACCTTCTTCCTTTGAGGCTGCATGCCAGATTAATTGATAAATAGTAGAAGTCTGTAGTGCTGGGTTCTCCTAAGCAAACAAGTAGGAAAAATCCATAAAACCTGCCTGTCTGGCTCCCTAGCAGTACTTTTAAAAGGTAAAATTTAAAGTGGTT
Organism: Myotis nattereri; assembly: GCF_964212035.1. NCBI lineage: Eukaryota > Metazoa > Chordata > Mammalia > Chiroptera > Vespertilionidae > Myotis > Myotis nattereri. Next base: position 87,453,164 of record NC_138075.1, read on the forward strand.
CTGACCCTACCTTTCCTTTTCCTGATAGTTAGATGCCTCAAACCTGCCATGTTCTTTAATAAGGACTAGTTATTGTATTCTAAAAGTTTACATGTCAGTGTTAAAATTGAGGCTTAGAGGATTTTCGTGTAGAGATAGTGTGTATCTATCAATTACGTCTATATTAGAAGCAGTCCCACAAATATAAGTTATAAAAATGATAAATCTGATTGTGAAGACATCATATGAGAGGAAGAACCATTAAGTTGTTTCTCTGTGATAAATATTATTTTCCCTTTATCATGTTCTGTAGATCTCAGCTATATTATTTCCATAATTATCATAACCACTTCTGTAAAGAAAGAAACCAAAGTAATCAATTTTGCAAAGCTAAATTTGACAAGCCACAAAGGATAGCCTACCTCTCTTAATGTAATGACTCAGCAAGTACAAAGTTGTCTTTTTTTTTTTTCCATCCTGGACAAGTAGCATCCTTATCCAGTACTATGGCAGCTTCAGAGAGATTGCAAACTGTGGGTCAATTTCATAATATTGGTTTGGTGATTGTGACTGTACCTGTTTAACTTTTTATACCTTAAAAAATGTTTTGCTAATTTCAGCACAAGCACTATTTCATGACAGCCTTGCTCCCAGTGTGGAGACCTAAGCAGCAAATGCTGCTTGCTGCATTCCCATACTTTCCCATCAACAGAAGTGCTGTGTGAGCTCTCCATGGTCCTGGGGTTGTTGCCTTGCCTACCAACAAGGAGAACTTTAAGATTTGTGATGTTTTGGAAGATATTTTGAAAGATTATCTTTCCACTAGGAGTATGCATATACCCTTTCTACATAATAATTGTCATTGCAGATTTGAAGTCTTCCATAGAAGTCACAAGCTTTTGGACTTAGCACCTGTTTGAATATTAATTTTTATGTATAAACAAAATTTCTTGTTTTGCAACTGAATGCCAGTTTTTTCAACTTTAGCAAACTGAAAAATGACCACCTTTCCTAGAAGAGATAATCATTTATTTATTTTTAAATCTGTTATTAAGGAAACATTTTTTTATTTGAACAACTCATTAAGTGCAGCTTCAGTATACAACATATAGACTATAGGCATAAAGAGGACTAGGATGAAAAATCAAAACCTCTGCAATAACAGAATTTTACTTCACTTAGGAACCTAATGTTATATGTCAGAACCAGTGACTAGGAATCATATTGGAGAGAGCAGAGTGTGCATTATAAATGAACATTGTCGACCTCAAAGCATAGAAGTATCAGTGTGAGATGAGCTAAGATTTTTTTGTTAAACACATCTTATATAGTGTTACTATGTGCCAGGCACAATTGTAAATGTTTTGCAACAAATAACTTTAATTCCAATAATAATCTTAGGAAGCAGATAGCATTATCATCCCATTTCACAGGTGAAAATAACTGAGACAAAATAAGTTAAGTAATTTTATCATATTTACATAATTAGAAAGTTATAGAGCCAGGATTTAAATACAGGAAGTTGGCTCCACAGTCCATGCACTTAACGTCTACCTTCTGCTGGCATGGAAGACACTGAAAAAGGTGTCAGACAGAACTTGATAATAATCACTATTAGAACACGTAGGACTTTAAAAAAAATAGGCAGTTTTAATGTTGTCACCAAGCAGAAGTTAGGCCTCTGACTTTATTTTCCTTGGTTTGACTTTTACTGTCGCTACATGGGAAATTAAATTTACTAAAGTGAAGGTCATACATAAGTGGCAGTAGAGAAAGGAGTCTGAGAGGACAATGAGGAAAGCAAACAGGTATTCAGAATTATAGAAAATGTAGTCAAACATAGTAGATAAGAAGCTTGGTTAAAAAATTTATAAAGAATTATGGAGAAATAGGGTGGTAATCAGATGTGGTACTAGGATTAAAACAGTTGGGCTTTTTTTCCTCATATAAGTTTTTACATTTATTATAATGAGTTACTGCTTATGTAATATTTACAACATGGTAGACATTTAGCAATTTGCACAGATTAGCTCAGTTATTCCTCTCAGGAATATTATGAAGAGGATACTATTAAAATGTCCATTTTCCAGATGAGGAAATTGAGGCCTAAAATGTTTGAGAGGCCTACCCAAGGTTGCCCAGCGAGAAACTGTCTGGTGATGTGAAGGTCCACGATCTGGCTACAGAGCTTCCACTCCAAGTTTAAGGATGGGTTGACTTTACTTTGGGCATTTCTGAGCTTTCCAATTTCTTAAAATTCTTCTCTCTGTTGTGAAATTCTAAAGTGGACTTTACCACATTTAGAATTCATAAACTATCTTAATTGTTAAAATCTAGAACTGTCCAAGATGTTTACTACTTTATAGTTAACTCTCAGGGGATTTGCCAAAAATGCCCTATTTGTCATCCTCATTTTATAAAATGATAAAATTAAGGCTCAACTTTGTGACTTAGAATCATAATGGTCGCAAATGCCCAACATGTGTCTTTAACTCCTTCACCAGGAGTCTTTGCACAAAATACACAACTTGCCAAAGGGATTTAAGAGTCATAAAAGGATTTAAAAAAATCACTTTTCATTTAATGTGCACTGTCATTACTAGTAAAAGTTTATGATTGCTTGTTATCTGTGCATAAGGTATAGCTTTAGAAACTTGTACAAATTCTTTCAAGGTGTTGAGAAGAAACATAGATTAAATAATATTATTGAAACCAGAGATACTTGTTTGTGATAAATGAATTCTGGCAACATCAATGACAAGAAGAAGGGGAAAATTTAACTTAATAAGGCTTAGGAGAAATTCAAGATACTAGATCATTACCCTTTTAGTTGGGGAGGTGGGGTCCCTAAGGATAATCTGAAACTCATTTACTATCTTCCCCCAAATATATATATATATACATACAACTTCATATAGGACTTCCAACTTTTATTTGTCTCTAGCTCCACATATCTACATATCTACAATGTCTCCCTTTTGAAGTGGCTGTTGATTTTTTGGTTTTTAGTTGGTGGTAGTGCTGGTGATGTTGATAATAACCTCATCTAAGAGCGCTGGCATTTTGATTTGCTGAGGAATAAGGTAGTCTGTTCTTCCTACATGAGCATCTGCAGTGGGGAGTTTTGGCCCAGGGAGTACTTTTAGTGACTCTGAAGCCTAATCATATTTTAAATGGCAGAGATCAAACATTTTGCTCATGTACAAATAAGCCATCCTTTCTTTAGTATTCTATAAATACTTTTTTGGTTTAGAACAGAATGTATAAATACTAAGTTTATTTTAGGTTTTAATGTGGTCCTTAATTCAATTTGAGAATTGCTTATAAATAGGCTCTACTTCACAAAAGCAGAAACAAAGATTAATCCTCAATCTGTGTTGTTGTCTTAAGGTCCTTAGCTTCATCTATTTTTGTCAGCATCTCTATAACTTCTATAATCCTTTGACTATATTTTATTGCTGTTACCCTCAAAACCAATTACTTCTTATTACAGACACAGTGCTATCATTCTGAAAGTCTTCTGAACTATGGTGTCTGCATAATGATGTGATGTGGGAGTCATGGAAACCCTTTGTTACTGAGTTTATGGCCAAGAAGATTGCTCCAGTGGGGTAACTGTGTGTGCTAGGGTGAAAAAGGAGGGGAGGGGGGCAGAAAGACACAGAAGGTGGAGCAGGAACACATAGAGTGAGTTGTGCTCTGTGCTGTTTCAGAACAGTCAGGTGTCAGGGCAGTATTGAGCAGAATGCCAAAAGGCGTTCCCGTCCACATATTCCCCTTCCCCTCAGCTAGGCTTTGGAGCCCATTGGGTTGCTTCCTGTGATCTTGAGCTTTCCTTCCCATAGGATTATTTTTTTCTTTAGTTTATTGATAAGCTTATGCATTTATATCAATTTCAGAGTAATTGTCTGATCCCCTCGTTGCTTCGGGTGAATAGAGAAATTCCAGCATGAATATCAGTAATATTAATTAGATAACAAATGAGTCCATTTGTGATCATTTGAGTGACATGTCTAAAGGAAAATCATATATATCATCCACTAAAACCACCTTCAAAAGCGGTCTCCCAAATTATTCCCCAGTTATAAAAATGCATCCCTGCTCCATTCTTGACCAAATGACATATTTTAATGGACTTGTAATTTTTAGAACTTTAATTAGCGAACACAAAATTAAAACATAACATAAAATTTGAAATGCCATGTAAAAGTTTAGTTTTTGTTCTTTAGAAATAGAAAAACCAGAGCTCTGGCAACACCAGGCCTGCCTGCCACCAAAGCGGTAGTTAGCTGGAAGTGTGTGTGCCGCCCTTTGCCTGCGCTACTGTCCTCCAGGCCTCTTCACTCGTTGCTGTTCCCTGCCTTAACCCTGTGAGCCCTTGAGTTTCCAACCTCTGCTGCAGAGCTCCGTCATAGTCACTTATTGGACTAAAAAAAAGTTGTGCGTTCAGCCCACCTTCTGGAGTAGTATTCAATTACAAGTATATAAAGAGGACAGAGCACTGAACTTGAACCACGGCACTCCATAAGGGGTAGAGGAACATGTGAAAAGAGAATTTTTTGGCACAGATGACTTAAATGGTGTTAGGTAGATTGCTTGTATGATAGAGAGGGATATGTCTCATTCTTTTATCTTAAGATGTTAACCTGGATCTTGGTTAGATTTATACTTGGTCATATTTTAAGGCTCCTCTCACTTTATTTACGTAACTAGAGGCCCAATGCACAAAATACATGCAAGAGTAGCCCTTCGCAGCCCTGGCAGCTGCCTCGATCCTGTGGCTGCAGCCCTGGCTTCGTTCGGAAGGTCATCCGGAAGGACATCCGGTCTAATTAGCATATTACACTTTTATTATTATAGATTTTCAATAAGCCAAAATTGATCATTTATAGAATTGAATGGAGGCCAGCTAAGATATTGGGATATAAATGGCAAAACAAGTCTTTTCCTTGTAAATTAAGGAGGTTTCTGCCTGAGTTACCACGTGAGATATGAAGAGACAAAGGTTTGTCACCTAAGACTGCTGAGACTGAGAATGATAGCAGTAACTTGTCCAGTTCTGAGAAATATATTAGTTAGCTAATTCAGAATATTTTATTAATAGAGTAAACATGAAATAATTTGGGATATTAGACCAGAACATTATGGCATTACTTAAATTACATAGATATTTAGTAAGACAGTTTGGGTGTCTACCCTGAATACAATGTTTACACCAGGAACAATATAAGGTATACACTAATGTGACCTGGAATGTTATTGTCCATATTCTACTAGTAGGGATGGGAGCCACAACTTTAAACTCACTTTGATTTATTCCTCTGGTCTCACTTCCTTCCTTGTTTCTCATTCTCACTATTTTATAAGGGAAAACCAGCATGCTCGACTCAAAAATTTAAAATGTCCTCGGAGTTCAATAAAATGGATACCTATAAATGATTTTAATAGTATCTGGATACTGTAAATATTGCCCAATTACCTATCTCTGGTGTCTGATCTTGAGTTTATTTCTTGTCAGACACAAAACAGAGCAATTCAGAGTAGGTAGAATTTTTCTGTCAGCTGCTCAGAGGCAACTTCAGTGGTGCCAAGCTTCTGCCCTCAGCAATGTGAGCAAACTTCAAACAGAAATGCACATGAATAGTTAAAGAAAAATGCTGGATCCCACCTGTTGCCTCTTCTGTGAAGTAATATGTCTATAATGTTTATAAATTTTAATAACTCAGACAGGGCTTTTTGTCTTTCAACATTAAATTTATATTATCATAAAGTTTGACTTTTCTGGGCAATGTGTTTTATCCTCTAGTAATTTAGGGAATCTATCCATTCGTTAGTGTATGTCCATTGATAAAAGAATGAAAGTATTCTCTTATCAACAAATTACCAGCACATTTATAAAGTTACATGGACATCTTCCTCTTCAATAGGATGTTTTCTTTATCTGACTGAGGTCTTGATCCGTACTGAGCGCTGGAAGAACATCAACATTTTCTTTGTTGATTCTGTGAATTGCTTTTGTTTTTTCCTTTTCCTCTGAGATGATAACTGCAATAATGGTTTTGAATGCATCCTTTTGATGGCATATAATCCCATAAGAATAATAGGTAAATGGACAAAGCCAAGCTTGAGAATAGATATGATAGATATCTGAGAATAGGTATCTACAAGCTCAATCTTTTAAATTGCTTATAGCTGAAGAGATCAAGTATCACCTGTAAATCCTATGTTTCAGAAACAAGGAATGTATGTTACTGCATGGTCAATTGAGGGGAAAACCCCTACCAAGCAAATGCTTTTTACTCATTGCACTTGAGTTCATAGCATATAAGTCCAGAAGTAAAATTTATGATTTTAGTGGACATTGTCTGGAACGTATTTTACCATGACCCATGGGATTTTGAAGAAGATTTTGGTAGCTTTTTGCTGGGAAAGGGGAAGTAAAAAGAAAGCAGTTTCTATCTGATGAGAAAATCATATGTTCTAAACAATACTTTGTCACTTCTTTGGTTTCAGTTTACAAGCATTGAGAAAGGAGAAATCCCGAGATGCTGCACGCTCCCGCCGGGGAAAAGAAAATTTTGAGTTCTATGAATTGGCCAAGTTATTGCCTCTTCCTGCAGCCATCACGAGCCAGCTGGACAAGGCGTCCATCATTCGACTTACAATTAGCTATCTGAAAATGAGGGACTTTGCTAACCAGGGGGACCCTCCATGGAACTTGCGAATGGAAGGCCCACCCCCAAACACATCTGTAAAAGGTAAGTTTTAAGCCTCTGGTCATTGTGGCATATTGTGGTCTGTAGCTGTCTTTAAGATGAAATGTTTACCATCATCCTTTCTTCTTTTCCTGCATATCAAATCCTTTAAAGGGATACAAATGTGGAAATCTGAACTCTGCATGAGAAAGACACCATGCGAAGGTGAAATGAACCTCTTCTATTTCTATTTTCTTTTCAAAAAAAATTTGTCAGCCTAAAGTATTCTATCACTTTATATAAGGTTTCGGAGAAATGGGAATGAAATGACTTACATTAAAGTGCTTCCTGGGTTTAATATAAGTTATGTTAATACATGAAAATTTTTATTGCTGGGTGGAGTATGAGAATATTGCTAAAGGGTGGAGCTAATATTTTCTGTCTTTAGTCACCAAAGAAAAGAAGTAAACAGAGTTCAACTGTAGCAGGCATTTTGAGCAATGATTTTATTGATTAATAAAAAAATACAAGAAACGTATTAATGTTTCAAGTCTCTATACATATTGCCTAGAAGTTGCAAATATAAACATGTACTTGTCCTCCAAATCTTGGTGCAGTTACCCTTAAATCATTATTTTAAAATCTTAGGCCTTCTTCACTCTGGAAATTAAGAGAGGTATTTCTTGTGTGCTCCTGTAACTCCTAAACATGTATGGCATTTCCGGTAATTCAGTATGTATGCATATGTTTTTCAGTGCATGTGCGGTGTTGGTCATTGATTTTTCTAACTTTAAGGGCGTGTCATTCAATAGGACTTTACGGATCTCCTAGTTTCTTGTGCCTGACGTAGTTTCTAGACCCTTGATGAGTGTGGGATAAAACTGGACATTTGGCAGAATTTCAGGCAACCTTCGCTCAGGGAGGAATCAGGTTCTTTAGTTAGTGGTGACACCTTGACAGCTACCTTTGGAGAGGGTCCGCGTTCTTGGCTGTTGTAGGCAAGGGGACAGTGGGGAGTGTAACCCTTAGAGGACTTACATTAAAATGAGGGTCAGAAGCAGTGTTGTTTATAGTCCTGTGCTCAGAGGTGTGATCATCTTTGTGCATGTGCATGTCTCAGTCCGTTCCTCTTTCTGCCATTGCTACTTAGGGTTTGTGTTTCCTATGCTTAGGAGAGAAGGACAATTAGAGTTTAAATTGCAGCGTGTTATTTTCCTCTAGAGCAGGGGTTGGCAAACATGCTCTGTAAAGGGCCCTATAGTACATATTTTAGACATTGGGGATTAACTCAACTCTGCCATTGCAGCATGAATTCAGCCATAGACAACAGGGCGTGGCTGTGGCCTATGAAACTGTGCTTACAACGCAGGCAGCTGCCACCCGATTGGCTCACAAGCCGTAGTTCCCAGACTCCGGCTCTAGACTGTAAGACTGACGTTCAAAGCTTGAACAGAACATACAATACAATAGCTCTCAAGGGCAAGATGTGAGGTTAAGACAGCAGAGTACAAACCAGCCAAGGCACATCTATGCTGTCCTTTCACAGCCCTCTGACCTGAGAATGTAGGTGTCAACTTGGCCACACAACAGTCCATGTTCCAGAGGCTAAAGTTGTAGGGAATTTTCCCAGGCTAAAGACCAGGGATATAGTAATGCTGGTAAGTATTTACTGTATCCTTAGTCAGTAGGTTGTCTTCATGTTTATTCCAAATCATGCAAGATGGAAGGATAAGTGCAAAAGCTTATATATCACACAATGTACAAAATGTTATTATTAAATTTTAAATATGTTGCTTGAGGGACTGGACTTATATTAAGTTGTTTAGGATAATCATCTTTTCCTTTATTTCCATTTTTCTTTGAAGTAGTTTATAGGGTTTTTTTGTGGTGGCAGTAGCTACCAAAGCAGAAAAATCCAATGGTTCCCTTGTCTGTCCATTCTTCTATTTTGTGATAGCCCTGCTTACTCTTGGAATCATGGCCTTTTAGAGATTCAGAATTATAGGGCACATAGAACCGTGCCTTCATTTTACAGGTGAGGGGAATGATGTAGAAAGGGTTTACAGTTGAGTGTTCACAGATATAAAACTAGAATTCCTTTTTTTTTTTTTTTTTTGCCTTTCTGTCTAAGTGTTCTTCTATCACATCACATTCATTTCCAAAGATGATACTTAATTTGTATCACCATCTTCAAAAATTCCAGGTGAGAATTCTCTCAGTTTCAGAGTGTGACTAATTCATTTGGGCTTTGTTGCCTTCAATCAACTCAGCTCTCTCACTACTTATTGTGATAAAGATGGGGGGGGGGGGCGAGCAGACATGGTCTCTGCCCTCATGGGTTTCAGTCTGTGGAATGGCGATGTCAGTGAGAAAAACAAGGAGGCTGGGTTGGATGTTTAGGAGCCTGGAAGGAGATCACAGATTTTATTATTGTAAACTTTCCATCGGCTTTTGGCAGAGAATCCATGTTGTAACATGTTGTTCCCACTATTAGTAAACCGGTGAGAGGCTAAAGCTGTAGTTGTGAGTATAGTGGCTCTGTACTACTTACCCCGATTCTCAGAAGTTGGGAGGAATGCAAAATGCAATGGACACTTTCTATAAACGGGTACACAGTATATGTATATGTTATTGCTTTACTCTAGTTCTTTAATGCAAACCTGCTACTCATACTGATCAAAGATTCATGGAACCACATCAAAGAAACTCGTTTTAATTTATTAAGTCTTCTATGTTGTGCCCTTGAAGAAGTTCATATGGATAAACCAGCTTATATAAATAGCCTGTAGCATCCTGGGAAGTGCAGTTCATAATCCAACAATAAAACAATACACAGTATACTTGGTGCTTCTCCAAGCAGTCTCCTGAGTAAACCTAAAGGCATTTGGAAATTTATACGAGAAGGACTTACACATCGTAGGCAACATTTTAAAAAATGTGGTGAGTTATCCATGTTAATAATTAAATTTTAGAGCTTAAATTTATCACCCCAACTATATAGACATTTAATCATTTTAATTTACTGCTTCAGAAAGGTCCTTCACTCTGCCCTGTATTCATCTCATCTTTTCTTAAAAGTCTATCAAGGTTGATGAGTTGGTTTTGTGATGCCCATTGTGTACAGATTATTTACAAGTTATGCTTGCAGAAAGAACACCCAGGTGACAGTGTGTAATATGTCCTGAGTCAATTACTTCGTGGAAATGATATGTTAAGCAATTGGAAGGTAACAGATAGTTTTTTCCCTTATTTTAGAAATATCTGTATTGCTATAATACAGATCAAATCTACAATGAATATAATGCATTATTCAAGAAATGACCAGGCATTCTCAGCAGTGTTTCAGCTAAATAACTGATGATTGTAACCTTTAAAGAAATCTCATTGTGGTGACTGTTGGTAAATCACTTCCCCATTCATAGTAATCTCTATTTAGAGGCTATCTGGAAACCATTATATCTTTTATTAATCTTAAAAGCAATAGCTGCTGATTTGACATTTGCTAAAACTAGATAAATTTTTCGTCTTTCTAATATCTCAGACTTCAGTCAATTTTTGGAGTCTATCTGCTGCAACTCTATCAATCCAGGAATATTTACCACTCTAGGCATACGTTTTATTTTAATTTCAACATTGAAGCTTTTGAACAGTTTGCCTATGTGTGTGACAGGCAACAGTGCTAAAATACTGTCTGTAAAATACAAGACATTTTTAGCTTTTGGAAGGAAACAGTTGCAAAATATGCAAGACAGTTGGTGCTTAAAATCACCTGAGCACATTAGGAAAGCGCTTTACTATTTCCATAGAATTTCTCTTCCCTATTTTCAGGCATGTATTTTGAATTAACTGGTAGATTTTTTCTGTAGTTTTTATTTAAGCAACACATGATCTCTCCTTAGCCAAAGACTAGGCTGTTACTTAAGCAATGATTTTTAATGGGTCTCTTAGCAATAGTCATGGAGGGTAAGTGAAGATAGGACATTCTTCAGAATAACACTAAATTACTGTAATGGTTGTCCCAAACTTAGATAGCATTTTTTTAAAAATGGTTCTGCTTCCATAGAAGGTAGAGATTCCAAGATTATCCAAGTTGGAGGTCTTCTTGGTCTCAGAAGCTCCAGGGTCTTCCAGCCTCTGTTATGGCATTTTACTGTGTGCATTTATGTCTGCCGGGTGACATTCGTGTTTGAGAGCAAGTATCATATTCCTTATTGTCTCAGAGAGAAGGCGGGTCCGGGTGGGTGGTAGGAAGAGATTAACCAAAGAACTTGTGTGCATATATGCTAACCATGGACACAGACAATAGTGTGGTGAAGGCCTGGGGTGGGGGCAGGAGCAGGATAGAAGGGGTCAGTGAGGGGGGGGGAGGGTACATATGTAATAGTTTCAACAATAAAGACTTTTTTAAAAGAAAGAAAACGTGAAATGAAGGTCTTGGACTCAGAACATGGCATGATGTCAGCTTGTGTGATTCTTTTTGTTGTTGTTGTTACGCAGGCAAATGGTAGAGCTCAGGATGAACCCTTGGTTCTGAACAGAAGTTCCCTGTAGGGCGAGGGGAGTAGGACCGGGGGTGGAGACTTGCTTCTTTCTTGGTTCCTGTTCTCACCGCTGCCACTCTCAGTACACAGAGGGCCTGCCTCTCTGCTCTAGTCTTCAGTTCCTTTTGCCTCCATCCAAGGTCAGTGGTGGCCCCAAATGGAAATGGAAGAATCCAAAATCTGAGCTGCCGGTGTTCCTTTCTGCTTGTTCCGGTGGCCAGTGCCAGGCGCTAGCATCTATGGAAACATGACGTAATATAACTGCCTTTTTAAAGGTTTGCTTACGAGAAAGGTTTTTTCAGATCTTTCTAGTGAAGTTATGCCTCCTGGAAGAAGTTAATTAGGAACTCACCGCTTACTTTTATTGTACATCGTGTTTGAACAAGCAATGCTTACAGCACCACATGTTCATGGGATCGTCGTTTCTGACACGGGGCAGGAAGGGCTTTCTGACAAATGTGGGTCTTAAGGCTGGCAGAGTGTCTGAGACTCTAATTCTGGAAGTTTCACCTTTTATCAGCAAAACCTTTGATTTCTACAAAGGGATACAGTAGTCCACCTTCAGCATGAAGAATACTAGAAAGCATTGCTGGTTTCTTGCTACATGCCACTGACAAACAGTTTGATGGGTCCCCATTGTGCTCAGTGCATTGGGCACTATTGAGCATCCAGAATTACCTCGACTCCAAACACTGACTCAGGGAAAGGATAACTGTGAGAGTGATGGCTGAGAGCATGTGACAACCCAGCCAGGGCTACAAGCAGTTTCCACGTCTCGGTAACATGCCACAGAGCTTTCCTCCTCCTGCAGCTGGAGTTAGTTTGTGGCTTGGCAGATCTAGACTGGGAAGACCTGGGCGGTTCTACTTCTCACCACAGTCTGGCTGGGCTGGCCTCCTCGCTGAGAGTTTAGCTCAGGTCTGCCCCCCTGTCAAGGGGCAGCCAGATATTTGGGAAAAGCTCTTTCCATGGTGATGGCAGAGGTGTAAGAGCAGTGTGCAAAAAACAGATAAAAAGGAGGAATATATTAAACTTTAATTTAATGCTGTAAGCATTGAATGATATTTGGTTTGCAAATCTCCTCCTCCCCCTCCTCCTCCTCCTCCCCCTCTTCCTTCTCCTCCTTTTCCTCCTTCCCCTCCTCCCCTCCTTCTCCCTCTCCCCTCCCTCTCTTCCTCCTCCCCTCCCAGTCTCCTCCCCTTCACCTGCCTTCTTCTCCCCCTTCCTCCTCCTCCTCCTCCTCCTCCTCCTCCTCCTCCTCCTCCTCCTCCTCCTCCTCCTCCTCCCCTCCCCTCCCCTCTCCTCTCCTCCTATAAAATGGCAAATTGTACACAAGTAGAGTTTTTTATACTTGGATTCAAATGGGGGCCAAGAATGGACTGCCCTTTGTGAGCCTCTGTGCTGTGGCTGTCATGGGGAACTTTGGCATGATTGTAATTATCATGGTGGATCACACCTCCATACCCAATGTACACCTTCTTCCCGTGCCTTTCCGTTTGGACATCTGCTACGCTTGCACAGTTGCACCCAGGCCTCTGGAGAACTGCCCTGAAGAGGATCATACTCTTCCCTTAGAGGACACGCTGCTCAGTGCCCCCCTGCCCCCTCTGCCCCCCCCCCCCCCGTCTCTTCTCTGTGTCACAAGCACATTCCTGGCTGCCATGCCTACAACGGCTCTGTTGCCATGTGTAACCCTCTGCTGTTTCCTGTGAGCATGTCTCATCAGCTCTGTGTACTGTTAGCGTCAGGCTCCTATCTGTGGGGCTTAGTGAACGCCATCACTCACACAACCATGACCTTCGGGTTGCCCTTCTGTGGGTCCAGGGAGGTCAGTGACTTTTCCTGTGATGTCCCTCTCATGTTCAGATACTGTCATAAACGAATTGATCCTTCCAAAAGAAAACCCCCCAAAGCACCCATAACATTTCTTAAGGAAATTTTTGTGGAAATATGGACAAAGAGGTGTCTGTGTACCCTTTTGCATCCTAGATCAGGATTTATTAATTTTTTTTCTCCCCTGTCATCTCCTTTTCTTCTGGCAATAGTGACTACCTCACTGAACGTTTACGCCTTAGTCCATGCCATCATCAGCCTTTTCCCTTCTTTCAGGTTTGCTGAACTCCTCTTCATCATTTAAAAACCAACTCAGAGATAATATTTTCATGTAGATCTTCTCTTGTTCCCCAAAATGTTAAGTCACTTTTTCTATAGATTACTAAGTCTTATATTGCTTTATTATGAATTCATAATTATTTTTATATACCCGTTTCTATACTTCGACTAGGAGCTATTGGAGGGAACCGCCTGAGTCATATTATACATGTTTGTATTTCCATGTTCAGTACCCAGGGGAAGAAGTGTGTAATCATGTTTTTAAATTGAATTGTATAGAATTGGATTGTATCTTCGAGTTGCGTTAGCAGAGCTGATGCTGATGAGAGCTAAGGGTGGGTCTAAGTCATAGGCTAGGAAGAAGAAAGAAAGAGTAAAAATGAAAGGGAGACAAATGATGGGAATAGTGTGACACCATTCAGAAAATAAACAGTGTGTGGGTTAGGAGCTAGGAGGATGAGTGCCAGTCCCTGCCCTGTAATGGCCTCCCTGCCCCACATGTTTCTCTCATGTAACATAGAGGCAGAGTAGTTGAAAGTTAAAAGCAAGAGTTTCAAGGAACCCATAGGGTCTTGTGTTTATAAATTCAGTTCCACTCCACAAATGCCTGAGTTCCTTCTCTTAGCCAGTCCTCCGAGTGCGCTGCTGAATACTGTGGGGGATATGCAGAGAGTATCAGGCACAGCCCTGGCCTTGGACGTACTTGCCATTCATTGAGAAATAAGTGTGAAGGACAAAAGGGAGAGATAGCAGGTGAGAGCCTTTGGTAAAGTTAAATCACCCTGTGCTGTGACTTACAGTGCCCCCTCCAGACCGCAGTTTCCCTGTTTGGATTTTCTTTTTGTCAGCGATTCTGTTCTCTAATTCAGAACCCCAATTCCTTGGAAAGGATTTAGTAGTTCTTGTCTCAGATTAGCCCCTCTTGAGACTATTGGGTTTCTTGAAACTATTGGTTAATAATTTCAAAAGCCACACGCTCTACTCAAGCATGTCAAACTTGCGGCCCATAGGCTGCATGTGACCCACAATGAATATTTCTGCAGCCCAGGCAACGTAACGGTATGTAAGAAACATTTTAATAAAAATTTCATAACTTAATTTTTACAATGTCCTCTTATACATATTTATTAATATCAAACTTCAACGTTCGCTAATGACTGATCACTATAATCGTGTTGTATTCATTTCTCTTAAGCGCCTTATGTGCAGGCACACCATTTCTCTCCACTAATACCAGTAGCGAGTATTTTAGCAGCCAATCATCACGTCACTAGTCTTGTACCAACTTGTTTGATGTGTGCAACAGGAAATATTTTGCCTTCGGAGAACAAGAAAAATAGGTTTATTTGTGTTACGTTTATTAATTTGTGCAGTTACTCAGTGTCTGGTAAGTTAATGTTCAAGAAAAAATATTATTTTTTATTAAAATTTTCCATTATTTTGTGTTAATGATTACTCGTTTATTTCAGCCCTTTGTATTCAGCATGTCTCTATCCAAATAAACCTACATTTCTATGAAAATTGAAGCTTTTGTTTATTTGCGGCCCACATAAACTTAAACCTTGTTTATTTCGCCCATGTTAGCCTTTGAGTTTGACATGCTGCTCTAACTCTACATAATCTGTACTAATTTCTGTTTTCTTTCTCTTTTGCTTATTAACCCTCTATAGAAAAGGTGTCGTGTCTCCCTTGTGCTAGGTCAAAAATATGTGATAAAGTGGCTTCTTTTAAAAACTTTCATCTGTTGATTATGAAAATTTCTATATATGCAATCATTATAAAAGAGAGGAAAGAAGACATCACACAATGAAGTTTTAAATTAAAAAGTCAAATACCAAATGTATGATACAGACACAATTTAAATTTAGAAATTCATATATTGCTTTTACTCTCAACAAACTTTAGGGAACATACTTACATTCTGTTTCACATCCGACCTATTTTAAGACGTCTACCAGCTCTTGATAGTGTAACAGGTTAGTCCTGGCACCCTGTGGCATTGCATTCTACTACATTCTACTCACTTACTTAGGACTTTCATGTGAATGTGCTCTGTTCGTTAGGGCTAGAATTCTTTAACGTGCTTCGGTTAGTCCTGTCACCTCTGGCAAAGCGCAATATATAGTTTCAGCACTCTGCAGATAACAATATTTCATGGGCACAGCAAAGAAGGAGTCACCTCTGACTGCTTTATATGATTGAAACTGCACTGTGCCTTTAATTTTCAGAAACAGCTTTCTAGATACTGTGCATAAGTCTTAGCTGTGCCTTAATAAACATGTGGTGACCTCCACCTGTAAAAACTGATGTGGCTTTGAATACTGATTGACTGCAACTTGTCACATCCTCTCTGGGTCCATAGTATGTCTGCGAATGTCAGAGCCTGGGCAGGGAAAGAAGGCCGGCAGAATTTTCGGTTTAAAGATCTTACAGATCATCTTGCTATTATGTTGAGAAAAATGGTATAGAGAAAAGCTTAGTGACACAAAGTCAGTAACAGACGTGGGACTGGAATTAGGGCTTTTGGGATCCCAGTTCAGCACATTTCACTCCATAATAAAGAGAGATTTCTGTGTTCAGCACGTGTCCTCAGCTGCTCATCAGTATCCCCTTTTCCCATTTACATTTTATGTAAATTTATATGCTTATACATGGCTCATGTGTACAGACCAACCCATTTTATTTTATTTTATTTTATTTTTAAATATATTTTATTGATTTTTTACAGAGAGGAAGGGAGAGAGATAGAGAGTTAGAAACATCGATGAGAGAGAAACATCGATCAGCTGCCTCCTGCACATCTCCCACTGGGGATGTGCCCGCAACCCAGGTACATGCCCTTGACCGGAATCGAACCCGGGACCTTTCAGTCCGCAGGCCGACGCTCTATCCACTAAGCCAAACCAGTTTCGGCTCATGTGTACAGACCAACCCATTTTAGATCAAATGTTACCACTGTATTCAGATTAAGAAGACATTTTTAGGCCACTCAAAAGCAAAGGTCTTATAATGCAACAAAAGAATAATTCTTTAATGTTTTTTTGCTAATCCTCACCTGAGGATATTTTTTCTTAGATTTTTAGAGAGTGGAAGGGGAGGGGAGGGGAGACAGAGAGAGAGAAACATTGATGTGAGAAAGACACATCAAATGATTGCCTCTCCCCCCCCCCCCCCGCCCCCGCCCCCACTGGGCCAGGGAGCCTGCAACCAAGGCACGTGCCCTTGACCAGAGCCAAACCCAGCGCCCTTCAGTCCATGAGCCGATGCTGTAGCCACTAGAGCAATAATATATTTTTAAAAGGCCTAAATGCTAACATTAGGGTAAGCTGGGTGAAGAGTATTATAGAAACTTTGCAGCTATCCAAAAATCCAAAATTCTTCCAAAATAACAAGGCTATTTTTGAAAAAGCACTACTTTACTCTAATGACAGAAACATAAGGAAAACAAACCTCTGTCCAATGGAAACATGTTTTGTCCCAGTTTCCTGCATTCCCTACTGGTCAGTGTTGAGTCCTCATAGGCTCAATACAACGTGTTGATTGTATTGAATAAGAAATGTGATTGACTGACAATTACAATATCAATTAGGATAGGGGAGAAAGAAAATTGCTTCAACTGTCTGTGTAACGTTTTCTCAAACACTTTATAAATTACCTAGTTCTATCAGTAATCAGGTAAGCACAGGTGCACCCTGGAGTTCTCGCTCCTGTCTTCACTAAAAGTCAAGGCTAGCCATACTGTCTGTTCTTCTGACCCTGGTCAAGGATTGCCTAAAACGGAAGTCAGTTAGCCAAGACAAGGACTGGATGCAGAGCTGTAGAACAGGGGTCAGCTAACTTTTTCTGTAAAGAACCAGATAGTAGATAATGTAGCCTATGTGGGCCGTTTAGTCTCTGCTGCTGTTATAGCATAAAAGCAGCCATGGACAATTCGTAACTGAGTGAGTATGGCTGTATTCCAATAAAACTTTATTTGTAGATGCTTAAATCTAGTTATGACATGTCACAGAATAGTCTCACAAGTTATTTTTTAACTTTTTAAAATATTTAAAAATCTTAGCTTATGGGTTGTACAGAAACAACTGGTACTTCGCCAACCCCCGTGAAGAGCATTAGAACTGGAAAGGACTTAAGTACAGTTTTATAGCCCATTGTGTTGAGAACCACCCTACTATACTGTAACAGGTTAAGTCTTGGGTTTGTTTTAAAGGCATAGCAATAACAATGAATGGCTGGTCAGGTATTTATTTTATCATCCTCAGAGCTGTGTGTTCATATAATCTGTTTACTATAATGGCCAGCATATCTAAATTGCATATGTTACAAGGTTTCCATGGATGTACATTATTTCCTACATTATATATTTGCTGAAAATGAAATGAATAGTCATGTAAAGTTATTGGCACTGTCTGGCTTGTTATTTTGCCTGCTGTCTCAAGTTAATGTAGCAAGTGACCCAAACTAAGGCAAGTTAGATAGTCGTCTTTAGCTTCAGGATCTTATGAAATAAAAACATGATTAAAGCTTTGTCTACACAGGACTATTGTTTGGTCATGTTTACTTAATCAAATAACTGGTTAGTTCAATTAAATAATTATTTTGATTTGTTTTTTGACATAATTTGTTAGTTGTCTTTCTTATTCAATTGGTGTAAGGCATGATATAGCTGTAATCATCACAAAATAATCATTAGAAGAAAGAAATGTGAGATTTGTGTATCAAGAATATAATGTTATTAACAGCACTAGAGGCCCGATGCTCAAAGATTCATGTAAGAATAGGCCTTCACTTCGGCCCAGAGCCGCCTTTCCTCCTTTGCTCTGGCTCAGAGCCGCTTTCCGCCTCTCGCCTTGTTGCGTCAATTTGCATATTCCCTCCTTATTGGCTGTGGATGCTTCCATCTTTGTTGTGGAGTTATGGTCAATTTGCATATTCCATCTTTACTAGATAGGATAAGAATGAATGCATTGGCAAAGCTGAACTAATCATTTGTAGGTAGAAATGAACATATCTCTGAAATCATTTATACATGATGTACAGATATATAGTACAGTTTAATTTTCACAATATAATTAAAGTTGTTACTAAGAGAACAAAACCCAGTCACTAAGACATCACTGTTGTGGTCTTCTGCCATTGTCCATTGAGATCTGTCAATCACTAGGTGTTGGGTGAGTGCTCCTTCAGGGTGAATATGACTGTAGTAAGAGATTGGAGGCGGGGAACACCCTGAAATTCATGAGTTCATAGTTATAACTACCCGCAGCTCTACAGACTTAAATTTTTTTCAGGAATGTTTTGTAATTAAAGCCCATCATTCATATATAATTTTACAGTTTGGGAAATAAGGCTGCGTTGAATATCAGCACTGATGATGAAAACAGACTGTGTACACAGTTTGGGTTTTATATAAATACTTTAAAATATTGGCTTTCTTCTATAAAAATAGATGAATAGTATCCAGGTTTTTACCAGAATCTGAGCATAAAAGCAAAATTGCTCTCATTTCCCATTTTGAAAAGATACGTGAGGATTACATAGCAAAATGCAGTACATTCTAGAGGTACGAAGAAAACGGAGGTAGATGCAGGTCAGCCTCGCTTTGGGCACACTCAGGGACTTTTGTAAAGTGGTGCAGTAATGTTTGCTTAGCTGACACCTGACCTCATATCGGTTTCATTGTATCTCCTGTAGATACTGAGCTCCTAAAGTTGCAGAAAAATCTGTATCAAGTTGCTCGGTCTATGCTATTTTGTGAGTTATACCTGGCAGGCGATCAGATTGAACCTTCTTGTGAGTCACTAAATGTTTTGCTATATGAACATCTGCTTTTGGAAGAGTTAAATGGTAACTTTACTGAGATTAGAAAAGGTGACTCTTGCAGGGAGTTCTAACAACTCATAATAAAGGTGTGGTTCATGTTAAGAAGGCCAATGAAGGCAGAAAAATGTATGCATGCAATGTAAGCTAATCGCCCCAATCATTTTAATGTGTCCTCAGAATGCCTTGTTCGTAGCAAGGTGTTGGCCAGTGAAGTTGGACACTCCTGAGATGAAATCTTTGTGTGTACAGGTAACATCTCTCTGGGCTCAATTTTCTTTTGGGGGAAAAAAGGAACTTTGGGGCCTGAGTAAGCCTTGCACTGAAGGAAGCCTAGATTCTATTGGGAGGCTTAGGTTCACATTGGAACAACCAAAGGCATGTTAGAATTCCCTGTTTATGGTTTTTACCACATTAGAATTAAGTCTTTTTTTTTTCCTGGAAAGATTGTATTGAAAAAATGATGTTAATCAGAAGGAAGAGATGTTCAACATGAAGTATTTATTTTGAAATACATTTTGGGATTCTGACATGTGAAAATTTTTAACTCATACCATGTGACAGGAATTTTAGAGTGTTTCATAAATGACACAGGGAATTTGGGAATTGGAAGGCAAGTTAATGTTATTTTAATGCTTACTATAATGAGATATAAAAGTTGATTACACATTATTAATACGTGAGTATTTCATTGAGATGATAAGAAGACAAAAGCACTCTTAAAATAGGCTGTATTCCTAAAAAAGGACTGATTTATTGAAACAGTGGGTATAGTTGACATTTCCCTCAGAATTTTGGCTTTATGGATATAATCTTAGACTGACTTAGTAGGTTTTAGGATAACAATTGTTTTTGCCATTAGAGAAGAGGAATGGGTCATATTTATTGTTTCACTTTATTTACCTATTTATCCTCTAGGTATTTGAATGCTTATTACATTGCAAGATTCTATGCCAGTCTCTAGGGTAAATGCAAGGAGAAAAAAATAACTGAACCCTCTAGGAGTTTATAATCAAGTGGGAGTGATGCACATTCTCAGAAAGTAATACAGTAAGATATTCATGTTGAGAGAGGCCTAACCAAAGTAATGATCACCGACAGTGGTTAATAGCAAATGGGGAGACCAAGCAGGTAGCCTTTAGACTGGACCTTAGAGATGAGTAGGATTTTACATTGTAGTTTTTCATAGTGAGCTTATTGAATTTATATTAGGCAGTTTTAAAATACAGTCTTTTACTATTTTCCAATAAAGTTATCTTATGAAGTTCTATATTCAAATGAATATTTTTTCTGAGTCTTTATTTTAGATACTCATTGGTGTCAGATAATCTTTTATGGATAAACTAGAGGCCTGGTGCATGAAATTCGTGCACTCAGGGCGAGGGTACCTCAGCACAGCCTGTGCCCTCTCACAGTCTAGGAGCCCTCAGGGGATGTCTGACTGATGGCTTATTTGTATATTCCCTCCTTATTGGCCATCAGTCAGACATCCTTAGTGCTGCTGTGGAAGCAGGAGAGGCTCCTATGACTGCCGCTGCTCTCGCCAGCTACTCTCACATATGGGAGCACACTGACCACCAGGGGGCAGCTCCTGTGTTGAGTGTCTTCCCCCTAATGGTCAATGTGTATCATAGCAATTGGTCATTCTACCATTCAGTCAATTTGTGTATTAGCCTTTTATTATATAGGATATAGTTAAAACTATAAACATGGTGATCACTAAGGAGAATTGTGGTTCCCTCAGATGTTAAGTAAGCTTATGGTTGTTTCTTTCAAAAGAGTATTTTAAGCAGAATATCCAAATGTCATGTAGGGCACAGAATACCTGTGTACATTTCTATTATCTGGCCATAATCTCAAGTAACTGAAAATATGAATCATTCCATGCTTATAGACCAAGAGTTGAATCAAATATAGTTTTCTTATATCTTCTTTATAGTATCTTAGCTCTACATAGAGATAGAAGAAAGGCTGGAATGAGGTGTATTTTTAATTTTTGAAATTTTAATGTATATAGAAAATCCTTCCACATCAAACAGCTGAATATAGGAAGGATTAGAGCAGAAGAGAGGCTACTATTGTGGGCACTTCTCAGTAGAACAGCCAAAGTTCAGGCAAGACTCTGGGGCAGTGGCAGAGTGGCGTGTGCACTTGGCACGCGGCTCACACACATCCCACCAAAGCCTATAATTGGGAGGGAAGACTAGACAGCATGGAAGAGAATGGTTTGTACTTTGATTTCATTTAAATTAGCACAAAGGGAGGGAACAGTTTTGCTTCACATGTGAAGTCAGTCATTTCTTGGGTTGCTAGCTCAATGTTTTAGCAGAACAGCTGTTTGGTACAATGTGGCTTTCTACAAGCAATATTTCTGCTGCTAGAAACGTGGCAGTCTGCCAAAGAGAGTGCCCAGACCAGCCCCTAAACAAAAAAAATCTTTTGTCAACGACTCTAATAATTTGTACAATTCAGGAAAGGGGGGTTGCACAGTCTTTGCAGATGTGCATTTATGATGCTATTTTTAAGCAGAGCAGCATGAAAGAATAGATTCATAGGAATTGTAAGTTGATCATTCATTTCAAGCACTTGGCTTCTGCTCCTGCTAAAATTTCATTCTGAGTAAAGGAAACACAGCCATCCTTGAAACAGGGGAAGGTAGGGTGTGACAATAAGATGAAATTCTTCATTTTCAAACCTGTGATGCTTGCTCAAAAACAAAAAGCTTTAGGGTCTTATTTTAGCCCCCTGCTGAGGAAATAAGTGCAGTTTTCTGATTCCTTACAGCAGAAATGTGCTATCCTTCAGCACTTTGAGGAAACAAACTCTTAATAAGCTTACATTCTTTTATAGCAGTCTGTTTTCTGAAAGTGAGTTTAAGTGCTAAAGGAAATGCCAGAAGCATTTACTTAACCAGCGCCAAATTAATACATGTTAATCCTCTGTAGTTTAACCTACATGCAGTTTTTTTAGGATAAGACTGGGTCTAGTCTCAAATCTGACCTCTTCACGCTGGTTATCCAAAACCTATAGCAGTAGACTCTGGTTGCTTTGACTCCAGTGACAGAGTTAGGAAAATAAAATAATTTTTTAAAAATTATAGACCCCTGGGAAAGAACCATCACACTTCCCTTAACAGCAGAGGAATAAATCTGATAGAATCCTATCTTTTATTTCTATTCAACAATACACTTGATATTTACATGAGATAATTAGACTGCTCTATTAAAATACAAAATCATATTCTTATAATGATATCAGTTAATACAGTCTCATTCAATAAGGTGTTCATAGAGCAAAGATGACTATAGAAGCTTCACTAACTTGATAAAAAGCTTCCTCTCATTCTGAGTTGGGATCTTAGTTACTGTTGTATGCTTTTAAAATAATCCAAGATTTTCTCCTCTGTATAGGTGCAAAAAATGCTCAGTTAAATGGAGTTATATGTATTATTAAGTCATTAGTATTTTTGCTGCACTCAGAAATTAATCGCCTATATGTGCTGTCCCCTCATATTTTAACATTTTATATATAGTAATGTAAAAGTACTAATTGTGATGGTGGGAAATTGCTAAAATAGGTTATTTTACTCTACTAATGAAGAAATATTTACAAAATTATTCCGTTGACCTGTTTCATCATATTGTAAGTAGTTACTGAAGTGTTTCCTGAGTTTAATAAGGATTTATAGTGACAATTATACTTCTATTTATGTATGTGTACCCCCCTGTAGAGGGGTACTGCACTTTGTAAAATGACAAGTCCCAGAAAATTGTTTATAAAATTTTATCTTCTAAGTAAATTAGTAAAATCACATTTCTTATATATTAGAGAAATACTCTAGGTAAAGGGTATCTGTGGCAATTTGTGTTTTGTAAAAAAAGATTTTTTCCCCCCAAAAAAGCAACTGATGATTTCCCCAAGTATACATTTTACATTTCTGTTTTAAATTTTTAAATTTTCTTAAAGTAAGGGAATGGAAATATATGTAGTAAATTTGGGTTACTGACTTGTATCTAATGACAATATATTTTAGAAAAATATTGGAAGGCACAAAATTATCCAATTTGCATTCCCCTTACTTTATTCATACCAGGTATTGCTTTAGTGGTTGCAAGAGTACATATTTTTTATTGTGCAGTTGGAGAGCTATGATCATATTTTACACTGATGCATTATCTCTTTCAAAAATCATAGAATCAATCTAGCAATCTTTATAGTGTACAAAGACATTTTCAGGTATGAATTGGGGAGAAAAACATGCAACAATACTGCACATTCATGGTCACATTTCATACTTTCAAATCTTCAAAAGATGAGCATCATTTTTCCTTGTGTATTTAGACTTCCTTTTAATTACTCTTGCTCTCTATGTACAAAATATATGTAAGTAAAGAAAGAGTCCAAGCACTCTTTCTTAAAGCGAATTTAGACGCTTTGTATATCGACCAGTTTTACCTAATGAAAGTCATTCAGTTTGGCCCATGACATACACATACTTTACAAGGCCCAGGCCCATTAATATTAGCCTCCATACAAAGGGCAGGGAAGACTGTAAAATTATGTTCTTTAAATTAATATTGTAAAATCCCTACATAGACAACTGGCATGTATATAGTAACAATAGCATCTTATCTTTTCAGCCATTAGGCACTGATTGCATTACAACACATTTCTAAGCAATACCACAAAAATAGATTGAGTGAGGTTGGCAAGTAGATAGTGGCTTAGGTTGTGGTGCAGCTGATATCAGCATCGTTGTTAGGGTTAGCACATGAGTAAATTAACTGAACAAGCAGAAAAAAAACCCTTCAGAACCCACCCTTCGGCTTTGCTCTAGCCATTACTAACTTGGTTGGCCAAGTGCACTTGGGGAGTAAGGGTGTGCGTGCTTTGAAGGAACTCATCTTCACACCAGAGCATGTTCTGTTGCCATGACAATGGACTACAAGCTCACACTTACTATTACTTGTATCTTAAAACCATATTATGAGGCCATAATATCATAGTACACTAAACTTGTTTTTCATGGTTTTTCTTCATGTGACATACTATGAAATAGTGGAATGCTGGCACCGTGTCAGGTTTATAATCCCCAGACCTTTCGCTTTTTTTTTCTTTTCTTTTTTTATTGCTAAAAGTATTACAAAGGGTATTACATATATGTCCTTTTTTTCCCCCTCGCTTTTGTTTTTTATTTAAATTCTTTATTGTTTACAGTATTACATGAGTCTCCTTTTCTCCCCATTTATATCTTCAAAAGATGAGCATCATTTTTCCTTGTGTATTTAGACTTCCTTTTAATTACTCTTGCTCTCTATGTACAAAATATATGAAAGTAAAGAAAGAATCCAAGCACTCTTTCTTAAAGCGAATTTAGACACTTTGTATATCAACGAATTTTACCAAATGAAAGTCATTCACCCCCATCCCCAGATCTCTTTAGTCCTTTACTGAACCTCCCTCTCTGCTTCTGCATTCTACATTGCTCTCTCTTTGGAATTATGTCCCTCACAAACCTCACCCTTCCTGTGATTAATGAAATTTGATATGTTAGTGAAATCTGAGTTCTCAGACTGTGCTCTTTAGTTACTTCTTGCCTTCCTTCTACTTTGAATATTCTTTTTCCCTTCTCTTTTGGCCCCTTTTCTAAACTATTCCTTTGAGGTTCTACATTTCATGATCTTGTTCAAAGAAACACAGAGCAAAATTGCCATACAGTGGTAACATTTTAAATAACGATTAAGCTCTGCTCAGAAGAGCAGCAAGTTCAAATCAGATATTTAAATACAGGTTTCTCAGAGGTCTTAATTTCTCACTTTGGTTTCTAGGGCATGTGGCACTGGACAGTGGACTTGGGGTTGCAGAAAACTCTCCATCCATTGCATTGTATGCCACTTACAAACCTTCTATCCATATTGATCGTATGCGATAGGTCACTGCTGCTATGTTAGTCACCTGATTTGCAGAGCCCTAGAACTAATAACCTTTTCAAAAGTTATCAAATTATTACGTATCCTAGACTAATAAAATGTCTTCAGTGATCATTTGTCATTCATTTGATATTTTAATTTCGAATGAGTCTACCTCAAGGACTTCCTGATATTTGTTAGTTCTAGTAAGACCACAAATGCCAAACAGTGACATAGTTCAGAAAATTGACCGGCAATGAACCCTGAAGGCTGTAAATTAGCTTTATTTAAAATGACTTTAAAAGAAATGAATGGCCTTTAGCATAATTCTAGACAGAGCAGAATTAGTGGAGCTCCAGGAGAAGTCCATCTGTGTTATACGTCCATTTGGGGGTCTGAGGGGGTCCGATTAGGTTTCTCATAGTGAAGGAGACAGAGCTCTTGCATGTAAGTTGGCCTGCATTTGGTCGCTAATGATTTCATTTTAATGTCAGCATTTAGTTTCATACTGATCATTTATACTGACACAAAGGAAGAAAAGAAAACAAGGAACCTGTCATCAATCATTCATTTAATCAAGTAGCAAAAGTAGATAAATAAACATACTGAGTTAATTATTCTTCTGTATATAATGATTGACAATAAAGTTAATTTATGCCTATTTTAACCCTTTAACATTTAGCGCCATTAGAAATAATAGCTATTAGCAGTTAGAGAAAGGGTTTGGGGGTGATCTTTTCTTTCCTAAAGCGTCTTAAAGAAATTTCATACTTAAGGTACTTAATTCACTTGAAATCTATTTTGATAAAGAGTTGTAGTTACTGGCATCTGAGCACATTAATTCTGTGCTATCAAATATAATGAAAAACAATTATGCTGGTCTGCCTCTTTTCTATTATTCTTATTCAGATTCTTTGAGAAGACTTTTTTTTTAAAATGTACGTTTCTGATGCATAAAATGATTTTTAACCAGATAAAAATATGGTGCTAATTCAAATGTGTGTTGGATACAGCACTAATGGAAAGAAGTCTTAGAGATAGCAAAACACTAAAACATATATTTAAGTTAAAAGAGTTCTTGAAAGTTCTAAAAATCTATTTTTTATTTGCCAGCACCTTTCTTCAATTTTCCAGAGAAATTTCTTCTGATGGCTACTTTGTTGTTGTTGTTGTTAATCCTCACCCCAGGATATTTTCCCATTGATTTTTAGAGAGAGTGGAAGAGAAGGCGAGAGAGAGAGAGAGAGAGAGAGAGAGAGAGAGAGAGAGAGAGAGAGAGATCCATGGGAGGAAGACATATTGATGTTACATGCACCCTGACCAGGCTGGAGATCGAACTTGCATCCCAGGTTTGTGCCGTTGACCTGGAATCAAACCCTTCACCCTTCAATGTGGGGGCCAGTGCACTAACCACTAGACACCACTGGCCAGGGCCGGTGGCTATTCTTTTTTTAAAAAAAAAATTTTTGATGATTACTTTTCTGAGACTTTCTATAAACATGTATATGCTTCAGGTGGATGTAAAAGTAAATTTCTAAATTTTTCAAGAAGCAGACTGAGAGAATTTTAGAATGTGTTATGTGCCCTTGAATTAGCTCCTACTGCCGGCAATCTTATGAACGAGTGATGCCCACGATGTCTTGCCCTCAACAGGCCTGCTCAGCTCCTGTGGACTCACACCTGTGGCTCTTTTAAATGGAATCCCTCCATCGCATATTCGGCTTCCTCTTTCCTGCCATCTTGATGGTCCCCAGCGTTACCATCTTTTTCCCAAAGCCCGCCCTCTCATGATGTGATAGGAATTAGGTTGTTGATTAAAATTATTGCCAAAGATTTATAAAGAAACTGTGGGTGCCTTTGTGGTTACAGATGTGTTTCTCCTAGATGCATTTTATTAAATGGCTTTTCCCTTAGCAGTTTTAATGTTTAGTGTAGCTGACGTCTAATCACTTACTGTGTTTATTTCTCTCCCTTATTCACTTCAGTCCTAACCAACCAGACCTGGACTGGAGAGTGGAGAGAGAGTTGCTGGGGAAGGCAACTGGGACCCTGGTTCCCAGACCCGGGCCCACTTTACACAGTTGCTGCACTTTGTGCCGACTCCCTTCTTTGTCAAAAAGAAACCGACAATGTTGGCATAAGTTTACTTGGTCTGTTTAGAAAATTAGCAGGTTCACTATCAGTGCAGAAATCGATATGTATAAATAGCAAGTTACAGTAGATTTCGAGTTCTATCACTATTACTAAATTCCCATATTTGTTTCTTGATTGTTGTGTTGCAGTTTGCTTTCTGTAAAATTCGGCTTCATGAGAGGCTTTGCTAACAAGACTTTCCGATGCCTTGAATAGATTTGGCATTCCAGTTATGTCTTCAGTGGCAAAGGAAAATGTAAAAATACACAAAATTTAACTTGTAAGCTAGAAACTAGATAAAACAACATGTAGAAAATAATTCACTTCATCAAGTGTGTAAATGAAGAGTTGTGCATTGATAGTTAAATTTGTTTTTCTAAATAAATTTAAAATTGTCCACGTTTCTCAAGTTCACAATAACTCTGATGAATGAATTCCCCTCCCCCCATTCCTGCCAAGGACACCTTTAAACTTCATTAATTTCTTTGTAAATGTGTTAAAGAGAAACATCTATTCTTTTGTTTGTCCTTTGTTTGGCCTTCTACCTGCATGCATTAATTACGAGTTATTATGAGTGAGGAGTGGGGATTGGTAGCCTTTTTGTTCCTTCAATAACAGTTGATCTCTTTAGCTTTTGTTCAGTTTATGGATTTTCTTTTTTCATTCACTTAACAATCTGCAACTAGCAGGTTAAGGAAAATGCAGCCTGTAATCACTGTGGTAACAGTAAAACCGACCACTCTGTTATTCCTTCCTTGAAGAACACACCAATGTGCTTTTATGACTTTTATTTGAGAGAGACAATAAAAGCTGGGAAAAGATACCAGCAAACCGGTAAGCAGATGGTATTCACAGACACACACATATGCTCAAATACAGACAGTTTTGAAAAGGAAATATTTGAATAGTAGATTTGAAATATTTGGTCCAAATCTACTCTCATTCAGTTCACGAGGAGATAAGTTTAACATCAGAATTCCTTATCACTCTCAGAAAGCCTGGATCAAATGAATCTTTGGGCACAAGTGTATCTTGAATACAGGATAAGGAATGTTTTGTTGGAATAACCCTCAGAACTACTTAGCTTCTATTTGATGCATCCTTCAGTCATCCTAATCGGTGGTTTCGTAGCCCAGCCCCAGGGTTGGTTCTGCTTTGTCTCTGTCCTTACGGAATTTGCTGTCTCCCCTGGAAAAGAATCAAAGAAGAAACGAGTTTTAGGTGCTTGTTCTTTGCTCAGAAGTGGTGGGGTGAAGCCCCAGCCTCCCACCTGGCCATCTGGTTTTCTCATTTAGTCTCACCTCTAGTTCTGGCTTCCTCCTGGGTGTCACAGAACAACTCTCCGGTGAAAGCCTTTAGGTTATTAGCAGTTTTTCTTCTTCATGTTACCCCATTGTAGTTTGATTTATTCATTTAGAATAAAGAGTATATATTAACCATCTGCCATGTGTTCCCCGTGCTTAGAGATAGAAAATAATTAGAAGATAAATTTTTACTCTTTAAACATTTATAATTTATTTATAGAAATAACCCATTTGATATTTTTAAAAAAATCTAAAAATCTAGCCCTGGTCAGGTTGTTCCGTTGGTTGGAGCATCTTCCTGTACACCAAAAGGACTGCAGGTTTGATTCCTGGTCAGGGCACATACCTAAGTTGTGGGGTTGCGGATTTGATCCCCAAATGGGACACATGCAGGAGGCAACATACAGATGTTTCTATCTCACATCAATGTGTGTGTGTGTGTCTCTCTCTCCCTCCTTCCCTCTCCCCCCCCCTCTCTAAAAATCAATAAAAACATATCATTCAGTGGGAATTTTAAAAAAAAATCTAGAAAGCATTTGTGAGAGCTTCCTACAGCAGATGCAGTGAGTTGCTTATTAAGCTAAGGAACAGTCCTGTCCCGTGCCCTTCCCTGTAGCCAGAGGTCTAAAGGATAGCGTCTGGAACCTTTGTAGCTACATGGAGAAAGTTCTCATCCTACCTCAGCCACTTGTCGATCCTGTGAGGAAGGGCCAGTCCTCTGCAGTTTTCCTGCTGGGAAAATAAGGGACATAGGCACTAAGTGACTTGGTCAGGTTTAGATGGGCTTTTAATTTTGGGGCCGGTTACTGAGTCTTCCCAAGGCTGAGGTGTCCTGAGGTTGACAGGGAGCTTTGAAGACAACTCCCTGGGACATTGTTGATCAACATCCCTAGGTCTGGCCTAAAGGCGTTAGTCTATGAAATGAGACTCATAGTCATTTTGTTTTAATTTTCCACAAATCTTCAGAGAATGTAACCATGAATAGTATAGTCAATGGTATATTTAATGAATGCTCTGAGTTTCTTGGAGAGGGTTTTTAAGTTCATGTTTACCACAGCAACATTATACAAAAGTTGGTTAGCTTTTGATGTTTCAGTCCTTAGGAGAGAGAGATCTGTGCTTTGATTGTACAATTTATTAGCTAAACTGAAGTACCCAGGTAGTAAGCTGGATTTTGACTTTTTCAGTGGGACTTAAGAAAATTGAATCTATCATGATAAAAACCTTTCTTAGGCTTTGGTTAACCTTTAGAGGAAACAACAGTTTTTAACATAGCAGAACAACTACAGAGACGTATGCATATGTTCATTTCTTCCTTCCTCTAGAAAGAAAGTACTGTTACTTAACATTGTAAATGCTTGCCTTGACTTCGCAAACTTTAGATTTCTTGTATTTTTCCTCAGACTCTTTGATGTCCTTCACTCACCTGGCAGCTTCCATGTTCCCTCCCTGCCTTGTTAGACAGCATGCCCTGGAACTTGGAAGGCCATTTTTTCTTGGCATTTTAGTGGGCAGCTTATGCACCCAAGGCATCACCTAAGTGCCAGCAACACATTCTTGACTGAATAATGATGTATGTGGAATGTTACTTTTTTTTGCCTTATAAATGGATAGCAATTTACACAGCTGTGGATGTGGGATGTTTCAATCCCAGACCATGTTGTAAGAAAAATTGAATGACAGTGAGCAAAACAGCAGTAATTATAAAACTAATTACTAAATGCTGATGATGCCCATAGGCTTTGCATAACTAAAATTAGAAAAGGAAATTGCTTTCGGCTTCAGAGAGGCAACATGCTAGTTATTTCACTGTTTCAGTCAAAATGGAGGGTAGTATATAAAGTTCAATCAAGAAAATATACATGAATACATATATGTCTATATATTTGCATAACATATTTTCTATTTTGAAATGTTATTCACTCTATCTTGCAATTTTATTTATAGAACTTTATGCATAGATATTTACATAAAGAAGATGTATATATTAAAACGTTTGAATGCAATATATATACTAAGCATTTTGCATACACTATAATTACAACATTAAAATACATATCTTTACAATATATTTATACATGCTTGGCTTTTCTCATTTCACAGCAGAATATAGTGTGCATTTCTGCCCTTGCATAAAGAATCTAATCTTGTGAATTCATAGCACATTATTCAAAATGAAATACAAAAAAAAGAAAAAGAAATTAAAACATTGGTCATTCATGGAAAATGAAGTATCATGTTTTGGGAAGACACACAATTGATAAATCAGAAGTCTGTAAGGCATACCTTTGTCCACCTTCAATTTGGAGCTAAGAAATATCAATGTTAACTCCAGGAAATTTTGGAGATTGTAAACTTATTTCCTGCATACCCCAGACAATTCTAGGATTATAAATGTTTGAGCTGATATTGATAACTTTCAAATAGGAAGTACAGGGGTAATTAATTATGTCAGCATGCATATAAATGGAAAATGATTTAATGAGTTAAAAATGTAGTTATTTAGCCCGACTGGCAAGGCTCAGTGGTTGAGCTTCAACCTATGAACCAGGAGGTCACAGTTCGATTCCTGGTCAGGGCACATGCCCGGGTTGTGGGCTCGATCTCCCCAGAGTGGGGCATGCAAAAGGCAGCCAATCAATGATTCTCTCTCATCATTGATGTTTCTATCTTTCTCTCCCTCTCCCTTCCTCTCTGAAATCAATAAAAATATATATCTTTTTAAAAAGTAGTCATTTAATCAATAACATTTTCTTGATTTTTATATTTAGTTGGTTTCTATTTCTATTCTCTGTAGTCCTGTAGACAAATGTTATGAAACATAAACTTCCCTGAATAAACTATTAATGGTTATGTTTAATTTTTCAGATTAAATAGATCATGGATCAGGAAGATCCATGGTACAAAAGGAAAATGAATACTGCATTTAGAAAATTTAAGTAGTTTGAATGACCTAAATGTAATGTCTTATTTAATTTTCTGCCACTGTTATTTCAAAAGTCTTAAGAAATTAAAATGACAAAATATGATACTATCTGCAGACATATATTATTGAAATGAAATCATAGTATAATTGAATCAAGGCTGTAATGAAATTCTTCTTGTAACTTTTACCTAGTGGGGCAGTGTGATGAGTTAGTTCTTCCCATTTGTGTTAGTGGATTTAGTAATTAGCTCTTTTACCAAGGCAAATGGTCTAATAATGGAGGAATAAATCACAGCATGGCATATAAAATGAATATGGAAAGTCTTGCTTCATGTGTAATGTCTGGTAATTTAGTCAGCTGTAACTAATATGTACACAAGTTGGGGCAAAGTCTCAACTTCTGCAAGTTGTACAAGGTCCTGAGAGTCATAATAAATCATTGCTGCTCATCAGATGTCCTTCAGGTGCAAGGGATGTCAGTCTTCAAAGTATGTGATCAAGAATTTAGAGGGCTTAGTTGAGCCAAAATGATATCAGCAAGTTTATATCTTTTTAAAAATGGTGTATATTTGGCCTCACATTATTTTTTTTTCTGTTTTGTTCTTCCTGGGGCTTTGAGGGGAGAAAAGGTGAGAGGACTTCTCAGTGTATTGGTATTGAGAAATACTGGCTTTCTTTTAGTTAAGTGATAAAGGGAGTTTCCATAGAAGAAGGGATGGCCCAGTAGGGGAAAGGTCTGAGTTTACCTAGAACCAATGTGTACAGATACTTAACAGATAATTACTGAGAACCCAACCTGTGCCAGGCTTACCACCATCTTAAGAGTAAATAAAAACTTGTCTCTAGGATCTATTTAAATTAAAATCTTTGTCATTCTATATGTGAGTAGAATTTCAGTAGAAGACAAGTAACAAGGAACCCATTTTTTTCAAGGCTATTTGTTCAAAATTCATTGTCATTTGACTCATTAAAGCAACACACAGTGGCCTGTGGGGTACTGCTTTTATCAACCAGTACCAGGAAGCAAGCCTTGCTTACAGACAAGATCATTTTCTACAAATTTTCTGTCATGTTTCACCTTGGTAATCTCCATCTCTGGTGTGCAAAAAGAAACAATTTATTTTCAACACTTGAGGGATATAGAACGTCTGACTGCTGTCATAACCTATTGTTTTTAACATAAACAGTAGAGCTGCATTTGCCTTGAAATATGTGCCCATGATTGCGTAGATCTGCGCTGGATGCAGGAGTGTCACCTTGTGCTCTTCAGCCTCAAAATTGAGACCTATTGCCTAGAAAGTGCAATTTGCTCCCTTCCCAAGCATTTACTTCAACAAAATTAGAAATAGATTTTCTTTTTATAATTGAGTTAAATAGTGCAGTAACTGAAGAAAAACTTATGAGAGAACGCATTGCTTTTAACCGTAGCATATAGAACCCCTCAGATGTGGCTACGGCCCTACTATATTTTCCTTTTTCAAAAGATGGTTGATTGCTTAATGGTCAAAGCACGACTGAATAGCTTATTTCACATTACTGGAGAAAATGTGCTTTACATCAATTGCACAATGTAATTCTTTCTATTCTTTTGGTAGAATTATTTGCCTTGCATAGAAGCATGCATTTTAGAAAGAGAATTTATTTGATAATCTTTTGTGATATCCAGACATACCTTGTTTTATTGTGCTTCCCTTTATTGCGTTTCACAGATGTTGCATTTTTTTTTAACAAATTGAAGCAAGACCCTCCACCAGCAAAATATTAGGACTTGCTTTATTTTTATACTCACTTTATTGTGGTGGTGGTCTGGAATGGAACCCGCAATATCTCCGAGGTATACCAGCACAGGGTATCTAACGTGTGTTATTCAGGAATTATATTGGTTCACTTGGAAATCTGGAGCACTTTGCTCTGAGCACTCCTTTACCGAATGGCGTAGATTACAACTCAACATTTATCTGGTTTAAAAGCAAAATAAATTCTATCAGACTAATTCCTGGCTCCATTTTGTTTCCCTACTGTTATTTTTCTTTTTTGCTCCCTCACCCACTTTTAATTTTATATTTCATATGCCTCTATAAGCCTTATTAAATCATTTTTGGAGCACTGTGAGTATGAGGCACATAAAAAGAATCATTGTCTGGTTTCATTACATGAAATAAAGCCTTCCTCTGACACAGTAGTCTCTGAAATTTTCATTCATCATTGAGCTAGAATAAGCACTTATTTATTGTAAAATATATTATTTTACCTTTTTTGGGTTAATATTCTTCTTGAATAATCTCTGACTGTTGTGGAAGTCAAGGAGCATTATTTCCCTTAGAGTTGACAGTTCTGCTTTGCTCCTCACCTGGGAGACCACATCACTCCCACCCCACCCGCTACCCGCTTGTGGCCATTATTTTGAGTTGTTTTACAGCTGGATCCTACTCTGACATCACTTTGTGATCTTTTAAAATGTTGTTTCCAAGCACCTCTTTGGGACTTAATATTTCTGCTCTGGTATAGCCTTTTAATTTACTCACCAGTTGCCATTTTAGAACTTTTTTTTCTTTCTGTAGGTTTGGCCTCTGCAGCCCTCTTAGTGTTATTTTTCATTTTTATACTAATAATTACAACACTCCCCAATTAATTGCCATTTGTGATTATAATTGATGTGTTTCTTTCCTCTCCAGACCACTAATGAAGATGTTAAATAAGTCTTAGCATGAGGCTGACCTCAGCAGAATTCCCTAGGACCATGGGCACATTAGTTTACTACAGCTCTGTTTATTCCCCTTGCCTTTAAGAGTGCTTCTGCTTGAGACATTTTAATTCATTTCTAGGATTTCATAATAATGGAGCTCTGCATGAAGTATCTGTCCAATATATAATGCCTACTAAACTCTATGATTTCCTGAAAACTAAGATTGCAGATTTACTGATATATCTGAGAATCTTAGAAGCATTGTTTGCATTCAAGACGATGGAAGCAAAATGCATTTGTGAATTTAATGTGCAAAATATTATGACTATGAGATAAATTCTACTGATTTCGCTCTGTTTTACAGCCTTGGCACAAGGGAGTGCATCAGAGGTGTTTAACACAAATACACTATGTAGCCATCTTAGAACAGACTGTGCCTCCATTTCAACCCCACAGTATTGGGTCCACTTTCTCTATGATCAGAATATTACAAAGAGAGTGGAGAATAATTTATATCAGAGGTTCTGTGACGGAATGAAATGGAGCTCTTTTGAAGTATGATCTCTGAAAGCGCAGCATGAAGCTCAAATAAAGTGAAGGACATTCGCTATTACAAGTAATGTCCTTAATAATCTTGTTAGCCTAGTCTCCCTCTGTACGAGACAAATGGAACATTATTGGCTTATGGGCTGTAGTAAATAATTTAGTTTCCAATATTCAGGCTGCTTTGACAGTAAATTAAAATGACATGAAAGGGGCTTGTTGAATAAAGAAAGTATCCAATCAAATTTAATTGGCATGACTAAGGCAGTAGAAATATGTTTTATAATTAAACCATGTTGTCTTGGAGCTTTATAAGCATGTATGAATCAAAATGTCAAAAATTATTCTTTGATACTGTGCATTTAAAACTTTGCATGGTGAATAGTTTCCTTAAACAAGCTTGTAGACATGCATATTGATGTGACATGAAAATAGTTTCATGTTTTAAATAAAGGACAAACTTCTCCGTTTATAAACCCTTGCAAGTAGCAACTCTGATAACAGACTCCTTAGAACTCCTTTATGGGGTTTTGTTTTCAAATTGATACATTAATAACTCAGAGGAAGCTGTGATGTTGTTGTAGGCATATTATCAAATTTCAGTGTTCGTTCTTTTGGTGAAGAAAAATAAGATCCAAACTCAGCAGAACAAATTCTAGAAAAAGAATGGTATTGAGAATTAGAAAAGAATAACATAAGGCATACTTTGGTTTACTGTTACCTCCTCAACTTCCAGATGAATTCGATTTCCTACGTTTGACAGCAGAAGTGTTGAATGCTTGTGCTGTGAGAGGCAGGAAGCCCTGTGAATTTCAGAGTTTTGTATGATCACCTGTCCTATTTTTTTCTTCCATGAAAGTGATGCATAAGTAAGTGCCCATTTGTAATAAAATTCCTAATGATGGTTCTTTCCACAACTCAGGTGGAAAATATATGGTGGTGTTTGGGTCTGCAGAGATTGCTTATAAAAACAGAAATGAGCTTAGTGAATCGTTTTTCATTCTTAGCCTTTTCAAACGTCCTAGTCAAAGTAAGCTAAAAAGAAGGTAAGAAGGGAAAAGAGAGAGGTTCAGGTACAGCAACATTATCCAAAATACTAAAGTCATCTTAGAGTCATATTATTATTTTCTAATCTCTTAATGACTTTTCAGTTCCTGAAAGAGTTTTAGTGAATAATCACTCCAGTCTCTTACGAGCAAATCTAAGTAGCTGTTTCAGATATAATTTGTAGTATTATATATTGCTCCAAGGTAAATTTAAAGAAGTATGCTATGAAGGTATTTTCTATAATATATTGTTCTTTATTAAATGCTATAGCATTAAGTGATACAGAAATGCATACAGTATTTAGTTTGAGTGGGGGGGAAACTGACCAAAATGAGTATTTCCTAAAAATCTGCTTTCTGTAGTCTACATTCTCCACTTGAAGGTTTTCAACTTGAAGTGCATTTTGATTACAATTTTGACATAGGAACAAACTTAGGGGGCTTTTTAAAATCTGTTTTTCTTAGTGCTGATCCAATAACCTCTATAGTCAGGTCAATGATAAAGGCTAAGATTTTATTTATTTTTTGTTTGTTTTTACCATACAGCTACCAAAAATCATTACTAACTTTGAACTTATCTGTGCTCCTGTGTCCTCAAAGGATAATAATAAATTAATAACTTCATGGAAGAGGGAGAGTCTCATTAGAAAGTTCATCGAGAGAATAATGCGCACTAGGATATCTATTTAGCCATAATTGCTACTCTGCTCTCTCTGAGATATTCTAAACAATGCCTAGCACTACTTTTTTTTTTTTTTCATACCTAGTCCAGTGTTTCAGTTCAGCATGCATCGGAATCACCTGCTGGGCTTATCTTAGTCACTTGGGCCCCTCTTCTAGAGTTCGGTTTCAGTTGGTCTGGCATGAGGTTGAAAAGTTTGAATTTTTAACCAATTCCCAAGTGAGCCTGTAGTTTGAACACTTGGGGAACCATTCACTCCTACTATCAGCATGCAGTCAGGAGTCTTGTCTGTGTGCTGGGAATTGGGAGACTGTCTCTGCTGCCGGAAGCTGAGGCCCTGTCCCTGGGGAGGCTAGTGCCATGCATGACATCTGAGCAGAGGATAAACCCTATATTGGGCCCAGAGCATCTAAGAACTTTGGGGGTTTAGAGATGCCTTCTAGAGGGTCTGAAGTTCAAGCTGAAGCCTGAAAGATGAGTTAGGACTTTCCAGGAGAAAAGGGAGGGGAGGAGAAAGCAATACTTTGAAGAAAACTTGTATATATTTTTAGCATCAATATTAGTCTAAAACATAATTAATGTTAGTTCTCTAAAGAACAGAAAAAAAACTAATTGCTCTTAAAAATTTAATTGAGCAATTACTGTGTAGAAAGGAATAAAGGAAGGTGAAAACTGCTTTTCCTAGAAGGCCTCTCTGTCCAACATACTTCGCCTCTGTGCTTGTTGGAATTTATACTCATGTTGGGGCCGCTTTTGCACTAGGCCTTCTCTCTGGAAAAATGTAGATGTCAATAAAATTTTTCAATTTTATTGACATCTACATTTATTTACAAAATTACACACCAAAGAGAAATACAATCCTATTAGGATTGTCACCATTTTGGGTTGGTGCCCATTGCTGTAATTTGCGTTTGACTTCCCATCTGTTCCAGGCCTATGCCTTCCACTTCCTCCAAACATATCGAGGTAGCTTGACAAATGCATTGGAAGTTTTAAAAATATTTTCTATTTTTAGCTAGTTTACATTCCCTTTTTTCATTCACAGTATCTAGAGTTGATCTGGCTCAAAAGATATCTGGCTGTTTGGTCATCTGGACTGTGTGATGCTTCTAGACTAGAAACTGCCTTCAGATAATAGTGGCAGATGCAATGCTTGTTCCTCTGCCATGTTGGACTTCATATCTCATGGATGCAATGTAAAAATCAAACCACCTTACATTTATCTGAAGCCTTTATATATATGTATCTATATCTCTATCTATCTATCTATCTATCTATCTATCTATCTATCTATCTATCTATTATCTATCTATCTGTATCTTTATTTTAATGTCATCCCCTACAAACTCAGGGTATTTCAGTATCTCCATTTTACAGATGAAATAGAAGAGAAGTAGACCCTGAGACCACATGGGCCTTATGTGGTACCACCAATATTTGAATACTCTAATTGTTCAGTTCTACTGTTCCTACTACACCACGTTACCAGAGACTCCCACTGCTTGTCCATGTCCGGCATGGCATACTGGAAGCTGAAGCGCCGATGCAGCCATGCAGGAGTAAAGGCTGCTCTATATTTGTCAGCTAGAGTGGACATCCCTTGCCTGTATTTTTTCTTCTGACCTCGTCTTTGCACTTGTTTGGGGGACAAGTGATTTTCCTGTAGACTAATGCTTTTCAACTCTTTTTTTTTTCTTTTTGGTCTGAGGAAATTTCACCTTGACCTATAAACAAAATACATAAAGAGCTGTTTGTACTCCATAGCTCTAGGCCATTTGTTCCTAACCTTGTCAGCTCTCCTGATTCAGCTGAAAAGCTTTTATGAAATAGCGCCTGTAGACTTAGGCACACTATCTGACTCAGACTATCCAGTAGAAGTCTAGGCAGCTATGATGATCAGCCTGGTTTGAGAATAATATTGATAACTAATATTATTATTAAGTCGTTATTCCTGTGTGCCAAGCTGCATTGTGTCCACGGGTTATCTCATTTAATCCTGAAGGTACAGAACTAGTCAGTCAGAAGAACCACAATTCAAAACCAGATCATCTATTTTAAGACTGAGAGTGCTTAACACACATGTGTTATAGGGCTCTGGCCAACCCTCTTATTCCATACTCATTCTTCTCCCTGCTCCCCTCAACCAGGTATGTTCCTCTTAGCTGGTTCTGCAGTAGTGTCTGTTGCCAAGATACTAGATTCCTTTAAAATAGCCTATTGAAAATAAGGTTTTTAAAATTATTGATAATCTAAATTTCTACCAGGAGTAAGATACCAGACCAAAAAGAGAACATGACATGAATATGCTCTGTGCATCTGCAGTCATTCACAAGAAATGTTCTTGAGTAAGGCAGGGAGCAGTTTCCAGCCCGGATTTAAGTTTTGCAGAGCGAAACCATCTGTCATGGAAACCCACTACAGTCTCATCTAAGCCATGTCTGGTTGTCTGTCAATGTAAACGCTTTCCTGCCACAATTCTTATGTTCACAGGAATTCCAAAACTATCTCATGCTTTGTTGAATTTTTTAAAAGTAGTGGAACAAGTCGTAAGTTTAAGCTTTCTAGACAATGTACAGGATCAGCATAAAACCGTATTTTAATTTTTTGTTATCTAGTGGGACCACTAATTTCCATTATCCTTAAAAAAAACAAAAAAACAACAAAAAAAAACAAAAAAAAAAAACAGAGCTTGCCTTATAGCTGTAGTTCTTCTTACCTTCAGCAGATTTATAGTTGGCCATGAGAATATAAATGTGGAAATTATCTGACGAGCTCCGAGCG
The DNA here is from genome assembly GCF_964212035.1 of Myotis nattereri. Lineage (NCBI taxonomy): Eukaryota > Metazoa > Chordata > Mammalia > Chiroptera > Vespertilionidae > Myotis > Myotis nattereri. Next base: position 87,492,321 of record NC_138075.1, read on the forward strand.
TGACTCTGCCACTAACCAGCTTTGTAGCCGGGGGCAAGTTTATGAAATGCTCTGAGCCTTGGTTTCCTCATCTATGTAACTAAGACTGTTCATGATCACCCCGGAGGATTGAGGCAAAGGCCACCTGGGGTAACCTGCCGGGGTGACAGCAGCACGGCACCCATTTCATGTCATAGTTCAGCCCAGCTCATTTCTTCTCTACCTTCTGACCTTTAATGACTGAACTTACTTTGAGCTTGGCCTGCTCAACAGACTGGAATAACAGACTCATTAATCTACGGAGGTAGAATGTCCTAACGTTCTATTTGTGCAAGTTTCTTTATATTTTAAAATATAAATACTGGGTAAATATTTTGCTATCCATCCTTCACCACCCCCCATTGTTAACCTGTGTTGATTTGATTTATTAGCTTTTAATTTTCTTTTCTTTTTTGTTTGGCGTTGTAAATACTTTTGCAGATATTGAGGAATTTCAGGTTTCAGCTCTGTCCGGAAGCCAGCCACACCTGTCAGTAGTTCAGGTGACTCATTATGAATGGAGGGCATTGGTCCTTGTTTTGCATTTGTTTTCTCTGATGAGCGCTTTAGAAATATCCAGAATGCCTTTTTCCTTTATTCAAATATAAGAAAAAATCTTTGCACTTAGTTATTTTGAAATAGAGACATTGGTGTGCTTTAAAAAATGCTGACAGTGGAAAACTCTTTATGATCGCGGCAATTACAACTTGTAATAACAGCATGGCATTTTGCACTAAGGCAGGTTTTTCTGTAAATTCGTATTATTTTGGGGGTAAATTTACTGCAAGTTGATAAAATGACTACATTCTAGTATATACTTGTCACAATTTCCAAATAAAAAGTCATATTTAAATAAGAGCGCTTTTAAGAAGTTTCTTTGCGGAAATTATCCTTAATAGTGAAGTGTGGGTTGCTAGGTAAGGGCTCTAGAGAATGTAAGTTCATCTCAGTGTCTATTCTCAAGTTCATTATAGAACTGCAAGGGCAAGCCCCCCCAAATCCAAAAGAGCAGCATTTGCAAGATCCAGAAGTGTGCAAAAAGCGGATCGTATTTTTATGATGTAGTTTCGCTAACTAGACAACTGTCATGGTGAAATGGTGGTGAAGTCTAAATTCAGTCCACGCAGAGCAAGACGCATGAGCTACAATGTGTGAAAAATGACTGCAAGTGATAGGTTTTTACGGAGCAAAATTCACAGCGATACAACCGCTTACCTTTCCACAGTGACACTTATTAGAACTTATGAGAATCATAACAGGCAATCTCTTCCTAAAGGCAAACTTTGTATCTTAGCAAGGTGTGTAGTCTGTCTTGCTTCGTCTGGACACTGCCATGTTGGTTGTCATAAAACTTATTTAAAATCCTAACCTGTATGTTATGCAGCCTCCACTGCTTTCAATGATTCCGAAATGTAGAAGTTCTAATATTTAGTGGAGGGATTTGAAATTGATTATGAGATGTATGTTTTCATTCCAGTGTTCACCTGAAATGTACAAAATTTTAGCCTCTGTTTCAAATTCCCTATTCAGTATTTTGCATGGTTGAAATATGAATGTAAAAATAGTAGATTTTTTAATGCTTTTGTATAGGCTCAGGAGAGTCCTTCCTGCAATATCTAGCTGGAAAGGTAATGAACTGTAAAATATGTTGAGATGATTGGGGATTAAAAATCTCTGGTGTGTAGTGACAGTGCAATTATATCCCACAGTAAAGGTTTCTTGTAGTAAGAGTAATAAATAAAACTTATTTTTCCCACTGTGATTGGTTGTCACCACCATAATGATAGCTTTGACCTTCTTCCTCTTCAAATGTCATTAGCCTGTGACCAAGTAGTCAGGCTATAGCAACGCTGGGGAAACCTAAATACAAAGTGAGAATTCTTACCAAACCACAGCAATGAAAGTCAGAGTGCAGCCTATGCCTTCCAGAAATTTGCAAATGTGTTGCCTTTTCAGTGTGGCTTCCACGCTTTCTTCCTGTTAGTCCTTGACTTCCGTTTCTGGGTTTGGAACTCTCGCTGATAGAATTGGGTTTGCAGCACTGCCTGTCTTGTGTAAGTGAGCCGACCGGACTAGCTGCAGTCCCAGGATGCCAAGCTCAAATTGCTGAGTGACACTTCTTGGGAAATAAAGATTAAAATCTTTATTAAAAAATAAAGATTTAAATCTTTATGTAGAGATATAATTTTTAGAAGATTAAAAACAGTACTCATTTTTATTTAGTAAGTGGGGCAATTGATTTAAAATTATGTAGGAACTGTTTATTAACGTTGCCCTTTTTTCAAAAGTGAAACCCATTGTCAAAATTGCTTCAAAGAGTCAAACTGAAGAACATAGCATTCTTTGGGGGGGTGCTCATGGCCTTTACTCCATTTTAATTCTTAAAAAAAAAAAACCAAAAACATTCTCATTGGAAGCATGGATGTCGTGGAATGCCTGTAGTGCAAGACTCCTGAATAGTGCTGGGCCATATTTATTCATTAGAATTATGTGCCATTTTTGTCTCTTTCCTATTAAGCCCCATTTGTCTGTCGAAGGTCAAAGGAGCAGCTGTCGCTGGGGCTGACCTCTATGCACCTCTATTGTTTGGCTCTCACTCTTTCCTTCTTCCTGGGAACCTGCAGGATTGTCCTCTCAAAGCATTTGACCCTTTTTAGGTCAGGGAGCAAGAAGGACAATTGCTTACACGTTTCTGTAATCCCTGCTGTGGTAAGGTGTGGCTTTGTCATCAGTTGCCATCTGGATGACTTGAAGTGTTTGCTTAATGGTCTCACAGTTTACAAGTGATATCAGCAAAAAAAAAAAAAAAAAAAAATGGACACACAATCTTTATGCTTTTTGAGTGGCTACTACCCTGATGACTGCATCAAACTCATTCTCTCCATTGTAATGGTTTTGGAATCTTATCTCTCCCTTATATATGTAACTTATTGCCCCACCCCCCATTTTTAATAAGAATGGGAGTTCTGCAGAGCACTTGCTACAAATGAGTGGCCACTTACTCCAAATTTCTGTGAACCTAAGATAATCAGGAAGAAATGGCTTTACTTTACTCGAACTTTGCAGTTGCATTGGGGTAGGTAGATAATGAAAGAGTGAAGCATTGGAATGTGCCTAAATAACATGCTGTTACAAGCCTTATGATAGATTTGTGTTTGACTTAACAGCTTTTGGAACCTAATAAAAAGAACTTAATTGACAATTTCTTGAAATTGCTAAGAAAACCTAGTGATGTTGGTAGGGTATAATAAGGAGTTTCTCATCACTGTCTTCAAGATTGAGCCTATACAAAAAAAAAAAAAAGAATTTATCTCTGTGGTAACTCTAAGTAATTGATATACAGACAAGGTTTGGTTCCAATTTGCCAGCAATAAAGTTGTAATAGGGTTTTCTCTGCAATTTTAGCCTTAATGTGCTCATTCCAAAGAGCGGTATTTTTCCAAGCGAACAAATAACATCAGTAAAGCTTACGTTCAGTAATAGCCCCACACTGATGCTCACATTAAACTTGTTAAATCAATTCACTAGACACTTTCTAAAGTGGACTGTCTGTTTACTTTGACTTGCACCCTATGTGGATGATCCATCAGTTACATTTATTTGAATGATCTTTACATTCAAAATTGGTAATTATTCAGGCTTGATTGTGGTTATGAATGGGCCTCTTTTTTTTTCTCCTGTTTTATGAAGCTGCTTATTTTTCAGCCTTTGGTATTTGAAGGCTATGGATGTTTAGTGATACCAACTACTTGAGTGAGGATATTTTTGCCTTTCCAAAAATTCCTACGCACACTTGGCTGCATAGACCCTCTATAGATACTGTAGATAAAATCTTCCACGATCATCTGCCATTATTCAGAAGATCTTATTCTTCTTGAAACAAATACACATGTATTTTTATTAAAATGAGTATACATTCTAATTGTATTACCAAAGACAAAGTATAGTCCAGTGGGCATAGAAGATGTTAGACCGAGAAACGATAGCTGGTTTTGGAGAAAGCGTTTTTGGAAGGGTAGGCAGCCTCCTAGCCCTGCTTCATTTTTCACTGGGACAAGCCAAGCCTGCTACTGCATGCTGCCTTTTGTCAGTAAACACAAAGAGAAATCTGAAGCCATCAATCTTGCTTATCAATACTACTCAGTGTGACTCCTTTCCTAGCCATTTTCCTTTTTCTTTTCCTATACAGAACTTCATTTTTCTCAGAGTGTCCTTTCAGTTTGGCTCTGAATGAATTGCAGGTCAGGTGGTAAAGCGAAATTAATGCCATGTATTTGCAGAATTGTGTACTGCTTAGGTTCTGTGTATGTGCCTCTTTATATAGAAGTCAAATGTGGCGAAAAGGATATTTTCTGAATAAACTGAGTTGCCAGCCGACATCTGTACTGGGTATGATTGTAGCCACTTCGTTGCATTGTGTGGCAGGAGCCATAGATGCCCCGATGACTCCAAAGGCTTTTACCCTTAAATCCATCCCATCTTTGGTTTATCTGTGGTTTATCTGTGTCCTTAAAGCGTTTATTTTTCACATTTATGTATATGTACTATTTTTATCTACTGGAAGTATATATAGCATACTTTAAAATCAGGTATGTCATGTAACAAGTATTATCTTAGAACAAATGTGAAAGAAACCTTTACTGTAACCTAGTAGCAAAATGTATTAAATCACAAAAACAATATACCCCTGCTCCAACTTAATATTACCTTAATGGTTTCATTGATCACATGGAACAACAGTTCCAGGAAGTAGTCTAGTACCATACAGGGCTTTGGCTTGCATTTTTTCATTAATCCTCACCCAAGGATATTTTTTTCCATTGATTTTTAGAGAGAGAAGAAGGGAGGGGGGAGGGGAGGAGAGAGAGAAACATCAGTGTAAGAGAGACATGTAGATTGGCTGCCTCCTGCATGCACTCTGACCAGAGCCAGGCATCCAACCTGGAACCAGAGTACGTGCCCTTGACCAGGAATCAAACCCATAAGCCTTTGCTGTAGGGCCAACTCTCTAACCACTGGGAATAATGGCCAGGGCTCAGCTTGCATTTTAAAATTAAATTGTATGTCCTGGCCGGTGTGACTCAGTTGGTTGGGCTTCATCCCTGCACCAAAAGGTTGCTGGTTCGATTCCCAATCATGGCACATGCCTGTGTTGCAGGCTGGAACCCCGGTAGTGGGCATGCAGGAGGCTGATTGATGTATCGCTCTCACATTGATGTTTTTCTCTCTCTCCCTCTTCTTCTCTCTCTAAAAATCATAATATTTTTAAAAAAATATATTTTATTGAGTTTTTACAGAGAGGAAGGGAGCGAGATAGAGAGTTAGAAACATCGATGAGAGAGAAACATCGATCAGCTGCCTCCTGCACATCTCCCACTGGGGATATGCCCGCAACCCAGGTACGTGCCCTTGACCGGAATCGAACCTGGGACCCTTCAGTCCGCAGGCCGACGCTCTATCCACTGAGCCAAACCGGTTTCGGCAAAAAAAATCATAATATTTTTAAAAATTAAATTTTAAAACTTTCTCCCTTATTTTTAGGGGTTGGGGAGGGTCCTGGCCCAATTTCATTTAGTCCTAGGGCTTGACATACATTATAATTTATTTGACTGCTTTTGGTAATTCTATGTCTCAGATCAGATTCATAATTAAGGAGAAAAGTTCATTGCTTAATGGGTATTTGCACTCTTGTTTTTTGTGGGCTTTTCTTTTGGTAATAAACTCATTAGATTAGTATCTACTGTGTTTAAGCTTATGACAAGCTAGTAGGATTTATCTAGTGTCTGCAAGCAAATCACTCATCCCTCTGAGGTGTACGAAGACTTCCAAGGAATCGGGATAAAACCCCTAGGACTATATTTCTAAAAGAGCTAATTTTATTTCCTATGCATCTTCAAGCTGTTATTTAGATGTGGCTTTGCCTCATTATAGGACGATATTCCCATTCGGTAGAGGAATGAAGACTCAAGTGGAAGTCTCCTCTAGGTTTGACAGATATGTATGTATGTGTGCATACTAGTATATGTGTCTAAAAATGTACCTAATACATTGATTGACTATTCTGTGTGAGACAGTGCACTACGCATTTTTAATGTACAATATCTCAATGCAATATGCAAAATAAGCCTATTGTGCAGTTATTCTTGTTCCTCTTTAGAGAGGAGAAAGCTGAGGCACACAGAGATCAAACCACTTCTCTGCTTAAATATAGTTTGTAACGGGAGGAACCAGAATTCAAACCCAGATCCGGCCGATCCCCAAGCCTGTGATTTTCATGCAGTGTCTCTCTAGGACAAGTCAGTTTTTAAGGAGCAGATTGCCTTCCCATTAGGAGGAGCAAACCACCACACTGGTTTCTCAACAATAATCAGGCTTCCTGGATTCAATTGCCAATAAAACCTTCTCCCCTAATTTGTGTTGTCTACTCTGCCCCTTATTACTGTTTTCACTTCTTGGGACTCATGTCTCGTGGCCTCAAGTCATCAGTTTGTCCTGGTTTACATCTCCAAGATGAATCATTTATTATGCTCCTTTGAGGGCTTTTCCTTGTGCGTCCTTCTGTGTCAACACTAGAGGCCCACTGCATGAAAATTCATGCACTCTGGGGAGTGGGGGAGTCCCTCAGACCATCTGTGCCCTCTCACAGTCTTGGAGCCCTCAGGGGATGTCAGAATGACGGCTTAGGCCCGCTGCTGTCCGTGGGGAGCAGGCCTAAGCCGCAGTCTGGCATCCCTCTGTAGAGGGGACTGGGCACCCCTCTGCCACTGCTGGTCACCACCACCCCTCCTCCCCCTCACCTTTCCCTCCCTCTGCCTGCTGGCACATGCCTTGGCTGGCCTGGCAGCTCCTGCTCACTGGCCCTGCCCCCCTCTGGTCAATTTGCATATTACACTTTCATTATGTAGGATTTTCCAGTTTTCTATTACTCTCGCGCACTTAGAGTGGGTGGTCTCATTCTCTTCTGACCCACCACACAGCTGCTCATGACAGTTCTGTACTCCTACTCTAGATTTCTTTCTGGAGATCTAAGGCCACATGTTCAGATCTCTACTGTGCATTGTGTCTTGTTTTACCATAGACTTCTCAAATTCGTAACACCCAGTGCTAAACTCAGTAAAGTGTACCTCTCCGCTCATGTTTGCTATCTCAGTGAAAGGAATCACTGTCCACCAAGACAGCCAGGCAGAAACTGGAGCGTAAACCTCAAGTTTTAGCTCTCCTTCAAGTTGTTTGGGTCTACCCGCTCCATGCCCATCTCCTCTACGTTATCTGAATCTACCATTATCGTCTCATCTGGATGCTTCTAACGCCTAACTGGGGTCCTCGACTGCAGCCCCTCCTTTCTCTATCCTCACTTCCATTCCAATTTTCCATATAGTGGCATCCATAGTTCTATCTTTATAAAGAAAACTTATGTTGCCTTCTTACATAAAAGTATTTAATGATTGTTAAATTTTGCTTTTAAAATATACAAAGAATACATGGCCCTTCATAACCTAGAATTTGTCTACTTTTCTTTTTTAAAAAAATAATTAATTAATTAATTTTAAATTTTCATTGTTGAAAGTATTACATATGTCCCCTTTTTTTCTCTAATTGACTCCTTATAGCGCCTCCCCCACTCCCCACCCCAGGCCTTTGCAACCCTATTGTCTGTGTCCATGGGATATGCATGTATGCATACAGGTTCTTTGGTTAACCTCTTCCGGCCTACCCACCAAATCCTGACTTCCCTCCGAGATTTGATAGTCTGTTCCATGCTTCTATGTATCTGGATCTATTTTGTTCAACAATTTATTTTATTTATAAGATTCCACATATGAGTGAGATCATGTGATACTTGTCTTTCTCGGACTGGCTTATTTCACTCAGCATAATAATCTCCAGGTCCCTCCATGTTGTCTCAAAGGGTAAGAGATCCTTCTTCTTTATTGCTGCATAGTATTCCATGGTGTAAATGTACCACCATGGAATTTGTCTACTTTTCTACTCCCACTCCTGTCCTCAACACACACCTTACTTCCAGCCTTATCAAACTTCTTCAAGTTTAATGAGGAAGCCACTGTCTCTCCTACCTCTTTCTCACTCTTTTACCAGAATGACTCATCCTTTCAGTGTCCACTCAGATACCCAAGTGAAATCTCTGACTTTCTCCATTCTAACTCCCAACTGATAGTCCCCTGTCAGCCTCATATATTTTTATATGATGTGTATTCATCACTTTCCTTAAGACTTTTATCTCTGTATCCTTAAGGCCTAGTGTAGAATGGGCATACAGTAGGTATTCATTCAGTGAATTATGTATTGTTTAATGGCTCAGTGTTTTAGAGAATCAATCTTTGAGGCAACCAGTTATAAAAGCCATTTATAAAGTTATATAATACAATAACTTTGAAAAATACAACTGGCAGCTAAGCAAACATTGGAAGATCAAAGAATGAGCAGGCTACATAATAAGTGACATTTTTTATTGTCCAAAGATTTGGAGGAATTACTAAATATTAAATAACTCAGAACTTGGTATAGTTCCTAAATGTCAAATGTTTGAGATAAAGTCTTAATTTTGGATATAAGTCATTGTGAAAACCTATGGGAATGCATATTTATGGATTATTTCCGGAGATGCTGTAATTTTTCTGGGAACATTGGAGGAATTTCTTCAGGAGAGACTGGCCCAGTCTCTCCCCTATTTCTGGAAAAATATTAAGGATATGTTAGCCAGGAACATGTGGAATGGGGAACAGGCCAAAGCTTGTGTAAGTAGGAAGTATGCCTTTGAGCATGTTCTTTTTCAGTCAAAGAGCTGTTCCTTTCCAACCCTATAATGTTACAGTTAACATGGGTAGTAACTGTGAAATAACCTGGTTTTGAAATTGCTTAATGCCTTTCTTCACTTTGAGTGTAATTCAGGAAGTACTAGTATGCGAGCAGAATATCTACTAAAATTGGTTACCATAAGATATTTTTGTTGGTGATGTTCGTAGTAAAAATTTGGAAACATGCCAGCATTTGTAAAATGATTCATCCTTGTTTAATTTATAATCCTTGTAAAATAACAGAGAGAAGTGATTGGCCAGTTGCTGTATCTTAGTACTGTCACAATAATCAGGACAGGAGCCAGATGAACCTGACGAGAGTGTTTTCACATTGTGGACTATTTGAGCTGGAGGGATGCTATAAAATCATTTAAATTTTTTTTTTCAAGGCTAAATTGCTAAGTGGGCCATTAGTTTTCTTCTCTTCAATGATCTTGTTTCTGTCCTTGACTTTGAGCTCTCTCTCTCATCCTGTGTGGGATGGGGTAACTCAGCCTCATCTCACTCTCCTACAGATAAACTCCTTCAAATGTGAATTTCTGAAGGAGGCTAGCCTGGGTCTTCAAAGACTATATTAAGGTCTTTGTCTTGTCCTTCCCCTGAGCCCTCTGTGATGTTTCTCGCTAGGTGCCAGCAACGAGATGGAATTCCCTGAGGACCCATGGTTGACTGATTAGCACATCAGGAGAGGGTTTCATATGGTTTACTGAGTTTCAGTCCAGTAAAGGGAGCTATTGTTGTGAAGAAAATATGATGCCCCTTTGAGGAAACCTACTCTTCAGACTAAAAGGATAACTAGAAATCATTTGTTGAGGTAAATCTGTCTTATAGAGATGAATAGTTCTCTAAATTTAAAATTACTCAAAAAGAGTAGATTTCTTATTTTTTTTAAAAAAATATCCTTTATTGTTGAAAGTAGTACAGATATTCCCCCTTTTCCCCACTGACCCCTTCTAGCCCCCATCCCAGGCCTTCACCACACTATTGTCTATGTCCATGGGTTATATATGTGTGCATATAAGTTCTTTGGTTAAGCTCTTCCCACCCTCCCACCCACCCTCAACTTCCCTCTGAGATTGCTTCTATGTCTCTGGATCTATTTTGTTCATCAATTTATTTTGTTCATTAGATTCCACATATAATTGAGATCATGTGATACCTGTCTTTCTCTGGCTGGTTTATTTTACTTAGCATAATGCTCTCCAGGTCACTCCATGCTGTCTCAAAGGGTAAGAGATCCTTCTTCTTCACTGCTGCAGAGTATTCCATGGTGTAAATGTACCATAACGCTTTTATCCACTCATCTACTGATGGGCACTTGCGCTATTTCCAGATCTTAGCTATTGTAAATTGTGCTGCTGTGAACATAGGGGTGCATCTGTTCTTTCTGATTGGTGTTTCGGGTTCCTTAGGACAACTTTCTAGGAATGGGATCTCTGGGTCAATGATATAAATATGCGAACTCAGGAAGCTAATCTTCCCATATGGCTTCAAAGAGCATTTACTCTACAAATGCACTGCCACACTCAGGGTGGACAGGATCCCAAGTCTTTTCCATCCCTCAAAATCACCACTGGCTGAGCAGCGCTAAGGAAGAGGAAAAGAACGTCACAACTCTGTGATTTCAACTGGTAGTCTCTGACCTCAAAGAGGTTAGTTGAGACATAAGACACATGCATGCCTGAAGAACAATGACAAAGCAATATAGATTCTATTTGGTCAGGATTGAGAATTTCAACCATGTAATCTCAATTTCCAGAACATTCTCAGGCACGTAGAAGGTACTCAATAATCCAATAATTGCCAAATGAATACATAAATGAATGAATTACATATTACTGACTCCTGACATATACAAATTAAAATGCTAAAAAAAGAGTATAGTTCCTATTTCTTTTAAACAATAAGCAATAGCTTACTATAGGATTTGCTTGTAGGTTTATATTTAACTATTTAAATTTGTCTAAATAGTCATGACTTAGGTAAATCTCAATGAATTTAAATCCGTTTACAGAAACAATAACAAAACCTTATCCATTATGATAATAAAATTGGTTTAATAAGCAATGCTTTTAATAGAAAAAGTTTCTCTCACTTCTTGAGGGAGAGTATAAATAAATAATTCCACTCATTTGGAAAGGATTGTAATTATTTTGATTGATTTTGTTTTCATAAATTATGAATAGTAACAGAACTCAATGTAGAACTAGGATATGGTGAATTGCTAATAATTCCACTAATTAGATTTTAAGATCTATCCCAGGTATTATCAGTTTCAGTTTGCTCTTATTTTTGTGATAAATTAGGATGTAATCTAGGGAGACCCTTTCAAAATAGATTCATCTTGTTGGCTTTATACTGGCCATTATAATTTTGTTTGTTTGTTTTAAAAAATCGCACAAACCTGGAGCCAAATAAGCTCCAACTCCCTACTTCCCATCTGAATGTATATCTTAACTTTATCTCATTCAGAATTAAATGCAACTTAATTTGAACTGGAATATTAGTTCATTATGCAATAACCTTGGCTTTATTTTTTTCTGGCATAATTTTCATGTCAGTACTGTTTTTAACTCGGGTACTCTCTAGATTGTATTTTGAAAGGATGAGTGAAATGGGAAGATGTGAAAAGATGGAAAGCTTGAAGTCTCTAGGTCGTGTGGTCATTGTCCTCACTTTACAGGCAGGAAAGCAGGTCCCTAGCAGGTAAGGCGACACAGGATGGAAGGCTGATTTAAGTTCCTAGATGGATTTCTCCTCAAATGCAGCCTCAAACATTGGTGTGTATCTCAGGGCTACAGCCCCTTTCATATGTTCCTAGCCAGCGTTCTCCCTTTTCCTGCCGGGCATTGCCCCAAATATGACCTCTTTCCTCAGCCCCTAATCCTGTTGGGCTCCATTCCTCTTCTACCCTGAAGAATGACCTTCCTCTTTCCACCCCCTCCCAGAGACCGAGGGGCCAGGCCTGAACTTCTCCCGCTTCCTGCATCCACACCTGTGAGTGATCCCTGTCTACACTAACCCTCCTCTCTTTTCTTCAGACTTGGGGGAAGCGGTACCCCAACTCCTATTTTATCACATTAACTCCTGTGTTCCCGAGACCTTGGCCCTTACTCCCTCAGCTAATTGTAATTTAACTCCTTTGTAATTTCAGCTTTCTGTTCCTCTGGCCTTACTCCACCACAGTACTGAACTAACTCTCTGAGCTGTAAGACAGACCTAAAATATGTCACTGCTGGTAAAACATTTGTATCCATTAAATCTAAGGGCTTAACTTTATTCCTTAGTTGGCTAATGCTGTGTCTGCCTAAAGGTGTGCTGGTGGGATTGCATTTTGTTCAAATGAAGAGTAACATATGCCATGGGAGCAGATTAATTTTGAAAATATCAAGTGGTGTGAGGAACATCTAAGGCAGTGGTTCTTAACCTTGGCTGCACATTAGAATCACCTGGGAATCTTTTTAAAATCCTGATTTCTGGGCCTCATCCTCTGGAAATTCTGTCTCTTTGTTACTAATGTTGTGGCCCCACCCCATAACAAAGAAACAGAATTTCCGGAGGATGAAACCCAGAAATCAGGATTTTAAAAAGATTCCCAGGTGATTCTAATGTGCAGCCAAGGCTGAGAACCAATGGTCTAAGGCAGCCGTGGGCAAACTACGGCCCGTGGGCCGGATCCGGCCCGTTTGAAATGAATAAAACTAAAAAAAAAAAAAAAAGACTGTACCCTTTTATGTAATGATGTTTACTTTGAATTTATATTAGTTCACACAAACACTCCATCCATGCTTTTGTTCCAGCCCTCCGGTCCAGTTTAAGAACCCGTTGTGGCCCTCGAGTCAAAAAGTTTGCCCACCCCTGGTCTAAGGTCTCAAGACATCCTCTGTTCATTACTACCAAGTGTGGCTCTTTCCTGCAGTTTCCCATCTACCAGTCACTCCAGGGAAACATGGCTTATTGCAATTGAAGAAGCCTCTCATTTGCATGCTCCCCAAAAGAAAAGTGCCATAACCTTTTATTTATTTTTTTCTGTTAGATTATGAAGGAGAAATGCCATGTTTTCAAGGATAGATTACATGCCAGTGATCATGAAAAAGTCGCTTTGGATTGCATTTTGCTTGATTTCATTTTGGCGGGTTTGTTAGGGAGATTATACCCTGGGAAATGTAGCCACATCATTAGGACTTCCTAATTTCAGCAGAAATATGGATCATGTTTTGATTGGCAATTCTTGGGAGCGGCAAGCAAATTTAGATCAACTCAGTATTTTATTTTTGCTGTTGTTAAGGTACTTAGGAAATTAAGAAAGTGAAGCTGTATGTATGTTCTTCAGAAGTGGTAGCAAATTAAAGTAGATGTGGTTTTATGTTTTAGGACTAGCTTCTATATCTGGCCCTTTGTCCTTTCCATACAGGTGAAGCTAATGTAGGTGGAAATAGGAGAAACTGAAAATGAAAAATTTCCCGAATGGTTGATTAGAACTGCACTCTGCATTGATGTGAAATGTATACAGTTAATTGCTTCTATGTTGCGAGTATTCAGAGGACCTAACCTGATCATAAAAGGGTGTTTTGACCTCTTCTCATCTCATATCCATTGCCTTCATGGGTCATCCCTTATGTTTCCTCTCTATCTCACTTATAAATCTTTCAGTTAAGTCTTATTTGAATGAATGAAAATACCCACCCTTCTTTCTCTTACATATCTGTTATAGTCAGGAAAATACTGCCTGCAGCATGAGACCTGGTTTTCCTGTCAGTTAGTGGTGAATGTTGTCTTTCAACCTCCCAGCTCAGAGTTTGAGCCTGAAGATTTCTAGTTCAATCTCTTCTGGACACCGATACTGACTTTATCTCCTTTCTTCACATTTAATTTTTTGCTTCGTAGAAGAGAGCACAATATAAATCAGCAATGACCACTCATTCCTAATTTTCCAATTCATAAAATGGTTCTCAAATTAAACTACCCACCAGATCCTTGGCTCACCCATGATAGAGAAATATGATCCTTACCAAAGTTTACTTTGAAAAATATCCATAAGTGCTTCTTTTTATTCCTGCTAGCTATTTCTTAAACAGATGAGATAGGCAATGCACAAGTATGAATTATATTCCTACTTAATATTCACAGTCACCCTGATAATTCATGTTAAGGAACACAGGTGATAGAGAACACTCATGAAATATTTTGGGGGGAAATATGGTAAATATAAATAATATAAAAACAATATTTTATTTTTATTTATTTTATCTTTAAAGGGAAGGATCAGACTGTGAATCACAGTCATCCTGATAATTCATGTTAAGGAACAGAGATGATAGGCAACACTCATGAAATATTTTGGGGAGAGAAATATGGTAAATATAAACATTATAAAAGACAATATTTTATCTTTAAAGGGAAGAATCAAACTATGAAGTGGGAAGGAAGACATAAATCAGGTCATGGAACCTTGTCTATGGACCTGACAGATTCATGGGGCTTGTGCCAAATGTTAAAAATATTCAGATAAAACCAAATTTAACCACAACTGTGTATTGGTTTTAAAATGCAATGATTTAGAATAAGAAGCTCCTCTTAATTTTAAATAAAAAATTAAAAAATAGGAAGCAGCAGCAACCTAATGAACCACAAAACCAAGTGAATCTATGTGACTCAGTGAGATATGGGAGAAAAGGGGAGAAAGCACAGAATAGTAAGGGAACAGTTCAGACCTTTGCATCGCTTTATCCCAACCACTGCTTTTCTAAAAGGAATAACCTTTCTTTTTTTCAATATTTTTTTATTGATTTCAGAGAGGAAGAGAAAGGGAGAGAGAGATAGAAACATCAATGATGAGAGAGAATCATTGATTGGCTGCCTCCTGCACGCCCCCCACTGGGGATGGAGCCGGAATCCCGGGCATGTGCCCTTGACTGGAATTGAACCTGGGACCCTTCAGTCCACAGGCCGACACTCTATTCACTTAGCCACACCAGCTAGGGCGCTAACCTTTCTTTTTTATGTGATGGGATCCTTAGATCCTGTGTTTCTACCTTGACAGATTGAACTTAGGTTTTTGTATATCTAGTTATAATTTGTTGGCATATACTTAAATGAACTAAAATAATTAAATAAAATAAATAAATAAACAAACAAACAGTAACCTGGACTGAGCTGTTATTATTTGTTAGAGTAGCAAGAAGTATATAGCTGGTTCTGTGTGTTCCAAGCTCAATATTACAACTTTTTTTTTGAGCCACAAATGTAAGAATGAATTCTCTTCCCTCCCCTCCCCCCTGGCTAGAGGGTGGGATTGAGCTTCATGTTTACAAGTCTCTGAATTTGTGAGTTGAAATGACTCAAAGTTAAAAACAGGGTTTCTCCAATTTGGAGAAGAAGAAAAAAAAAGAAGAAACATCTTCTACTATGTCAAGTTTTATTTTCTCAAGAGCCAAAGTTCAAGTTGCCCCTGTTATTCTGTATCAGTCTCCATCTAGCCCTGACTTTATGATAAATCTAACCCACACTTGTATACTGAGCAGCAGGACTCAAATTCATTTTACCTTTTCTCCTAAATTCAATTGTTTCTTCAGTGTTTTGCCACTATTTAAATCACGTAGGCTTGAAATTTGAGAATCATCATTAACAGATCATTCTCTGTGTCATCTAAACTTTCGATGGATATTTTTACATCACATTTCAGTTGTCTTGTTCTGTGTTTCCCGTGAATAACAGTCTTGGCCCTCCTCCTTTCTGTCTGTGCGTGCCAAAAGTTCATCTAATCTCTCTAACCTCTCCCTCCTTGGATTATAATCCTGAACAATTTCCTTGTTTCTTTGGGTGGAGGTCATTTTTTTTTTCTTTTCAAAAGCCTACAACAGCTATACTTGCCTGTGGAGTGAGATCAGTTCATGTTTACTTACTATGATAACCCTATGTCTATATATGTTCATAGAGCCCTTTAAGAGTTTTAAGTGTTTTGACACCCATCGCTCAATTTTATCCTCAGAGGGTGGATAGTCTAAGTCCTTTTATAAGAAAAGAAAAAAATAATACAAATGCATCTGCCATCAGGCTCCTCAGTCCCTTTCCTCCTATTTCTCATCCCACTTGGAACACCATCCTGCCTTTTCCCCTCTGACCTGGCGCTAGCGATTCTTCACGGAGCCTCATCAAAGGTGCTCACCCAGTGCAGCTTTCCTGATTATTCTCGGTCGGCTGCCTTCTTCAGTCCTCTCCCTGAATTGATCATATTTGCTCTGTAAAGTATTGTGCTAATTGAATTTAGCCAAATGGAATATTCATTTGAAGAAAACCCAGCTCTGTAAACTTTTATTTTCAAATCTCCTTGCTCCTTGCTCAATGGGGTTTTGGGGACACTTCCTATAAACCATTCTGATTGGTGTTAGGAATTGGAGACAAACATTATATTAGGCAAACATTATATTAGACAAACACTAACTCCAAGTGTCTAGTGTCTAGATTCATTGTAACATGTATTTAAGACAGTAACTCTTCAAAAGAGCAATAGCACCAGTAAAAAATATGTTTATTTTTATATGCACACACTTTACAGTTTTTAAATTCCATTTAAGCATTTTCTGCAGTATAATAATAACACAAAAGATGGAATGTTGACACTTTTAGGTATTCAGTATCTATATCTAGTAAGGAAGTGGCAGGTAACTATTTCAGATCATCATAATACTAAGTTTGACATAACTTTTATGTGTCAAAGTAATTTTCCTCCAATATATTTTTTCCATGTAAGAAGTTAGGTAGTTTTATTTCTATTCTAAAGTAATGGAGTTTGAAATTCAGACATCATTTTATCCTAAAGCAATGCTGGGAAATAGTGGTGGCATCTATCTTATTATAGGAATTCTTGGCTCTTGGGCTTAACAACAATCATGAAGACTCCTTGCTTGCCGCAAGAGCAGGGGAGAAGGTTTAGAAGTGTGCAGCATTTCGTAAAAGGCAATGAAGCAGAAGGTTCAGATCATCTGGAGTTTAAAATAAACTACCTGCTAGTAGTTTGACAGAAAGAGAAAGGATTGGCTTTAAAAATTATTCTCTCCACTGCTCTGTTCTAAGCCAGATGTATTCCAAAGATGTAAGTAAAGAGAACAGTTTTTTAACAAGCTGAAGAAAGGCAGCTTTCCTTTTAGAAAGCAGCATGTGTTAAGACCTTTATGGTGCTGGTATTTCTGCCTCCGCTGTTATCATCCTAAATATTGTAATTAGGAATTAATCCGAGGAGAAACATTTTGCCTAAATATGTGTGATTGTCTCATGGTTAAATTGTGAAGACTCTCAGTGTGTCGTAAACCAAGAAATACAAGTGTAGCAAGTATAATCCTACTTTGTACACTATTTGGATTTCCTTCAAGTTCAATATACAACCAGATGGATTACATGCAGAGCATGATAAAGTTGATTGATTGAGCAGCATGCCAGGACCTAAAAGGTCATATTTTCACCTTGATTCATTGAAATTAGGTGGGCACACAATTTAAGTGATTTCAATCAAATCACAATGGAACGTTAAAATTGTTACCTTGGACATATTTAATAACAGTAGAACATTGCCCATTCTCACTTTCCACAGTCGTTAAGGGGCATTTTGTTACAGAATTTTTAAAAACTTTACAGATCATGAACTCAGTAAAAAGGTTCTTTTGATTTATAAAGGAAATATCTCAAGAAAACTATAGGGAAGATTTTAGAGATAGTAGTAAAAAGATTTAATGAAACTAATGGAGTGGCTTATTAAAGACTGATATGAAAATATAACTGATTTGAAAATGAAGATGAGAAAGATGTTTTTAAAGAAAATAAACCAAAATACTTCCGTTTAATGTTATATACTATGATGTTATTTGAATTATTAATGGCCTACACACACACACACCCACACACACACACACACACACACCCACATACACAGGTATGATTTAACTAGAAGAAAGAGATCCAATTAGAAGAGTTAGTGGAAGGATAATGGGAATATTTGTGAAATAGATACAATTTGTGTAATTTGTGTCTTACTGAGCTGGAGTCTTTGAGTCCTTTTTTTTTTTTTTTTTTTTAGCAAAATCCTTTCACACAGGACGGATGATTGATAGAAGGTGCTCCACAAATGTTCATTTCCTCCTTCTCCATTTACCAGCGTTCTGCCCCGACACTGGCCTGCCCTGTGCTTCCTTCCACTTCATCAGGGCTTTCTGGTCTCTTTTTGTAGGAGTCCCTCAGAGGCCCAGATTCTAAGGCTTCCAGATATAGTATATAGACTTGTCCTAACTTCTACAATTCCTCCCTTGTTCCCAGGGTTTTTCCCACAAGTTTCTCTCAATTATTGGTCATATTGTTAGAGTTATTATGACAGAGTTTAGTAAAATGGCAGGTATGAAGTAAGGGCTCTTCTAGCTACCATCATCATTACTACCACCACCGTCACCACCACCACCATCACCTTTACCACCACTGTCACCACCGCCGTCATCATTACTACCACCACTGTCACCACCACCACCACCACCTACATAATTACTGTCACCATCACCATCATCTTCATCATCACCACCACCACCACTATCACTAATGAGGAGCCCTCTCTCAATCTCTGGTGGCTGTCTAGAAATTAGAATCCTTCTCTACTGCCTATTTCAAAGGAACCTCTCTGATGGGGAGAGATGCACCCAAGCCCAGCCCCATGGCAGCATTTGTGAGGGAAAGGCAGCAACAACGGCCATCTCTAGATGGACGCTAGGGTTATCCTAAGAGTTCTGATTTCTGGTTTCTGAACTGTAGCCCTAAACTTCTGTCACTAAACTCTGGCCTGGCCTTATTTAAAGCACTGTAAAGTAGATTTAATAAGTATGGAAGTTGACATTACTTACTTTCCAGTTTTTTAGTAACATTGACTACTCTGTAGAGTTTTCTTATGGAGTCATAATCTCCTCATCCTATCTAATAAAAGAGAAACATGGTAATTGGCGTGCGACCGCTACCCTTCCCATTGGCTAATCAGTGAGATATGCAAATTAACTGCCAGCCAAGATGGCGGCCGGCAGCCAGGCAGCTTGAAACTAACATGAGGCTTTCTTGCTTCAGTGATGGAAGAAAACAATGTTCCCCGCCTGCTTTGCCAGCCTCTGAGCCTGCAGTTTAAGAAACATTGTAACAAATATAGAAGCTAAACAAAACCCCAGAAACCTGCTTTCAGCGAGCCCGGGATCTCAGAGCTGGAGTTGATACAGAGTTTCGATTACAGAACACAAACAAACCAGATACCTTCTTTCAGCAGCAGAAGCCTCAGAGCTGGAGCCAGAGCTAAAGCTGGCCCAGAATAAAAAAGAAAAAAGAAAAAAAGGAGCAGTTGGGAGATTCAGTCGGCCTGAAAACAGCCCTCAGCCCCTCATCCAGACTGGCCAGGCACCCCAGTGGGGACCCCCACCCTGATCCAGGACACCCTTCAGGGCAAACCAGCCAGCCCCACCCATGCACCAGGCCTCTATCCTATATAGTAAAAGGGTAATATGCCTCCCAGCACCAGGATCAGTGGAGCTGAGAGGCCTCCCAGCACCGGGATCAGCATGACAGGGGGCAGCGCCCCAACCCCCTGATAGCCCTGCGGCTCTGTGTGTGACAGGGGACGGGGCCACAACCTCCCTATCCGCCCTGCTCTGTGCATGACAGGGGAAGGCGCCCCAACCCCCTGATCAGCCCTGCTCTGAGCCTGATGGGGGGAGCTCCCCAACCCCCTGATCAGCCCTGCTCTGTGTGTGACAGGGTGCAGCGCTCCAACCCCCCCACCCCTACGGGCCCTGCTCTGTGTGTGACGGGGTAGAGCCATAACCTCCCCATCGGCCCTGCCCGGAGTGTGAGAGTGGTGGCGCCCCAACCACCTGATCAGCCCTGCTCTGTGGGTGATAGAGGGCGGCACCCCAACCCCCTGATCCGCCCTGCCCTGAGTGTGATGGGGCGGCGCCCCAACTCCCCTATCGGCCCTACTCTGTGAGTGACAGGGGGGCGCTCCTCAACCCCCTGATTGGCCCTGCTCTGTGCGTGACAGGGTATGGAGCCCAACCCCCCTGATTGGCCCTGCTCTGTGCATGACAGGGGGCAGCGCCCCACCCCCCTGATTGGCCCTGCTCTGTGCATAACAGGGGTGGCACCGCAACCTCCCCATCGACCCTGCCTTGAGTGTGACAGGGGGCGGTGCCCCAACCCCCCAATCGGGTCCTACCCTGAGCGTCACTGAAGGTGCCATCGCAACCTCCCAATCTGCCCTGCTCTGTGCATGACAGGGGAAGGCGCCCCAACTCCCCAATAGGCCCTGCTCTGAGCCCGACCAGGGGCTGCACCTAGGGATTGGGCCTGCCCTCTGCCACCTGGGAGCAGGCCTAAGCCAGCAGGTCGTTATCTCCCGAGGAGTCCCAGACTACGAGTGGGCACAGGCCGTGCTGAGGAACCCCCGCCCCCCCGAGTGCACAAATTTTTGTGCACCGGGCCTCTAGTCCTATATAATAAAAGACAAACATGCAAATTGACCATACTTTTGCTATGCTATGCTATGCCTTAAGCTACGCCCGCCAGCCAATCAGAGCAACTATATGCAAATTAACCCAACCAAGATGGTGGCCAGCAGCCACAGAGCTGGAGCGAGGAGGAGGCTTTCTTGCTCCAGTGATGGAGGAAGCCAAGGTTCCCCGCCTGCCGTGGCCTGGCTCTGAGCTCCACTGAAAGCAACAAAGTTTCAATTATAGAAGGTAAACAAATACCTGCTTCAAGCCAGCCGTGGCCACGGAGCTGGAGTGAGCAGGAGTGAGTTGCCCCCGGCGATGGAGGAAGCCAAGCTTTCCGCAGGCCTCCACTAAAGGCAACAAAGTTTCAATTATAGAAGGTAAATAAATCCCAGAATTAAAAAAAAGAAAAAAAAAAAAGAGAGGCTGGGAGCTTACATCACCAGGGTGCTTGGCCAGCCTGAAAACAGCCCTCAGCTCCTCACCCAGATAGGCCAGGCACCCCAGTGGGGACCCCCCCACCCTAAAGGGGGTGTGGCCATCCTGAAAACAGCCCTCAGCCCCTCACCCAGGCTGGCCAAACCTCCATGGAGTAAGGGTCCCCACTGGGGTGGACATCCTCCGAGGGGTCTCACACTGCAAGAGGGCATAGGCCAGGCTGAGGGACACCCTGAGTGCACAAATTTTTGTGCACCGGGCCTTTAGTCTTTTATAATATACTTTCTACCCATAGATGTCACAATCTTTTTATAGATGGTAATGAATTTAAGCTTTTCTCTGATATTTTCTAAGAGCAAGACATTAGAATAATTTTTCAAGTTATAATAACAAAGTAAAAGCTAACATTTACCAAGCCAACTTTGTTTTAGGTGCATAGCATGTGTTCACTCAATTCTCACAACAGTTCTACTATGGAAGTACTGTTTTTCTATACTTGAGAAATTGAGATAGAGAGATTAATAACTCACCAAACATGAGTTGTGGAGCCAGGGTATAAACTTGGCTTCAGAGCCCAAATTTGTAACCACTATATTCTGCAGCTCCCTTCATTAATTTTTTTTCTAATTGAAATAATTAATTAGTATTTTAAAAGTAGAATTATATACTAGTATGTTGGTTTTATGATTGCCTATCATTAGATTATGTTGTTTGATATTCTCAATTATTTTCTTTATAACTGGCATTTAAAGAGTATTACATTTTAGAGATGTGCATACACACATATACACACATATATTTACTTAGCCTATTCCTTAAAGTAAATTATGTAATTCAGAGCCTAACATTGGGGAGTTTTTTACAAATGTGAAGCCTTTTCTGTGAAGCCATTATATTCCCCATTCTTAAAGCTTGTTTTTCACTCTGAAATTAATCTGAAATTAAAAAGGCCTTCCTGTCTAAAACTATGTGAATAAAGGAGGAGTTACCAGTAAATGCACTGTTTCCTTTATTAAAAAACAATCTGATAGACACCAGTGTCAGGATATGTATTAATCTGTGAATGCCAGGACCACTTCAATAACTTTGTATACCTGACAACATGAATCGCTAGGTCAAAACTGCCTTTACTTTGCAGGTGAATGAAATGGATAATTCAGACTGAGAGGGTAATTGGTCCAGGTACTAAGTTCTATACCAAAACCTACTCATAAGAGTCCTCAACACTAAGACAACAGTGATTTTCCATCTCAGATATAATTGCTATTTTATTGCTTCAGAAAAATTCAGAGATGAACCAAAAACAACAAATAAAAAAAGCAACTACAACTTAATGAATGTTTTCCATACATGTGGTATGTTACTGTGTGTCTAATATGCATCTGGCCCAGTCACCTCCCTTTACAGATGGAATGAGGAAACTGAGTGATTGTTCATGGAGACTGAGTGATATGATCAGGGCCATTTGGCCAGTGCCTAAAGAAGGTACATCTAGACAAGGGGCGGGGAGCATCCAGCCCACCAGCCATATACGCTCTAGAAATCATTTGATCTGGCCCTGCCAAGGCATTAGTGGTGAGTTAATTAAATGTTTGACCAAATACAGCAGGCTTATTGTTAAGTTGATAAGTGTTTATGGCTCACTAATGATGTTATAAGTATCCAAATGGCCCTTGGCAGAAAAAAGGTTCCCCACCCCTGGTAGACCTTTTATTTCCCTATGTAATGTGCTTTTGAAGGATGCCCAGAGCAAATTTCAAATATTTCTGCAAGACACTGTTAATGCACTCTTGTGTGTTACACACCCTTGGTATTTTAGCCCCCATAGATATTTGCATTAATACTCTGGGTATTGTTAACATGTCTTATTGACCATCTATAGAGATAAATATCAGAGGACCATTAGGAGAATTGAAAGGTTTAAAAACTCTCATTCTCATTCATTCTCTCTCTCTCTCTCTCTCTCTCTCTCTCTCTCTCTCTCTCTCTCTCTCTCTCTCTCCCCAAAAGAGACATTTATAATATCGGACTTGGGAAGACAAAGAATTGTTTGGGATGGGTAATTGCCAGCTTGACATTTGTTATTATGACTTTGTCATTTTTACCCTGTAGTTTATGAAATCTGCTATTGTATATTGCCCAAAGGCTTTAAAAAAAATCAATGGTTGCATTTTAAAGCATATGGAATAAAATAAATGCCACAGTTTACATTGTATAATTTTAAGACTTTGGGGAATCTGAGCATACCAAGGTCAGGCTATTCTTGGGGTATTAAGAATACTAGAAGATAGTGCTTCCAGCCCATTGTACTTTCTATATATTTTATGGTGCGAATTTTACTACATAAATGTACAAATGAGAATATAAGCGAATATATATGGATAGATAGAGAATATTCTTGAACTTTAATGAGCTACAGTGTCACCAGCATTTAAAGGTCTTGACTTATGAGAGGTCTGTAGACAACTGCTGTCCTTTCTGTCATCAAAATGTAGAAAAGAGTATTAAGAACAGGGAAGGAGCTGAGTTGGTATGAGTTGAAGGATTTTGTAGATGCTACAAATGCTTATGAAATCTCAACCATGAAATTGAGCTTTTTTATATGCCTTTATAAGCCAACATTCTTCTTTAGGAAGGTAAAATAGAATTTATTGACATATTCTTCTGGAGTTTGTCTCACTAAATAAAAAATACCAAAGTAATTTAAGGTGGAAAAAATTGTTAATTCTCTTTTTATATTTAAACTAGAGGCCCGGTGCACAAAAATTTGTGCACTCGGGCGGGGGTGTCCCTCAGCCCGGCCTGCACCCATTTACAGTCCAGGACCCCTTAGGGGATGTCCACCTGTCGACTTAGGCCCACTCCCTGGGGGATCAGGCCTAAGCTTGCAGTCAGACATCCTTCTGGCAGCCAGGGAGCCCTTGGGGGATGTCCAACTAAAGGCTTAGGCCCCCAAGGGAGCTGTGATGAGGAAGTTGGGGTGACAGAGGAGCCACGCTGCCCTGCCCGGCCGCCCCGGGTTGGGTCACACACGGGATGCCCGGATGGCGGCCGGGTGGGCTGGCCGATCACTGCTGCACCACCTGGCCGCCCCAGGTCAGGTTGCACATGGGATGCCCGCCGCCCTGGGTCGCAGATAGCAGGCCCGGATGGCTGCAGGGCAGGCGGGATGGCACTGTCCTGCCCCACTGCCCCGGGTGGCAAATAGCAGGCCCGGATGGTGGCAGGGCAGGAGGGATGGCGCTGACCCACCCTGCCTGTGGTATGCAAATTAGCCGCCATCTTTGTTGGCAGTTAATTTGCATATTGCACTGATTAACCAATGGGAGGTGTAGCAAAGGTATGGTCAATTACCATGTTTGTCTATTATTAGATAGGATAATTATATCCTACTGGCTAAATTATAATCACCTCAAATAGGATTGCAAGTTTCTTGAGGCCAGAATCTGCATGTATAATTCATTTTAATTCCACAAAATACAGAGCCCAGTGTTGGGCACATTGCGATGAAGGGAGCAAACTTGTATTTTACGATCCTTGGTCACTCTCTGTGCTTATATACTCTAGTCAGTCAGTCTTAATCCACTTTTTTTCATAGCTGTAAAGAATTTGTTATTTACTTGTTCACTCAAGTTATATATTACCTCCTATTGTGTGCCTGTATCACATTTTCTTTATTCTTTCATTCATTGATGGATACTTAGGTTGTTTCCATACATTGGCTGCTGTGATTATAATGAACATGATAGTACAGATATCTCTTTGAGATAATGGTTTCATTTCCTTTGTATGTATTCCAAGAAATGGGATTGCCAAATCCTATGTTAGTTCTATTTTTAACTTCTCAAGGAACCTCCATACTGTTTGACATTTGACAGTTTATCTTCTCACCAACAGAATACAAGAGTTCTCTTTTTTCTATTTCCTCATCAACATTTGTTAGCTCTTATCTTTTATAAAAAATATGTTTTTATTTATTTTAGAGAGAGAGGAAGGGAGAGGGAGTGGCATATAGAAACTTTGATGAGAGAGAAATAACAGTAGGCTTCCTCCTGCATGCCCCTACTGGGGACTGAGCCTGCACCCTGGGCATGTGCCCTGACCAGGAACTGAACCAGTGACTTCTTGGTGCATGAGATGACATTCATCCAATGGAGCCATACAGGCCAGGCCCTCTTATCTTTTTGATAATAGATATCCTAACAAGTGTGATGTGATATCTCATTTCTGTTTGGATTTACATTCCTCTGCTGATTGGTGATGTTGAGCACCTTTTCATTTACCTGTTGGCCTGTTGTTTACTTTCTTGGCAAAAATGTTTACTTAGGTCCTTTGCACATTTTACAACTGGGTGGTTTTTTGGCTATTGAGTTACCTGAGTTCCTTGTATGTTTTGTGATATGTGATTTGCAAATATCTTCTCCCAAGTTATAGGTTGGCTTTTCCTTTTATTAATGTTAATCGTTGCTCTGAAGAAGCCTTTTAGTTTGGTGAGTCTCACTTGTTTATTTTTGCTTTTGGCATCAAATTAAAAAACAACAACGCATATCACCATTGACCAATATCAAGGAGCTTACCCATTATATTTTCTTCTAGGAGTTTCATGTTTTCAAGATTCAATGTTCACGTTGTTAAGCCATTTTGAGTTTATTTTTGAGGTTTTTTTTGTTGGTGTTGTTTTGTTTTTACGTTTATAATGTGGCTGTCCAATTTTCTCATTGTATAATCTTGGGAACTTTGTTACATATAATTGACCATATATGTATGGGTTTATTTCTGCTCTCTAGATTTTATTCCATCAATTTATGCTTCTATTTTTATGCAATATCATATTGTTTTTATTACTATCGCTATGTAATAGAGTTTGAGAAGTATGACGCCTCCAGCTTTGTCCTTCTTTCTTATTATTGCTTTGGCTATTTGTGGTCCTTTGAGGGTCCATAGAATTTAAGGATTGTTTGTGCTATTTCTGTGAAAAATGCCACTGGAATTTTGATAGTGATTACATTGAGTCTGTAGACTTCTTTGCATAAGTGTAGGCATTTTTTAACAATATTAATTCCTCCAACCCATGAGCATGGAATATCTTTCTATTTATTTGTATTTTCCTCAAATCCTTTCATCACTGTTTTACAGTTTTTAATGTATACTAGTAGATCTTTTACCTCCTTGGTTAAATTTATTTCTAAGTATTTTTATATTATTGTAATTGAGATCATTAACTTCCTTTTCTGATGTTTATTAGTGTAAGAAACACTACTAATTTTTTAAATATTCATTTAGTATCCTTAGAATTTACTGAATTTGTATAGTTCTTATAGTTTCTTGGTGGAATCTTTAGGGTTTTCTATGCATAACATAATGTTATCTGTGGACTTGTCACATGGTCTTTATTAAGTTAAAGTACATTTTTCTATACCCAGTGTGTTGTGATGTTTTTATCATGAAAGGATGTTGGATTTTGTCAGATTCTTTTTCTGCTACTTTTTAGATGATCATATGATTTTTATCCCTCATTTTGTTAATGTAGAATATATCACAATGATTAATTTATGGATGTTCAACCATCCTTGCATCGCCAGGATAAAACCTACTTGATAATGGTATATCTTTTTAACGGTTGTTGAATAGGGTTTGCTAATATTTTGTTGAAGAACTTTGCATCTCTCTTAATAGACACAGATCTGCATGATTTCTTCCTTAGTTCAGACTCCTTCCTTCATAAGTGTATGAGATGTACAATATTTTGTAAAGCCCAGCCAGTGTAACTCAGTGGTTGAGTGTCAACCAGGGGGTCATGGTTCGATTCTCAGTCAGGGCACATGCCCAGGTTGTGGGCTTGATCCCCACTAGGGGACATGTAGGAGTCAGCCGATCAGTGATTCTTTCTCTCATCATTGATGTTTTTATTCCTCTGTCCCTCTCCCTTCCTCTCTCTGAAATAAAAAATAAAAAATAAATGCACCCCAAACCCTAAAATCTGTTGAGTAGGTTAAACCATTTCACTCATTTCCAGATTTTAAAACATATTTTGTAAATAAAAGTAATAATATGGTGCCATTGCCAGCATAGCTCAATGGTTAAGCATTAGCCCATGCCCCAAAGGGGTATGTGTTTTAATCTCAGTCGAGGACATGTACTTGGATTTCAGGTTCGAACCCCAGCCCCAGCACGGGGGCTTGCTGGAGGCAACCAATTGATGTGTTTCTCTCACATTGATGTTTCCCTCTTTCTCTTTCTTTCTCTCTCCCCATCTTTCATTTTCCCCTCTCCCTTCTTTCCTCCCTCCCTCTCTCTCTAAAATTCAATGGAGCAGATATCCTCAGGTAATGATTAACAATAACAACCAAAAAGTAACAATATGGTAAGACATACATATGTAAAATTAACAAGTCTTTAATGTGGGAGAAGCCTCTGTTCTTGTGTTTGCCTGAAGCTCATGTCCTCTTCATTGCTGCATAATTGGCTTTGTCTTTGATATTTTCTTGTGGATTTCTGTGTTTCTCTTTTACCCTATACTTTTTTTAACTTTAAAACATGAGCTCTTTTCTATTTGTTTACAGATTTGCTTCAGTTTAGTCCACCAGATTCCAGCCCAGGATCTTGAACCCACACTCAAAATGACTTTGTTAAAATCCTCTCTTTTGAGGGAACATTAAACATAGACATTTGGATACAGAGAAATGCAAATAGATGACTTGACTTTGAAGAGTTAAAAATTGTTAACCCTTATCATCTAGCAGTTTTAAGTTCTTGACTCAGATAATTATTTAGGGAAACTCTGGGGAAATGTGAAAAGTATCCAGGGTGTTTGGGATGGATTAAGGCAAAGCAAGTGCCAGCCCATGACCATGACTTAATAATGGCCTCTGATGTATAAGGGAATCACCCTCAATGCCAAAAAGCTTTATTCATGTTTTCATGTCTTTACCTTGTCATTATACCTATTAAAAATATCCCAATAGATGGGGAATATAGTGAAATTATTATTCATGCAGCAATAGCTATAGAACTATACAAGTTACAAAGTGGCATGGGCTTTAGCAGAGGTATCTTAAACCTGGTTCTCTGGAAGCAGAGGTAGAGATGGGATTCTTGTGCAAGTGATACAGAGTAAGGGTGCTCTCGGGAAATCTATGTGGGAGTGAGGGAAGCCAGAACAGGACAGGGGAAGGACAGTCTCAGTCTGTCTGGGTGGGAGGGGCTCTGAAATAAGAAATCTCCTTAGAGTTGAACAAAGGGGTTTACCTTTTGTACCCCAGAAAAGTTAGTCATTGGCTTGTCCATCTACCTTCTCCCTCTCCTCCCACCACTGAGTGTGACCTCCCAGCCATTTTCAGACTTGACTCTCAGTGGCTGGAAAAGGTGACAGCTAAATAAGTGGCAATAACACTCATAGCAGCTGGAGAATGAATGATTCCTCCAATAAAGGAAAGGGTGGTGGGGAGGCATGCCAAAGCTGTCTACCACAAAAGACTTATACAAAATGATCTGAGAGAACAGACAAGAAAAAGGTAAGAAAAAGAGTAATTTTATCTGGTGAAGATGGACTTTTCAGTCACTAACAACATAGTATGAATAAGGTACTCAACAGTTAAAATAAAAGGAGAGAGAGAGAAAGAGGAGAGAGAGGAGAGAGAGAGAGAGAGAGAGAGAGAGAGAGAGAGAGAGAGAGAGAGAGAGGGAGATTATTAAATGGGACGGATTGGAATTACCTACTTCAAAAATGTGCTCTGGTATTTTAGAAGCTTAATAAGTAGACTTTTATAATCATTCACCAGAATAGGAGGAACTAACATTGATATGATAGGTAGATTATTGTTTCTCCCCAGAGGATTATAACTGATAAAAGCTTTGTATTTTTGTTGTTTAAATACTAACTTTGTGGCCTTAGCCTATCAAGCACATTACAGCCCTGGGTATCATTTGACAGGCCGCACGTGACAGACATCGTCCTCTCTGCACTCAGCTCAGGTCAGCCAGCTTGAGAGGCAGGCGAGCACTTCCTGGAGGATGTGGCGGTGGGGCATGGAGATCCCTGGAAACACACCCGGGGAGTTTTCTGCCAGCCTCGCAGATAACATGCCCAGGAAAGGATAACCTTCGACCAGGGCTACTATTGTAGAGCTTTAGAGCACAAATATTGGTTGAAAAATATCTGATTTAAAAAAGTCTGCCATTGTTTGCTGGCTTTGCTATCTGTGTCTGCATTTACCAGAGCAATAGTATCACAATTAAATTAGCACTTTCTGATCTCTCCTTTCACTGTTCTGGCATGAACTGTAGCTAATATATCCATTATAGGGGACAATATTTTGGACAAAGTATTTATAAAATTAAATTAAGTAATATTTCTTAATAATTTAACCTAAAATAATAGATGTGCTATTTAGTGAAACTTTGATGATTTTTCAAACAAAAGGTAAACCACACACACACACACACACACACACACACACACACACACATACACACACATCAAGCTTATCATTATTACTATGATGATGTTCTGTTTTTTCAATTTTCCCAAAACATGGATAAATGAAGTGAGTGTCAATTTCCAACAACAATGAATAAATACTCTGCTGAAGATCAAGGTGATGCCTCAAGTACTCATCGAATTCCAGGCGCGGGGCCAGCCTCCTTGTGCAGCACTTGTGATCTGCTTACTCCTGCCAGAAATCTTAGTTTTCAGTCTTATTTTCCTCAGCATTTTAGGCAAATCATGGTTTGTATCAGACACATCATTTTTAATCTGATAATGTTTAGCAGTTCTAAGACTCAGAAGCTTTGCGTGGTTGGCACCAGCAGCACCAACTTTTGATTATAACATCTGTAATTATGGCAGTGGGATATTCATGACCTCAACTACTTGGTTTGGCTAGAGTTAGCTTTTGAACCAGAGTCATAATCTTAAGTATCTTGTAGAAAGGCCAGATAAGAAATGAAAGAGAACTATACTTAATTTTTACAAGTGTTTAGTTTGTTTCCTCAAACAAAGCATCGGTGCAGTTCTGGTAGATAAGACATTATAAGTGAGCAGTCTTCATACAAAGCAATTACTTTGGGGGAGGAAAAGGAAAAGCTCTTACAAAAGGTAGCGGTAACTGAAAATTGTATAAAAAAAACAGTGAAATTTCTCTACACCTTTACAAAGCAGGATTATTCCAGTTAAACTATCATCTTGACTCGAATTCCTCCTGTTACCAAGGGCCAACATTTCTACTTTACTTCCCAATTTATCTCCAATTAAATTAGTTATGTTCTCTCTATTACTGTTGCCACTCTCCAATCTGCCATCAGTGCTCTGGTGCTGGGCTCTGTCTCTTTGTTCATGCTGTTGACCTCCGGAAAGCTGACCCTGCAGGGTGTGTGGCCCGACCCCTCTAGGACCATTTCACCCTGCACTGCCCCAGCTTCCTCCTCCCTAAACTTCCTCTGCCTCTTTCTTCCACTGGTTTCTGGCTTCATGCTCTTTCCCTTTAAGCCTCCTGATGTTCTCTACCCTGGACTCATCCTCTGCTGCTCTCCCATGCATTGCAGTCTTTCCCACGCTCTTCCTAATGGCTCCTCTGTCCTCATCCTGCATATTGTAGGAGCTAAGTGCTTTGCAATGTAAAGCACCTAGGTTTGAAATGGAACCCAGGTCCAGGACTTGGAGAAAGTTATTTACAGTTTTAGAGGCTCCATTTTCTTATCTGTAAATTGGAAGCTATGATACTTATTCCATCACGAACAACCACCTGTAGAATTAAGTAACTTAAAAAAAAATTAAGTGATTACAAAAATTCTTTTGCACAGTGCTGATGTGTAGAATAAACTCATAAAAATGGTAGTTTTTGCTTTCTCTCTGATAAATGCATCATTATTCCTCAGGACAGGAACTCTTGTTTTGCTGTAGCCCAGCACTGCAGCAAGTGCAAGGCACACAGTGAGTCTCACTCAGGGGTTGCTGAGTGAATGATGAGCTCAAGAAATAACTTTCACCAGACTCTAAAATTTACTGGACTATGCTGATTTCTCACCTAAATGCTAGACCTATATTTCTAAGCTCTTACTCTGTATCTCTCTGGATTCACTGAGGGAAATATGCATGTGAGCATGCTCTTTCCTCAACCTACACCTCCTGTTCGTCAGTGGTGCTGTCTTATAAGCAGATGCCATCCTAGTCTCCCCTTCTCCCAAGCCACCCATATCTGGCTGGTTCTAATTATTGGGTAGTTTAGCACCTACCCTCTATTTCCATAGAGTCTGTCAGTTCAGGCCCCCCTCCTCATTTGCATTGTCATTCTAGCTTTATAACTAGCCTTTCGTTCAGTTGTGCCTGGAAACATTGCCTATGCTATTCCTAGAGTGTGCTTTATGAAACTCACAACCTTCAAGTTGTTCAAATGAAGGCCCCAAATAAATTGCCATACTCTCTCAGGCAGCCAGGCATCCGGATTAGAGTTCAGGCAGGTCTGGAATTTAGGCTCCGTACTTCAAACACCAGGTATCTTCCATGTGAACAGAGTGTGTCCCTATTAGGATGTACATGCCAGGAATCTAGCAACTTTTTAACAAAGGGCTGAATTTTTATGTAAGAGAAGTTCAAGGCTCCTTTTCATTAGCTGAAGGAACGGAAACACTGCACGGAATTTAAGTCACAGAAGCACAGCCCTGACAGCGCTTGCGCGAGTTTTCAGATGTGACTCATGAGTGGGCTGCTTTCCTTTTGATCCTCACCACTTCTTGGAATTTACAAATGTGCATGTGAGAGAAAATGCTTCCCTCTAAAGATCCAGGGGTAAGAGTGAAAATAAGAATCCAGATAATAAAGTGTAGCTACAAAAGGGAGCCCACTTAGTTTGGAAAAACCATTACTGTAGCAGAATGATGTATCTGCGAGTGACTTGCATGAACGTATTTTATGAGCCCGCCAGCATGTTTTTTGTGGTTCCCTGCAGCAGATATTGCTCTTTTATTACTCGTTAGCCACTTAAAATCCAGCCCAATTTTAACAGTACTAAAAGAGCAAGAAAATTTATTTTAAAGAAAAAGGCTGCATTCTTCTAAACCGGAGTCATAATATTAATACTTAAAAGGCATAGCAACATGCTGGGAAAATGGGATAGTTATTTAGATATATTATAAAATGTAGCCCACCACTTTGATGTGATTCACTACTATTTCACCAAACCAATTTAACAGCATCCTGGAGAGAGAGAATAGTGCAATTAAAATTAGTAACAGAGATTTTCACATGCATAGATTTAAATCAGGGTAGGTTGATAATGAAATAAGTAATTTAGCTTCCTTGTGAAGTTAAATCTGTAATAGATGTATCCAGGATGGAATTTATGTTTAAGGGACCTGTCTATACACAGTGTTCTGACTCAATTGGATTGACAGTATTCCCAATTGTTTCCATTTTTGTTCTTCTGTTTGCCTTTGATAGAGGAATTTAAGGATGTATTCACGACATGTAGTACAATTTGATTACTTGAGCAACTGGCCCTGTTTTGCTAAAGGCCAAATTCTTTTAAAATATAATTTCACAATTCTAATTTCAATGAAACCAAAAACCACAAAAGTACATGTGAATATTTAGATATTCTATAACTTTTCAGTGTGAAAGCACAGCATAAAGTTACTCTCATTTTTCTAGTACTTAGTGTCATGTGATGGCACCAGAGGTGCCTGCCTTGGTGTCCCCTGTGGATTATTGTATGTTTATACGTGGGGTTTCAGACTTCCCCTTCTGAGATGTGTGTGCCGGCAGAAGCCGCGGCGTGCAGATGTGAATGGATGCCTGCATCAGCACTAGACTTTAAGATTAGTGTAAGTTCATCTTTCTATACCAAAGTAGGATTAATTTGCCCTGAGGAATTTGATAAAGAGCTATGAACATACTGTTCCTATGACTCGAAAAATGTGTTAAACATACTCACCAAGGGAACACAGAATAGTGAGGGTGGAAGTGCATCCAGTTATCACAACAATTAGAAGGAATTAGTTTTTCTTCAGTTACCATAGCTACCTGTAGGATTTATGAACTGTGTCCTACAGACCTTACCTGAACTGGCGACCTTTTACCATGTCAGAAGAAAATATCAAACCAAACATTTATTCCAGTCCTCCAATCACCCGGCTGTGAATAATAATATTATTCCCTAGAATACTGCTCCAATTTTAAGGAAGTAATATGATTTATTGGAAAACTCATGATTTCCAGGCCAAAAAAAATGTTGATTCTAAGATTAATCCCAAGTTCACCATTACCTCTGAGATCCTAGACAAGTTACTTATTTTTCTGAGCTTTGTGTAGTTCTTCCATCTGTAAAATGAACATAATAATGGTAATTAATTTCACAGGATTATTGTGAGGATCAGAGATAATGAACATAAAGTACTTGGCTTATAGAAGGCACTTTGCAAATTATTATGAACAGAAATTATGATGGTTATTTTCTCATGCCATAAGATAAATGATAATGCGATAGCAGAATGTCTGTAAGCATCTAAGTGCTCTTTTCACAGAAAGTTTTGTTTCCTTCTTCTAAGGTGGAATTCTGGTTTTCTGAAAGAACGGTTGGTAGAATATAAGAGGCCCATGTTTGCTCATTCACTCATCACACGCTGTTGGAAGGCCTACTATGTGCCAGGTTCTTAGATTATAGAAGTGGACATAACACAACTAGGTCCCCACCAGGCCTGCATTTCAAAAGTAGACAAATATACACATAATGCCATAACTGCTACAGAGACAAGCCAAGCAGTGTCCAGGGGGCAGATAATAATACAGGATGTTATTTTAGATAGTGTGCCAAGTATTTCATGTTTCTCTGAGAGGTAACATTTAAGCAAGAACCTCAGTGAAGTGAGGGAGCAAGTTATTTAGATCCCTGGGAAGAGACAGACACAGGCAACAGCATGCAGAACTCCCATGGGAGTGAGATTGATGGGATCTAAGCAAGGCTGGAGCCTTGAAGAAAGGGGTGGGTGGTGGGAGACAGAGTTGGAGCTGTAGCCAGAGCCAGACATAGGCTTTGAATTTTATCGAAAAGGGAAGGAGGCCACTGGAGAGTTGGAGATGGGAATGGCATGACCTGAGTTATAAAGTGTATTAATCGAATTGCTGTGTAGAAACTATGCTAGGTAGGGCCAAGGTCAAAGGCTAGAGACGAGTTCTGGAGACCATTTCCTGCAAAGGTCCAGGTGAGAGAGAAGGGCGGCCTGCTCTAAGGTGAGGTGGAGGAGGTGAGAAGTAATCAGCTTCAGGATATACAGGGCATTCCAAAAAATGTATACACTTAGCTGACAGCTCAATTGCTGTTTATTTCTTTTCAGATTTAACCCATTGGAATTAATAAATATTTAAAGTGTGTACCCATTTTTGGGGGAAACACCCTATATTTTTAAGGTTAAGCTTCACATAATCTGTTGATGTGGATTTGAGAGAAAGGAATCAAGGATGGCTCCAAAGCTTTTGCCTGAGCTACTAGATGAATGGTGGTAATTTACCAAAAAGGGGGAGGAGGGTTCCTAGAGTAACACATAGGTTTGGAGCAGGGAGGATCCAGAATTCAGTTTTATACAAGTTAACTTTAAGGAACTATCATATCAAGGCAATTCAATGGGAGTTTGAACATTTGGGTTTTTAGTGTGTATATGTATTCATAGCTAGAGGGCTGCGGAAGGTAACATAGGTGTACGTGTAGGCAGAGAAGGAAGAATTTTAGGGAGGGAGCTCAAGGGTCTGCATATATTTGTAGATCAACACAAGGTGAGGATCTAGCCCAGGGCTTTGAAAAGACCCTGCCAGTGATTTGGTAGGACAATCAAGACCCTGTAGAATCCTAGAAGCCAAGCAAAAAAGTATCTCGAAGAATAAGGGGTGGAAAGACAAAAGGAAAGATGATACAAGAGGTATTCTAGTAAAAATATTAATATTATGTTAGATATGAAAAACACGACTTTAGTAATACTTCTAGCTCAACTTAATTTTAAAATCTGGCCTAAATTAGTGATACTCGCTCATTTTGTAATCACTTAAAGATTGAACATATTGCAAAAGCATGAGCCACAAAAGGAGAGTAAACAGATTTGAAATTAAAGCATCCTAAATTCAATAACATTCGACTTAAATACATCACACCACATTTTGAAGTAAATGCTTTTATCTTAAAACTATAAAAAAGCTTTATGTCAAATTTTAATGCAAGTGTGTATGTAATTTAAATGAGCAGGAAGAACATGAAGATTCCATCTTGAAGATGAAAAGAATCACAAATATCACAGTTAAATGGAGCCAAACCTGTGAAATAACTATGCTGTAAATATCTCTAAGTTAAAAAGCTTAATCTTAAGTAAAAGACCAGTGCTTCTCACATGTCACCAAAAATCAAAACCAACTAGAGAGTTCATTAAACACAGCTTGCTGGTCCCCACACTCAGGGTTGCTGATTCCGTAGGTCTGGTTTGGCCTGAGAAGAATCTGCATTTCTAACAGTTTTCTAGGATATTGGATGCTAGTAGTCCCAGGACCATACCTGAGGAATTAGTTTATAAAACATGCCTCCTAAAGGTGGAGATACTCTTTGCTTTTTGTTTGTTAGACAATAATAATAATAGTGACTATTTCATATTGTTTATTTAACAACTAGAGGCCCGGTGCATGAGATTCGTGCACTAGGGGGAAAAGATGGTCCCTCAGCCTGGCCTGTACCCTCCTCACAGTCTGGGAGTCCTCGGGGAATGTCCACCTGCCGGGGGAGCAGGCCTAAGCTGGCAGTCAGACATCCCTCTCTCAGTCTGGGGCTCTCGCAGTCTGGGACCCCTTGCTCCTTACCACTCACCTGCAGCAGAGGCAGGAGAGGTTCCCGCCACCACCACTGCACTCACCAGTCAGGAGCCCGGCTTCTGTCTGAACGGCGCTCCCCCTGTGGGAGCGCACTGACCACCAGGGGGCAGCTCCTGCGTTGAGTGTCTGCACCCTGGTGGCCAGTGCATGTCATAGCAACCGGTCGTTCTGCTGTTTGGTCGATTTGCATATTAGCCTTTTATTGTATCAGATGTGCCAGGCACTGTGCTAATTATTTCAAACACATCACCTCATTTAATACTCAAAACAGCCCAAAGAGATGTGTCATTTTACATATATGAAAACTGAAGTTCAAAGGAGTTAAATAACTTGCCCAGAGTCATCAGCTAGTAGCGGATGAAGCTGTTACTGAAACTTTACGTCTTCCAGCACAGTGCAGGACAGAGCCCAGCTCTTCAAAGTGTGGCCCATGGGCCAGCTGCATTAGGATCACCTGGGAGCTTGTTAGAAATGCAGAATCTTAGGCCCACACCACACCTTGTGAATCAAATTCTTTAATGTTAACAAGATCTCGAGGTGATTGATATGCACACTGAAGTTTGAGAAACACAGGCACAGACAGCTTTTTAGCATGTTTCTGAGCAGATAAGCAATCAAGAAAAGAATGGGTGGAAGGAAAATTCAGAAAAAGCAATAGTTGGGATTTTGCATTATGTAGCATCAGAATACAATGCATCCTACTCTGGAAATGAAGTAGTAGAGATGCCTCAAGTGTCAGGTTGAACTGTATGAAGTTGCCAATATTTGACTATTTTTGACCTGTAAAGTCAGTGAGCTAATCACTAGAATGAGGCACTCAAATTGAAATGCCTTGGAGGCCCAAAGATGGATTGCAAATGAGTAACACCAGTTGATATGCTTTACTGAGAATGAATGAAACTGTGCTCTTAGAGCCCTGTAGCTGCCCTGTGGCTCAGCCTGCTACCTTGCAGCTCTTGAGTGCTGGGTTAGAGCCTCAGCATGCACAGAGGCTTCTCTCTGAGTAGCATTAGTGGTGGTACATTACCAGCAATAAGTATCATAACCTTATGTCCCATTTGCCTGAGGTCAGTACCTGTGTAACTATTTATTCTAGTGTAGTCATCATCAAACCTCTTTCACTCTCAAAAGGGTCTTACTTTGGGTGATAGATTATATGGTCACCCAACTAGCAGGAAAAAATAGAAAAAAGTAATGTTCAGAAAATTACTTTATTAAAACAATAGCAAGATTGGGTATGGGATACTTAAGATAAATGCATAAATAATACAAAATGAAAGACAGGTGTGAGGTTGTTTTTTTTTTGTTTTTTTAATCACATCTGGTCTTAAGAATTGAGAGAGAGAGAGAGAGAGAGAGAGAGAGAGAGAGAGAGAGAGAGAGAGACCCATTGGTTGCCTTCCCTACTCACCCTGACCAAGGCTCAAACCCACCTTTTATTGTGTTGGACATTGCTCCATGTGAGTCTGTTTCCCTATATATGAATGGAAACACTGAAGTCTACTCCACTGATCCCGGTGCCTTATTGTGTGATATAATGTAGATGGAAACATTTTGAAAGCTTTGAGGGACTGCAACTGGTCTTACTAGTTGGTCAATATCATGTTGTAAAGAAAGGAAAAATAATGGGGAAAACAGGGGAATTTTGATCAAATACAAAATGGAAATTGCCGATGCTTTAAACTATAAAAGATGATTATTAGTGGCATAGCTAGTCCCTTTCTTCAGTGGGGGACAGCCACTCATTTTCCGTGAATTATGCCAGGAGATCCTCTGCCCTTCATAACTCATCTTAAGTGCGTCCCGAGTTAACAGTTTCAATCAAAAGGAATGTATGTGAAGTGAAAGCAACATAACACAGCTTAGTATAAAACTATTATTTCTTATATTCCAAATTCTTTTTAGAACAAGTTATTGATTTTGGTCTGTAACTGGGTTTATACCTCTGATTAAGGAGTCATTCGATATCTCTATTCTCCTTTTTGATAATGAAGCTGGATAGTCTTCTTGTCTGGGGATCATTTGTTTTTATATAGTCGGTCCCTGCCTTTCTGTTTCTAGACTGAAGCACAGACCTTTTTAAGGAAAGATAGCAAAGGAGGCAAAGACCGCCCTCAGCACCTTGTCCTGGGGCCTGGGCGGGGGTCGGGGGAGGAGCGGGTCGTATTCTTGAGTTTCTTGCTGGCCTTTAGAAATCTGTTAACCCTCCTGTTTAGTCTTCGGTGACAGATGCTTTTGAAATAGATTTTTAAAAATAAATTTTTCTTTTCTGTTTGCCTGTTTTGGCACAGTTCCATGTAAACAACAGTTAAGTCATGCTGAAGGACATTTTTCTCTTTTTGTCACAATTTTCCTGGTTTCTTTGTTAGCCAAGTAGTGGAAAAACATATCATACTAAACTGGTAAACTTTAATATATATTTTAAGTTGTCTGGTTTTAATATTATGTATATTTATCTAACACTGTGTATGTACTTTAATTTTGCTTATATAAACTTAGACAGTTGGGCAATGTATGAGACCAGAGTTAATTGTTTTAATCAATGGTGAGTAATCAGACTCAAGTGGAGGGTAATCAAACTTCTGATTCATTCATCTCACTTTCTGCAAATGCTAGGTACCTCATCCTTTCTTTTCTGTTGAAATATAGTGTTCCAAACCTGTCCTTAGCCCAAATGTCCATCTATTCCACAAAAGAATGGCCAGGAAACACAGCACCTTATGGAAACAGTGATGTTGAAGCCAGTCCATTTGCTTGAATAAATGAGAGTCCATAAAAAGCTCACTCACAATTTAAAAACTGACTTTCTTCTTGTTTCCATCTTTTGGATTGTCATTGTTTGCTCGGTTATAAAGTGGCGTGTTGACACCAAATATTTTAATAATTTGCTTCCAAGGCTTTGTGCCTATGCCTTGGAGAGGCTAGTGTAGTAATTAAACTGTCTTTTAGCTGAAATGCTTGCAAAGCGTCCAGTTCTGTGCCTGGCAGCTGGTGATGCATTATAGAGACATTCAGCTAATCGATTAAAACCGCAGAGGCATGGGAGTTGTCTGACTGCTCTGTACTAGGATGAAATTAGTTGGAATTGCATGGTGAAATTAAGGGGAATGCAGCTGATTGCAGCCCTTCTGGGAGAATCCTGGGTGAGAGGAACAGTGTGCGTTGATCCCTGTGTAATTAGGACAGCCATGTTTCAACAGTATTTCTAAAGTATTAAAATGGACTGGATAAATCAGCAGGGCTGCTTCCAGTGAACTTGGCATCCATCCACTGTGACTGAAATAACATGAAATTTTTCGGCTGCTAGAGAATGTGAAATTGGACTAATTGTCTTTTAACTAGTCTGCTCCACAGCTAGCCTGGAGCAGGACGGAAAAGGGATAGGCTGGTGGCACTGCAGTTGGGGGATGGGAAACTTAGATTCATGACTATTATTTCATCCCATCTGAATGGATGATACCAGCACACATTCCGACAGCTCTGCTTTGTATTATCTCACCATTAGGATCCCTCCCTGAGTGTTTTAAAAGCCATTTTCAAGTGAGATGCTTTGACCTAAAGAATAGAGAAATCTAACGCTGACTCCTTGACTTACAATAACTGCCCATTCCATTCTTGAGGTTCGCTTAGGATAGGGGAGGCTTAGGAACTTGTAGGTAGCTCATGGCTGTCCACATGTGACTGTGTCCCACAGTCTATTCCAAGTAGGTCACATTATGCAGAGAAGGAACATCAATGCATATTACCAATTCTGTGTGTCAAACAAAGGCTTGTTTCATAATCACTGAATGTAATGACAGATCCAGCATTTATACTTCACATGTGACCAAAGAGTCAGATGCCTCAAATGCCATGCCATTGGTCACCGAGTTAGGTCACCCAGGGCCCCAGATAACTGTTCTGTTCATTTATTCTTAGTGAATTGATAACACCAGGTAGTATTGTTTGGTTTAGTATTGCGCATTTCTATAGGTACATGAATTAAAGTAGATTTTCTATGATTCAGGGATGATTAGCAATCAGAGAACCTGGGTTATCCTCCTTTTATATGTTTTTTTAATTGATTTTAGAGAGTGGAAGCAAGAGGGAGAGAGAGATAGAAACATAGGTGAGAGAGAAACATCGACATGGATTGGCTGCCTCCTGTAAAACCCCCACTTGGGATAGAGCCCAAAGCCGGGCATGTGCCCTGTCCAGGAATTGCACCATGACCTCCTGGTGCATGGGTCAGTGCTCAACCAGAGTCATACAGGCTGGTCATCCTCCTACTTTATTTAACATCATTGCGTTTCATTCAGATGTACTGAAATGCTCTCTACAGCTATCAATTTTTGTTTCTAAAAAGGAAAGCACACACAAACACAAATGATATTTTAGGAATTCTCAAAGAGGTATGAAAAGTATCTGACCACAGTTTCTTACATTTAGAAAGGTGTGTATACTTATCACCATCTGTTCCTCTAGAGATTATTTCCCACAGTCTAACAGAAAGCCTCATTTAGACTGTATCATTTTGATCTGCTGGAGAATTTCTTGGGTTGAATTATGTTGAGGAATCAGGCTTCATATTTAGGAGCAACAGACAAACATAGTAAAAAAGAAAACAATACTAATCATTGTGCTGACTGTAAGAAAGTTGTGGTTGTCACATATCAGGTAGCCTTTCTCTCTGGTCCTGTAAAGGAATAC
The DNA here is from genome assembly GCF_964212035.1 of Myotis nattereri. Classification (NCBI taxonomy): domain Eukaryota; kingdom Metazoa; phylum Chordata; class Mammalia; order Chiroptera; family Vespertilionidae; genus Myotis; species Myotis nattereri. Next base: position 87,532,631 of record NC_138075.1, read on the forward strand.
TTGTTTCTCTTGAGTAACCAGTACGTCTGTATGTGTGGATCCTGTGAACTGTGCGAAGGTCAGAGTCTGGGCCTTCCTGGCATGCACTTTGCTATTTCACTCCTCTGTTACCTTCCTCTTAACTCTTCATTCCTTTCCTTCTTTCTTCGTTGTTATTATTTTTGTTCATCTATTTTATTTTGCTGTATTGGTTGCATATTTGTAAGTATCTTTATATTTTAATAAAGTGTGATATTAAAAATAAAACCATTCTCATACATGTTCTTCTCATACCAACGTGCAACCAACAAATAGTAGAAAGAAAAAAATCTATTAGGTGCATAGGTACTTATGTTGTCCTCAGCATACCTCACATGGTCTCCTCTTTAGTATTTTTAAATCATATTTTGAATAACTTAAAAGATGTTTTTATTCATAGAGACCATTTTCAATTTTATAGAGATTTTTAATTCTATAATTTCTGTGAATTCCAGAATTATGAATAATTTATATGTAGAAGCAATCCCAGAAATACCTTAGGCAGGTTTGGATAGTATATGCTAGTATAGGCAGGAAACTATAGATGTGAGTCAATTATAATTATGATACTAGTAGAAATAAATGAATAGCCACTATCTTTAGACCCTTGATTTGAAGCTTCTGATTCTCAGGATTATATACAAGCTTATTATTAAGACAAAAATCAAATTACTGTGAGTTTATTCCTATATTACCTTAAAATGATTTTTCTTTTAAGTATTATGATAAAGGAATAATTTCGTAAGCAAAAAACAGTCACATGGAACAATATGTAACATTTATGAGCACTTCCCATGTACCTGTCAGTCATCCACATATTTCACGTCTATATGTCACTTAATCTTCTCAACATGCATCTGTAGTAGGTATGAGCTCTCTCATTTTGAGGATGCCAAGGCTGATAGAGGTGAGGTATCCTGCCCACAGGCTTGTAGCTAACAAAGTCAGGTCTGTAGAGCCCATGCTAGTATGCACTTTGGAGAGACCCAAGGATGGAAAAATATGAGTTCCTAAGTGACTTTCATGTACATTTCTTCTCCAAGATTAGTTAAAAGGCTGATGGGGCAATTGTTTCCATTCCTAGCATGGTCATATGGAAAATGAAAACACACTTATATAAAACTAGAGTCCCGGTGCACAGATTTATGCACCAGTGGGGCCCCTCGAAGTAGCCTGTGGGGATCAGACCAAAACCAGCAGTTCAATGCTGCCTGTAGCTCCTGCCTGCTGCTTCTGCTCATCCTGGCCCTGCTGTACCTGCTGCCGCTTGGTAGGCTCACTGCTGCTACACTGCGGTCTCCAGGCTGCCGTGGCCAGTCAGGAGCTCTGAGTCTGGCTCCCATTGGTCAGCTGAGCGGTGCTTCTGCATTGAGCGTCTGCCCCCTGGTGGTTAGTGCGCATCATTGAGACTGGTTGTTCGGTCGCTTAGGTTTTTATATATATAGATATCCAAGTGGCTCCATGGCGCAATGGATAGCTCATTGGACTTCTATATATATAGCTATCCATTTGACACTCAGAGCAAATTAAGGTTCTGATTATCAGAAGTAGAGCTTAAATGGTATGAGGAATAAAAACCCATCAATGGTGGTTAGGGCTGCCATAGTCAGAGGGGTTGACACCCTCCATAATTCCACACTGCTTTACACATGGATGGGGAAATAATATTTCTAGATATTATTCAAATAGGACAGTGATGGCGAACCTATGTCACCTCTGACACGTGAACTTTTTTTTGGTTGATATTTCTTTGTTAAATGGCATTTAAATATATAAAATAAATATCGAAAATATAATTCTTTGTTTTACTATGGTTGCAAATATCAAAAAATTTCTATATGTGACACGGCACCAGAGTTAAATTAGGGTTTTTCAAAATGCTGACACGCCGAGCTCAAAAGGTTCACCATCACTGAAATAGGAACATTAGTGACCATTATTTGCTTTCAGAATTAAGGAATAATTGATTGTACATTTAAGATGACTGAGATATATTATGGTATGTCCCTTAGTCATTGAAAAAAAAATTTACTCATTCTGATTCATCTGGATCATCCAAATTTGATAACCCACCATGGAACACCAGATGGAGCCCAAATCACCAAGAGTGAAATGGGAAAGCTGTTGCCCTTTGTTCCATCCCAAAGGTGGTCTAGTGGGAAGTGCTTGCACGGGCTTCCCTTTCATTCCTGGTCCCTATCCCTTCGTAGGGACTGTGCCCATATCCCTCTTCAAGTCAGATCTGGGATAATCTTTAAAATTTTATGCAGCAACTAGAATAAGCTGTTCAGGATTTAGCATCAGATAATGCACACCATCCTATCCTCAGAATACATCCATCGTTAAGCTGAGCCTCTTAGGATTGCCTTCAAAAAAGTAAAAAGAGCAAGGAATGGAAATTAATATTGTACATTTGTTCTTTGGGACTAGAACCTTTTTATTGTAGGACTCTTTAAGGCATTGTTACTGAATATTATATGAAATATTACATGATAGTAAAAGTGAGGAGAAATGAGGAAATTGGGGAAAATAGAGGAACAACTGTAATAATCTGAACAATAAAGATTTAATTAAAAAATAAAATAAATAAATCAAAAAGGGTAAAAAAAAAAGATATAAATTCTACTGAGTCTTTTTTAAAAGTGCAATGGATTTAGACTTTTAAACAGGAAGGGCAGAAGTTGGGATGGAAAGCAATTGAGGTAAGAGATACCAAAAGGACAGACATCTGAAGACATGAGAGAAAGAGGCTGGCACGCAGAGGGGGAGTTCTGCAAGGAAAGGGTGTCCAGGGCTGTGGGAAAGATGAGGCTGCAGAAAAGGGCAGAATCTTGATCATGAAGGGTCTTGTCCACTGTGTCAAAGATGAGTAAGAATTTCCTTTGTGCCAAAGCAGTCTTACAAAGTATAAGATATAATTACGTATAATTCTACTGAATCAGTAAACGGAACCAATATCACACAAGGGTATTGAGCCAACGATGAGACGGCAGCTAGTGCTTTGCTGCACTTTTTTAAAAGAAGAATGCACTTTAACAAACAGCTACATGGGCAATTCAAAGAAATCCGTAAAGTGCGGCATCCATTCAGAAACCATACTTCCTGGAAATGTTCAAAAGCAGAGTCTAGATGGGCTGTTGATCTCACTGCCTGGAGGTTGAAGCTCAGATTGCGGTCAATTTTGAGATGATCGGGGCTGCTTCAGACAGGTCTCTAAAATGGCGGGTCCCATAATTACCACTAACTAGCAAAACTGACAGAAAAACTCACAGAAAAAAGTTTAAGAGTCCTTACTACTGGTGTGTACTCCTTACAATAGCAGACTTTTGCAAATGGAGTTTTACAGTCTATATTTAAAAAATTGTATGTTTGTAACAAATTAAGTATGTGGAAAAGTGGAATAAAAAAGAGCCTGCTTTTCTTCATTTCTGTAATATGCAAGCTGGCGTTGCAGGTGGGTTGTGTTCCTCTTCTGTTTATCCAGGTACTTTCCCATGAAGCGTAAGAAATTTAATAACTCCCCTCCACCCGGTTCCCACCCCACCCTCTGCCCTTACCCCCCCACCCCACTGTCCTCATCCATAGGTGTACGATTTTTGTATGTACCCCCACTCTTTCCACCATTCCTCACTAGTTAAGACTGAATTAGGTGTATTCCTTGGGTTCAGGTGTTACCCTGTACCCCATCCCATCCATAACTCTGTCATGGCATTTATTACACTGTTTTACTGGGTCTCTTCATTAGTTTTTCTTCACTTCCCAGGCTGGTAACATACTTAAAGGCAGGGATTATTACTCTTTTTTCTCTGTTGTGTTGCTTTGGATTAATTAAATCCATTTTGGAAGGTTATATACCTATGTGTGGACAATGCTTTCATTCATTCACTCATTCATGTAGACATTCAAACAACTATCTGCTAGGTTTAGTGGATATAGAGACGACCATAGTTGTTTTTAAAAAATCTGTGAGACAGACAAGTAAGCAGATCATGGCAGTGTGGTATAAATACTGTGTTGGTGCCTTCAAATGCTTTATATAAAACCATCTTTAATTACTAAATACTTGTGCTTATTCAACTGAGGTAGTCTCTTGTGGGCGAGTGACTCTCCCTATCGTTGTGGTATGCTGTATGACGGGGGGGTGGGGGCGGGGGGGGAGTATGGTCATGAGGGCCTTTCCTGGCACCTCATCTGAATTTGGCTTTGTTCTGACTTTTCATTCGGTTGGTTCCTAAGTTCACTACTTCCTTATCCCCCTCTCAACTACAGACAGAGGATTGACTTGCTCTGAGAATGAGGTTTCTGACATCGCCAGCTTTCCCACTGTGAGGAAGATAGAAAAAGAAACAGAGGGCTGTCCCTCTGATGCAGTGGAAACAGGTTATTTCTCCGGCGTAAAATAGCAGCGATGATTTCTTTAAAATTGGCTCCAAAATGGGAGTTGAGCTGCTTCCTCTGCCGAGAAGGCGGTTATCCCTGGAGCCATCCAGAAGGCACCTGGTTAGCCAAGCCAGGGGGGTGGGGGTGGGGGATCTAATTTGCAGAGAGGATACTTATCTTCAGATAACAAATGCCTGGAAATGCCATTTGTAGATTTAAAAATAGCTTGTGTATAAATATAGGTTAAAGTAAATGAACTTTGCAGTTTGAGAATTATTTCTGGGAGGGAAAAAATCTATGTGAAAATGCACTTAGAAGAACCCTATCTCTTGGAAATGCTGTGGCACTTTCTTTGCTTCCCATTGTATGGGCATCTTGCTGCAAGCTCGTTTTATTGTTAAACATGAAGTTTTACAATGTAGATTGCACTAAGAATTTTTTAATGGAGCAATTTAGCGCAGCTGCAAACTGCTCTGGAATTCCCAGGGATTAGTCGACAGACTTTTCTGTGATTACAAATCCCACAGTGAGAGGAGGTGAGGCATGCACGCCCTGAGAAGGTGGGGGTTGGAACAACTGAGCAGGAAGAGAGAGAGTAACAGGATGCACAGAAATGGACAGAATGGCTGGCTGACTACATGTGTCTGCTTTATCGATGCCGTTCAGGTCCCTCACATTTGTCTACCCGTTTCCTCTACAAGAATTCACTCCATTCCCTCTGTGCTTACGTACTCCATTCCTTCCAAGATCACTGTTCGCATTGTCCCCATGTTTACTCCCTCCACCCCCTCCACATGACTGTCTCTCCCATTACTTATCAGGGGTCCTCAAACTTTTTAAACAGGGGGCCAGTTCGCTGTCCCTCAGACCGTTGGAGGGCCGGACTATAGTTTAAAAAAAAAACTATGAACAAATTCCTATGCACACTGCACATATCTTATTTTGAAATAAAAAAACAAAACCGGAACAAATACAGTATTTGTATTTGCATGTGGCCCGTGGGCCGTAGTTTGAGGACCCCTGATTGGTGCAAGCTCCGACTGCCCTACTCCATGCTTCAAAACTGGACTCACCACATACCCTTCATCTGGCCTCCTATAAACTTGGAGAAGTGTTTAGAATCTAGAACTAAAAGGATTTGTTTTCTAGATAAAAAAAGGAAGCCATAAGAGATTAAAAACTAGTGTGTAGTGTAAGAACTAGTTAATGGTGCCCTAGCTGGTTTTTCTCAGTGGTTAGAGCATCACCCCTAAGACTGAAGGATCACAGGTTGGATTCTGGTTAAGGGTAAGTGAGCCTCAGTTGCAGGCTTGACCCCCCTCCCTTCAACTCTCTCTAAAACCAGTGGAAAAAAATATCCTTGGGTGAGGATTAACAAAAGAAAAAGAAATAGCTAAATGGTGAAACAGACTAGGATACAAGGTTCCTTGAATTTGAGGCATGCATGTTCCACCAACTTGGCATATTTTGGTGCATTGCATTGAACTCATTAATGTATTGTTTTATTATATTTCCAGGTAATTTTGTATAAGCATGTTTTTTTTTCTTCTTTCAGAGTATATCAAAGCTTTGTGAAGGGACCATCCGTATCTAATAATAACAGTATCTACCATTTACTGATTATTCATTATTACAATCACTTGCAGTTATTCCTTGCAGACTCCCTCTGGTGCGATTTGCCCAAACTGGGGAACCAGGTGAGAGAGGTCAGAGAGTCACACAGGTCAGCACAGGTGGATGTGGGAGAGCCAGCCGGCCTGCTTTGCAAGTCGCAGCTCTCAGCGCCCACCCTGTGGTCTGAGCTCTGTGTCGCACCCGGCTCCGCCTTCTCATCTGCTTCGGGCCTCATACATTTGTGATGGCTCCTCTGTGCGCTCTAAGTGCCTGTTAACTAAGGGCGGCCTTTTCCTGAGTGTGTTTTCCAAGAAATTTACATTGAAGAGTCTATACACAGTCATGTGCTCCCATCTCATCCAGGTTACATGTTGCCCAGGATTGCTTAGATTGTTCAAAGATGCTTATATAGAAGTGATTAATATGACTGTACTACTTTGAAAATCCATCTTACACATTTTGAATTATTATGGAACCCAAGTCCAGAATGAACAAACCTGGGGTTGTTCAACCATGAAATGCCACTGAGCACAGTACTGGCACATGGAAGGGGGTCGGTCAGTGTTTGTTAAGTGAACAGCTGAAATAAAAGAACCATTCTATGAAATGTGGGTACCATTCTTAGAAAATAGCTGTGTGTTTCCCAGTAATTGAAGAAGAAAAATAATGATACATAATGGTTTTCCCTGCTGGAGATGTGCCAGGCCCTGTGGTACATGGTTCACAACGCTATCATACTTAATCCGTATAATCTGTTTCATCATTCTTATTTTACAGCTGACAAAATGGGGTGCTAAAGCAGTTAAATTATTTGCCCAAAGCATGTGCCTCATAAGCTTTGGGGCCAAGATGGAATGCAGGTGTTCTAACTTCAGAGGCTCTTCTTTTGACCATGATGATGCTATTGTGTATTGTGGTGTGTGTATGCACACTCATGTGAGATATGCAAAGGTACAAACATATATATATATGGTTATGAAGTTTGTATATGCACATGTGTCTAAAATTTGGTGCCTGCTCCAGCCCTGGCACCCTAACACCAGGACACCCTGTCCTTCATAACACCCAGCACAGCGACTGTGGGAACCTGCCTTTACCAGCTCCTCGTCGCGATGCCCCGCCACCTGACATGGCTGTGGTCCTTTTTAGCCTGATCTTACCTCCCTTTAAGATGCTGCTCCCACCCAGCGATGCCTGTCGGACGGACCTGCCCAGCACAGACTTGAGTTTCCAGCGGATGGAGCCTCGGACCGTGCGGCCATCCTCAAGAGGGGCGTGGAGTCGGGGCTCTTTCCCGCAGCCTCCTGGGAGCAGCAGGTGTCATGCCCGTCCCATCAGGAAAAGGACACTTCAGTAGATGCGTAGATTTTTCATTCTGAAACACCTTAAATGTATCTCTCCCAGCCTAAAGATGGTCTTTGTTCATGTTACCTGCCAAGACTGTCCACTGTTAGCCTGAGGGTATGTAATAGTCACAGTTCGGGTTATCTGTGCGAACCAGCACTCTAGAAAATAGGCCCTGGAGGCATACGCATGCTTTCCATCCCAGGATTACATGTCACTGTCTGGCTCTGGGATGGCAGTGGAGAGGAGAAACCCAAAGCAGGCGTGGGGACCCCTAGGAAAGACAGCAGAGCTAGGCAGAGACCAGCCTGACGCACGTAGAATTTTCAAGAAAGAGGTGTTAGGCCCGTTTTTCTTCTATGTGAATGTACACTTTGTGGGATTAGTAACGGATTTATCAAGTTCAAATGTATGTATGAATACGTGGCCACATGTGCTCAATGCAAACAGCAGTTGTGTGGGTGTGTATACCCCCAAAATATACCCCCAGGCATCTCAGCAGCTGCATTTCCTTCCTGCAAACTGGATAATCAACTGGCTGTTCATCCAGGAAATAATAATAATAACAAAGACCTTCTGATGTCCTATTCACACTAAAAAGGAGTTTCAAAGATTCCGTGTTGAATTTTGTAAGGGTGGTTTGCTTCCTTCCACAGCTGGGTGCTTGGCCCTCAGAATCTGGTTTGCCACCGAGCTCAGTGACTCATTTTGTGGGAACCTAATGTTTCTACTCCAGGCAACAAATAGAACTCAGAAACATCTGAATAATCCCTTTGCAATGCAGTAATTTTAAACTGGCAGCATAATTGCTTCGGATTTCCAAAGAGATATAAAGAGTGAAGGAAAGTAGATGTGTGATTGGAAGGGACCGTTTGGGCCCAGTCCTACTTTCTGTGACTGTGTCTCCAAGTCAGGTGGCAAGTGGAATCTGCAAGTGGTGACGAATTGCTCCTTCTAGTATATTCAGACTCCGCAGCATGAATGGCTCTAATCTGCAAGGTGAATGGAAACTGCCAGTCTTGTTCCACATTGAATTGTATCCCATTCACCCTGCAGAGCCAGAGGGGAAAGTACGACCCTCTGCTTAGTTTACTAGGCAGTCTGGCTTCTAGTTCCAGGGTTTAAAAGTGTACTGACCTCTGTTTGGAGAGCAGATGAGGAAGCTGTAAGAGAGCAGCATTGTGGAGGAATGGTGATGATGCAGATGGGTGCTTGTGCCTGCCTTTCTACAGGGTGTTTTCAGAGGCCTCAAATCTCAGCCCGGGCTTCTGTAGAGACGCCAGGTCTGAGCTGCATCTGTTTCCTCTGATGGCAATGCAGGGCAGGGCCACACGGGACAAGCAACCTATTCCGAATGCATTTAAAGTCTCAGAAAGCGAACAGTGATTTTGTAACTGTGGCCTGGCTTTATTTTCCTCTAGCTTTAGTCTCAAGATGAGGATGAAAGGAATGAAATATTAATCGCATGCGGTTAGGATGAAATTTCTAGTTAGTTAAAATTAAATTAGCTAGAGGTTTTGTTTATTGTGCAAATCAGGCAAGATCTGCTGGTTTTATATTTTTAAGGTATTTCACTTTCTGTTCAGGTACCTGCTGTCAATCAAGGCTAATCAAACTGGCACAGTTAACATGATACATCATAAAATTTCACAATAATGTCAACCTGTAATTCTGTCAATCTGGTTAAGGAAAGTGGGCTAAAAACAATATTGTCATTTTGTAAAAGCACTCAGAAGGTGTTACAGAATAATGTTGCCATCATCTCCCTTCCTCTGTGCCTGACTTCTCCCAGCGGCAGCCCTGCTGCTGACAAATGGCTGGCGGCCAAGGCCTTTCCTTGCTTTTGCTACTCAGGAGCCCTGAAGTGGGCCACGTAAATGGAGATGCTACCCCACAACACCTCTCCAGTCTGACCTCCTTGATACATCAAAAAAGGGGGCATTCCAGAAAACAGAGCTACTATTTCACACTACTTGCCTATGCGATGTAATATGCATGGACATTGGGTTTTCTTAATTATTCAGTCAGCATACGTATTATCCCTATGTCCTATTTTTTTATAAATGTATATTCTGGGGTAATTCAAAATATCCACTTGAAAAAGTGCTACAATTAACAGTACAGCATAGGCTGCCTATATCACAGAGCCATGAAGTCCAGCTCCTGCAAACGTTATGTTTTGTTTTATAGCCCCAGCTTGTCATGGGTCCTCACTGAATGAGGGAAGGTAATAGACTCTCCACTCTGGGAGCCTCTAGATCTGACTCTGTTTGTCCTTGAGGTTCTCTGGGAATCCTTGCCTGGATGTATGGTTTCCCTTCTGTTGGTGCTTCTTCCTGTGGGCCAGTATGGCTAGATTTTAATTCTTAAATATTCCTTTCTCTCATCAAGTAAACAAGTAGGAAAACAAAACAAATAAAAGACCATATGCATTTCTATTATAAATATAGACTAAGAGCCCTAGCTGGTTTGCTCAGTGGATAGAGCGCCAGCCTGCAGACCAAAGGTCCAGGATTTAATTCTGGTCAAGGGCACATACCTAGGTTGTAGGCTCCTCTTGCAGGCTCCTCCTCAGCCTGGGCCCTGGTCAGGGCTCATGTAGGAGGCAACCAATCAATGTGTTTCTCTCACATTGATATTTTTCTCTGTTTCCCTTTCTCTTCCACTCATTCTAAAAATCAATGGAAAAAATATCCTTGAGAGGATATATATATTTATATATATATATATATATATATATATATATATATATATATTTATATATATATATATAATTTTTTTAGTTTTTAAAAAAATCTTTATTGTCGAAAGTATTACATATGTCCATGTGTCCCCCTTTACCCTTTCTACCCCTCCCCCACCCCCCACCCCAGGCGCTCAGCACAATATTGTCTGTGCCCATGGGTTAGCATATGTGCATACAAGTACTTTGGTTACTCTCTTCCCACCCACCCAGCCCTGCCTTGCCTCTGAGATTCCACAGTCTGTTCCATGCTTCTATGTCTCTGGATCTATTTTGTTTATCAGTTTATTTTGATCATTAGATTTCACATATGAGTGAGATCATGTGATACCTGTCTTTCTCTGAATGGCTTATTTCACTTCGCATAATTTTCATTTTAATTTACTTATTGATCTCAAAGAGAGGAAGGGAGGGAGGGAGAGAGGAAAAGAGAGAGAGAAGAAAAGAGAAGAGAGGGGAAGGGAAGGGGAGGGGAAGGGGAGGAGAGGGGAGGGGAGGGGAGAGGAGAGGAGAGGAGAGAAGAGGAGAGAAGAGAAGAGAAGAGAAGAAGAGAAGAGAAGAGAAGAGAAGAGAAGAGAAGAGAAGAGAAGAGTAGGAGGGAGGGAGGGAGGGAGGGAGGAAGGAAGGAAGGAAGGAAGAAAGAAGGAAGAAAGAAGGAAGAAAGAAGGAAGAAAGAAGGAAGAAAGAAGGAAGAAAGAAAGAAGAAAGAAAGAAGAAAGAAAGAAGAAAGAAAGAAGAAAGAAAGAAGAAAGAAAGAAGAAAGAAGAAAGAAAGAAGAAAGAAAGAAAGAAAGAGAGAAAGAAAAAAGGACCATAAAGAAAGAAAGAAAGAAAGGAAGAAAGAAAGAAAGAAAGAAAGAAAGAAAGAAAGAAAGAAAGAAAGAAAGAAAAAAGGACCATGTGAGAGACAAACATCCATGGGTTGCCTCCTGCCTGGAGTCTTGAACCATGATCGAACCCACAATCTGGGTACTCTGACCTGGAATGGAAACCATGACCTTCAGTACATGGGGCAGTGCTCCAACCAACTGAGCCACCTGACCAGGGCTATTTTTATTTTATTTTAAATAAGCCCTGGAATATGTTTTAGAGAAAATAAATTTTCTATAAAAAGAAAAGATTTGGCTAATTGGTAGTTTTCAATTTTTATGTTTTATTATTGTTTTAAAATTGAGGCAACTTTCTGCAAAATTGTCTTTCTCAGAAGCATAATCAACTAAAACAAAGTAGAGCTACTTAGGATGATGTTGGAGGAGTCCAGGCAAAACTCATTCTTACGCTCCCTTTGATGGGGCACATTTTGTACATGGCTAAAGTACATGGTTTCTGTGTTCTATTCTAGGAATCCTTATGCATTTTCTGCAATATATTTCATTTGTTGTCATGTGAGACAAACTACTTTTGAGGAACTGTTATTAGTCAGGCACAAAAGGTTCAGGAGATTGAGAAATGTTCAGGTTACCACAGTTAATGTGGAAGTATTAAAAGTTGCACAGGGATATAAGGAAGACCCAGAAGAAGCCATAGCAGTATCCTCACTGTGCTCACCAGGCTGGTGTTCTTAACGCAGCTGGCATGCCTCTTGCTTTAGTAGCAGCTCTGGGATAGTGACACTATCCCATCAGATCGTGGAGGATCTGTTCCCTGAGAATTGAGCATCTCTTGTCCTAGGCACTGGGCTGCGTCCGTGTTCTCATTCTTGACCAGCTCTCCTCACTTCTCCACAGCACTCCCTTCTTGCTTACTCATAGTTGAGTGGCTAAAAATCTTAAAATGTAGAAAAGAAAACTGGAATCCAGTGGTTAAGAAAGTATTTAAAAATCAATTTACAAGCATGAGTAAGAGTCACTTAAGGCAGCAAAAGATAAAGGTGGGCATGGGAGAGATGGGAAATCCATGCCTCCCTCTTCTTTCCTCCTTTTCCCAATAAGCACTTACTGAGCTTCTATTTAAGGTAAAAAGTATTGAAAATCTTCAAAAATCCTTTTGATAAATAATATAATGCAAGTGAGTTAATAAGTATAAAGAAAACAAGGAATAAAACACTTAGTTTAGCATCCAGCTTTTCCTTAATCAGTTTTGAAAAGGAATGTTCAATATGATGGAAAGCTTAATATAACACTGAGTAATGCATTCAAAGGGAATATTTCTCATGAATGGCGGATAAGTTACCTTGAAGAAAATGGATGAATGGATCTTGTGATTATAAAAGGATATAATTAATGGAAAATAGACATGCATGATTCCAAAATCATAGCTCTTTAAACAAATTACAGGGTATATTTTTTCTGTATGGCCATGTGCAAGAGGTAAAAATATTTTACTTTCAGCAATAGCTAAGTGTTCATAATTAGGAAGTTAGAGTATTAAGATAATAAATGAAAATGAATAGAGGTTTGTTAGTAATTGCGTAGTTCAAGGTAGAAGAATCTTGGATCACTAAACTGTGGATCATTAATCCGGTAAGATAACTTTTATTGAACAGTTCTAGGCAGCATCTGTGCAGGTCCTAAGTAAGACAAACAACCATAAAACAACATAGAATGTGATGGTGCCATGGGAGAAATGCAGGTGTTGTTCAACTGAAGTTCAGAGCAGTGAGAGCTTCCTTCCCTCTAGGAGTAGGGTGTGGCTCCGTGGACCAGGGTTCACTGGTTTCTAATTGCACTGTAGTGGTGGGAGTTGAAAGTCTTTACCATGAAATAATGGTCTGACCCTGGCCTACTTCTGTAGCTTCGACTTTTCGTTCTTCCCACACATTGTCCTTCTTTCAATTTCTTGAGCTGTCCATGTTCTTTTCTTATATTGCCCTTCAATACAGTTTCCTCCTGGAAAGCTCTATTCAGTGTCCCATTTTTTCACCTATTTGTCTTCAGTTCTCACTTCCCATCTCAACCAAAGTGCAGTGCCCTCAGGGAAGGTGTTTGTTTTTATTAATCCTCACAAGAGGATATATTCTTTCCATTGATTTTTCAGAGTGGAAGGGAGGGAAGGAGGGGGAGGGAGGGAAGGGGAGTGAGTGAGAGACAAATATTGATGTGAGAGAGCCACATCAACTGGTTGCATGCACCCTGACTGGGGGCGGGGAGCAAACCCTCAATCCAGGTACCTGCACTTGACTGGGAATTGAGCCCCTCAACTCTTTGGTGCGTGGGCCAACACTCTAACCACTGCTGCCTCACAGCAGGTCTGCTTCCTTTGTTATAAACACTTAAGGGCTCAATTCTTTCCCTCCATTGCTCTTGCAATTATGCATCCATTAGCATGATGGAATATTTAATATCTGTCTCCTCCATTGACTGTAAGCTCCATAAAAGAAGGGATAGTGTCTGCTTTTGCTTGACATTTTACTTCTAGCTTCTTGTGGTTTGATATATGTTTGACAGAGAAGACATTTGTATTGCAGAAAGGAGTATCTATCTTGGGCCTTACAAGATGATCAGGAATTGCAACTGCCAGGACTGGAAAGTGAGGGAAGAGCATCAGCAGGCATCAGTGATGAGCATGCTTTTGGGGTGTCCAGAGACTGACAAGGTCTGCCTTTGCTGAGCCACCTGGAAGGAAGGTGGGCCAGGTCATGGAGCAGCTCACCCTTGATTGTGATGCTGTGACCCTTGGAATCTTGGAGTTAGGACTGTAGAGAGTGACTTTTTAGGACCCTAAGAAAGAATGATAATTTCATAGGAAAAATAGACCAGTTTTATTTATTACAAGCTAATATTTATAAAAGGACTTCAGCAAATTATGTTGTGGGATCACAAAAAATAGTTATGTGAAATTAATATTTCTTAAATGAGAACAATCACCAACCATCTATTATGTGGAAAAGACCGTCCTGGCTACTCTGCAGAGATGAATAAAATGTGGCCCTGGTCTCCTTCCTGATGAGGGGATGAGGGAGGGGAGGGGGACCGCTACAGTGTTCAACAAATACAATGGAATTTCCCCAAATAAGCCTGTGAGAAAGCCCTGCTCTGATGGTCAAGAACAGGATAAACACACATTACTTCCCATAAAGTCAAGTGACTGCACAGTAAACCCTAACATTGTTGTCTTCAATTTTCTGCATTCTGACAGGAGACATTAATAAGAGATTTCATTTAAAAAGTTTTTCCAGATACTAAAAGCCTGATCCCAGTGTGGCACATGGGTACTGTCCTTCCTCCCAGCTTCACCCCGGCCCCCACAGCTCTCCAGATAGCGTTCTGAAGGTTCCAAAAATAAGGCAAATTCTACACTTGGAATAAAGGACTGACCAGTGAACTAGTTAACCACAAAGAAGAGCTGCTGCTTGCAGTAAGTGTCAACTTCACAGAATAACTTTAGGCTCTATTGCCCAGTTAAAGCAGATGGATTGGTTCTAAATAAGGATCACTCACTACCTATGAATAATTGAGACTTGATTATTTTTTGTCCAAATTTTAATTAGAGTGCATATGAAACATATTTTGTTTTACAATTGAAATATTCATAGAGTCCATTAAGAATGATATTGGTTCAGACATTTGTCCTAGAGAGAATAAAGGCTTCATTTGCTTGCGGAAAGTTCAAGATACCACTTGGTAAAGGAGAGAGTTGCTCACTTAAAAAGACTAGTCGGTCAGGATGCAGTGGAATGGAATCAGAGATCCTGTCTGTTTTGGCAAGCGACGGTTTTAGTCTGGTGTTCCTGAACAATGAAAGGGTGCTAACTCATTTGATCACGTATGCTGCAGTGCTTTGGAAATACTCAAATCTTCAAGGAATGCAAGACATAGCATGTTCTATCCTTGTAAATGACTGAAAGCTGAAGACTTAGTTTTGCCCAAATGTTTCCCTGAAATAAAACAGTAAAAATGCAACTTTGATTAAGAACTACGGAATTAGAGTTGATTTTCAGATGATATTCTACTAGCAAAATGAATGAACCTTCATTCTCCCTTGTAGAGAATATTCACAGAAACTTAAACTTAATTCCTATAAGAAATATTTTTCTCCATTGAAAATGTTGCTGTTAAATGTGTCTCATTTCATAAATATACACTTATGTAGACATTATTCAGTGTATGTACATGTACACACAATATGCCCCAATAAATACACATATTCAGACACTTTCCTAGGCAGTAAAAACTTCAATTAAAAGGTTAAAATATTATTTTATAAATGCAGATTCTTCCAAACCTACCTATCTATGCCTTTGCAGCATGAATTTCTGGTGTTAATTCCAGGTTTTGATTTAAAGCCCAGCGGAGTTCCATATGTCTTAGATAATGTATTCCTAAGGATGAGGGTTCCTGGGGTGCCGCTGTCAGCCACCATTATACCACAATTATATTTGGACATAGAGATCTGCATCCAGATCTGCAAAGGCTGCATAAAAACGTGGTGTCCTATGATAGCTACAGAATTTTTGAGTAGAAATTCTCTTAACTGCATTCTATTTGGTTCACATATCAACCAAATTGAAGCTAAACTGCTTATAAATAAGTTGAGAACACAGGCTTGAAACGCATGCTGCCTGGTCCCCATCCTTATGCTGTCATTTACTAGGCGTGTTTTCTGAGCGAGTTACCTCTTTGCCTCAGTTTCCTCACCTATAACACGAGCAACTCTCCCCCTGGGTTGTTGCAAGCATGCACATGTTAATACACACAAAGCACTTACGTGTATCTATACATACACAGCATGAGCTCTCAGTAAATATCATTTATTACTTATTTGAAAACCAAACATTCTGTTATGCAGAATATAGTGCAGAAAAATCAGAATAAAAGTGACTGATTCCCATGAGTAAAGGGAGACTTTATTCCCTCCCTGTTTTTCCTTTTTACCTTCATTTGCCATTATTTTTTACTTGGAGATGCTGAGTGTGTATTTCACTAAAAATATTGCACAGTAGCCAGATGCTACCTACATGGTCGTGAGTAATTTGACTCATGGCTACAACCGGAAAATAAATTTTTTAAAAAAGAAAAGAAGCACACACCAAAACAATCATACTAAAATAAATATTTGGGGTTTTCTAGGCAGGTCCTGCTGCCAGGACCCCTGCTGCTTGCATACAGAAGGAATCTTCTCTTTTCATTAGGAGGGGATGGGAGCACTGACATTTCCCGCTCTTTCAGGAGGACCTTTCTGAGCACGCTAGTTCCTGGTGTCTGAGCCCTTGTGCTGCCGCCGCTGAGTAAGGGGCATTATTTATCATCACAGCCAGTGTCACTTCCACTGTTCCAAGTTTTCGGGCTGCTTAAGATGGGTCCAGTGTACACAGCGGAGGTTTAATCACACGCTGCACAGTGGATGGAGCAATTGGTTATTAATATTTTGGAGGCACATCCTGCAGTGAAAGGTCTGTTGTGATTTCCACTAAACCACCCAGATGTTTGGTTTTTCCCCCAATTAGCTCTTCCAGATTGTGCCAGGATAAAGATTAAGTTTCAGGGAAAAGTTCTCAGGCTGTCCTTCAGTGGCATTTTGCCTGCCTAAGGCAGACCCACTTTCCGCCACTTTCAGGTGTCACTGGTTTGCTGACCAGTTTACGTTCCATGAATAAATCCGTATTTTGAGACCAAAGAATATGCTTATTTCTACCTCTCGCTAAAACTTTTCCTGTTGCAAGGTCTGCCCTGTCCTTTCTGTTTTCCCTTTCCTTCTGCTCTTTGAGTATACACTAATTGCAGAGATGTAACACAGTCTGTATTTTAAAGGACTCTGGGGAGGTAATATATTGGGAGGACTGTAGTTTCATAGGAAGTCCTTTATCATGTGAATAAAAAAAGGTAATAAATATATTTATAATCTGACCATATTTTTAAATTAAACATAATACCTGGAGTTTGAATAATTAGAAAAACAGAAATGATCCCTGGATCTTTTTCTATTTGCCAACTCTAACCACCTGCTGTAATGATGGCTGTTCAAAGGTTGGCCTGGGAAGCCTGTATTCCTTATAGTCTGCATCACCACCCGTTACCCCAAATTAATATGCAATTTAAAGGAAAAACAAATGACTTTATATGCAAATTAAGCTTCATGACAGGGCTGCTTACATCCCTTCCAATGGATTCTGACCTTTAAGGATCCAACATAGAATTCTTGGAGCTGCCATAGCTCTATGTCATATACCAGTGTCAGGCCAGGACATAACAGTGAGCTAACCTCAATCACCCAGTGTTCATTTACTCTCCGCCTGGTATCAGTATTGCACATGCTTTTCCCCTGGGGCCCCATCCTTATTCTACATTTTGGCCCCTGTGTTTGGGTAGAGTTGTTTCTGCTTGTGATCTTGGGAATGGATTTGTGATTCAGATTTTTCAGACAGAGATCTGGATGCTCCTGGCCATGCCATGGTAAATGGCTCAGCAATGGACATGTGAGTCTCTTGCTGGGGTTGTTAGAAGAAAAGCACACCATTTTCTTTGGATTTGAACCAACAAAATCAGGGCTTTGGTGGTGGTGTCAACTGTCTTCAGCCTCACAGAACCTCAGCTTGAAGCTCATCAAGTAGAAAGCACCAGCTGGAGATGGAGACAAACATGATCCTTACTGACATTATTTGAACCCCTGAAAAAAACGTATCTGAAATCCTAGGTCCAGACCTTCCTTCCTTCCTTCCTTCCTTCCTTCCTTCCTTCCTTCCTTCCTTCCTTCCTTCCTTCCTTCCTTCCTTCTCCCTTCCTTTCCTCCCTCCCTCGTTCCCTTCTTCTTTCCTTATCTTTTTTTATGCTTAAGTCTGAGCTGAGTTGGATATTTTTGTGTGTATGTGCTTAAGTATGTGCAGAGTTGAATTTTCTCTGTCTTTCAAGTAGGGTTTTTAATGCTACAAAGGGAGACAGAGAGGGGGAAAAGCAAAAATAAAGTATATGAGATTTCAGATTCTGTTTTCCTTAGGATAGAATAAAGTAAAAATCTAGGAAAATATTTAAAACATTAGTCAGTGTCACTCAATGAATTTTGCAACAATTAAGTTCAGTACAATGGTTTTTAAGAAGGAAGTGATTTCTGTAAGCACCAAGCACATGTGTTATAGGTCATACAGAATATGTGGTTTTAGTATAGATGTGGCTCATCCCTATAATAATTCAAAGCTATGGCACAGAAGTTCACCTTTACATTTGGAGAATGATAAGATTTCCCAATATTGAGGGGAGCCCTGCAAGACCACTAGCAACTTCTTTTTTAAAATGGACTCTGGAAATTTTTCTTTCTGATTCAAAAGTGTTCAAAGGTTTGAGTTTAATTTGCTTAAAAATTTGAGCATCTTTAGGAATGTCTAGAATAGCATTCTATAAATGAAAAGTGTGGCTCGATAGTTTGGATAGCTATAAAAGTCTTGTTTCCAAATGGATTTAAGAAAGAATTCAAAGCTATGTTTTAACTTTAATAGTCTTGAGGTCGGTGAGCTGTGTTTTTTATTTCTCTTCATTCTTTGATGTTGGTCATGTAAAAGAAAGCTTGCTTTCAACAACTACCATGTACAATTGGCCTAACTATTGTAATGAATGTTGATTCTTGGTATTTGATAAAACTATTTCTACTTGTTCCTTAAAGTACCACAGCATGACCTCTGTGGCATGCTACTTGAAGCATAAGAAGTATATTCCATTTTGAAGTTTGGACAGTCTTTACAATTCTATGAGCATGTTAAGTAACTTTTGGGTTATAGTGGGAAGTTTTGTGAGACTCTGCCAGATCTCCCAAAGCTAACCATGGTGCTTTTGGAAAACTTGAACGTTAAAATGTCATGTAGGTTTGAATTTAACTATATTAATGTTTGTGTGTTTGTGCAAAAATCTACAGGATTTTGTAGCATTATTAAAACATAAATATAGGCAAAGAAATTCAGGTATTTTAAAGTACAGGGATGAAACCAATCAGTATAAACTATTAGTTCTCTAGGTTATCATAGTAGTGGTAACACACAAGAGAATTTTTGTTATGTCATACATCAATAAACATGTTAATTTTTAGTAGTTCTATGCTAACCATTGTTTCCCATATGACTATTGAGAAGTACTAATTTTCTTATAACTGCACAAATTTGTTTTCATATAATATGAAAGAAATGGACCCACAGTTGTTCCAAGTAAATGTTGATTTATTTCAGACATAATTTGTAATTGAAAGATGGGGAGCTCTCCTGTTTATGCCCTGCCCCCCCCCTTTCTAGAATGTTGGCTTTCTGAAAGCAGGCACCATGTTTGTTTTATTCACCAACATAATTCTCAGGATCTAACTGGATTCTCAATGTTTTTGAATATACAAATTAATTAATAAAGTGATCAAATTAACAAGCAAATCAATGAACAGAATGAAATTCTTGAAATGAACTTAGGAGAGCAGGGTTTAGATGTAAAAACTTGTATGTAGGTGGACCCAAAACTAATTTTTGTCCTATTCATAAGAAACATTATGAAGAGATTAGGAAGAATATTTAGGCAAGAACAAGGAAGCAAATGGAAATCTCAAGGCACTGTTGTGAAAGGAATAAGTTAAGATCTAAAAGAGTGATGGCATACCTAGCCCTGCAACTGGGAACTAAGTGAAACTCAAAAAATGATGGATGAAATTTCAGAAATTATCAGTGGTCAGTTTTAGCCGGAGGAAGTTTGGAATGAATTGTAGATGGGGGACAGATGGTGAAATCCAATGATCATTTTGAGTCTGTGCATCCAAGTATGTATGAAAAGTAGTTGATAAAAGAAACTGAAATGGAAAATAAAATTTAGGTTTTAGCAGAGGATAGTTGGAAATACACTAGAAAGACATAAAATAAAACATGGATATAAACTTTTATGAGACTGCAGTACCTCAAAGGCAGGAATACCTGTATTATCCCAATCTACATTACTGCATGAGGCTGCTAGTGATGGTACCAAAAGATGTTCTTACACAGTGGTGATGGGCGAGGTAAGAAATTTCTATGGTAAACAGCGGGACATGGGTTTTCAGGTACTTATTTCCTATTTCACATTTGCACATAGGGCAGTCACACTCTATATTTTAGAATCCTGTAATGATGTGGTAGTGCCTACAAGTGCTTGTAAGTTTCCTCATCTTTGTTATCGCCCTTACATATTCTTTCCTATCAGGATCAGCAAGGCTGTAGGCATCTAAGGCCTTGATCAAACTGAGTCACCACTTTCTTATCTTTAGAAATGGTTTCTCATGACTATTGTATTGAAAAGCCCTTCATATTTGATGACTTTTAGCCATAGAACTTGTACTTAACTATATGAGAAGGAGTTTGGAACTTTATTCACAGATACTTTTCTTCATTATAATAAAGTAGTGTGTTGAAATTTAGAACCCTCATTCTAGAAGTTATTTGTGACTTTTTAATGGTGAGTAGGATTGGTGTACTCCCACAGAGAAGATACTAAGGAAACTGCCAAATTATTACATATAAGGTCAACCAATTACAGATTTATAATTTACAGAGAAAAATTGGAGGTTACCTGAAAGTTCACCTACTTGAAGAAATCTATTATGAGTCCCATAGCACTAATACCAATTGCTATAAAATTTTTACTGTATAAATTTCTATTTTTTATTCACACTATGAAAGATCAAAGTTTACTCTGTGTCTATTGCATCTGTAAAGAAACATTACACAAATTTAAATAATCAGAATTGAGCTATAGTTCTTTTATTTATAGCCTCCAGAAAGGATTTTACAGGACTTTTTTTGGAACAGTGAAAGATCACAATTTCTGAATATAGCGAAATTAGATTGGTGTTTAAAATAATGAATAACAGAACCAAATAAAAGTTACCTCCAAGTAGTTATTCATAGTATTAGGGGTCAAATGCTTTGGGGAAAGTGTTACATCCTACTCTGTATCACAATGGTTTTTGGAGAACAGCCATCATGCTGAATAAATGAAGAAAGTAAGGTGTCTGAAATTCCAATACCTGGTCTTGTGCTTTTTTTGTTGTTGTTGTTTTGGGGAAACAATTATTTATAGGATTGAAATATAGGAATTCACTACAAAGTTTTTTATTCTCATTTTTATTAATGACTCACGTTAAGGTCTTGAGAAAACCAGCTGTTCTGCTTCAGAGTTCATTCTAAGAAACCATTCACAAGATTTAGTGTGGAACTTGAAGTTCAGCTAATTATAATAATCCATACTGATTAGATGATTGGACTACTCTTTGACAGTTGAGTTCAGTTTTTCTGTTAAACTCTTCTAAGCTATTTCAAATATAGGAGTTAAATTACCTAGTTTGAATCCTTTTTTAATAAGTCGTTTTAATCTTATTCATAGAAAATTAGTCCTCAAACACAATCCTTACTTCCTTATATTGGTATCTGTGAAATGTGGCAAGTCTTCAGAAATAGCAGGGTGTGTATGGGGGATGGAAGCATGTCTAGTCACCTGGATTTTTATCTGTCCATACATTTTTTCATATAACCTTTAACCATAAGGAATTTGGATTAAAAACAAAGAAAACATGATATGTTTCTTGAGAGCTACACATGTGACAGCCCTACTGTTCATTTTTGAACATTTGCTCAGAGAAATTATTGCTGTTATTAATATTGAACTTAAAATATTCATTTCTAAGTAGAAAAATGGTATTAACTAGGCATATCTAGAACATACAGGGTAAGGCAAAATTAGGTTTACTATTGTTAGTATGGAAAATAATTCAATAATTAATAAATAATACAAAAATAAGCTCTGTGGCTTGTGTACTCACAACTGTAAACCTACTTTGCCCCATCCAGTATAATCAACCAAGGAAAAAAAACTTTAACATAAGAGATTTTGTGTGTGTGTTTATTTAATTTTCTATATAATACCTCTCCATATTTGGAAATGTCTGTTTTAACAGATGATCCCAAGGTTGGTAAAATTATTATGTAAATTTTACATATATGCAAACACTGAGTAATAAGGAATCCTTATTGCCTCATTTGGAATCACCAGAATTTCAGACATCCTTTGCAGCTACCATATACTCAATTCCAGTTACCTATACAGATATCTGTTATTTTTCCCAGATTTATTGAGATATAATTGACATAGGACATTAATGTAAGATAAGGTGTATAGTGTGTTCATTTGATATACTTATGTATTGCAAAATGTTTCCCACCATAGCATTAGCTAACATCTTCATCTCATCAGGTTATTACCGTTATAGCTATCTGTTAACATCCAGAATTTGTGTGCATGTGTCTTGAAGAAGTAGACAAGAAGCAATATGAAATTATTCAAATAATCACATTGCCCTGGAGAAAGAGAAGAAATTAAGAGCTAAAAGAGAACTGTGATAAGGATGTAGATGTTTTTAAATGTGTGGAATTAGGATTAATCCAATAGATGAAATGGAGGAAAGAAATTGCCATTTAGAAAAATAATTATTGTATTCCAAATAAATATTATAATTTTTTCATAAATGCTTATGTAAGTCATCACTTTGCCTCCTAAACTAGGTATATTTTCTTAGAGAGGAAAGTAATTAAACTAACTTACTTGCCACATGTGTCTAAATCCTTTAAGATGATTTTGTTTTTAATGAAATACCACTATAGAAATCAATGAAAAAAAAACAGAAAACACAACTGACTTTAATCTAGATAGGAAGTTCCCACCTTGCAAGGACTAAAAAAAGGAGTGTCATTTCCTCCTAAAGTCTGTTTTGGTTTCACTGTTAATGGAGCTTTCATTCACAACTTGGTCATATTTTGGAACTCAGGAATTATGTTTGCTTTAAAAAAACATCATGGAGGTATTTTCTGATTGTATTTTCTTGCACAACTAAATAGTATATGGGAGGCATTTTTAAGATTAGTAATTAGAATTGTACCCAAATCTTATAGCCTTTTAAAAACACCACCATCTTAATTTTAATTGAATGCCTAAGCCAATCAATAATACAGCGAGCACTGCTGGGTCTCATTGGATTTTCCAAACTCTTTCCACCCGTGAGCTATGTTATGTGATACTGGAATAACCATGTTGCCTGTTCAGAAACATGCCCACCAAAAGTTCAAGTTGACAATAATTTCAAAGAAAAGTTCTGTATTTTTAAATTCAAGACAAGCAATAAAATTGGATATTTGATTTCTTTGTTTACTTACAATACGCTGGCCTAGGATTAGCATTGGGGGTGAATGTGGAGTTTTGCTTTATTAGACTAGCATTGTATATTTCATTTAAACAAAATTGTAGCATTTTTTCATAATCTTAATGTACAGGCAAAATAAAAGTGAAATATTTAATTTGGGAGTGTGTGTGTGGGGGAGGGAGGCCTGGTGCATAAAAAGAATGTTTGAATTCATGACATGATGATACAAAATAGCAACACTGAAAATTAATATTCTTAATATTTGAACAGAACTAACTTCAGGTTATTTTTATTTATTTCCAAGAATGCCTATAATTTAATTAGTAAGAAATACTAAGACTCTTTAGAAGTTCTATCTGTAAATAACATTTTTCTCATAAATTGACCTAGTGACATTAAATTGGTACAAAGCTCAAAATCAGTATTTAACATTTAATGGAATGAACAAACTATTTCTGCAATTTAACTCAACATTTGCAGTAAGATGACTTGTACCCTAATGACTTGTAATTAATTTTTCTGAAAATCATATTTATGATAGTCTGCAGATTCGGGGCTTTATCTAATACATAATGTTCATTTTGAGCCTTTAATTGCATTTAAATTAAAATTGGCTTAGCAGGAAGATGAATTGTGGGAATGCATCAAACCACCCAGCATGTCCTGAAGATGTGAGCCTGAAAATGCAATTTGGTGGAGATGTGCAGAATCATTTGGAGTTCATTAATTTTTATTGCACAGGTAGTTTTACTAAAGTAGGTTATTTTCTTTGAAATTTATATTTATGTTTATGTCAATAGCTGAATATTATATTAGCCCCTACATCTATTAGAGTTTATTAACCTGGCCTAATAGAGGTTGTTCATATTGAGAAAAGAGATAATTTGTGTTTGCTTGCATTGACTTGGTGAGACTGGTACTGTAAAAATGCATTTTTATTTTTATTTTTTGGAGGAGAGAGGGGGAAAGGAGTCTCGGTGAAAAAAAGTCAAACAAGTATCTAATGGGGTTTCAGACTCAGGACTCGGGGGGTGATGTAGCATGGACTCATCGGAGAAGATGTTTTTACTATTGACCTACTCAGGCCTTCTGCCTTTTTCTCTGTACCAGGCTGGGGTTCTGACCTGGCCGTTGCATGGAAGGGTTATTGATGTGCAGCTCTGTTTGGGGTTTAATGTGCCTGGGCTTTGGCCAGCCAGCTTGTAAGTGATTCCTTAACTTGCAGATGCCGCTGAGGTTATCCAATTTAATTATAATGTCACATTACAATTATAAGGGAAAAGAGGTTTTTACGTTGTCTAATGAATACAAATTGTCCGCAATTTGAAAATACAAAGAAATAAAAATTAACATTTGTCCCCTTTGTCAGAGAATTTACATTTGTGCAACTGGTACTAATAAGTAAAATAATTCCATTACCTAATTTCGCTAAACATGTGTGCTTTTTGTTTTGGAGATTGTGTATCATTCGTATTAGTGAAGTGATAGTGTTAGCATTTGCCATTCTGGACTCTCCCCCCCACCCCCCCACCCCCCACCCCCCACCCCGACCCCGCACCACCACCACCACCCTTTGCAGACAGTGTAATTAGAGAAGGAAAAGCTTCAGGACTAGCAAATGCCTGCTATTGAAATGAATTATATAATTGTGGTAATGATTTTCCCTAAAACTCTTTCTGCCAACTGTAACATTTTTCACCTCACTTTTCTTTTTTAACGCATGTGTGCGCATACGTACGCGTTTGTGTGCTGTCTTATTTCATGAAAACGTGGAAATGGTTCTCCATTCTGACAATCTGCTGCAAGTTCCTAGTTTGTGGTCAGAGACGAGGGAAGCCCATATTCATTTAATACTCGCCAATCAGAACCTGACAGAGGTATTGCTTATTTCCTCATTTTATCGCTGAAGCATGCTGTTGTAGTTCAGTCCCTAATTACTCTCAGACTGAGGCGATCCAGATATCCCCATGGTGGTAATATTTTTCTGCCTGGGTGAGTCATTGCGTTGTTTGGCAGACTGAAACACCAGCTTCCGTTGTTGGAGCACTACCCCTCTTGTAGCGCCACAGCCTCCCCTTGGTGCCGTCTGCTCTGCGACTTTGGTCCTGCTGTGACATTTCAAGCTATCCTGTATGCAATCACATTTGCCTGCCTTTGCTCTGACTGATTGGACCACTGCCAGTTCCCTCTTCAGGGCCAAGGACAGGAGAATGGGGGGTATCTGAATAGAACTGCTTAATGATCTAATGGACCAGTGCCTCTCTCCCGCTGAGAGAGAGGGCTTATTTGTTTGCTGGTTACAGGAAAGGTCAGGGAAATCCTTTTCAACAAAGGCTGTGACAGTGAGAATGTGCAATACCATACATTACTGGTGTTTGAATAACTTAATACCTCGGGTGTGCCCCAACCCCCAACAATAAAACCAGACACTCTTTGGTCTTTATTTCATTTCCAGCATCCTCCAGATGGCAGGAAATGGAAGTGATGAAGGTTGGGTTAGCACAATAGTTTACACCAAATGCCCAGTATCAGGGAGTGTCACAGGTACTCAGTTCTGAAGAGTGTGGTGAAGTTTAGAAATCTGCTCCTGAGATCCGGGCTTCTCCATAGGGGCTATTAGACAACCATTTTAAAGCAAAGACATTTAAATCTCCAGGGAAACACAACATCTTATTTAGTGGAACCTAAACACTTGTTATTTTGTTTTAGAGGGATGCTTCATAAATGTGTTTCCCAGCTGATCTTTTCATCTGTTCGCACTTCATCAAAATAAGCACAAATAACTAGTTACCAGAGCATACTGGGAAGTTTCAGATCAAAGCTTTTTTTAAAAAAAGTTTTAATAACGAAATAGGTTCAATGGCATAATATCGTGTTCAAAGTACCGGAGTTATAATGCTAAAGATAACATTATAAGAAAAAGTGTCCATCAATCTGTCTGGCGTTTTCTTCGTACCCTGGCCAACAGTGCTAAGAACTGGGAAGTGGTTTTTTAGATGGAAAATGATCATTGAAATGATAAAAGAAACATACTGAAAGAGAAGAAAAAAAAGACTTAGGTTTGCCAGCTATCACACTATAAACTTGGTGAGAAATTAACTGACTAGGAGAGATTTGGATTAAGCCATGGAGTAACCAATTGCTATCAGAGCCTACTTCTATTGAGATGTTTATTTAAACAAAGAAATCATCAAACAGTAGTTTGAAGGAATACTTTTTTTCTTTCTCTTTTTTTATATTTTCTGAAAAATGAATGGAGAAGGCAGGGGAGGTCTGTCCCTCCATGTCACGGTTCACCTGCCCTGGCAGTGGAGGGTAGGGAGGCTTGCAGCCTGCTCACTCAACTGTATTACACTAGGGCCGTCAGCCCCTCAGCTTTCACGAGCATTGAATATGTCAAAAAAATCTTTCAAAGAAAGTGTAAATTTTAACTGGGCTCTTTCTGGTTCATTCTTAATGCTGTTTAAAGAGCTTCAAGCATGTTGATATCCAAGAGGCTCTGGGAATATGTGGGCTGTGCATGTTCCTGGGGGTGTTGGTTGTGTGTGATCCTGAGCAATTAGGATAAGAGGCTGCTGGTATGGGTAATTTCTAGATAGCTAAGAAGGTTGGAGCTTTTCATCAAGCAACCTGAAGTTAACCCTTTTCTTCAAGGAGGCTGCTGTGCCTAGAGCAGGGGTGGGCAAACTTTTTGACTCGAGGGCCACAATGGGTTCTTAAACTGGACCGGAGGGCCGGAACAAAAGCATGGATGGAGTGTTTGTGTGAACTAATATAAATTCAAAGTAAACATCATTACATAAAAGGGTACGGTCTTTTTTTTTTTTTTAGTTTTATTCATTTCAAACGGGTCGGATCTGGCCCGCAGGCCGTAGTTTGCCCACGGCTGGCCTAGAGTCTGATTTTCCTACCAGGTGTTCCACTTTAAAGGATCTTCTCTCCTGCCAAGTTAGCCACTGACTTCCTTTAGAAGACTCCATATCTATTGCTTACTTTTTTTAAAAAAAAAAATGGCTGCAAAATGCTCTAAGTAAGCACAAATTATGACTATGATTAACATGATGGTAATTATTTTCTGTGAGTCTGTCTTCCACCTGCATGTTAAATGCCCAGTGCTCAGCTAGCTATGGAGTTGGGGGAAATTGTGGCCTTATTTCCCTTGTAAGAAGTCCTTGCCCTGCAGGGGGAGAGGGTCACTCCAGCTGGACTGTGATGGATGGGTGATGCATGGACAGTCATTGCCTTCAAGCCATAGGTATGCTCTAGTTTGTTTTTGCTTTTACTACTTTAGGAATAAAGAAAGAAATATAGCCATGAAATGTATGGAAATGTGGCCTTCGGGTGCTTAAACTTATTCTTTTCTCAAGCTGACATATAGTGAATGAAGAGGGCGATATCCACATGTACACATCTCACTCCTGATTGGAGTTTGGAGATGTTCAATGACTGGTTTCTAAGGGTAGCCTGTAATGTCTGGAAAAGGGGCCTGAGTGTTTTTTCTCAGTGGGTAGTCTCAAACTGTGTAATGCATAGCATCCTAAAAAAGTGTGACTTAAAAGAGAGCTAGTTAGCCATGGTGCCAAATTTCTCTGCATAATGCATTTCCAGAAAATTACTGGGGGATTTCCCCTGAGGAAAGTGAGGATGGGGGCAAAGAATTTATAAAAACGAGTAAAGAGGAAGACAGACCCTCACATATTGAAGAACAGATTCTGTAGTCCTGGGAGCTGGCAGAAATGTTAAGTGCTTTTCACAGTCAACATTCAAACAGATTATCAGATGGCATATTTCACCCTGTTGTTACTTTAAATGAAGTGACCATGAAATCAACAAATCTGCTGTCAGGTGCCTGTCACTAAGATAGTTCTTCCTGTCACACATGCCTCACATAGCAGGTAATGTGTTTTTAAGAATCAGTCCTGTGTCACCTCATCAAGTCCTTGTTAAAAAGATGAAATAAGACGAGTAGTGTTTTCTACCATGGAGTTGACTGAAATTCAGTAGAATGAAATGTACAGTCCACAAAGAAATGCTTCAAAGCGAGCAACCTAGGTACTAAGAAAGAATAGCTGTCATTTACTACCCCCTTACTGGCCTTTGTGTGTGTCCTTAGGGTCACTATACACTTTTTCTTCTTCATTAAATTCTAGACTTAAAATCAACTAGATGAGAGCTTGAACTTAGTGATGGGGCTAGGTGACTTGCACCAAGCATATGCTTCTGCAGAGTGCTAACATAATACCGACTTGGGATCTCTGGGATGCACCGGCTTTCCTTCTTAGAAAAGAGGGATTAGTTTATTCAGTTATAAGGTGTCTCACAATATTTTTGTTGAGTTCTGTTACTGCATTCAGGATATTTTCTGGAGTTTTGTTTTGTCATGCCATTGTCCTATTTTAGCTATCCTTTGGCAGTGTGCTCTGAGTATTTTGGAATGAGAATGGAAAAAAAGAGAAAAATCATAAATTGAATATAAACTATGAACATGTTGAAAATCATATGAACAGTGCAATAAGCACCCACAGCTCAGTTTATACATTGATTGGCTATGGATTTTGTTTAATCAAAAGCTTTATTTATAAAAAGAATGCATTGCATGTATGAGTTTGGTCTGGTACATATTGGTCATAAGTATGATTTACTCTTTGTAAAGTACCAGTGCCAAGTAGACCTAGTACTGTACCAGTACTATACAGCCCGAACACACAGCCTGCAACTTCTAATGGGAATCCTTGATGTGATGAGGCATTAGGTTATTTGAATACTACCAAAGTTGTATCATCTGGGTTCTGTTTATACAGCTGATAGATAATTGTGCATCTGATCTTATTATAGGGTCAGTCAAAATACCAGAATGCAAGTTGAAATGAGGGGCCTTTTTAATTCATATGTGTATGCTCCCTCCCAACCCAGCTCTTACTGAGTATTTGTTATGGAGCCATACAAATGGGTACAATAAAAGAAAAGTAATATAACTGTCTGCTTTCTAGGAATTCAGTCTGGTGGTGGAGACACACAAACAATTGTTAATACCCATGGATAAGTACTAAAGGTGTAACTTGGCCTAAGATAGACAGGAAAGACTTCGCAACCAAGGTAACATTGAGAGGGATCTGGAAGGGTGAGTAGGAGTTCCTCAGGGAGCAGTACATGGAGGGTATACATGCCAACGCATGAAGGGGAAAAATAGTATGACTGTGGGAGAAAATTGGATAAAGTTGTTGGGCTATAACACTAGGAATATTCTGTTCCAAAGACTTCATTTTTGAATGGCCTATGAAAGAGACTGCCTTAGCATAACATTAATGCATCTGGTGACTTGAAATACAGCAGTGAGACCTGGGGTCACATTTTAACATGGTGTCATTATGGGGAAATATTGAGCTATTAACAAATCAACCAAAGGTCTTTTCTGGTAAGAACAGTCTTAAGAAAATTGCTGATACTTATTATTCATTGTTAAGCTTGCTACTACTATTATTTTTATTTCCCATTAATGTTTATGTTTAGCATTGGTCCTTTTTCTTATCTATCTCTAGACTTCCATATATGAATTTTTAGATATCCTTCCCCAGGTTGCATTTGTAATGAGACTTGCAGTTTTCTTCACACTGCTTTACAGCTTGGTTGATAAAAATCACAATTTGGGTGTGTGTGTGTGTATCTGTAAAATGTTCAGCTAGATCATCACACCTGTGGGCTGTAGTAACAACAGGAGTAGTATATTTTACTTTTTTTCTAAATTTCTATATTTTAATTGATATTTATATTAAAAATAATAACATTGACTTGCCATTGTTACTGCTTAAAGCTCTTGAGCACAGAAATATCATTTGTAATTTTAAATGGCCTGCTCATGTCTTCAGTTTTATTTTTGATATGTATTACACAGTATGGAATAGGTTGACGAGTATATTTTCCTAATGCTGTGGTTATTGATTTTTCCAGCCTTTGAAGTGAAACTCCATACTCAAATGTATGTGGGATAATTAGTATGTTTCTCAGATGTTGTGAGGACTATTGAAACAAAATCAAATGGAAAATAAAAGACTTTAGATACATAGACACACAACTTCTGGGGGATACGAGCAGCCACTTATAATTTTATTAACTCATAGGCATTTGAGTTTATGATTCCCTATGATTGGTCATTACATGTAGGATTAGGGCAGTTGGTCCTTTAATTATAGTATCTATTTAGAAAATTGTGGTATCTTAGAGTTTATTGGGAATCGTGGAACTTGCTTTTTCTGCCCTGAAATGAGCTCATGAAAATGCATGAATGCACTTGTCATGCGAGGTGGCAGGGGGTGTTTTTGGCAGTACAATAAGTTTTTCCCTGTAAAGAATAGCTGGGATGTAGCAGTGAAGTGTCGGAATGCATGGAGATCAGATTAAATGTATTTGAATTAGTATCTCTATGGGTTTTATATCTCAAAGTCAAAATAGTCATTCTCATCAGATAAAATTATTCTTGACTGGAGAAACTCTGATCCAGAAACAATCTATCATTTGAATCCCTTGATTGTAATATGAATGGATATTCAAGTTGTAACACACTGAGAGTTAATGCTGTATCCCAGTGGTTTATTGAATCACAGTGCCATCTGAAGCGTTCCTCTAAGAGCAAACCAGACAGAATCAGTTTCTAGATACCTACTACCAGGGCACCTCTCTGTGGCACAATTCCCTATGGTGGAATTTGCAAATGAAATGTCTGCCCCACTCCTCATGCAGACAATGTTAGTTCCTGAAGTATAAAAGTCTGTGCTGAAAGGTGCTCTTATCTTGAAGGTCCTTTGAATAAAAACGATGACAGTGTTATAATAAAAATTAAGACAGAAATTCAGTGTATATGTGTGCCATCAGTAGCTCTGACATCAGTAGGTATTTACAGCTAAGGGGCCATTTGTATTTACTTGATCTAATCCCTGCCATTACTTAAAGTTATCAGAACTTTAAACAGGCATCACTCTACCATGTCAAACTGGGGGGAATATTCCTTAGGTAATGAGCAATTACTAGAGGCAGCATACCAGAGAAACATGACCACTTTTAGTTTTGAAAAATAGGAATCTCCTCTATGATTGTGATATGATATTTTTATTTAAGTGTCCCTTTAGGTCACACTTGCTACTTTTTTAGCATCGTTTCTCTTTTACCTTTCAAACATTATCTGCAACTTGATGGACTGTATTCAGAGTCTGCAGAGGCAATGTTTCCAGTATATACAGCCCGAAGTCCCGCATTTTTCTTGTTGTTGATTTATGTTATTTGACTGTTTCCTGACCTTTTTTGTTCCTCTTAGGTTTCAAAATATTATATATAGTGTTATTTGACTGAACTTCATAGACCACTTTATTAATAAGTGTCCCACCATAGATTCTTAGGTGATAACAGGTAAAATCATAAGTAAATAAATTGCATTGAATATAAACTCAGTGACAATCATGAATACAGTAAATCCATATTGATATAAGTACTTGTTTTAAATAACAGATTTCCAAAACTTGTTAGTTATTAATTAATGTTTCTTTGGCATAGTGGAAATAGCAAGGCTTTTGAATCACATGGAACCGAGTTAAAATATTAGCTCCCCTTTATACTAGGTGTGTGTTCTTGAAAAGCTTATCTGAAATCTTTGACCCTCAGTCATGTCCTCCATGAAGGAATGATAATAGTATCTATATCTAAGGTTGGAATAAGAATTGCAGATAATACATATGAAGTACGTGACACAAAGTGAGGATCAATACATGTTATTATTTAAAATCACTGCTTCCCATTGGCCTCTTAAGTACATATTAATAATATTCTAATTGGATGATAGAATACCATCTGTTTTCTATCCACATAATGAATGGTAAGTCTGCAGCAGAAGATTGAAAACATGTTGAATAGATTTCAGTAATACTTGGACCTGCAGTGCTAACACAATTTGAACAACAAGAAAACATTCTGACTTTACTATTTAATCATTAACAATATTTGGCTTGGTTTGCTCACAAACTCAAGCCAAATTAGTGGGAAAAGAAAGCCTTCTTAAAAACAAAACAATAAGAAATAATATCTCTATGCATTAATTGTAATCATATGGCTTCTATTAATTAACAAAATATTTGTTAAAGACTAATAAGAAATAGAAACCACAATATATGCCTCCATGAACTTCATAACCACTTAGAATGATATTCAATGAAAAAGATAAATAACAAGTTCGCAGTGTAAAATGGCAAGATAACATGAAAAACTATATATAATTATATATATATATATATATATCACGTACCAAAGGATATGGAGAAAAGGGAGATTAGTGTGCACAGTAGGTTAATCTTTGGATGCTACTTGGAGGAAATAATTAAAATTCTTGGCAGAAGGGAAAAGGAAAGCTATGAAAAGGCATCTTGATGGGTTGTCTCAAGGAGCCAGAAAACAAATACCCATCTGGAATTTATGGGAAATATTGTTAATTTGAGAAAAATGATGAAAATATGCATGGAAGATTTTTGTTTACTAATGACAATTTTATTTGAAAAGTGATATGTAGGAGTTTTAGTTTTTTGAGCAATGGGTAGATTCTGTGTTGCATCATCTATGCACCAACTTTGAGGATAAAGTGGTTAAGAAGCATTGGGAATGGGAGATGATAGGCAGGAAAGAGTGCAATGAAACTAGGCATGTGTGCTTCAAGTGAGGCATTTTTTCATGAGAATAGAGGAGTTCTGTTCTGGAGGTCATGGAAGCCAGGCAACCTTTAGACCAAGGCAAGGATGCATGTGTGCATGAGTTGGTTTGGGGGGTACCAGTGAGAGAGGTTAGTACTAGTAGCCGCTGTTTATAAGGTTTGTAAGATAAGCAGAGTCCTGCAGGGGTGTGTAGGGAGAGCCAGGCTTCAGTCAGAGTAAGAGGTAAAATATATGTTCTGTGAATGTTTAGGATGAAGGGATTTCATTTATAGTAGAATGGATGTTAGAGAAACATTCACCAGTGGGAAAAACCATGGTGGTAAAGTGAGGTGGGGTGAAAAGTGATGATCCGGAGCTGAGTGAGAGTAAGAGTTGATGAGAGGGACTTGGATTTTGAATCTTGTTGAGAATTCTGGAATTGAAATATATACATTAGGTTTAGTAGCATCAAGATTCCCAATTATGACAAAGAGTTATTTTAGTGCCAGACGGAACTGGTTAAAGGTCCCAGTTTGTGACAATCCCTGTTCTATTCATTTATAATTTCAACATGGAGCAACAGTGTCTCAAAAAAAGTTACAATGGTGCTTCCGTTTGCAGTCTGAAAGAACACATTCATGCAAGAAGGGGTCTTTTCTACATTAAAGCTTACAAGTTCTCTAGTCTTGTAAGCAGAATTAGTGATCCCCAGAATCATCAAGAAAGGAGCTCACTGAGCATCTCTGTTAGTACATCAGTTACCTCAATTGCAAAATTGTGCCTCAAATTTCCACTCAGTGATTCAAAGTGAACCAACAGGTTTGATATGATTAAAGTCTATAGATTTTTTTCATGCATAGGTTTATGTATGGACTTTTCTCCTGAAATATATATCACCCTGTAAGTGGAAAATGTATTGATTAGCAATAGATGAATTTCTATTTTTAGTGTTACTGGGGTTTGACTTGCAAAGCAGATCATGAGGACTGGGGTGGTTACATGGCTTCCTGAAAACTCCAAGAGGCTCTGGCCCTGCAGAATCATAAATTCAGAGCATAACCCGATAAATACCACTTTTAAACCTCAACTAATTTCCCTTGGTCTCTGAAAATGGCAATCTGTATTAATTTGCATGACTGTATGGGCCTCACTATAAATAAATTAAGTCCATGCCACATCAGACAAACCCTTGGTTCATTGTTTCTCATCTGGACTGTTGAATGTCATGAGGAGAGACACCTCACATCTTGAACTATCACGAGAAGGGAGTTTCAGGCCCCCTGCCTTAGCATCCAGAAAGTGCGGCCTGTACTTTTAGAGCTGGGCTGGATGCTAGGGGTCAGTAGCTTTCCCTCTAATCTAAAACAGGAGTCCCCTCTTCAGCACCCCCAAGAGTGAGCCAAAGGGCAAGTTTGATTGACTCTGAGGGAAAGCACATCAAGACCTCGGAACTGCAAGGGGCTGAGCCGGGGTGCAGTTATTCAAGCACAGGCTGAGGAACGAGTGGGCGAAGAAGTCTGATTCACACACTGCAGAAGTTCCTGCTAAAATTCTATAAAAAACATTCCAGTGTGACTGAGTTTCAGGTTCTGTATAGGAGTAAGAGGCAACAGAGAATTTCAGCCTTGCTGGAGGATTTAAGCAAAACAGGTTACACTGGAAAACAAAACATACAACTGAAGAGCCTAGCTGTCCCGCTTAAGATCGTCTGAAAGTGATGAGTGAAGGCTAAAGCAAAGCACTGCTCGGTCTGATCATGATAAAACAACACCAGTTTGCACTGTGGCGGGACCAGTTTATACAGCAGCCTATCCTTCCTGAGAATCAGGCCCTCTGTTAGGCACTACTGAAGGTTATTTTTTTACAGTGCTCCCAACATTTCTATGAGGTAGACATTCTTAGTATCCCATTTTCACAATAAGGAAACTGAGGCTTAGCCAGGCTAAGTAGCTTATTTAAAGGCATATAGCCAATGAATAGAAGAACTAGAATACAAACTCAGGGCATCAGCTAACAAATACTAAAATGTGAACTTTTAACCAATAAAAGGAAAAACTCACACAGCAGAATATTCTCATTCTTAGATCACGCATATTGAAGGATTTAGGAGTAAAATGTTTTGCCATAGGATCCAGCAGTTCTACTTCTGGGTGTACAACCAAAAGAATTGAAAGCAGGGGCCTGAAGAGACATTGACACACCCATGTTCACAGGAGCGTTATTTGTAATAGCCCAATCGTTAAAGAAACCCAGATATCCATTGCAGATGAATAGATTCAAAAAATTGGGGTATCTACATGCAATAGAATATTATTCAGCCTTAAAAGGAAGTAAGTACTGACACATGCTATTAACATGGAGGAACCTTGAGTGAAATAGGCCAATCCCAAATAGACAAATCATGCCACTTATATGAAGTGCCTAGAGGAAATTCATAAAGTAGAAAGGTGGTTGCCCAGGGCTGAGGAAGGGTGAATAGGGGTGAATGGGGTATAGAGTTTTAGTTTTGCAAGAGGAGGAGAGTTCTGCAGATTGGTTACACAATGCTATACTTGACACTATTGATCTATACACATAGAAATGGTAAGACTGTAAAGTTTTGTTATATTTTACCACAATTTTTTTTTATTTTATTTTTTTTTAAATATATATTTTATTGATTTTTTACAGAGAGGAAGGGAGAGAGATAGAGAGCCAGAAACATCGATGAGAGAGAATCATCGATCAGCTGCCTCCTGCACATCTCCCACCGGGGATATGCCCGCAACCCAGGTACATGCCCTTGACCGGAATCGAACCCGGGACCTCTCAGTCCGCAGGCCGACGCTCTACCCACTGAGCCAAACCGGCTTTGGCTTACCACAATTTTAAAAAGTCATGTTTGCAATTTACCTTGAAATGTTTGCCAAAATGTGTGTGTGCATGTTTATTTTTATAGATTGAGCAACTATTGCCAAATATTAATAATTATTTAATCTAGATACAAAGTAAATTGTTATTTACTCTCCTATTGTATTTTTTATATTTAAAAATAAAATTTGGGGGAAGTGTATAGTTATAATAGACAGAAATGATGCCATGCTTTCTTAGTATTTAAAGCATTAATCAAATATCCTTCAAGTTGCAGCTTAAATCTATCATCTTCCAAGACATTCTGTGACTATTCCAATTTCTACGGACGTACCTTTTTTTTATATAAATAACACACACACTTAGAATTCATGCTAGTTATACCCTCCAGTTTTATTATGCACATTTGTTCTAATTATCTGTTGCTCTGTAGCAGAGTAGCCCAGAATAAGTGGCTTCAAATACTTCTGATTCAGTTTTGCTCATTCTGTGGAATGCTGGAGAGGTTTTCCTTCTGGCCTTACCTAGGCCGTGTGTGTGGCAGCCTTCACCTGGCACATGGACAGAGGTTGGCAGAATGCATAGGTTTTCCCGTATGTTGCTTTTCTACATGGCTAGTTTGTGCTGCTTCAAACAATGGAGGTCTCCAGTGGTGAGATTTCTTACACAGCAGCTGTCTCTCTCTAGAGCAGAAGTGGCCATTACCTGGCCACTTAATGGCTAGGCATCACCTCTGTCACTCTATAATGGCTGCAGCTAATCACAAGGCCTGCCTAGAGCCAAGAGAAGGTGAAACAGACTCCACCCACTTCACCTTCTTTGCTGCTATCCACACCTATTGATGGGAAAATCACAAAGAATTTACAGCCACATTTATTCCAGATTGAAGCGCTGTTCAGTCTGTCAAATTCTGTAATAGAGATTATGTATTGATGAGTAAGAGGCAGTCCTTGCTCATTCATAGAACCTATGAATTGGGTCCTATGAAAAAAGAGAAGGCAATGGGCATGTATTAAGTAGCCGTGAGACATACACTGAGTGTCCAGATTATGACCACCTGACGTTTGTAGGCAAATTAGCTATAATTTCGCGCTGAAGTTGCTAGAGGACCAGACCATTATAAATAGGGAAGCAGGTTGTTTACCACGACAGTAGAAGTGATTTTTTTTTCTGAAGATATGGGTAAACAACGCGATTTAACAGTCTTTGAACGTGGGATATGTATATATACACTGAGTGGCCAGATTATTATGACCACCCCATCAGTACTTCGGTGGGCCACCTTTTGCCTTCAATACTGCGGCGATTCTTCTTGGCATTGACTCCATGAGATGTTGAAAGGTGATGCGAGGAATCTGACACCATGCCTGATGAATACCACTGTCCAGTTCTGTGAGATTTGATGGTTGTAGAACCAGCTGCCTGATGGTTCTTTTAACTTCGTCCCACAAATGCTCAATTGGATTGAGATCTGGTGATTGTGGGGGCCACCTAAGCAAGGTAAAGTCTCCCTCATGTTCTTTTTTTAAAACATATTTTATTGATTTTTACAGAGAGGAAGGAGAGGGACAGAGAGTTACAAGCATTGATGAGAGAGAAACATCAATCAGCTGCCTCCAGCACACCCCTACTGGGGATGTGCCCGCAACCAAGGTACATGCCCTTGACTGGAATTGAACCTGGGACCCTTCAGTCCGCAGGCTGATGCTCTATTCACTGATCCAAACCGGTCAGGGCTCCCTCATGTTCTTGAAACCACTCCTGCACAATACGAGCACCATGGCATGGTGCATTGTCTTGTTGAAAGAAGCCATCTCCATTGGGATATGCCATCAACATGATAGGATGAACCTGATCAGCAACGATACTTAGGTAAGTTGTGCTATTCAGACGTTGTTCCACATGAATTAAAGGGCCCAAATCATGCCAGGAAAACATGCCCCAAACCATAACACTGACGCCACCAGCTTGAAGGGTTGTACTCATGCATGTGGGGTGCATGCTTTCATACTGTTTCTGCCAAATTCTCACTCTGCCATCTGCATGATGCAACTGGAAACATGATTCATCGGACCACATGACTTTTTTCCAATGCTCGACTGTCCAATCCTTGTGTTCCTGTCCAAATTGGAGACGTTTTATCTTGGTAACTGCAGACAGCAAAGGTGTTCAAACAGGCCTTCGGCTTTCATATCCCATACGATGCAGTGTACGGCTAATTTGCCTACAAACGTCAGGTGGTCATAATAATCTGGCCACTCAGTGTGTGTGTGTGTATATATCCCATGTTCAAAGACTGTTAAATCACATTGTTTACTCATATCTTCAGAAATAAAAAATCACTTCTACTGTCGTGGTAAACAACCTGCTTCCCTATTTATAATGGCCTGGCCCTCTAGCAACTTCAGTGCGAAATTATAGCTAATTTGCCTACAAACGCCAGGTGGTCATAATAATCTGGCCACTCAGTATAGTGCTAATTACTTATCTTTAACACAAATTCTAGGGTAGAGTTACTGTTTCTGTTAAATAGGTTGCATAGCTGATGCTTCACGGGGTTAAGAACCTGCTGACTCAAAGTGTATAAAGTGGAGAAATTCAACTCAAGTCTGCTTTGCTCTTTCCTCTTTACTTAATGCTTCACGTGGAAAAACAAACAGCCTCATCAATTTCTAAGATCCTTTGTTGCTGTACAGCCATATTGATCAGACGGAATCGAGTGGGAATACATTATAATTCAAAGCCCTGCCCCTCAGTCTCTCCTTGTCCCTCCTACTCCATTAATATGCCGCTGTACCTGAGATCCTCAGCGATGTCATTCAGTGTTTCATCCCCATGCCGTCACCACCCTCATTCTCAGATGCTTTTCATCTTTTGGGGTCCAGCTGTGTCACCCCTTTGTTGAGTGTACCTCTCCTCGGCCTCTGTTCCTGTGCACTATCAGCACACTTTGCGAAACCCTCTAACACAGTCCTTTCCAACAGGGGCAAAGTTTGCCCAGAAATCATTTAGCAATGTCTTAAGATATTTTGGGTTGTCACAACTTGTGGGGGGTGGTGCCACTAAAATCTACTGAGTAGATATTAGGATCCTGCTAAACATCCTATAATGCACAGGACAGTTCCTCACCTCACCACCACCACCCCTTCCCCCACAGCTCCCTGCCAACACACACACACACACACACACACACACACAAATTATCCAGCCCAAATGGTCAACATGTTGAGAAACATGTGCCAAGTTTGGGAAACCTCACAGAGCCTTTATCACATTAACTTGTTAGTTGTTTACATGTATGCTTCTCCTGAGAAATTAGGAGCTTTT
Source organism: Myotis nattereri (assembly GCF_964212035.1). Lineage (NCBI taxonomy): Eukaryota > Metazoa > Chordata > Mammalia > Chiroptera > Vespertilionidae > Myotis > Myotis nattereri. Next base: position 87,571,636 of record NC_138075.1, read on the forward strand.
TGTGAACATGTTTTATTTTTCATTTTTGTATCACCATTGCATGACACATTGCCGGGACTCAGTAAATGTTTGCTGGCAATGAATTGAAACCAGTACCTTACGGAAAGTATAACTGAAGTGCAATGGGGTTGAGGAAAAGAGAGGTTCCTTCCCTCTGTGACTGGCCAATAGGAGAGACTCTGTGGGGGAGGTAGGGTTGGGGGAGCCATGGAAGGAAGGGTAGGATATTGAGTGGAGGAAGAGAACTTGAGGGCAAGGTAACAGTGGGAACAGCATTTGGGGAGAAAGAAGAGTACCATGTGCTTAGGTAAGAAGTTGTTCAGTGAGGCTGGAGCATGGTGTGTGTAAGGGAAGAGTTTATTGCAGGGCTGGGAATTTTGACAGAATGACTGCCTCCCAGGGCACATTTTTTTTGTAATCAGTAAGGAAACTTAGAAGGCTTTTGATTGTGAGATGGATCAGGTTTTCCTTAGGAAGACCACAATGGTAACAGGATTTTAGAGACCAGAGATACAGACTACCTGGGCAATCATTGCTCTAGTTCAGGTCATGAGTATTTCCTCAGAGATTATGCCATTAGAGGCCCAGGGAGAATGTGGACACAAGATGTGATTTCATTCCCCAAGTAGATGGCAAGCTGGATGAGAACAGGAAAGTGACTTCTCCATCTGTGTCACCCACAGCACTTCACATGGCAGAGGAACGCGCACAGAATACATGAATGAGGCAGATATGATCGAGTGAGACTAATTTCCACATATAATTTGAGAGGCTAATCTTTTTCTTTTTGAGAACAAAACATATATTCTGGTTGGTTGATGAGTATTTTGTAATTTGTTGACCAGTGGTGAGATAGGAGACCACAGTTTGGAGGATTGAATCAAGAAGGGCTAGAATGACCTCTAGCTTCTCCCGCAGGTGTGTCCATGCCGAATGCTTTCCTCATCCAGCTCTGAGTGATGTGAAGCACCCATGAAGATGTGTTTCTGTAGCCTTCCTGTATTTATTTTGTTATCAGGGTTTTGCACACCTCCCCTAGGGTGGAAGAGGTAATTAAGTTTTAGTATAAAAGACTTCCTACCAGACATCAGGCTTCATGGGGGAATAAAAGTAAATCATAGATAGCAGGAAATATCAACCAATGATTAGAGCCTGCCCTGTTAATTAGTTCAAATAACTTCAAGGCAAGATTGTGGAGATTGGTAGATACTCTAGAGTTGACCAATATAGGATGGGATTTAAAATAGGATGCAGTTCATCCTCAAGAGGTGGTGTGGGCTGGGAAACAATGAAGGACAGAGTGTTCTGGGCTTTTTGGGTTTTTCAATAAGCCCTGAGGTAACCTGGGGTAGGTATACCTTTCTTTACCTTCTCTAATCTCATTATGAACACGGATAGAACTAATGTGGTACTTATGCTCTGTTTGTGAAAGTTTGAGTGTTAATATAATTCATATTCATAGGCAAAATAACACAGCAGAAAGAGAGTACTGGGTTTGATTCCAGCTTTGTCAGCTTCTAGCTGGGTGACCTTGAGCAGACTTGTCAGTTCTCTACTTTAGTCTCTCAGCTGTAAAATGAAGAAAATGGTCGTTCCAACTTCTATGTGTAGGGTGATGTAAAGCTCTTAAAAGAGAGCGGAGCACAAATGAAAAATAATGTCTAATGTAAACTAATTGTAAAATAAAATTTTAAAAAGACAGCCAAGCACAAAGTAGATGCTCAACAAATGTAAGTCCCTGATATTGAAAACAATTACTATTACTATTGCTATTACTATTGCTATTACTATTACTATTACTATTACTATTACTATTACTGTTACTGTTACTGTTACTATTACTATTACTATTTTATGTCTTTAGATGGGTATATACATGAATAAGTACATAAATAATACTATTCCATGACTGGAATGTCCTTAAGACACAAGCCAAGCTGAAGATTGTTATTAGTCTTACAAACAAAAAGTATATTATGTGCCTTGAAAAATAGGTAGGATTTAGGCAGGTGGGAGAAAGCAGGCTTTCCATAGGTGGCTGACAAACCTATAAGAGCGGAGAAGAGCCAGTTAGGTTTTCTGAGAGAGCAAAGGGCCTGGCTTTGCCAGAGATGGGTTGTTTTGCAGAGCAGCGGAAAATATGAGCCCTTGAGCACCAGGACTTTATACTCCCCTGTTGGCTCCCTAGTATAGTCATGTTCATGGTAGTCACTTAGCTAAAGGTACATTGACTAAACTATACCAAGAATGATGAAAATTACTGGTAGTCATAAAAATCAAGATGTTTTTCAGTGAACTACAATGCCATCAGGGTTTGATGCTCTGAAATGCTTTTAATTCCCATTCCTTCATCATTGCCCTTCTAATTAAATGCATCTGTCCATGATGTTCTCATGGTATGGAAGCATAGAGATTGGCTTTAATTTTTACTCTATACACTGCCTGCCAAATTATATGCTTGATATTCAGAACTGCTTTTTGCATTATCAAGGAATAATTATTTCACATATACATATGTGAAAGTAAAAGGTTTCTGAAATAAAATTTTAAGGAAGGCTGTCACTGAGACCTTTTTTGCTAAACATCTAGCCATTTTATTCCCATTCACATTGGTCTATGCTCTGTATCTGTGTTTATCTAATCCCAAGTTAAATGTTCCTATGAGCTATTAACACTTAATAGGTAAAATTCTGATAGGTGAAAAAGACATAAAGCTGGATAGAGCCAAAGGAATGACTTGGTAATGATGAAATTTCAAGTTGTTCAGGAGGTATTTTGGGGTAAGACACCCTACACCTTGGAGGCATTCTATTCTGATCAAGGTAACATAGGTATTTTCTGTCTATTTGTTTATCTTACCCATTTGATTAAATTCATTAAAGATTTCTCTGACTTAACCTTGAACTAGTGGATCTACCTACAAACTGAAGTGTTTATTACTTTCTTTTGAAAATTGCTATCATTTCTCTCAATTAAAACTTACCTCCACATAGACAGGGGCCTTGTCTGAATCATCTCTGTGCCTGGTTTACAATAGCAATTGGCTCATGTAGGTACTTAATAACTATTTGTTGATGGAATGTTTTCATAATGCATGAGGCTCTCCAGGGCTGTTCACCCAAAGGTCCCTCATGGATCTGTCTTTTTTAAACCAATGGACTTTGAGCTAATGTCTCATTTATCTACATATTCCATCCACAACCCTTGTACCACCCCTCCCAACTTAACAGAGTATTCATTAATATTTGTGGAGAAAGGAAGAAACAAATAACTTCATAATGAAAATATTATTTCTCTTCATAATGGGTGTCTTGATACTCTGAGAAAAGTGGTTTATTGATGAATATTAGCAATATTAAATAAATAACTGAGGAAATTTTTTGCTGAAATACCTCAGATCAATCCCAAATAACATTTTACCTCTCCTCTCTCAGGCACTAAGAATAGGGCCTTATTCAATAGATAGTTGATAATTGATGAATGCATGGAAGGTGGTAACACTTTGGTAAGTTTTGCTCCTTGCACCAATATATGAGGAATTGTGCAAATATGGACACTTAGAATCAGTGTAAAGGGAACTGGGGGTCCGGGGGGGGAACTTTGGATGTGAGCATCACTTGCTATATCATTCCTCATGATGACTTCAAAAGCATAGCAACAACTATAGTGGGAAAAAGTTCATCACTGCATTAAGAATTAATACTGTATAGGCCCTGGCTGGGTAGATCAGGTAGTCAGAGCATCATCCTCAGACACAAAGGTTGTGGGTTTAATGCTAGGCCAGGAAAAAAAAATTTAAAGTAATACTGTATAAATTTGGGGGACAAAGGACTTATACAATTATTTAGTAAAAATAAGAATGCTCTTGCTTAATAAATGCGTCTAGGATACATTTTTCAGTTGGTCTCTTCTCAAGGCAGGCAGGGAACAAGTTCTCTCCTTTCCATGTAAACCCGGTATCCAATCCTGATTTCATATTCCCACTCTGTTTTTGTAATTAAAACATCATTTATACTGAGAATAATTAAGACAACTGTACATTTGATTTTAAAATCAGTTTTGAGTATTGTGCCTTGTCAAGCTACAAGAATGGCTCCTGCAGCTTTGACAACATAGCATTAAGGAGCAGACAGTGACCGCAGGCACCTGAGTGGAAGCCTTGACAGTTTGATAAATTAGGAATGACACTTGCCAAAATGGCTGTCCTTCCTGCAGCCCGCCAGTGGAGCATTTGCACACTGTTAATTGAATTGGCAATTTGTGTAACAGCGCCTGCCCCTGAGCTTTTGTAACGCCGGATCTGCCATTTAACTCTGATAATCCAGGACTTGGGAATAAGGACGAAAAGCTTCACATGATATTACTGCAGATTTAAAATGACAGTCAGGGACCTTGTTGCCAATTTCCCATTAAATGAGAAATAATTAACAATAGCAATAACAAAGTCTTATAAAGCTGGAAAGTTAAATTGACTTTTCAGCACTAGTATTCTACAAAATTGCTTCTAGTGTGGTTATCGGATTGCCCTTTCAAGATTATACACCCTAAATAGTGTCGTATGATGAAGCAAACATGGGATGTTCTGCAAGCTAACCTGTTTTATTACTGTGAAAATCTTCTGATTATCTACAGGGATTGTATTGTCATTACGAATGTGTTTAATGCTATACGATTTCATAGAGATAGAGAGGCCTTAATGAAATAAGAGATTCCTATTTCCTTACTTTTGCTAGTAATTTAATTATAGCTGCAACAAAATCTTGAGCTGCAGCTAAGTAATGTCAATTGTAAGTTTTACAGAGTAGTGTGTGCTTTTTGTGGTATCCTCCCTTGATGCTTCCCAGAGTTTTGGGAATTCCTGAATGTGTGTGTGTGTGTGTGTGTGTGTGTGTGTGTGTATTCTACTATCATACTTGGAATAGTGGTTTAGACCAATACAGATTCCTGGCACAAGATTCTTTAAAAATTTCAAAATAAGTCAAGTTTCCGCTGTTCTCAAAGCCATGGATGTCACATTTCATCACTTTTTTTAATTTAGTTCTGAAGGTCAAAGTCTTTGGTGTGGTGTTGAGTATGTTATGCAGCATGGGCCGGGGTGGTATTTACCTGGTACCCTCGTAAGGTTTGAGGAGCCAATTTTATGGCAAAAGATTACCTTTTACAAAGATTCTAAAGTTATTTTTATTATAGACTCCCACTTTGCAAGTGTAGTCATACTGGTGTCCATCGAAGTGCTTGGTCAAGAAGGGAGAACAGAGTTTCCTTAGATATTCAAGATATTCAAGAATAGGATGAAGGCTTCCATGTTCACTGTGGTTAGAAAATAAGATGGTCTTTGCTCTGTTTTTCAGAACTTGATTTTTTGGACCAGTAAGTGCATCTCATTAATTTAATGCAATGACAGGATATAGGAATGGGGATCCCCAGATAGAGTGAGAAATGAGGATTGTCATGCTGGAGAGAGATGTGGACCTTTCTATGTAGAGGTTGTACCTGAAGCTGAAGCTATGGTGACGGTGAAGGGCAAACAGAGGGACACAGTGTTACAGGCATTAACAAGTAAGGCTTAGGAGGCAAGTGGGAATCAGTGAAGCAAACAGTAAATGCAGAAGAGAATGGAGGAGGGAATAGGAAGTAGAATAAGGTGGAACTGCACTAAAAACAAAGGTCACTGTATATGGACTCAGAACACCTTGGCTCTATAGATTGGGCAAGTCAGGAAATCTCTTCTGGACTTCCATCTCGTCACTGAGATGGAATAAATATATGCCTAGTTTTACCTCCAGAGGGTTTGTTTGTTTATTTATTGATTGATTGATTGATTGATTGATTGGGGGGTGGTGTTAAAATTAAATGGAGTGTTATTGTGAAAATAGTTTGTAAATTGTAAAACACTATATGAGTGTGCGGAGCCAGCATGGCCATGGCATACTCAGCCCTAGGGCGCCTTATGTACCATGCCAGCTCAGCCTGGTTCAGTGACCCTGAGTGGGGGTGGTGAAAGGCTTAGAAAAGACACACAAGAGAATGAAAGCTGGGACTCGGTGGGACGCTGCCCCTCTGATGGACAGCGCCAGCGCCTACAAGCTGTGTCTTTATTTTATAGCAGATGCCAGGAGGCAAAGTAGGGCATGATCAAGATGTTCACCATATTCTCCTGGGTTTCAACCCTACTCAACTATATGCACCTGAACTCTATCACACAGGCACGTGGGGCCACGTGTTCCGACCACAGGTTCAAGCTTACAACTATAGCTGTTGGCTGTAATTGTGCTGGGAGGGCTCTGTCCTCCAAGCTGGGACCTGCACGTGGCAATGAGAGGACTGTGCCCTCTCAGTAGTCCAAGGCTTGAGCCTGTCCAAACACTGTAGCCGCGCCCCATATATGAAAATGTAAGCTGTCAATATAAGTAGCACTATAGTAAGAGCATAATTTAGCAAAGAGTTGTCAATATCTCAAAATCCATAAGACTGTGAAAGGCCATGAAGAGGAAGATGCACAGGAAATAGAGAGAAGGGTGCTCTTTGTGTCCCTGTGGTGTTTATATTCAGTTCAGTGGCGAGGGCAGACAACAAGGTCTACAGCTTTACTGCGAGACAGTGTGTAAAGGAATTCGGGGAGCAGGTGTACATGTCAGGGTGGTGGTGGACACCGCCCACATCCAGGATAATGGTGCTGTGTGTGCACAGACTGATGGGAGTTACAGAACGGGAGAGGAGCTGGGCATGAACACTGCTGCCTTTCCACCATTTGAGATATCTCAGAAATTGAAAATGTGCCTTGTAACTGATGTGTATATTTAGTATGATAGTTTTTTTTTTCTCCTGGAGAGCTGATTGTAAATTGATGACATATTTAAAAATTGATAGTGCTTTAGGACTGTTGCAACTGGCGAAATGTTAATATGGATATAGCTTGCAAATGACTAAGTTTTGCAAAGTGCTTTGCCAAAATATATGAAAACCTTCTGTACCTTTCCTCATTCAAGGGTAGGATATTATATTAATTGTCATTTATTGAATGCATGTCATCTTGAGTGTTTACTACATGCTAGACACTGTGGTAAGAATTACATGTACATAATGTCATTTACTTCTTAACACTAAGGAGGTCATGACTGTTTTGAGCCCCCACAATATATATGAAGAGACTGAGGTTCAGAGGTTATGTTACTTAAATTCCTGGCTGGTTACAGAGCCCGAGGCGGGGTTAGATGCCGAGGAGAAAACAGAACACCGGGAGGGTTCCGTCCCTCTGGATTGCAGCCCAGGAGAGCTGAAGCATGTTATTAAGAAATAGCCCTGCATGGAAAGACACAGAGTCCTCCAAGCACCGCCACAGAGGCAAGAGTGGTCTAGAGGAATGTCAAGAAAAGAGACATCATCTCTAACAAGAAATACGGGAAGTTTCTTCACAGACAGGGGTGGGGCAAGTAGAGATGAGGCAGTGGTCACACAGGCAGGAGGAACCAGGGAGTAAACGTTTGGAGGCATCAATGTGTGAAGGAAAGTCAAGTTACCAGGTTTGATTGGGCAGGAGCATGAATGAACAGGAATAGTGAGAAACAAAGGCAAAGTAAATGCTGCATTTCAAGAAGATAGTACCTAGGGTTTGGTTGGTATAATTATGAGTTCACTAGTAATCAGTTTTCTTTTTTCTGCCAGTTATTTTGGTTTTGTGTTTCTGGGCACTTGGTAAAACCATCTCCGGAATTATAGAAGGTTTCTAATTTGGTTTTGGTTATTTCCTGTTTTCAAAATGTTCTACAACTCTTTTGTCCCTAGGGAAAAATCATGGCAAATATTATTTTAAATGTCAATGGACAGTTTAAAAAAAGTTTATTTTACAAGTTCAATAGAAAGAAATAACCCTGACTTTTGAAAATCCTCACCCAAGGATATGTTCTATTGATTTTGAGAGAGAGAGAGAGAGAGAGAGAGAGAGAGAGAGAGAGAGACTTCAATCAGTTGCCACCCATACTACCCTGATCTGGGATGGAAACCACAACTTACGTATGTGTCCTGACCAGGAATGGAACCTGCAGCCTTTTTGATGTATGGGATGACGCCTCCACCAACTGAGCCACCTGTTTTAATGGTGATGCTGAGCTACCCATCCTTCTGGATAAACTTTGGCTTGAAATGACCTCATCAGGGATCTGAGGGAATCTGGGCACCATTCTCATTTCTAAAGCTTCTTTTATGAGTGTAGTTATTGCTGCTTCTCTTTTTTAAATCTTGGATGATATGTATATGCCTTTTCTGTTTTTCTACATTTTCTTTTATAGATTTTCTATACAGTTCTGCTTATTACTATTTGTCAATCTTATTCTTTAAAAATACAATTTAATTTCTTTCTCTTTCATATTATTTTTTCTTTGTCATTTATTTATGCTCATTAATAAAGGTTAATTTCTTTTATTCCTTCTTTGTTCCTTCTGGTGTTCTTGGTTGTGCTTTTTCTTCAGATCAAAACTTATGACTTTATTTTGTAACTTTTGTGCTTTCTGAAATCTGTATTTTAAAGTATACATTTCCTTCAAAGACCTGCTTTAACTCTGCTCCACAGATTTTGACGTGGAGTGTTTCTGACATTATTTCACTCAAAATCTTTTGAAAAACATTTTCTGATTTTTTTTATTCTAAGTATTTTTTACTAATATGTTATTTAATTCTCAAACATGTTAGTTTTTCCCTACCTTTTTGGCATTATTTTTATTGTATGTTAGGACACTCCTTACCTCTCAGGCAAATGGTGCTTTCAAAATTCCCTCCGTTGACAGTTCATGTATAATGTTTTGCTATTTGCCTTAAGGATTGGACACATTCTACAGATACTGCTGAGCATGTGCCAGGTGACAAGCCCTGGTCATTAAGCTTTTATTCCAGAGAAGGACGGAGGGAGGAGACAGTAAACAGCAAGTGCACGGGCAACATGACAGCATTGTGTAAGTGCTGGAAGAAGTGAAGCAGGGTGTGTGGCAGAGGTAACTTATGGGGGCAGGTTGGCTGCTTTTGATTGGATGGGTAAGGCAGGATACCTAATTGGGCATTTGGACAGAGACTTGGATGACTAGAAGGATTGAGCCATAAGTGTGCAGGCAGAGAAATCCAGGGCAAGTAACAAACACAAAACTTCTCAGGTGGGAAGTAATTTGGTATCTTCCAGGAACAGATATATATATATATATATATATATATATATATATATATATATATATCTGTGTGTGTGTATATATGTGTGTGTATATATATGTGTGATATGTGTGTGTGTGTGTGTATATATATATATATATATATATATATATATATATTAAAAAGAGAGACAGTGAGGCTTGAGTATAGGAAATAAGTCTTTATTTTTTCATTTTTATTTTTTTAATGTATTGGGGTGATATTGGTTAATACAATTATATAGGTTTCAGGCATACAATTCTATGATACATCATCTATATATTGTATTATGTGTTCACCACCCCAATTCAAGTCTCCTTCCATCAGTATTTCTCCTCCCTTTAGCCTTTTCTACCTCCCCACACCCCTTTCCCTCTGGTAATCACCATACTGCTGTCTGTGTCTATGAGTTGTTTTGTTTTGTTTGTTTAATCCCTTCATCTTTTTCATCCAACCCCCCCAACACCCCTCCCCCTGAGAGCTATCAGTCTGTTCTCTGTATCTATGAGTCTGTTTCTGTCTTGTTTGTTAATGTATTTTGTTCATTAGATTTTACATATAAGTGAAATTATAGGGTACTTGTCTTTCTCTGCCTTATTTCACTTAGCATAATGCTCCCCAGGTCCATATAATAAGTGTTTTTTCTACATTTGTTTTGAAGATTAATATGAGATTGTATGTGTGTGTGTATAACAATCAAAAGGATGCCTAGAACATAGTAAGTTTCACATCAGTGTGTGTTATTGTTAATGACAGCAATCTTTTAGCATTTATTAATACTTTATTGCATATTAGGCAATATAAAGGTTCAATCGAATAAATAAACACAGCATGAATAGACTAACTTCACTTGTACCCCTTTAAATTTGTTGGTGTTAAAGACATTTGTGCTTTTCAAATTAATAATCTCCATATTCATTTTAGTATACTACCTGTGTGGCCCTGGGTGAGTCACTCTCAGAGCTGTTGTGAGGAGTAAATGAGTAATGTCAAGCGGCAGGCGTGATGATATGCCTCAATGGTAGCTATTTTAATGATCTAATTATAGTTCAATACTTTCTGTTTAGGTTCATAATACCTTCAATTTGTGGTTTAATTACTTGGTGGGACAATTCTATTCACTGTATACTAAATATATGACAGTATAAAATAAGAATATAGACCACTTTTCTGTCTTCACAGATGCACTTTATGCTTATTAGACATCTCACATTCTACAGGCTTTCTCAGAAGCAGCCAAATAAATTGATAATCACTTAACATGCAGTTTGGAGGGTCAGGGAATAGAATTTTATGGAAAAAGTTATTCAAAAAGTCTGTCTTTCCTGGATTTATTTGTTAGGACATAGAAAGACTTGCAATTTAAAATTTCTATTGAGCAATGTCCTAGTGTAAAGAGATAGTTTACTTATTTATGAAGAATAATTAATTATTTGTTGGCATGAAGGAAGAAAGCATTCTAATGAAGCCATACATTTTAAAGCTTAAGGTGGAGGAAACAAAAGTTGCCAAAATATAGACTATTTGCATCAAGATGATTTAGTTTGAAGGAGATAAAACATTCCTCAAACTGGTATAGTACTAAGAGTAGCAGTGAGTTGCAATTTATAATAACATTTTATATGCTGCATCATAATTCTTGAAATTGAAGCTTCTAAATCAGGAATCATCATATCAGAGTAAGATCTCATCAGTATCCAGACATTTTTAAGACTATAAAGTTGTTCATAATTTATACATACGATTATAGTACATGTATAATAAAACTTCAGCTATCTGGAACTTAAAGGAAATTATTTTGGATAAAAGAGGGCCTATTCTTTAGTCACCAGACTTTTTCTTTTTAATGTAAATCATTTTGGATATTTTTTTTTGTGTGTGGAAGGTAATCAAGCCTTTTCTTCATGACTTAGGAGCATCATTATGTATGCATTTCATTACCATGAAAATAATATGGTGTGATGTCCTTAGGGACCATTGAACTATGAAAACTGTTTTGACTGGATACTAAATTGGCCAAGATTATAGTGTATTTTGTGGATTTTTTTCCTGTTATTTATACCCCCCCCCTTTTTTTACTCTTCCTTCCTTATTGTCTGCTATAACTCCTCTCTGCTATTAGCATTTCTGGATCTCCTTTTTAATTTGCTATTTTGAAGATGCTTTTAGGCCAGACACCTAGGTTTGTTGGAATTATATATAAACTCAGTGAGAACAGAACCTGATAGAGTACAAAAGGGCTCTTTCCTGGAATAAAATACCTGGATTTTGTGATATCTCTTTTGACTCTTCAAAGACATTTTTCATTTTTCTTAATCTCATTTGCATTTTAGATTAGTTAAATATCTTTACATAAAGCACAAAGACACTTTCTGAAATAAACTGTCATGTATTTGTGAATGTGTGTGTGTGTGTGTGTGTGTGTGTGTGTATGTGCACGTGCATGCGCGCGCGCATGCAAGCACAACATACATAGTTCTCCAGCCTTGAAATATATTTATGGCCAATTCTCTGGCCTATAGTGATGCTGCCCCCAAAAGAAATGCTCTTCCTTATAATGCTTTTATAGACCTGGGAGAAAAACCTGCCATTTCTCTAATTTCCTTTTTACAGCTGAAAATGTTTTAGCCTGTGTTTTGCTCACTGAATATCTAAATGAAATTTTTGATGGTTCTACATAAAACTTTCAAGGAGCAAGCCTTCCCTCCAATTTTAAGTAAAGCTTTTAGAGACTCCAAATTTTAAACATACATAAATTATTATAGTTGTAAACTTCCTAAACTGATTTGATTTATTTCTCTAACTAAATTTCTTAGTGTGGTTCAACTGTTGGCTTGACCTCTTGACTAAAATAAGTTTACCAGCATTTCATCGAAATGATTCTTATCTTTACAAGGATAAATATGGCCATATTTCTCAAAAATTCAGATTAGGATGTAGATTTCTGGGATTTATGGAGACTATTTTTCTTTTCAAACATTTGATCAGTATCACGGAATGTGGTTAGGCACCTTGGAAAGCCATTAAATAGAAATGCATCATGATTTTTAGGAGAAGAAAGGCAAACACAGAGGAGAGGATGTTAGATGATTCACCCGTGTCCCCAGCTGACCATGTGGGGCCAAAGAGGCTGATTTTTATGTTTTAAAATTAATCCAACATAGATTAACCATGTCACATCCCCTTAACCACAGGCGTATGAATCTCAGGGTAGACAGCTGTTTGGATGTCCCACACGGGGACTGCTGCCCTCAACAAACACTTCCGACTCTCCTACATGGTCACTTGGCAGCTTCTCTGTGCACGCATATGGCTCAGTGGCATGGTGCCTGTTTACAAGTCAGTCGAATTGTTTCACTAGGACCCAGGAGACAAGCAAACCACCCACTGACCTGTGCATCTTCTTTCTCAGAGAGAAAAAAAAAAGCTTCCCTTGGAAACGACCTCTAAGTTTGTGGCACTATTTTTATTGGCATTTCTTTGTCTTCTCTACCCTTTGGACACTTACTCTGTCTGTAAAGATAACAGAGGAAAGAAGAATAATGATGTTTTCTGCAATTGCTAAGCAGATAGTACAGAAATAGTGAAATACAAATTTGGACTCTCACCTCTGGCCTCAGTATGCACACACTTCCCAGACATCGGTAATCCTGCTCAAAGATGGGATGGAGAACTGGTGTGCATGTGACACTGAAACTGGCTGTACACACAGCTTTTCAACTGGTTTCGTTATTGAAGTAGGGGCAGTGCTTTTCTTGTGATGAGATGATACGGAAGGAGTACCTGGAGCTCCTTGCAATAGATTTATGGATTCATGTGACTGCTCGATGCTTTGATGAAGGAAATTGTGCACTAGCCCTGAAATTAACAAATGGATGTTTAATGTGTTCATCATTGTTTTCTCTTCTTCTTTCTAAGTAGCTATTTTTTGTAGCCTATTTGAGTTAATAAAACACTTTTACCTATGTTGTCTTACTTAGTCCTCATATAAAGTTTACAAAGTAGGTCAGTAAGGTATTATTGCTATTAATTTTATTTTACAATTATGAAAACTGGGACCAAGGGCATTATTGTGCTTTGTCCCCACAAGTTTAAGTGACAAAGCCAAGACACAAACCCAGACATTTTTTTTTTCTGGGAGTCCATTGCATTTAGCATAGGAGTGCTAGCGTAGTAGCTGGATAAAGGGAGAAATCAGAGGGAATTGGACACTGAGTCTGTTTGCTTCACTAGGAAGCTTCAGACACTCCGGGGAATCATAGTATTACCCTGCCAAGGAATAGCAACCTCCCTTCCCAGCTCAGGTATCAGATTGGGCATGAGCAGGGGGATGTAATCCCATGTGCAGTAGAAGTCAAGGTGGTGCAGGGGAAGGGGCTTGACCATAAAGGCCTGTCAGTCTAGCCTGGGAAAACAATGGATAGGTCAGGATGTGGACCCATCGGAAGCCCACAAATGCTTGGGAAGTTGATTGTTATTTTGATAAAGTTCCTGGTTCTTCCCAAGCCTGAGATAATGAAATTCCAGGGGACAAAGAAGAGCTCCCTCTCTCACCCAGGAACATGGGAGCACATGCAGGTCTAGCAGACAACTGGGCCCAGAGCAGACCACGTGGCTCCAAAGGAAAAAGCTTTACAATGAAACAGGAACTCTGGACGTGGGCCTTTGTTTTTTCCTTGCTGAAGACACGGTTGGACTTTTGCCATGGCAGGACGGATGGAGATTGGACATTGGAAACCCAGAAATCTATTTCCACGGGAATAAGTCTTGCCATGCCACAGTCTCCCATGCAGGGGTCCTTGGATAGCTTTCGTTATGATCCCTTTGTAGAACACAACTTACAGTGGCAACAGACAAATCCTTGAGAGTGTGCTCATCTGGATGGATTCAGTTTTATTTCATTAAGTGAAGCTTCCAAATACGTAAGAGATTGATTGGAAAATAGATATTAACATACTCATTAAAAGAGACTCTAATAGAAAATATCCCTAAGAGCTGCCATTGTAATTTATTGCTTTTATTTCCTTCTTGGACTTGCTTCTTGAGTAATGTTTTGGGTCAGTTTCTTGGCAACAGGTTTGATTCAGTTGTTTCCTTTTGTTAGAAGGTCAAAGAATTTTCATTTGCCTAAAAGGAAGAAAATTTGTCAGGAGTCCAGAAACCCATATTACTCTAGATATGACATAACCCTTTAAATCTGCATCACTTCTAATTAATACCAATTTATGATCACTGGCATGACTCTAAGTTGATTTTATAAATAAATTTAAAAAGTTATAGATAAAGGAGTTTTGAAGGCGAAATGGCCTAATTTTACTATTGCTATTACCTTCCTCTTTTAGATTGGAAACTTTTGAATCAGAAGTATAATGTAAAGGGGAGAGAAGACTTATGTAGCCAGGCAGATTATCATATAAATTCTTAATGTTGAATATAAATGAGAAAGGGTTAGAAAGTAGATTGTCATTGAGTCAATGTTTGACATCTGAATATTTGGCACTATTTGGAAAGGGGGTATGGTTGAATCACTGAGTCTTATTAAAGTACAAATATGCCAGTGTTTTATTCCCATTTATAAGGGTGTCTTGTTATGAGGGAAAAAAAAACCCTGTTCACTTTTAAGAGCTTGTCTAAAGTGGATTTTACATATCATACCATTCACCCACTATAAGTGTACAGTTGGATGATTTTTAGTAAATTTCAAGTTTTGTCTTGATCACAACTATTCAGTTTTAAAAGATTTCCATCATCATAAAAAGTTCCCTTGTGCCCACTTATAGTCAATCCCTGCTCCCAGCCCCAACACCAGTCAAACATCAATCTACTTTCTTTTTCTCTATAGTTCTACCTTTTCTAAGGATTTCATGCAAGTGTAATAATAAAATATGTACTCTTTTGTGCCTGGGTTTTTTTCACTTAGTATAATGTTCTTAAATCTATTTCCAGTTGTATGTCTCTGTAGTTGTGTGTGTGTGTGTTTTTACCAAGTAATAGCTTATTGCATGACTATAGCATGTATTATTTACTTAGTTACCAGTTGATAGACATTTGGATTGTTTCTAATTTTGGCTATTTTGAGTAATGCTGCTTTGAACATTCCTATATAAATCTTTGTGTGGAAATATATTCTCATTTCCTGTGAATAGATACATAGTAGTGGAATTTTCTGAGTTGTAAGGTAAATACAATGGTTAGTTTTTAAAGAAAATACAATTTTTTTTTCTACAAAGTGACCGGATTTGACCATTTAACATTCTTACCAAAAATGTATTCCAGTTTTATTGTTGTTGTTATTTATTACAGCTAGTTTATTTTTTTATTGTGTATTTAGTATCTCATGATTTTGATTTATATTTCTGCACAGTAAGTCCTCAATTAACACTGACAATAGATTCTTGGAACTGCTGTAAATTGATGTCTAATAAAACCAATTTTACCATAGGCTAATTGCCATAAACAAGAGGTAAGTTCCAATGGCATCTCATCAACCTTATATCAAAATGACATTATTTGAGGACCTACTGTATCAGTTTTATATTGCTGTATAAGAAATTAACACATGCTTAGCAACTTAATCTAGATTTCATCCACAGGTTCTGTGGGTCAGGAGTTTGAATGCAGGTTAATTGTTGAGGGTCTCACTGGATGAAATCAGTTGGATGAGGCCATGATCTCATCTGAGGCTTGAGGTCTTCTTCTAAACTAATTGGTTTCTGGAAGACTTCAATTCCTTGAGGTTGCATGACTGAAGTCTCCATGTTCTTCCTGACTATCAGCTGGGGATAACTCTTAGTTTCTGGAGAACACTCTGAAAGGGTCCTTGTCATGTGATGCCCTCCAGAAGCAGTTTACAACATGGTTGTTTGCTTTTCAAGGCAAGAATAAGAATCCCACTCTCTTTCATGGAAGACCTAGACCCCTGAGTAGGTCACGCCCACCCAGAATAATTTCATTTTTATTAATTCAAAGACAACTGATTAGGGACCTTACTCACATCTACAAATTCCCTTAACGTTTACCATATTATTCAAATTAATCATGGGAATGCTGCCCCATCATCTTCACAAGTATTGTCCATATTCAAAGGGAGGGGATATATAGCATATATACACCAGGAGCAGGAATTTTGAGAGCAATCTTGGAATTCTGCCTACTATTTCCTTAATTACTGATGATGTTGAACATTTTTTCATGTTTTTGTTAGCCATTTTTATATCTTCACTAGAGGCCTGGTGCACAAAATTCATGCACGGGTGTGGTCCCTAGGCCTGGCAGGTGATCAAAGCTCTAGTGTCTGGCATGGAAGGGCCAGTCTCAGCTCACCTCTGGGCCCTGGGAAGCACCTAAGCCTCAAGCCCCCATGTGCCCCCCTCCACGTGAGTCATGGTGCCTGAGTCCCCACGTGGAGATGTGGTGAGTGCGACTGGACGCCATAGGACAGGGCACAGTGTGGGCCTCGGGGTCGCCCAGCGGCGCCACAAGGAAGCCGGGCAGGCAGCGTGCTCTCTCCTGGCCGGCCTCACAGACCAGCTCCTGCACAAACCTATGGGGAGTCTGATTGACCCCTGTGGTCCTGGCAGCTGTGTCCTGGCTCACCAGAACGAGGCTGCGTGAGTGTGGGGTGGGCTCCTTGAGGGGGCGCCCAGCACCTGAGTGTGGGTTCTTACGAGTGAGCCCTGGCGTCCCGGAGGAGGGTAGCAGGGGGAGTGAGAGAGAGCTTGGGCAGACCCTCCACATACTCACCGCACCTCTATCACCATCACCCCTGCCCCAGGTAGCTGGTGAGAGGTCGAAGACCCCCGCCCTGGCTCCTTGGGAGGTTGGTCACCACCACCCATCCCCAGTTCCCCATCCCAGCCCCGCCTGGCCCTGATCAGAAATCAGGGCCTACTGGCTGCTGGTCACCTTCTGTGGGGTGATTAGGCCCCTGCTCTCACCTGCCTTAACCTGGAACCATCCACTCACCTGCTCCACCACCCCGCCATGGTCCTGCTCTTGTCGGGGCCCATCGGGCTGGCGGTGCCTCCACTGCTTCCCACTGCCAGCACTGCATCACCAATGCCCACCATGTTCTGTGCCACCCCCTGGTGGTCAGCACATGTCATAGAGAGCAGTTGAACTCCCAGTGGAAGGGAAAATTTGCATATGAGGCTTTTAGTATATAGGATTGGTGAAATCTTATTTAAATATTCAGGCCAGCCCTAGCCGGTTTGGCTCAGTGGATAGAGCACCAGCCTGTGGACTGAAGGGTCCCTGGTTCGATTCCGGTCAGGGGTATGTACCTTAGTTGTGGGCACATCCCCAGTTGGGGGGTGTGCAGGAGGCAGCTGATCAATGTTTCTCTCTCATCGATGTTTCTGACTCTCTATCCCTCTCCCTTCCTCTCTGTAAAAAATCAATAAAATATATTTAAAAAAATATCCAGCCAATTTTTAATTAGGTTATTTATTTTTATTGAATTATAAAAGGTTATATATTCTGGATACAAGTCCTTTATTAAATATATGATCTACAAATACTTCCAATCTGTGGCTTCCTGTATTTTCATTTTCTTAACAGTGTATTTTGAAGAGACAGGGTTTTTAATTTTGATGAAGTCCAATTTGTCGTATTTTTAGTGGATCATACTTTGAGATTCAAATCTGAGAAATCTTTGCCTAACCTGAATCAAAAGATTTTCTCTTATGTTTTCTTCTAGCATTTTATAGTTTTGCTCTTAAAATTAAGGTGTATGATCCATTTGAGTTAATTTTTGTGTATAGAATGAGATGTCATACATTTATTTATATAGGCATATGTATATCCAGTTGTTTCAGAAATATTTGTTGAAGAGACTATCATTTTCATCTTGAATTGTCTTGTCACCTTTGTTGAAAATAAGTTGGCCATATATGCAATTTTTTTTAATGGACTCTCCTGTTCCATTGATGTATGTGTCTTCCCTTATGCCAGTACCACATTGTCTTTGCTTCTATAGCTTTAAAGTTTTTGTTCTTTTTAAAAATTGCTTTTACTATTCTAGTTAATTTTCATTTTTATATAAATTTTAGGATTAAATTGTTAGGTTCTCTGAAAAAAATTTTGATAGAAATTTCACTGAGATTAATATGAGCTGAATTACTATCTTAACAATATTGAGTATTTCCAATCCATGGATATTATATATCACTAGAGGCCCGGTGCACAAAAATTTGTGCACTCGGTGGGAGGGTCCCTCAGCCTGGCCTGTGCCCTCTTGGAGTCTGGGACCCCTCGGGGGATGACCACCTGCTGGCTTAGGCCCGCTCCCCGGGGGATTGGGCCTAAGCTGGCAGTCAGACATCCCTTTGGCAGCCTGGGAGCCCTCGGGGGATCTCCACTTGCCAGCGGGGAGCAGGCCTAACCTGCAGTCTGACATCCTTAGCACTGCTGAGGAGGCAGGAGAGGCTCCCACCACCACTGCTGTACTGGCAACCGTCAGCCTGGCTTGTGGCTGAGCAGAGCTCCCCCTGTGGGAGCTCACTGACCACCAGGGGGCAGCTCCTGCATTGAGCGTCTGCCCCCTGGTGGTCAGTGTGTCTCAAAGTGACCAGTCATTCCCAGTCATTCTGCTGTTAGGGTCAATTTGCATATTACCCTTTTATTATATAGGATTTTATTTATTTAAATATTCTTTAATCTCTCTAAGTAATGTTTTATAGTTCTCAGTGTACTAAAAGTATTGTACTCCCTTTATTAAAGTTATTTCTAAGCAGCTTGTTCTTTTTATGACTACTATGAGTGGAATTGTTTACCTAACTTAATTTTTAAATATTTACTAATGTATCAGAATGTAATTAATTTTTATATATTACTTTTATCTTGAAACCTTGTTTAACTTGTGTTTTATTTCTTAAATTATTTTATAAATTTCTTAGGATATTTAACATATAGGATTATTCATCTATGAATAAAGACACTTCTAATTATTCCTTTCTAATCTCAATGGTTTTAATGTCTTTTTCTTGCCTTATTGCAATGGTTAGAACCTCCATTCCAATGTTGAAGAGTCCTGTAAAGAGCAAACTTGAAAACTTTTGGTGTAGCTTCAGGATAAAGCTTGAATCACATCTGCTATGTATATCTGCTTCTTAAATGTAAATGTCCCTTTTGAATAATATTTCTAAAAACATATTTTGTCTGAAACCTAGCTTCTTCTTGCTTTCTTCCTAAGAATTGTAATTAATTTAGTTTTTGCCTATACAATTAAATATGCATGGTTTAGGGGGGATGGCGAAGAGTTCCTTTTAAGTCTTTGCCAAGATCCCAGTGATTCCCAATTCATGGAGAGAGATCTTCATTGCCTTTTGTCTATGATGTTACCTACTCTTTTAGGCATCTTTTGGTATAATATCTACAATAACTTTCACTCTAATATGGCATTTTTTTTTCAAATATTTTTCTTTTTTTCCCCCCCAAGGGGAGGAAAAAAAAAAAAAAAAGGAAGGCATATTGGCTTGAAAGTCAGAAGACCTAATTGCTATTTGAGTTTTGGCAAATCTCTTAACTTCTCTGAAATCACCCCCCTTCACCCTCCATCTGTGCAGTAAGATGATTGAGTCTTATGTTATACGCTTACTAGTAAGTTTTCTTCTGTATTTTGATATCTTATGGTTTGAGGGCACACTACTTTATACACCTTAAACAAGCTCAATAAAATTAATCTTTAAAACATTTTTTTAAAATTCAAATTTGTTTTTTTAGTCACATAATAGGAATTGAAAAGGCTCCTACTTACAATACCATCACAGAAGATACATATGTAAAACAAAATTTTTCTCAAACAACATGGTCTCAAAATGGCAAAACTTAGGCTTTCTGAAAAATTGCATATTTTGAAGCTCATATATCTTTTTTCATTTCTATTGAAACACAATGTAAACTAATATTATTGCTGGCATCTTCAAGGAAGTCACCGAAAGTATTTTGCTTTCTGGGATTTTGTTGTATCAGTAATATAGAATTTTGTTTTAATTATATTGTGTTTGGCCTAACATAAATTAACCCTATAATTAAACAGGTGATAATATGTGCCATAAAGTTTTCTGCTAGTATACCATTTATTTATTATTCTTATACTAAATATATTATCATAATAATGATTAATCTGAATATGGCACATGGTTGCATTTTAACCCTGATTCAAATTGACCTTTCAGCTGAAGATAATGTGCTGTTCATTTAAGACCACAATTATTAGTCCTTAAAGTATCAAGGGTGATTTTTTCCATGGGGCTGGGGTGCAGTGGGGCAAAGCAAAGTATAGCAGCATCAGCTTATAGTGTTTAGCAGTAGCTCAGCTCTTTCAAAGCCTCTTTTTTTTTTCCAAGACATGCTAAAAGGGTGCTCAAAAAAGATGAAAGCTACATGATTAAAATGAAGCATGCTATAATGTTTAACTAGCAGTTTATGCTACACAGTCTATATACTCTGGTCTAATCATCGTGTATTGTGTCTGACTACTTCACTGTGGTTGAAAGTTTCTTGGCCAGAAAGGACCTTGTAAAATTAGTTCTTATTAGAAAAAGTATGGATGGCTGCAAAATTTGGAGACAGTCTGATTTTAGACCTGTCAAATGACATAACTACATGATCAGCAGGAGGATTTTGGTCTAATTTGGAGGGGGGAAAAGTGAAGTGGTATTAGTGTTTAGAATTTTCTAAGAAATAGAATTCCCATCAAACTAACATTTTAATTCTTCCCAGAGATACGCCCCTGATTCCATGTCTGAAGAAAATCTAATGTGTGTATGTGTGTGTACTTCAGAATAGAAAGTTGACATATGTCAAATAAAATGATAAATATGAATATAATACCTTTGGTTGTGCACATTAAGTAAGGCTATAAGATTATGATTCAATATATCAGGATGCAAAATTTGAAGTCATAATACCTTGTGAGCCAGAGACAAAAGGCTTAACTATTTTCCTTTCATCTGATGGGTAGTTTTTGTTTGTGTGTTTGTTCTTTAATATATTTTTGTTGATTTCAGAGAGGAAGGGAGAGGGATGAAGAGAGAGAAACATCAATGATGAGAGAGAATCATTAATTGGCTGCTTCCTGCAGGGCCCCTACTGGGAATGGAGCCCACCACCCCGGCATGTGCCCGACCTCCTGGTTCATAGGTTGGCGCTCCAACCACAGAGCAACACCAGCCGAACTGTTTGTTTGTTTGTTTTTGGCAGCTTTAGTTATTTAATTGTTCTATTGGTGTGGCATGTGATTAATATATTTGTAGCTGCTCACACAATAGAAGGAGTTTATTTAGAATAGTGTTTCAGTGTTTATAAGATTTCTTAAGCTTCTTTCTTCTTAGATAGCAGTACATTTTGCTTTCATTGTGTAAAGTTAAACATGTAATAGTTTATTAATTTACCAGTTATTAAGACTGTGCACTACTGTTTCCGTGTTATTTATAGGTTAAAGGATAGAACATGAATGTACCTAAATACATCGTTTCAGTGAAAGGCCCAGGACAGTTTTCTTAAGTTTTCCCAAATGTTTAATCCTAATACTCACACCTTGCCTCATCAGTTCTGGAAGATTCTGCTCTGGCATGCTGCTAACAGGTTAATAACTCTGGAGGTGCAGTTTGGCTATGTATGATTTTTTACATCATTTATCAGAATGATGTTGAAACTGTTAGCCCAAGGGGCTTGTGAATGGAGTCTAGAAATAATTACAAGAGTGAGGTGCTTGCTTTATTATTGTGATCTTCAATAAAAATGCTCCTTCTACTGAGAGTGCCACCACTGTCACCTCTGACCTTAAACTAAACGAACAAATAAATACACAAATCTTCCAAAATATTTTATTTCTTGGTTGGTTCTAGCTCAGTTTTTATCTGAGCGTGTGTGTACTTTCCTGTGCCAAACTCTACTTAAACAGGAAAAATTTTTCTTGACCTATAAGTTGCAAGCATGTGTTACTTCCAATTAAACTTTATAAGCTAGTGAAAGGAAATGTAGTGGTTTGTATAATTTGACAGTTTTAAAAACAAAGTAGATCAACTTTTAAAATTAGGGAAGGCACATGTAATCTCAAAACTATACATTTAGTGGCACCTGCTGAGTATCAGGTGTTTATAACTCGGCCATAAAAATTCATTCCAGCCTAAAATCTAAGGTCTCAACCCAGCAGGAATCATAAAACAAAATTTGGCTAAAGTGATTTTTTTTCTATAAGAGTTACAGAAATAGAAGACTTAAGGTCCTGGACTTGATTTTTATGGGAAAAGTATAAAACAAACAAAGGTAGGCCATTTATCCCACTGATTGCCTAGTGTCCCTGGAGAGAGAGAGAGGGGGGGGGGATATCTTGACTCTTAATGGGAATGCCTGCCTCAAGCTTAATGAGGGATGTATGTTTAATAAGGAATATAGTGCCTATACTCTAAGTTTGTCAGCTTGGCAGGTGTTAATGGCTGTACTGGTCTTTGTAGGTTTCTTGTCTTGGGTTCTGTTTCTTTTGCTATATGTGTTGTTGGTATGAGGAAGATTCCAGAGAGCACAGTTATGCCTTAAAAAGCTAGGAAAGAATTTTGGAGAGATGAGGAGGGATTATGTAAAGCAGCCATCATTAGTTTTTTCTTGGCCACTTCCGAATTCATTAAAAGCAGACTAGAGGCCTCTTAAGCACAGTTTATCTCCGGGGCTCTATTTTCGCTTCAGTCTAGTTTATTGGAATCTTGTCACCAGTCCATGCTTCCCCAGGATGCTCTGGGAGACGAGATTTGCCTGTTTCCTGTCCATCCTGATCTAATGCCCAATCCCTTCATCACTCCCAACTCCTCACTGAGTGAAAGCGGCAAGAGGAACATGGTTCATAAATATTTGCTAAAATGTTAGCTTTCGTGTCTCTCAGGTGGCCTTAAAGAGATAATGGGACTAAGGAACGGCAAAGAAATGTTTAAAGAAAGGAAGTTCCGATCCTCAGGGAGAAGCAGGGGAGGAAAAGAGTGTGCAGACGGATTTATGGATGCCTTCAGTGCCCTGAGGGGTCCTAACCTCTATAGAACCCAGGAACAGCTTTCAGGCAGGATTTCTTATTGAACCGCCCAGGAGTAAAGGGGGGGAAATTGGGTTAGAGGCGAGGTTGCTCACGCCTGCCAGCTCAGAGCTACAAGTGTCCTGTGTATCACCGGTTGTGGGGTGTGGATGGCCCTGTTTTCAGTTAACCTTTGTGTCTATAATGGGGCAACGTCTCAGGTACCTGCGGACAATTATGATATTTCAGCAGGTTACCTGGTGTGAAGCTCCTCTGGTCCAGCCTGCCCACGAGGCAACCTGCTGGCTTTGATTCCGCTGCCCTGCAGCAGGTCAGCTCTGACATCCAAGGGTGGTTTTACCGAGTGTGAATTTTAATGTGATAAGCACGTGTGTTTTTCATGAAATGTTTGCACTCCTGCATTAACATGGCTATTTTATAAAGCGGGCCGACATTTCCACTCTTTCCTCCCTGTGTTATCTTGCTTTGTTGCATGCTTTACTAGTTTTTATAAAGTTTATTGCCCCCTGCCGCTCAATATCTTCATATGCTGTGTGTTGTCCTTTATATCCTGCTGGGGTGCAGTGTAATGAATTATTTTTCAATGAGAATGATATGATTTTTACAGCCTGCCCACAGAGATAGTGATTTTAATGTAGTATTTGATTCTGTACCTTTGCTCTTCCCTCCCCCCCACCCATACTTGTCACAATTACTGCCACCTGAGTGTCACGGGCATGGGCTGTCCAAGCTCGATGCCATTCATGCAACGGTCTCTTTTATTGCATGTTTAATTCTTTATCTCTTCTAATCTTCTCTCTGGATCTCTATCTTCAATTTCATTTCAGACAGTTTGGCTTTTATGCCAACATCTGTACATTTGCTTTGCATTGAAATTCCATGAATAACGTCTTTGCTGCTGGTGGTCTCTCTTGCTCAGTAATTGAATCCACACAGTCCCAGGATGTGTTATGTGCGGTGATTTAGCAACTTTAGGTTTTTGTCAAACTAGGGCTTATTGGAAACTGTAGAGATGAGTTCAGCTTTATTCTGTGGGCACTTCTCCTGCTTTCTTTTCTTCTCATTGTCTCCAGGCTTACTCCACAACCCCTTTCCCCTCATCTTGTTACATCATAGAGATTCTCATTTCTATTTCCAGAAATGCAGTTAATATTTAAGCACCACCACTTCTACTCGATCCCACTTCTTTCATTTAGTCTTCTCCTACATGCTTTCTCTATACACATCGCTGTCACCTCTTCTGCTCCCCATTCCCCTACACATCAGATTTCTCCAGGATTAGGTTTAATTTAATTAATATGGGCTTTTATGATGAGGGATACCTCAAGCTTGGAACATTCAATGAAAAAATTTTGAAGTCCCAACACTGAATGGGACACCTCAATATTGACTTGCAAGGTTTTGTCAGTAAATTTAAAAATAAAATAAATTTAAAAATAAATTTAAAAATAAAATTTACCAGGTCTATCCATTAAAATATGTATAGCTGAAAATAATAGAGTATGGAACCTTTTAGGCAACAATATGATTTAATTATCTCACATCAGAGAAGCCTGTGGGAGGGTAGCCCCAAGGACCTCTGTGGCTCGACAAGGTCAGCCAGGACCCAGACTCCTGCTTTTCTGTTCTCCCCTTCTTGCTGCATTGCCTTTTCTACTCAAGACTTGTCATGGTGGGAAATGGTGCTGCAGCTCTAAGCACGGCCCTTATTCAACAGCTTTCAAAGGATGTGAAGAAGCGTGAAATATTTCCCAGAAGCTTCAGAGGGGAGTTCTCTTTATGATTTATTGGGCAGAACTGGGTCATGGTTCCATACTTAGAGCAATCACAGATATGGGATCACAGATATGGGAGAACTGGCTTAAAGCCAATTATTATTCATTTCCTGGAAATAGGCCCATAACCTGTCTGAGACTTT
The DNA here is from genome assembly GCF_964212035.1 of Myotis nattereri. NCBI lineage: Eukaryota > Metazoa > Chordata > Mammalia > Chiroptera > Vespertilionidae > Myotis > Myotis nattereri. The sequence continues at coordinate 87,596,754 of NC_138075.1, forward strand.
CAGGAGCTTCTTTGTGATGAAGAGGGTAGAGCAATAAATTTGGTTCTTTTTGGGTGGGCAACGTGTATGTTTACTTAAGCAGGGATTAGAACTGTTACCTAAAGGGATGGATAAAGGGCCTGTGTGCAGCTGCCCTCATTCTCAGTGCAAGTAGTGAATGTGGGACTGACAGTAGCTGTGGTGCAATCGGGTCCCGTGGCTGCAGTCCCGATCTGGAAGACAGCGCTCTTGCTCTGAATCATTCCCTTAGCACCATGTGAATCCCTGGTATACAGTAGGTGATCAACATGTACTTGCTGAATAAAGGACCCTCGGGTATATGGGAATGACATTTTGAACTTATGTCACTTGCTCATATAATAAAATGCTGTAGGCTGGGGTAAAATTTAATATTTGAATCCAAGAATGAAGCAATTTTATTTGTTGGCTTATGTCTCCTTATGTCACTATAAGGATTTAGTTACATATAATTTCATCAGATGCGATTCATATATCCATAAGCAACTCCTTTCCACTTCCCTGAACCTGCCATAAGGCAGCCAGCCCATTTCACAGTTAATGCATTTTGAAATACAGAAGGAAAGGAGGAAGACACAGGTTAAAGTCATCGGTTAGATTCAGGTAAGACACATGTTAGAGTCAAATGTCACCCTGCCCATCCCCTCAATATGCAAGTGAAAGGCAGGATGCCAAGATAGTGAAGTCCAGTGGTCAGTAGTGAAAGCAGTGGCGAGGAATTGCGTGCAAGCTCCATGCGCCTCTTCTTCCCTTCTCCCTGGAACAGGTAGTTGAGGATAATGTAAATGGAAAGAGATACGGCAAAAGAATGTATCCCAGAATATTAATATTTTTCCAAAGGGAGCACAAGTAATAACTAATTTGCTCTAGAAGAAAATACATCAAACTGAAATAAATGTAAACTTTACTCAAGCCTTTGGAAAGTTCCCTCCTAGACTTAGCTTATATGTAGTGAATCTTGCCCTAAAATATATGAACCAAGTGAGAGAGGCAAGGGGGCGAATCTGGCTTCAAAGGCATAAACAGAAAATTGTCATTTGTACTGATTTTCAGATTCAATTTAAAAATCCAGAATATGAGGGTCACAGGTGTTATGAAAGCTTTTTATTGTAATCCCAGACAAAACTTTATTATGCCATAAAGAAGTCAGGAGTCTTTAGTGAAAATTGTAGTTGACAGGAAAATAAAGTCGATTCCACTTAAAGCTAAGAGGTATACTAGGTCAAGAGACCCTTATATGTATCTTTTACTTTAGAGTGCATTTATAGCCCATGAAAGGAAGTGGATTGATATTCTCAAAGTTAACTTCCTCCTCTTGTGTTCACAAAACCCTAGTGAGCCAGGTGGAAGGCTCTGGAATTAAGCTTTTATTCCTCTGCCTGCAGCACGAGCTGGCGTAAGCAGTCCGGGGATGAATGTGCATTTCCAGAGACAAGCTGGCCTCTGTGGAGACCAAACACTTCCCCTCCCTTATTTTTTTACATTTCAATTACGTACTTAAATGAAAATGTCTTGAATGACACTCTTTCTTGGAATTGCATTTCATTCTTCACTAGTCACTCTCAGTTGCTAGAAATTAATTATGATCATCATCATCCCATATTTATGGAAAGACTATGGGGCACATAGAACTGTTGATTCAGGGTTAAGAGCATTTATTTCAGTGGTGATATTTGCCTTCAAGGAAAAGGTCTTAAAGCAAAGATCACCTTTGCCTTTTAGAAGGATCTTTTAGCAAGATTTATAAACATAAATTTTCAGTTTATACAGGTAGAGCATTTCTTCAAGGGAAAAAAAACATAAAAACAGTATAAATAGAGGTTGGGTTCCTAGCTGAGTCCACAGAGCCTGTCTACCCATAATGGAACTCAATGATAAAGGGCACCATCCTTTCACACTTCCACGGTCCCCAAGCAGGTTTCCTGTGGTCTTGAGGCAGGAGGGAATACCATCATCTCACCTGGGCACTGGCATGGTGCTGGGAAACATTGTGGAATTGTTTGGAATAGCTTTCTATCAACATTGCTGATGCCTTCTTCATCTGCTAGTAAAGTTTCCTCAAGCCCACAAGTACCTAGTTGTCTTAAGGTTATTCTATACCCTGAGTCTGCCATTTGGGGAAACCGGGGGGTTAACTAACCTTACCCTGAAAGAGGTCCATGCTAAAAGTTATCTTTCCCGCCACATTTTCAGAATTCCAGTTCTTTTAGTACAGTTCAGATCCTCTAGTGATTAAGGGCAAAGCAAGCTGGGGTGTCAATGTGCGCTGCTGTGTGACTTATTAATAGTCTTTTTACCTACTTAGAAGATTCACTTTCTAAACAAGTATGTTTGTTAAATCAGACAATTTCTAACTGGAGTTATTTGTATTATTCTAGGCACTGTAGGAAAAAGTAAGGGGGGGGAAAAAGGTCAAAACATTACTCATACACGTACTGCCACTGTGGGTTATAAATAAGAATATTCACATCACAAGTTAAAATGTGGGCATGCAGACACACACACAAAGGTATAAAGTGAAAGCTGAAGAACAGTGTGGCATATGGTGTTGGAGCTCAGAGAGGAGCAAGATGCTGTCCAATGTTCATTGAAGGAGGGCTGAGTGAGTGAGGGCTCTGCATGAGGCTGCATGACAGGGTTTGTATAAATGCATTTGAGGGTGGTGGATGGTCTGAGTGCAGAGAATAGTATAAGCAAAAGCACTTCAAGGCTAGTCAGGAAGAGCCTGTTCTCTAGGGAGGTCCCTGTTTCTCAAGAGCTCTCCACTAACCCTGGCCAGTTTGGCTCAGGGGATAGAGCGTGGGCCTGAGGACTGAAGGGTCCCAGGTTCGATTCAGGTCAAGGGCATGTACCTTAGTTGCAGGTACATCCCCAGTAGGGGGTGTGCAGGAGGTGGCTGATGGATGTTTCTCTCTCAATGATGTTTCTAACTCTCTGTCTCTCTCCCTTCCTCTCTTTGAAAAATCAATAAAATATATTTAAAAATAAACATTAAAAAAAAAGAGCTCTCCACTATGCAGGGCACGAGGACTGGAAATCAGCACCTGAGTGCATAGGACAGACTGAGTACTTTGTTCACATGAATTCTCTTCTACACCATCTTAGAGAGGAAGAAATCAAGGCTCAGTGAGATCAAGCAACGTGCCTGAAATAGTGTAGTCGTTACACAGCAAGACCATGATAGCAACTTGATCTGCCTGATTTTAGAGCCTCCTCCCGTATCCCTGCGTGGCCTCTTCCTAAGCTCCCCACAGGCACTCGGGGCCAGCAGCAGTGGGATGGGGCACTCACAAGCATTTGTAAGTTGAGAAATGATTACATGTGGATACATTTATTTAAACCCGATGTAAACCAAGAGGACTTCTTATGTTTATTGTTCACAAAAATAATGGCATGATTTAGCAAATCCCTTAAAGGGTAGACTAGAAATGGAACTCCTCATTTTGAAATCAGTGGCACAACTGACTTTTTTATTCCCAGGAAGGGAGGAAGGTTTTTTTAAAAATTTTTATTTCTTTTTCTTTAATTTATTTTGTTTTTATCACCATTTATCTCCCCTTTATCCTGTCTACCTCCTCCCACCCCCCCCTGTCTCCTTGCAACAGTACACTGTAGTCCATGTCCAATAGTTCTTTCTGTTTATTTTTTCTTTTTTTCTCAATCCTTCCATCCCCTCAAGAAACTTCCCAACAGAGCGCTCTGCCTGCTTCTATGAGTATGTCTTTATTTTGCTTGTTAGTTCAGTTTGTTCACCAAATGACTTATTTTAACGCTTTTTAGTTCATTCAGAAATGAGGTGAGTTTTCTAAGAATGTTATTAATTTTTTGAAATATTACCTAGTTTTGTCTTTTTTTTTTTTTTTTACCTTCTCTATAAAATTCAGTGGAATTCTACTGCAAAAGTGGTTTTGTTCATGTGGTCGCTCCAGTATTTCCAGTAATTTCTAGAGCCCATTGTCTTTGCAAAGGTCTGGATGCCCCCTCATGTGTCGTCTCTTCAGTGACATGAGAGTCTTCATTTGTCTTTTGGGCAAATGGCTGTCTTCTGATAAGAGGGACTCAGTTTGGTGTCACTAAAGAGTCTCCAGTTGTAGTTTGGTTTCCTCTCACTCCCGTTACTTCCAGCCTGAGTTTTCCTTCGTGCTTTTCCTGGGCGCCTGGGGGTTTCTCTGCCCCTCCGTGGCTCATCAGCACCCATTGAGGAGTGCCCTTTGGAGACTAAAGAAACCAGAACTAGTGTGAGAGCTTTTGGTAGAAGTTTTTTAAGGAAGAAGGTTAGAAGCATGTTTTTAGTAACATGAAATTTGGGTATTGTCTAATGACTCTGTTTAGCCTAACTATGTCTGTAATATGGTTATGAAGATTTCTTGGCATTTTAATTACTGGTAGAGATTTGTTAGTTGAAAATATAACTTTAGTGTATTTCCTAGCCTACTTGCATTGTTAAGTGAACAGTTCTATCCAGGAATGGAAGAGAGATTTGATTATATCTGTATATGTAAGCCTTCCTTTGTAGCCCAGGAATGGACCTTGGATGCAGACTGGGCTACAAAGGAGGGCTTATATATACAGATATAATCAAATACTCTTCATGATATAATTGCTTTAATTACTTATGGAAGGTGCATATGTATAATTATCTTTTGAGACCTAGTTGACTACATAATGCACTTAACAAATTAACTAGTTTACAAATGCTCTAACGAGCATGATTGTATCAGCCAGTGTAGTTTTTTGCTCATTTCAGGATGTCTCTCATGTTCAATTTCTAAGTGGAGATTTTTCATCATTCAAGATGTTTGCAAACATCATTGTAACTGTCCCTGCCTATTCGCCATATTTTGGGGTTTTGGGCCTGTTTGAAAAGATTAACATGCTATCCTGATTGGATGCTCCTTTCCTTTTGGTAGCTGACAGTAAACTTACTTATGCACAAATCATTGTGTGCATTCTGAGTCACTCAATACTACACTCATTTTTGGTAAAATTGAATTCACCCTTTTCCTCCGTGGTGGGAATATGAGCTTATTGCCTTGGCCTCCTGCTCAAAGGGTGTGAGGATGCTAGTGGCATAACTGGAGAAATAACTTTATATCCTTTATACATTCTCTGGGTGGAATTGTTGGAAGGACAGGATATTTTTCTCTAGCGGGAGAGACATTTGCCCCTTGATACAGAAATTTCACACTCCAGGCTCTTTGATACATCACTGGCTGTTGGAGAACATGGTGCCTGTGTCTACTGCTGATTCTTGGGTGTTAAACAGCCCTCCACTGCTTTTATTGTACCATTAATTGCACTTAATGCAGCTGTATTTCTAGTACGCTTGGCCAGGCTCTGAAAATTAAGTAGAGGGTACTTTGTTATAAAATTCACTGTAATGAGTTCTGGTGGGACAGGGTCTGTTAAGTTTGAAATTACCCCGGGCCATTTCTAAAGGACTTCTTAAAATATTTCACATCTATAAAAGTTTGTAACTAGATAAATAGCCATGGAGAGTGTGAGGCCAGGCAGAGGGGAATCCACATTTCTCCTCAGTGCATCTTTGATAAAATATGAATGCTGTGAATAGTTGGGACTGGTGCTTATTTACTCCATTTTCCTCTGCCTCAATATTCAGTAAATTCCATAAGCTCAGCCTTCACTGTTTTGTGCCATGGTTTATATACACGGGCCTTTTCCTTGTTTGGTTTTGTTTTTTAATCCAAATCATACACTGCACTACAATAAATGTAGTAGCCACTCCTGGGTGTATACAGACTGGCTCAAGAAGGGCTCACACCTCTACAAACAAAACTACTGAAGAGACAGCCAGTAACTATTAGCCATTTCATTTAATGTTGCAACTTCCTGCCAGGGACTGAAACACATGACTGGCACCTGGCTAATGGACGCTGACGACAACATGAGTTCCCGTATTTGGGGACTTGTGTCTCACTGCTGCAATGCTTTGTGTCTAACAAAATTTCAGATTGACTAGTTGATCAAGTGGCTTTACCAAAACACCCAGGTATTCGGGGCATGATTATAGAGAAGGGTCCAGCCCAGTCCCCTTAGGATTGATGTGAAAATGCCTCTCTGGGATCGGCCTCACTGCACTGTAGAGACACTGGCACAAATCAGGTAGAGGATCGTCCATGGTTTTAGTGCAGCGATTTATCTGAGTTTAGTAGTTAAAGTTTGAGCATGAGGTAATTAGAGCCCTCCAAGCTTGAAATTCATGAACCTTATTCCCCCTATAATAGACTCTCTACAACTTGCCAAGTTCCCTGTTTGATGGATATATATGGAGGCTTTGTCAAAAGCCTCTGGTCAAAATGTAGTTTTAAAAAATCCAAAATTGGCCTTCTTTTCTTTTTAGCTCTTACACGTGTAAACAGGGAAGGTTGCAGCATGCTATTACTGAGGTCAGTCGGCAGTCTGCCGTACTCTTTGGAGGTATTCAGTGATCAATAGTCAGATACACACAGCCACGGCGCTCCACCACCACTGCCAGATGGTCTGACAACAAACATGACAGGGCCAATCAGGACCAAAGAATAGAGGGGAGGAGCTGTCGGTCAGTTGGGTTTCTTCTACTGTTTATCCCTCCTGGCAAAAAATGGAGCTAACCTCTATTGAGTTGCTACCCCTGTTGTAGGAGGTGATGCTACAAGGAAGAAGGGAACTAACATTTAGTGAACACCTCATATCTGTCAAACACCATGCTAGACACTTTACATACATGATCTCATTTAATCCCTAAACAGCATGCTCACGTGGGTATGTGCTAGGAAACCGCCTCACACTTTGGTGTTTAGCCCTTGACACAGCTCCTAGGACAACGGACCTCACTCTATAGGCGGGGCCACCAACACCCAGAAGTCAAGTGTCCTGCCCTTGTTCACTAGCTGGGAAATGGCAGAGCTAAGACGAGAAATAAAAGTTTCTGTCTCTAAGAGTTGTGTTTTCCCATACTCAAATGCAGCTGCCTCTCCATCTAGTTAAGTGCTCCTAAATACTTATAGACTTAGATGGATGGAAATGTTTAGATCCTCGGAAGAGAATAGCAGAGGACAGACCTAGATTTTGTTGAGGTGCGGAGTATGGAAGAAGTTCTTCCTAAAAAAAGCAAAGTCGTTATATGAGGCAAATAAGTTTCTGGAGACAATATCTAGAGCTTACTCTTAGTCTCAACTACGCTTTAAATTATGAACACACAAAAAAGGTTGCAGCAAGGCTATAAATGAATAAAAATGAAGTTGGCCAGAAAATAAGTGACCATAGAATCACCATCAGGTTCTGTAAGCCCTGAAGTGAGCTTTCTTCAAGGGGGACAAAAGAGAAAAGAGCTAAGAGGAGTTAGTTCAGGAGTGAAGGTGAGTGTGTTACGTGTTCTTCTGTGTCCTGAAGATGAGGTCAGCTCAAGTAATATTTTTTTAAAATTCCAGGGGAAATTGTCTTTCTCTCTTGCCACTTAGAAAATTCAACCTTACTGAAGAGGTGACTGCTTTCTGTAAGAAATATTTCTTGGATACAAGCCTCATTCTCTTTCACCTGGAGCAGTTCTTGGCTTCTTTCTTCATTGGCTTCATAAAAGTTCACTGAATAATGCAGGGGGAATATGAGGTTCCTCTTTCCCCTCTCAGTCACTCTTTCCAACAAATAAAAGGCATTTTCTTCTTCTCTCATTACTCTTGTTCGTGTAGCTCATACCTGAGTATGTGAACAGTCTGTTGTAGTACTTTCCTATGGGTATTTGACAGACCTTGGTTGCAGGGAAGAGGTACCGATCGCTTTTGTGAACCAAGAGTAAAGTGAATTCCAGAAGCAATTGCAGGTCACCCTTCTATTTATGACGTTTTAAATGGTTTTGCTATGGTAAGAAACACAAGGACAGAAAGATAGGAACCAACTGGACAGTAGCGGAGAAAGGACGGCGTTTTCAGGAGGACAGCCATGGCTTCACTTAGATGTATTTAGGCAGCTTTCTCTATGCAAATATACTTCTGATTATGGATCATAGATATTTATGTTTTTTGACCATCATTTAGAAGAACTTGTTCTGAAATTGAGATTCTAATAGCTGGATCAGCCACCACACCCTGGAGTATCATCTTTGTAAATTCAGGTCATAGTAAAATATTAAATTTTTAAAGATGTGTGTGTTACCTATTTCTCAGCTTTACCTAAAGTCTGAACAATTCTGTATCTTCTTTTAATGCTTTTTCATCTTTTTATACCTCACTGGAATCCCGATGCACGAAATTCTGCAGCACCTTCCTTCTCCTGGCTGCCGGCACCATCTTCCCTCCGGCACCTGGGACCCGGGCTGTCCGGTCTAATTAGCATATTACACTTTTATTATTATAGATGGCTATTTCTTGCTTTTTCCTCTCAGGATATGAACATCCTGAAGTCAATGAAAATATCCTGGGGTGAGGAATATAAAATTGTATTTAATTACTCTGGGTTTTTCCCCACTTCTCTTCCTTGCCCAGATTTCCTTCTTATTTCTCTCTCTTTCACCTCCACATTTCTAGTAAAGGAGTTTCAAGCATGTACCTCATGGTCCTCACCTCTCGTTTATTCCACAATTGACAGTATGCCCACCTAAGGTCTTCAGTGCTCTCCCATGACATCTGACGTAGTTGATGAATCTCTCTTTCAAATGTTCTGCTCTTCCTCTTTGTAGGATGCCATTGCCTCTTTATTAAAGTCCTGCCCCTCTGGCTTTTTATTGTCAGGCTCTTTGCTGGCTCCCTTACTCTCTAAAAGCAGGGGTTCCCAAGGCAGGCCCCCGGCCTTCCCCTCGTCCTGCCTCCCATGGCTTCTTTACCCACTTGTGTGATAACGACTTGCAGTCAAGTCCTCATCTCTGCCACTCCTCATCCCAGAGCCCAGGTCCATCAGGCTCCTCATCTCAATGGGTCTCTCCTAAAGCCACCTTCAGTTCAGGACCCCATCTTCCCCCTAACTCTCTATTCCCTTCTAAGTGTCTTAATGCAGGGGATGGCTGAACCATCTATACAAACACATGGAATTCATACTTGACTCTATTTTCCCCTTAAAAGGCAGTCACGAAACTCTCAATCCTGCATCCTAAATACCTTTAAAACCAAACTCCTCTCTACAGTGTAACTTATTTACTCAGATTAACTCATCATCATTTCTTGCCTAGACTATGCAATGGCGATGTTTTCATCTTTTCTCTCCAAGCACAGTTCTACTCTGTGCACCACTGCCCTGCTGATAACACACATGCCTCATGCCCCTCCCCTGCTCAGACCTTCAAATGGATCTCAGTCACTGTGTGTAAACTGAACTCCTTAGCAGTGCTTGTGAGGCCTTTTGTAACTTAGCCTGTGAATGTCCTCTGACATTTCTTCCCCTGCATGTGGGACTTGCATGTGTTGCTGGCTTGTGCAATTGTGTATGGTCTTCTGTCTGCCCCAACCACTCCCCGCACCCCCTCCAAACTCTGTCTTATTTGCCTGGAAAATTATTACTAATTTCTAGTCCAAATACCCTTTTCTCTCTTACATCTTTAAATGTCACTAGACTTAGATGCTTCCTTTCCTGAGATCCTCCAAGTACTAGTAAACAATTATTTAATAATATTATATTCCTCTCCCCCAAGTCTGTAGCTTCCCTGACGATACTGGCTCCTTGCCATTTTCTGAACCTGATAAGTTTTTTCCATCTCAGGGCCTTTATACTTTCTTGTCCCTTCAGATGGTCATCACATCACTACTTTACTTTATTCATATCTCTATTGAGAGACATTGCTGGAAAGATCCTCTCTGATTTTCCTGTTGTATACAGAAATTCTTGTCACTTGTTTTTCTTTATGTTTAGATGTGTGTGTATTATTGTTGTTTTTGTTGTCTGACTCCACTGGAATGTCAGCTCCATGCAAGCGTGTCTATTTTGTTCACTTTTTTATGGCCTATCATTAGAAGGGTACCGGGCACATATTAGGATCACTTAGATGCATGACTGAGTTGTATCCCTTCTAACTAGCATAATAGTTATGGCACAGAGTACTAGTAAAAACTCAGTAAAGGTTTGTAAAAAGAATAAACATGGAGCCTGCATTTGACCATGGTTAAATTAATTCCCATGCCTGAACCCACTAAAATGAAGAGACCAGGGGCTTCCTGGAAAAGAGAAGCAAGACAGCTGGAAGACAAATAAAAAATGACTGGCTAGTGGCAAAGTCCATTCTCATCAGAATGCTGGTTCAGTTATTCAGTTCAGATTTTTGGCAAGTGATGCAGATTCTTTTTCAGAAAACGTTGATTGATTGCACAGTTGCACCCACTTCATTTGCAAACCTTCATTATCTCTTTTCCCTTTCCTCTCTCCGTCTGCATTTAGAAGGGGAGGAGCAGGGTATAATTCCACAAAGCAATTTTTGTGAATAAACCAACTAGCTGGCGGTTGCCTTCAGTCTCGCAGCCCCACATGGAATACAAGTGTCTGCTTTAGTTGTGTATTCTCTCTTGACTGACTCTCTTGCATTCATTCGAGTATTCATTGGATTACTCACTCATTCATTCGAGGAATCATTTGTTCAGTCCTGTTAAGTGCCAGCCTGGAACTGGATATACGTGGATGCTGGGCTCTTGTCTAAAGCTAGAGTTCTTAACCTGAGTTCTACCGATGGGGTTCAGAGGCCCTTTTGCATTTTGTAAGTGTATATACAAAGTTTTGTGTTTAAACATTTTCTTAGGAAGATGGGTTGCTTAAACAGCTGTTATTCAAAGAAAGAGACATGTTAAGAACCTGATAGAGAGAGGCTTGAACTGAACCTTGAATCTAAGTAATACATCTTCTAAATTCATTTGTTGTGTTTTTTTTTTGTTTGTTTTTTCTCCTTGATACGTTTCAGAAGTGATGGTGGTGGCTGAGTGTGAGAGTATACAGGGTAGGGCAGAAGTAGATGTACAGTTGTTCATATGGAAAACAATGCAATGATAAATAAATAGTGATACAAGAATAAACTCTGTGTTCTGCATACTCACAACTGTAAACCTGCTTTTGCCCCATCCTGTATGCCTGTATGTTCTTAATTCTAGGTCTGACAGTCTTGTAGCCTATTTACTAATCTTGACTCTTCAAATAGTGCTCATCTTTCTAATTTAGTTTCTAATTCTGCCTATATCACAGCTTCTTGTAGGTACCCAGTTGGCAGATGGCAGTGGTGCTAAAGACCTTGATCTGCCGGTATAGCAAGACCTAGCCCTGCCCAGGTACCATGCTCATGAATGGGCTTTTGTTTACATGAAATCAGAAGGAAGATGGTGGTTGTAAGACCTGATTGTAGTTTACAGTGGTAGTAGCTGTGTACATTTACCTAATCAGTTTACTCTGAGGCATGCAACCTCTTAAAAGGAAGGCCAGTTACTGCTGGAGAGGGCATGAGTGAATGCTTCAGAAGAAAATTCAGTGGGCAGTTGCTGACACTTAGTGAATTGCTGGCTCTTTGCCCAAATATGTGTGAAATGTTTGCACTGGTTTGAGGCCCTGATTGCAGTTGGCCTGCAGGGCTTGTGGTGACACCTTAGATTTCATATCATGCTGCAGGAAAGGCAGAAATTAGGGACAACGGAGAGCAGCAAAATATCCCTGATATTTTAGGAAATAAATCTTAAATATTTATAATATTTAGGAAAAATAGTCCTGAAATTTCTATTCAAACTGGTATAAAGATGGTGATTTAGAAAAGTCATCTTTGGCCCAGCCTCTACTTACCATAACAAGGAGGAGAGAGCCAATGTGCTGAGCACTCCGTGGGCTAGCAGGGTGCGCTAATGTTCACTTACTCTCGAATACTTATTGCACTTCTATGATGTGGGCCCTCGTCTACCAGCCAAGGTTTCAGCAGCGCACAAGAGGATTCCTTTGGCTTATGAAGGTCTCCTGCTAGTGGAGCAGAGGCACTGTGTGAATAGGTTTGGGAAGGAAAATCAGAGCAGAGCAGATGTCACATGTCCTCACAACAGTTCTAGGAGACATTGACCCTCTTGATAGAATGTGAAATTGAAGTCCATGGATCCTAATGAGTCTAAGACCACCCAGCTCATTAGAGATAAATGGAGGATTTAAAACTTGGTTCTTCTGACTCTGGAACCCTAATCCTTTTCTCTGTGCACAACTGCCCCCCAATAGTGAGCCTCCTACTACTGAACTCTCTTTGCACACAAAGGGCATGCAGTGAGTTGGGAAGGAATCAGATGTCCTGCAATAAAGAACCGGAGTCACCATAGTCTTCTTCCTACCTCCGAGGGGATGTGGTAGTTCGTTGGGTGACTGAGCTGCCTTACACAATGCCAAGCTGGGTGCTGTGACATATGTGTGCCTTTCAGGGGCTTTGATGGAAGTGGCGGTGTTGAAGTTGCACAGGACATCAACTTGCAAAATTAAGATTTTGAGACAGAGCCTATACCTCTGTCCTCCTGGCTATAATCAGTAACTGTTAAGCTGTGGTATCAAGCACCAAGATGGTGCCATGTTCATGGAGGAAGGCAGCCTTGCAAGCATTGGTAGGAGTGTGGCAATGCATTGGTGATGCAGCTTAAGGAAAAGCAAGGTAGAGTGGGCAAGATGATGATGCTGGGACCTTGCAAGTGTAGCTGTGTTAATGTGCACCTGTCCATACCTTCATGTCCCCAGTGGATTCCAGGGTCATGACCACCATGGTTCACTGTTTATGTGACCTCACTCCCCATTCACCCGTTCTAGCAGTACCACTATTCTGAGGTTTTTCCTGCCTCCACTCTCTCTGCCCTCATCCTGCGTTGAGAGTTGAGAGTTGCACGTACATTGCATTTCTTCACTTGCTGGGTGTCAGTCTCCCCTCTGGACTCTGATCTCTGGAGAGTTGAGATGGTGCCTTTTCGTTGTCATATCCTCTGACACAGTGACCAGCACAGCATAGAGACTCAGAAAATATTTTCTTTTTTTTAATGTTTTATTTTTTTTCCAAAGGGGAGAATGATGATTTTTATTTTTATTTTTTTAATATATTTTATTGATTTTCTACAGAGAGGAAGGGAGAGGGATAGAGAGTTAGAAACATCATTGAGAGAGAAACATCGATCAGCTGCCTCCTGCACACTCCCTGCTGGGGATGTGCCCGCAACCAAGGTACATACCCTTGACCAGAATGGCACCTGGGACCCTTGAGTCCACAGGCTGATGCTCTATCCACTGAGCAAAACCAGTCAGGGCTCAGAACATCTTTTCATGGATATGTTTAGCTTTCTCCTACAGACATAAAAAAAAGCATCTAGAAATGAAGTGGGAGCCTGGCTTATCTCTGTAGCACCCAGAGCAATGAGGTTAATACCTTTCATTTTATGGGTTCACTAAATTTTGGATGAATAAATGTAACACCATAGTCTGAGATGGTTGAGCTTTGGAAACTTATCAGAGTGACTTTTCAAGCAGAGCGCTGCATCCTTTGGGCCAACACCCCACTGCTTCATAAAGCTGTTTATGTTGACTGTTCTTTCAGCAGAAAGAAAATTAATGAACGCATTTATGTGGCCCCAAAGCAGGTGGGGGAGGAAGGAGAAAGAAAGAGGAAGTGAATATGTCTGAATACATGAATGGGTGAACAGGAGAAAGAAGAGAGAGAGAGGGCAATATATCTCTCTCCCACATAAACATAAACTGCTTCCTGCACATCCAACTTTATCGGCTCCCTTGTCGTATCAGTGGCCTAGAAAAGCCCAGAGGATGGATGGAGCATTAGGCTGGAAGTAATAAGGTTGTGCCTGACTTACTTCAGTATTTGCAGCAGATGTTACAAATGTCATAACATGAAGTTTTGGGATCATACTTGGGGGAAAAAGTCAAGATAACAGATGTGGACCATTTTCTTTTATCAGGGAGTCCTGAGTGACACTACACTGATCCAGCGATAGTCTCCACCCCCTTCCTACTGGGCGTAATCTTGCCCCGAACAGTCTGTGTGCTCCGGGGTCAGAGGGCTGATAGCCGCTGGCAGCACTCAAAAAAAGGCTTTTAAGACAGTTTACAAAATGAAAGTATAATAATCCTTTTTTTTTTTTTGGCCCTTACTGAGGGAGCATAGCAAATCTAACCCCCATTAAAAATTTAAACTTTGCAAAACATTTTCAGCATATTAATGCAGAGGTCATTTCTATCAATCAAAGGACAAGTATTAAACTTTGCAAAATTAGTGCCACATTCAAATCCCAAATTTGATGCGTTCTCTCACTCTGTTTTACTCTTTGAGAGCTATGGTCAAAGAGCACACGTGGTGTCTTTTTGTGAAGTAAGCACGTCATTCATGAGAACATGCAGTACTCCTTCCTGACAGACACAGAGTAGATGGAGAGGAAGGTGGTTGTTGGAAGAGGAGGACTTTTAATAAGAACAACAACAACACATGAAGCAGCAGCTCACACCATCGCCAGCAGGCTGTACTGGGAGAGCAGAGCATCCTCCTGCATCAGACACAGGTGCAGGTTGAGGCTCAGGCGCGGTCTGCTGCATGGCTCCCTGGCCGCTGAGCTTTCTAACCCTGGGCGGCCTCACTTAGCGGACATTCTCAGCCATCTTTGTGCTTCGAGTCCCCAGCAGAGTGCCCGCCTCATTGTGTGGCTCCATACAATTGTTTGCTGCTGTCGCCTTGAAGCCAGAATTAATTAGTTTATATCTTCTTGCTGAGTTCATGTCAGATACAAATCAAGACTCTGCCACTCAAAGATCCTCCTCTTCTAGATTTAGATTCTTCGTTCTATGGACACTTTATAACGGCCTCACTTGTACATCTTTCCCAGACTGAGGGGATGCAATCCATCATACACATAGCTCCGCTGGAATCAAAAATGGGTTCATCAAGATCAGTTTGTGTTTCCTTACCTTTTATTTACTTTTGTTAAAAGAGGAAATCCTCATTTCATTCACTGTTTAGAAGGAATTAAATTGTTCATCTAAACCTTGTATCTTAAAGCAATCCATGAAGCCAGGAAACACATTGACAAAGGAATCAGGATTCTTGTTGGACTTCAGCCCTTCAAAAGTGCCCTCTTTTATATACAGTGGGGCCTTGACTTATGAGTTTAATTCGTTCTGTGACGGAGCTCGTAACTCAAATTACTCGTATGTCAAATCAAAAGTGAACGAGTGAGACACGTGATACTGGGCTGATGTTGTGGCGTTCACTGTGACGTTCGCTGTGCCAACTGGCGGTAGGGTACCTGAAGCTGGCTCGTAACCTGAATTTTAGCTCACAACTCAAAGCAAAAAATCGGCCGAGAGACGGCTCGTATCTCGAAAAACTCATTAGTCGGGACACTCGTTAAGTCAAGGCCCCACTGTACTTTCTTATTTTGAAATGATTAAGAAACTAAAATTGTGCTAATTAATACCTACCATTTTAAGAAAGTTTCCTTTATATTTGTAACAGTTACTTTGAAGTATCAGGACAGTAAACATGCCTTAGTCCAGTGATGGCGAACCTATGTCACCTCTGACACGCAAACTCATTTTTTTGGTTGATTTTTCTTTGTTAAATGGCATTTAAATATATAAAATAAATATAAAAAATATAAGTCTTTGTTTTACTATGGTTGCAAATATCAAAAAATTTCTACATGTGACACGGCACCAGAGTTAAGTTAGGGTTTTTCAAAATGCTGACACGCCGAGCTCAAAAGGTTCGCCATCACTGCCCTAGTCTGTAGTCTAGTCCTATGGCTGCTCTCCTCCCAATACCTCCTCGAGTCTCTGAAGGACCCCCCCTCCGAGGTACCCCTCCCCAGCCTTCACCCAGGCTGTGCATCATGCCTGCATTTTCCTGAGGCTCCCATCCTCAGAGCAGTTGACTATCAGGGCTTCATCGTTCCTCTGGTGCTGTCTCTCCAAACAACAGCTCAGCCCGTTGCCTTAGGAACCTCATTGTCAGGGGAAGTTTGGGTTCTGTCATGAAGAAGGTGTTAATCTTCCTATATGTTGTCCATCAAAGGGACGTATCATAGTTTCTATAGTAACTACCAGATTGTCCCAGGGAGGATCTCTTCCTCTTTTCCCAGCTACAGATGAAGAAATATCTGCTCCGATAGCTAGACACTCCTTTTCTTCTATAGCAAATGAGTCTTTAAGATGGAAACTTTGTTCTAAAAAGAAGTCCCTGTAATGTGTTGCCCACCATATACACAGAAACGTTGTCAAGGCTATTACAGTAATGTTTGGGTGCTATTTCTCTTTTAGACAAGTCTCACTTTCATGTAGGAAATTATAAAAAGTTTTCAGAAGCCACATGAATATGGTTTAGTTCTTCAGAAGCTGAGAGCTTGACAAATACACCCTCGACGAAACAGATCCATTGAATGTTGTATGTCCTCTTAGTTCTTACTGGTTGAAGCCATAGGAGAAAAGCAGACATGGTTTCTTTTCCCCAAATTCAGCAATTAATTTATAAGTATTAATACTTTCACAGTCATGCCATCCCTAATGCTTTTCCCTAATGTATTCAATCCATACTTAGATTGTGGGAGAAATTTAAATATGTGTTGCATCGAAGAATATTTGAATCAGCAAAAGACTTCTGAGAGTTTCAATTATTTCATTGGATTAAATACCTCTTTCTGTCTAAATTGGTAATACACTGTATCAAAGGGTTCTGGAATATGAATTATGAAGATGTATTTTTTGAGTTTAAAAAATCTACTAAATATACATTTTAAAATAAATCTGAATTGTACTCCTGCTGAACATGGAGATATTTCCTTTTTGTATTTATTGGTCATCAGGGATACAAATGCTTGATGAGCAATGCTTGTCCCTATGTATCTTCTCTGGTCATCATTTATCCTCTATTTTAAGTGGTAAAATCTAGTCCTGCCAAAAGTACATTGAAAAGGCAATTATTTGTTTTCATATATTTATGTGATGCATTGAGTGGAAACCACAGGTTGTGCTGGCACCAGCACAGTTGCAGTGACAGTGCTGCTGTGGTGGGTAAGCTGGTACCTGGCACTTGCTTTTCAGCATCTCATCTCTATCTCAGCCTGCGGTGTCTGCAGGGTCTAAGGTGTGCACAAACAGAGAAGTTTAGGGTTGAAAGGATGCAAAGGTGACTGGGGGCAATAAGCAGAGCTGTGAAGACAAGTTTCAGAATGGAGATTTGGTCCCATGGTCAATGAAAGAAATGAAAATATAACTTTTATTTTATAGGGAACCCCCCCCCCACATACATACATATATACATATATACATACTTCATAAACTTCTAAGGTTCCTGGGGAACCTGCCCCCCAGCTTCCTTTGCCCAATAGTGAGGGAGGCTAATTGAAATACCTTTCTTTTCTTTGGAAAAGACTTCTATTCTTTTAAGCATTCTATTCTCCACTCCTTCCCAGCCCCTGACTTTGCTTAGCTCAATGCTGAAACCCAGGGACTGATGACTGTGATTCTGTTAAGCATGCTCCCTTCCACAAGCTTCCTGTGGGAACAGAGCCTTTCCCCAGCTGACAGACTCGGAGGGTAGCCATCCTGGCTGAAGCTTGCCTCTTTACTGGTGGATACACTTGAAGTACTACCTGCAGACCTTTACTGCTACTTTTGCCTATGCCGACATGTTGTTCTCCATGGAGGGGGACTGGACAATAAAAAGTCTCTAAAACTCTAAAACGGAATTTCCTATCTGCCTATGGCTACTTTTCCTAATAAAATAATCCATTAGAAATCCTCACAATGTCATGCTCAGCTTCCCTTTTAAATATCTGTTTCAAGAGGTCCCTTAAATGGCAGTGCCTTCCCTCTCCCTGCCCTTGGTGAGCTGTGTTGGTGAGGAGCTGAGGCAGCTCCGCCCTCTGGAAATGGGGGTGGGGAGGGCTATGAAGGAAAAGGGCAGCACAAGACTCAAGTCAAGCAGGGCTCCTGACTTTTCCCCCTTTCATTATTTATGTGTGTCCACTGAGCTGTCCTGTTTCTGTTTTGTAATGGGTTCTTCCTGTGGCAAGCTGACCTTTTGGCTGAATAGGTCAAACTCCCACTGAGCGCAAATCCTCAGCCTTCCTGGCTTTTGTGCCTCCCCAAAGGTGACAGCACTGGTTATGAGTATGACTGGGGGGGGGGGTCTGTTTCCCAAAAGGGGGGTTGTCTTTCACTGCCCTGAATTAATTCTCAAAGACTGCCTCACAAGGCTATGCAGAAGAGTCCAGTCCTAACTATGCACAAGGGTCTAGTCCTAACTATGCAGAAGGGTCTAGATTGTGGTCAACATTGTTGAGGGACAAAACTAATTTCTCACATACATGTTTAGGTGTGGTTTCCTTCCGTGGCTTCCACTTTTTCTGTGGGAGAAAGGCCAAGGCACTGCCCTAATGATTCATCTGAGATTTCTGAGACAGCTGCGTTTCTTTAGTTGATTTTTAAGAATCCTTCCTTTTATATATCTCTTCTATTTAAAATATTCTAAACCTCTAGGTGTTTTCTTTTTACCCATCACAAAACATGAAATAATAATATTGTGGTATTTGCTGATAATGATATGCTGGGCCCGGGTTTCTTTTACATGGCTTAAAATTTTCTTTTGGGCTATTTTCTTTTTTATAATAAATAACACTAACTAGCAATTTTAAATATCAGCTAGGTACTCAGTAAATGCTGAATTGAGTTTGAAGTTGAATCACTATATGACTATGGTTTGATTGTTTTTTCTTTTAATAGTTTGTATAAGCTGTTCAACTTCTGAAACTCTCACAGCTCACTATGAGTAGGTAGAGACATAATCTTCACAGACAGGCGGTTACATATTCCATTTACTTAGCAATGCCCTGTGTATATTCTTTTTGGTTAATTTAGTTAGTGTCCTTTACATTTTAAGAAGTAGTCTTTTTAATTGGACAAACAAATAAATGAAATGTATCATTCGGTCAGAGGGAACAGTGACCTATTCAGCAGGCATAAATGCCCATTCTGTTTGGACTAGCAAATGGTTTCTGGCCTTTCTTTACCTTCCTTTTCCCCGCGTAGGACTCAGGCTGTTCTGTAAGTAAATGCTGCAAATGCATAAATATTTAAGTATTTTATTTAAGAAAATGTAGTCAACCTGGGGATCCCAAACGTCTTCCTCAGGTCTTACATCTGTGAATTTCCAGAACCCAAGGACCGGAGAGAGCATCATAGGCCATGTGTTCCTTTTCTGAGGATGATGGACCTACTAAGGAAAATATCTCTTTAGTTTTATTTATTCGTTAATGGTAGTATAGAGCCATGATGATAGTAACTTGGGGAAACAAAATAGCTTTATTTTCACCCTTTCTGAGTTGTCAGATTATTGTCTTGATCTCAAAAAGCCAAATGCGTTAGGATAAAAAGTACAAGATAAGAAGTACATTTTTAATGTCTAGTCAGTTACCAATAATGCTGGAGTCAGACCTGGTCTTCTACCAGGGACATAATGGGCTCCTGTTTAACATATTTATGTTGGTTGTAAAATTAGGAACTGTCATTACAGCCCCACATCACCTGCATAAGTGCAAAACATATAAATCACGAGAAATTCCAGTGCCATAAAAATGCCATTGACTAGAATAGCATGAAACCATTTATAAGATACCTGTGTATCAAGCTGGCATGTACTGGGATGCACACTCAGATTTCTAGAGGATTTGAAAAACAAAGAGGAATAACTATGCAGGTAGGACTCATGGATGTAAGACCTGAGGAAGACGTTTGGGATCCCCAGGTTGACTACATTTTCTTAAATAAAATACTTAAATATTTATGCATTTGCAGCATTTACTTACAGAACAGCCTGAGTCCTACGCGGGGAAAAGGAAGGTAAAGAAAGGCCATTAGTGGGCGGGTGTGCATAACCCCTGCAGCACCACTGCGGTCAGCTGTGCTTCGGAAGTGAGCGCAGCTGCCCTCTGTCACTACTGGGACATGCCTCTTGGGCAGCTAGGAAATTTGCACACTCCTTACGCTGCCTGTGATGTGTTAGCGTCTTCTATAGGTTGTGACTGTTGCTCTCCTGGCTGCCTCTTAATCCAGTTCTTTGTAGAAAAGTCTGTCTCTAAAATCAGTCCATTTTCTTTTGCGAGGTGCAATGGTTTATTTTGAATTTTGTAATTGGAAGTCCTGAAATGCTCCTAAATTATGAACTATTAATATGGAGCTTTTTGGAGCCCAATTACTGCCTCAAAAACAGAGTGGACACTTTTGAAGTTTTTCAACTTCCCCCTCTCCCTGTTATTCCCTCCCCCCAAAATCTTTAAAAAAAGAAAAGACTGCAGATTTTATTCATGTGGGATCATTCACACCAAGCTACCATAATGTGCAATTAACACTCTAGAAACTGAAAACAGTATTCAGCAAGACAGCTGCATTATCAAAGATGCCAAAGGAGTTTTGAAGGGAGTAATGTGCATGTTAGAATAGGAAATTAATCAGAAACACACACACACACACACACACACACACGCACAGAAGTAATGTATTAAGTATATCTGAATATTTAAATTTTAAAAATCTTGTGTCTTGCTTGTGTCTATACTAATAAAAATTAACCTTAGGGTAGGAACCTGATCTTTCTGTTTTAAGATGATTAGTTGTGTGTTTTCCTGAAGCAAATGAGGAAGTCGAAATAGAGATCTTTAAGATCCCTGCCAGCTGGAATATTCTCAGATAATAATCACTCTTCAATTATATTTTATAAATTTTGCCATTGAAACAAAATGCCTCTTTTACTTCTTCTTGCCGGTAATACTGATACTGAAACACTCATGAAGTTTTCAAAGTGTCTTTCAGACCCTGACTCACACTTGCAGGGGTAAACTGCCTGCTTTTGCACAGCACAATAATCACAAGTACATTTATATTATAATTCCTACTAAGCTATGGATGCAACTGACTGACTTAGTAACTGAAACTAAGCACAATTATCCCAGGAGCATTTTGCTGAAATTTTTTTGTAACTAGCTGGAAGTGGGTTTAGGAGAAAGTGGAGTGGGGGTGGTATTGTATTTTCAATTTATAGCGTCTAAATTTGAGGGAGCAGAGGTTTGTCTAAAATTTTCAAGAAAAGAGGGAAGACATGGGGAATTTACTTGTTGGAAATAAGGAGAAGATCGGAATTTTTTCCATAAATTACTGTAAACCACAAAGATTTTTATGCTTGAAAAATTATAAAAGACTAGAGGTGCCCGATGCATGAAGATTTGTGCAAGAATGGGCCTTCCTTCCCCTGGCTGCCGGCACCGCCTTTGCTCTGGCCAGAGCCACCTTTCTGCCTTCCCATGCTGCCCAGAAACCCAGAGCGGCTGGGCACCTGTGCATACAAATTAACCTGCCTTCTTTGTTGGGTTAATTTGCATACTCACTCCTGATTGGCTGATAAGCATTGTGAAAGTATGGTTAATTTGCATCTTTATATTTTATTAGTGTAGATAAAGATACCCAGAACAGACGTAAAGTCAAATTGTGTGACCATACAAAAAATTATGTATAGAGAAAACCCTCAATTGTGGATCCCACAGATCCCTGGCAGCAAGCTCAGTTTTGTTAAGGATAGGGGGCTCTTTGAGTGCAGATGCCTGTGGGCAACACAGGTGGGGTGCGCCAGGAAGAGCAGGACTGACCGTGTGAGTGGAGAACTGGAGTATTCCCATAAGAGCACAGTCCCTGTGCTGGTACGACACATGCTGAGTGCAAGGCCACCTGTGCTTCTCCAAGATTCTGTAGGAATAGTTGCATGCGAATGTGCAGTAAACAGAAAAATCCAGCCACCCCGAGACACTGAACACTAGTGTGAACAGTCATTAATGAGAGTCTCTTCTGCAACATGTTGCGCTTATTAAATTATGATAAAGTTGTTGCATTAGAGCATTTAAAAAAATCCTGCTTTTTTTTTTTTTCTAGCCTAGAGAATATAAAAAGTTTAAGTTTATTTGGGGGGGAAGGCAGTATGTGTGTACTTTAAAAATACCTAAATTTTAAGAACAAAAAGTACTAAAAAGTACTAATTTATCTTAATGGAATGTGAGCATTCATGTTTTTGCTTCAATATAGGAAAAACAGTCCGAGGTAATTTTTTTTTAAAAAAAAGTCTGGGTGTGGTTTGTTGTTATCTGACTTGGAAATTCAACCTTGGTTCTGCTTATGCTCAGGCAACTCGGGGCCAAGTTAACACTGGGCTGTGTTTCTCTGAGATGTCATTGTTATAGTAACTAGTGACGTAATTAAAGAAAATTAAGTTGAAGGTATGAATCTGAGCTCCAACTTATTTATTTTCTTTCTTTTTTTCCTTTCTGTTTCTTTTTATCCCCCTTTTCTTTTCTTTTTTTCTTTCCTTTTTTTTTCTCTAAGTTATAGGTGCACAACGAAGGAGAAGCCCCAGTGCACTGGCCATTGAAGTATTTGAAGCACATTTGGGAAGTCACATTTTGCAGGTACCTCTAAGACAAAAAGAAGCTTGCTTATATTTTACTAAGAAAATTCCATATGTTCAGTCTTTTATTAATTTTTTAAAATTTCAACTATGTATGTGGCTGGATGTTGGAATTCTGAAATTCTTATGAGTCCATCTTTTTTTTCTTTTTAGAAAGCCATCCCTTGAGAGAATATTAATGAGAAAGGGAGGGCAAGTATTATTTGTAATAATTGAGATGAATTGCGCTATTTGGTTGATGCTCAATGTATAGTAGCTGGCTGTTCTCAGAATGATAGTGTGTGTGCTGCATTTGTAAGTGGATATATGTATGTGTCTTTGGAGCTATATATTGTCCTAGACAGAGCAAACTTTTGTGAAAGCAATGTGACATTTTTATGTGTTGCCAAATTTCAGTTGTTTTTTGCTTGAGTTTGCATTCATAAGTGGTTCAAATCTTAATGTCTGTCTCTCCCCCAAATTACACACTTTCTCAGGGTGAAATCTTAAAGCATCTTTTAAGTGAAAGGAGACAAACAATGATAATAATTTAATTTTGGTAATGAATTTCATGGCAGGTAAATGTGAGGGTGACTGGATGGACCTGCAGTTAGATATTTATCTGAGAGCAGTTGCATGCCAAACTTAGCATCTCAACTGAAAACTTTTTCCTCAAGACTTTGCCATCAATTCAACACATCCATGAGTACTTGTTCTGCACCGTTTCTGCCTCTAAGGTTGATGTTGCCATAGCCAAAGCTTTCTTTACACAAGATATATTTTGAACATGGAATTAGAGAAGCAAATACATTTGGGATATTTAGGCAACTTATTTGGGGGGGGGGGGAGCGGGGAGATGGTTATGGTCTACTTTTTTAGTTAAAAAAGAAAAGTAAACTCCAAATTTCTATTCATTCAGAGTTAAAAACATGACTTCTGTGGTGATTTTATTTTGTAGAGAGCCAAACATAGTCTTGAATTTAGCATATGATTCCCGAAAGCATGTTCTCTAGAAAACTGTCTCCAGCACATTCTCCATGATTTAATCCTAGTGGGTCTTCGAAGTGGTTCTGTGGGCAGTAGCCTCAGCATCACCCAAGACACTTGTTCAAAGGACACATTCCTGGGCCTCCCTCTGAACCCACCAAATCAGAATCTTCAGGGTGAAGTCCAGTGATTTGTGATTTTTAACAACCTTTTGAGAAAATGTGATGTTTTATTAGGACTGAGATGTCACAGTTTACATTTCCAAATTTAAGGACCTAAAAAAGACTTACCTTGTTTATTTTTGTTTATTCTGATGTTTCTCATTTATCCACTAATATATCTTAAAATCCATGTAACAGATGTTTCTTAAAATACACCTTAGGAGATGCTATTCTATCATGCGTATAAATTTTGAATTGCCTTTGCAGTAGATTAGTCTCAGGGCTATAGCAAGGAATTTGCTTTCCAGATCTTCAGATTTTTATCTCTCTCTTTCCTGTACACACTTTGTTCAGAATTTCCTTTATAAGTATTACATAACCCATGATATAATATACATGTATTATAGTGTGATTTAGGATGACTCCTATTTACATTCTAAAGTGATCAGTGCATCGACTTAGTCAACGAAAAAATGGTTCAAAGAGCAGCTCCAGATTATTACCCTCTGAATTCATTCTAGAACTCGAGTCCAAAGTCCTCAAAAGAGGGTGACTTAAGAGCTGCAAGAATTTAAAACACAAAACTTATGAGTTGTATTGAACATAAGATTGAGGTAAATGTGTGCTACAGAATGGCTCCAAATGCTAGTTCAACATTAGGCTTCATTGAGAGAGTAGAGGGTCTAGAACAGGGGTGGGCAAACTTTTTGACTCAAGGGCCATAATGGGTTCTTAAACTGGACCGGAGGGCCGGAACAAAAGCATGGATGGAGTGTTTGTGTGAACTAATATAAATTCAAAGTAAACATCATTACATAAAAGGGTACAGTCTTTTTTTTTTTTTTTTAGTTTTATTCATTTCAAATGGGCCGGATCCGGCCCATGGGCCGTAGTTTGCCCACGGCTGGTCTAGAATGAGGCTGCTGAGCTCGTCTGCTGTTTTACCTTGGTCACACCTGACTCAGACAACCCATTTTAAGACAAACATAGGCAGCCAGATGTTGCTTAGAGTGAAATAACCAGACTAGTTAGTAAACTAGAAATCATGTTACGTGAGGAACAGCAAAGGGCTTTGTGAGGTTTAGTTTGGAAAACACTTATCTTAAATGGGACATTAGCGTCCTCTGTATTTGAAAGCCTCCTCTGAAAACAGAAATGTATATATTCTGTGTGGCATCAGAGTGTGGAAAAGAGAAATGGGTAAAAATTGAAGAGAGAAAAAATCATCTTCATTAAAAAAGACTTGAAAATAGTGTTGTCCACATTTGGAATATGTTCAAAGCCTTTGAATTTAAGATGTATAGGTGGCTTGATAGGGATGCTTTCACAATAGTGAGGCATCCAAGCATGGTTGCACTAGATCAGTGATGGAGAACCTTTTGAGCTCGGCGTGTCAGCATTTTGAAAAACCCTAACTTAGCTCTGGTGCCGTGTCACATATAGAAATTTTTTGATATTTGCAACCATAGTAAAACAAAGATTTATATATTTTTTAAATATATTTTATTGATTTTTTACAGAGGGAGAGGGATAGAGAGTTAGAAACATCGATGAGAGAGAAACATCGATCAGCTGCCTCCTGCATACCTCCTACTGGGGATGTGCCCGCAACCAAGGTACATGCCCTTGACCAGAATCGAACACGGGACTCTTCAGTCCTCAGGCCGATGCTCTATCCAGTGAGCCAAACCGGCGAGGGCAAGATTTATATTTTTGATATTTATTTTATATATTTAAATGCCATTTAACAAAGAAAAATCAACCAAAAAAATGAGTTCATGTCACCTCTGACATGAGTGTCATAGGTTTGCCATCACTGCACTAGATGATCCTGTAAGGATAATATAGTTTCCATATTTTCCTTCAAGAGGGTCCATGTTTGAGTCTGGTTGAATCAGGGGAAATGGGATGAATTCTTTCTTCCCTTTATGCTATCCTTTCTTCACTTGCAAATATCGGATAAAACCCATGTGGTCAACATGGTTTCTAACCTCACAGTCTACCATCATTACTAAATATATGTATATATCAAATACTTGGTGAGAATACAGAATTCACTGTAGTAGGCACATGGCTGCTTGCTGTGCGGAATTAGCTTGCAATCCTTTGGTAAAAGATGAGCCAGTAGGCCTCATAAATTGAGAAGCATCATACTGGTCAAGTGCTAAGAGGCTACAAAGCTGGGAGGCTCTGAGTTTGCATCAAACCATCAAAGAAGACTTCTCAAAGTTGTTCTTTAGGTAGAGAACATTGAAGAAGACTCTAATCAAAGTAGATGTCAAACACAAAGGCATGGGGACAAGAAATAGTAGATCTTGTTTGGGAACTGTTGGTGTTTCAATTGATGGCTGCTTCACATGCACAGGGCAGCACCTAAGAGATAAAGAAGGAGAAGCTATGCCGAAACCGGTTTGGCTCAGTGGATAGAGCGTCGGCCTGCGGACTGAAGGGTCCTGGGTTCGATTCCGGTCAAGGGCATGTACCTGGGTTGGAGGCACATCCCCAGTAGGAGATGTGCAGGAGGCAGCTGATCGATGTTTCTCTCTCATCGATGTTTCTGGCTCTCTGTCTCTCTCCCTTCCTCTCTGTAAAAAAATCAATAAAATATATTTAAAAAAAAAAGGAGAAGCCATATAAGACAGGCCTAGTGAACCAAGCCAGGATGCTCTACCCATTGATGAGCTCATGAAGAAAGCTTTTGTACAAGAGATAAGGATTTGGTTTATTTCCAGAGTTATCAAAATATGGTATCTAGAAAGGCTTTGAGTTGTGAGAGGCTAATATAGACACCATTTAGGAAATTATTACAATAGTCCAAGATTCCAAATGAAGATTTTCTCCAAGATAGAGTCTCTATGAATGGAGTCAGGTATGGAATTGAGATTGAATTATTAGATGTGAAAGGCTAGGGGATGACAGGAATTAATGACCACGGGTTTTCTAGATTGGTAACAGCTGTCTATACCCTTATCTGAGAGGACTTAAATGGGATATTATCTTAAATAGCCACTTGATAAATGTAAGCAGTTGGAAACCTAGTCTGATTCTCATGGGATAAAGTCTAGGACTGAAAAGAGGGCTGGGAATTACTAATCACTATCATACTAGTGGGGATGAATGAGAGTTCAAATCAAGCAGTGACTTATAGACCCATGGAAATAATGTGGAGCAATGAGAGAAGACAGTTGAGGAGAGGCAACCCCAGTGTATATCATCACTTAAGATGCAAGTAGAAGATGAGGAAAGAGTAGACAGAAAGGTAAGAGGAAACGATGGGATTTTACTTTGCTTAAGGAAGGAGCATTAATAATGTCAAGGTGGCTAAGGCTAAATCTTTTTGTAAGATACATACTGAAGAGATGTCATAGGTTTTGTCCATTGAAATAGTTATAGTGAGGTTGTTAGGTGCAGAAGACGAACCTAAAGAGTGAAAAAACATACAGGTGTCTGGAATTTGTGGTAAAAGAAGGGTGGGAGATAAGAAAACAGTGTGAAGGGAAATTGTGTTTTTAATGTTGTTAGAGTATATGTCTGAGGTTCATGGGATCAATCATTACCAATTGTATGCTCTTTAGCAATCAGCTTTCCAAAAATCAATATCTTTGGTCATGTCTATAACCTTAAGAAAGGATAAGCTTTCAATATTATTAATGGTTATATACCATTCCATTCCATAATTTATTTAACCACTTTCCTATCATTAAATATTTTGATCATATGTATAAATTTGCATGTTTTTCTTGTGTGTGTTTATTTAAATTCTCTTTTTTATTAAATTTCTTGGGGTGATATTGGTTAATAAGATCATCTAGATTTCAAGTATAAATTTGCATTTCTTTTTTTAAAATATATTTTATTGATATTTTACAGAGAGGAAGGGAGAGAGATAGTTAGAAACATCGATCAGTTAGCTACCTCCTGCACGCCTCCTACTGGGAATGTGCCCACAACCAAGGTACATACCCTTGACCGGAATCGAACCTGGGACCTTTCAGTCCACAGGCTGACGCTCTATCAACTGAGCCAAACCGGTTAGGGCAGTGGTTCTCAACCTTCTGGCCCTTTAAATACAGTTCCTCATGTTGTGACCCAACCATAAAATTATTTTTGTTGCTACTTCATAACTGTAATGTTGTTACTGTTATGAATCATAATGTAAATATCTGATATGCAGGATGGTCTTGGGCGACCCCTGTGAAAGGGTCATTTGACCGCCAAAGGGGTCGCGACCCACAGGTTGAGAACCGCTGGGTTAGGGCTAAATTTGCATCTCTAATGCAAATACCTACTGAGGGTGAATTTCTGTGTGTGTGTGTGTGTTGTGTGTTGTGTGTTTGTCAGTGGGTGTGTTTCAATTAGAAAGAGTCTATTTTGGGTTGATTTTAGCAAAATCTATTGACTTTTTAGTATGTGTGATATTCTATATATTGTTTAAGTTCTCCTCATATCATTAAATGCTAACAATAGGTAGCTATGAGATAGGTGCTATGATTGCACACATCTTAAAACGGAAGTCAACTACAACTTAGAAAATTGAAGTAACTGACTCAAGCTCACAAGGCTAGTTAAGTGAGAATTCAGTCTGAATATAGGATACTAAATACTAGATTATAATACTTCCCACAAGTGATGGGGACATTTTTAAAGGCAATGGTAATGAAAGGAAATAATTTATATTTGGAGTGAACAGGATTAGAGAATTGATGGAATCTGGAAGGTGAAGTGGAGGTCAGTTCTGAATACCAGGGTGGAACTCTGGGAAATGCCTGTGACTTCTTGGTACCAAGTGCCAGCTGTCCTGCTGCCTGTGCCCCCGGTGATGTGTCATGGAAGAGCATGTTAAGGACCCCTTGCAAGCATATCAAACTTGCAGCCAGTGGGCCGCGAGTTTGACATGCTTGGTAGAGAGTTGGGGGAGACAATTGAAGATGAACCCCTTAATTTTTGGTACCGATTTTGTGGACAGCAATGTTTTTGCAATGTATATCATATTAGCTATATATTCTCTTGGGACAATTTAGTGAGTTTACTGGATCCTTAAAAATCTGCTTCTTTCCTACTAAGAAGGAAAAAACACACACACAACTTAATGGTGATTCTATCAACATAAAAATCAACTGTTGTAAAGTTATCTTCTAATTTAATGATCCAGTAACAGTGTGTGTAGGCAAGGCCATTGTCCAGGCTGTGTACCAGGCAAAGCTAGGGCTACTGTTCACATCCTTTACATGGACACTTTACTACTGACTGTGACCCTTAGTGTAGCTCGGTGAGCCTGTAGCTGTTTCATATATGAATTTCACAGCAGAGGCATCCCCTGCAGGAGAGCTGAAGGCTTCAGCTGACATCAGCCTTGACTGTAGGACTGTGAAGCACAGGTGTTGGACCCAAGTCAGGGAATTTTAGTTCACTTTAGTCTCCTTTGACTTTTATTAATTAGATGAGGATCAGTGGGCAAGGGATCAAGATGGGCAGCTGTGCATTTTGTGACAAGTTAAGTAAAAATACAAGAACTTTAGGTCATTGGGTAGGGTCTTTTCTGAATACAATACACGTCACTAAACACATACTTTGGTTCCTGCTTTGAAAGCTCTCTTAAGGCATTATTGTTCCTACTTCATAATATCCTTAATATGAAAATAAAATGAGTGGTATTTATTTTGACTTGCCCAATTTAGAGACCAGATAGAATGAATATTCATGTTTTATGTTCTCAAAGTTAATGCAACACAAAATGGTAACAAATATCTTTGTAACTCAAAATTAACTGGTGGAAGGACTTTCCCTTAGGTGCAGGTTTATGAATGGAGTGCTTTAATTACTCGCGTGCCCTTGGCAGAAGGGTTTAAGTTTTCTTCATTCTGTAAATAATGCTTATATAATTGTTACATAAAATTGCACTATTGTTTCCACATGCTCCATAGTAATGCTGCTTTACTCACCTCACAGGCATTAAAACAAAGGAAATCAACTCTTATACGTGGAAGATTTTTAAAGTTAATGTTTATATTCTTGTGAGCACATGGTGGTGAACTACAGATAGATACTGTATAAATTACTGACATTGTGCAATACATATAATTACTGATAACTATTAATAGTTATACAATGATTAAAGGGTGATTTTATCCATAACAAGGTTTGAATGTTAAATAAAATTTTGTATGTTGGATAATATAAGCAGAATAATAACTACTCACATAGTTGTGAATAAATGATATGAGTGTAAATATTTAATCTAAGTCTTGGGAGAATAAAAATAATATTCTATAAGAAATGCCCTAAAGAGAGATAATAACAGAAATGTGATATTCATATGTTAGTTTTGAGCTTGGCTCTATTGCATGAACCCTTCTATATCTATATAACTGAGCCTGCATTATTGCTGAGAGAGTTGGGGGAGGCAATTGAAGATGAGCCCTTTGAAGATGAATAGGAAGAGAATCCGAGGGGCAGACCCTTTGAGGAAGACCAAGAGGGAGCTGCCAAGGTCATTCCAAGGTGATGACACCTGTGGTCCTCTGAGTGGGAGTGGATCAGAGAATTCTGGGCAGAACGGTTGCTTACCACCTGTCTTCCCCAGGGAACTCTGTTTTTGCAGGATCATTTACTAGTAGAACAACACTCTTGTAGAAGACATAGGTATGGCCATCACCATAGCAGAACAATTTAAATAATGCGTACATATTTTTAATGGTGGGGAGAAGGGAACTCATATGTAGCTATTTTTCTGTTTTATAGAATAGTGAGAGACCTGTGTGGATGAAATGAAAGACTCTGTATATCGCAATCAAATGTCAGATTTCAACCTTGTGGTTTTTCTTTCCCTTAATACCTTCAAGCATGGAATGAAGAGTAGAGTCATATCGCAAATAAAAGAAAAGTTTAGGTTTAAAAGAGGATGTTATGGATCAGATTTAGAAAAAAAACAGAACAAAAACAAACCCAGATTTACATTTAAATTTCTGTGTTTCTGTTTTTAATTACATTTTGAAGATTGGGTAATGGCATGCCCTGAAATCATGACAAGTTGGGATATATACTATTTTGGTCCTGAAGAATTATTGTTAGGTAAATGAAACCATGCAAATGGTCTATCAGAAATATTTAAAAATTGTGGTTGATGAAGGAAAACAAAATTAAAAGTGTGTTGTGATGTTTTACATCTTATTATTTAAGTATTGGTAGCCACAGTCCTGCTACAGCAGCGGTTCTCAACCTGTGGGTCGCGGCCCCTTTGGGGGTCGAACAACCCTTTCGCAGGGGTCGCCTAAGACCATCGGAAAACACATATATAATTACATAGTGTTTTTGTGATGAATCACTATGCTTTAATTATATTCAATTTGTAACAATGAAATTGGGGGTCGCCACAACATGAGGAACTGTATTAAAGGGTCGTGGCATTGGGAAGGTTGAGAACCGCTGTGTACAGTCTCTGGGACTCAGTCAATAGTGGAAGACTAAGAAGATTCTTTAGAGAAAGGAAATTGATGTATAGGTAAAGGAGGTACTTATAACTATGTTGGAATGTGGGGTAGAAAATGCCAAATCTGTTACCAGTATCTTTTTAAATCACATTCTGAAAGAGAAAATAAAAGGTTAACTAGTATAATTCAAACATCTAGAAAAAGAAGATGGAATAATACCTAAAACAGCTCAAAAATTAATACAAAAATATAAATTATTGATCAAAGATGCTGCCTAGCCAAGTCAACACTCATTTCGCATTTGATGGTAGTGTTAATAGAAGACTTCTGTGAGAAAGGATATTTTCTATTTTATTGAAAATTCGAAATTCCACCCTTACTTGTTGTTTTATTGGAACCTATACATATAAAAGAAAGTATCTCTAGGAAAGTTGCTTGTTCTTACTCTTGATGGCCTTTGTTGGCAGAGTGGTGTCCTGCTGGACATTAATGTTAAAATGAAAGAACTTCATGTAATAGAGGCTTCTTTTTTGCTTAGATAGAAAGGTGAGTAGAAAATGAGTGAGAGATGAATGACCCTAAAGTCTCCTTATAATCCAGAATGGTAAGAAAATGTTAAACTAAATATAGAAAAAGAGAAAGTTAGTGAATATATTTGCATATGCAAATTAGCTTAATTGATACTGCTTGCCTCTACAGGGATTTTTCATTACAAACTGGAGTGCTACATTGTTCAGCTCATATTGAGTAATTTAGTAACTAATGAGACCAGTTTGCACTAATTTGCATATGATAAATGAGCTTAATTGCAGTAAATAACTTGGAGGCATAATTACTTAATTTTCCTGTGTTGCATGGCTTTTAAGTTCACGTATGAACAACTCAAGATAATTTTGCATATTTAAATTAGTTGCTTTTAAATTTTCTTGAACAAAAAAGAAACACACCTTATCAATTGAGCTGTAAGACAATCGGAAGTAAGTTTTACAATATTTTTATTTAAAAAGAAAGAAAAGCAGAAATTTCTTGAGTCTGTTGTTCTTATCATTCACATTCTTACTTCAAATAGGACATCAGCATTAATATTTAGGAAAATGTTTTAATGTTGAAAATTAATGCACAACTTCTATTAGTAACTGAGCTAGGTATAAACTGAAATATGTATATGAATGAATCATAACTTTTGAAATGGGGATTATGAAAGAGAAGTGATGCATCCCTTACCTAATTTGGGAAGCTAACCCTGGGTCTCCCATCTGCACTGTTCATGTTGTTCAAGTTGCAGGGCTTTGAGGAAGCAGCATCACTCTGAGTCGGGCATGTACTTTCTATCTAGATTAATGCTTCATATCTAGGAAATTGGTTTCACTGGAGAATCTTAGTGATGTTTGCCAAGAATTACATCACTGGTCTTCACATTTACTCAAGAATGAATGTTTTATCAAAATTTCCATTCTCAAAATTGAAAAACTGAAGAATGCAGAGGTCGATGGCTAACCCATTATTTCATGATACTTAGAATTTTACTTTGAAGGAAAAAAGTATAATTATTCAAAATTAACTTGAGTCATATAAAATCACATCTGTGTTTCAGTATGAGAAAATGGTTTAAGGTTGTGAAAGTTTAAAGCCTATCATTTAAAAACTCATTGAGTTTTAACTCATTATATATGAAAAAGGAAGGGGTCATCAGGGTCATTCATTGGCTTCAATCCAGAAAAATAACTTATGAAACTTTTTTCTGAAAAGCTCAAATCCCATTCAATTCGGTATAAACTTTCTAGATCCTTTAGGGGTGAGCCAGGACAAGTGCTAATAGTAGTATATTCCAAGTTTAAAATGTGAGTCCTTCATATAATAGGTGCTCAAGAAATACCTGGTAAGTGAATGAACAAATTAATCCCTCCCAAATAAAATCACATTTAATCCCACAACTAGGGCCTCATCTCACCTTTGTGCTCCCAGCCAGTTTTTAATCATATTCTCTGGATAATTCTGGGGTCTCTTTATGAATTCTACTTTGTCTAGTTGCTTCTAGACTGCTAGTGAGATTATGGTTGTGAAAGTTTAAAACTTGGGGCAGAGTGTGGCAGATTCTTTTCGTGCATGGATTTTGGCATTCAGCCAACTTGAGTTCACATCCCAATTTGCTTGCTTATGAGGTGTGTAGACCGATAATAGTCTTTTGTTCCCTCAAAGCCTCAGTCTCTTCGTCTTTAAAATATAGAAACAGTAGTAGACGTTTTTCTGATAAGCATTTTGTGAGGATTGAGCAAAAGAGTGTAGTTAAAAGTGCTTAGTACAGAACCTGACATAGAAAATGTATTTAATAAGTGTCTGCTAGTATTTCTCCCTGTATGTTGGCCAGCCCAGCATAATGCCCATGTTTTTGAGGAAAAATGTTACTGCTTATTTAGAGCATTAGCAATACAGGGATACAGGAGCAATCAATAAACTCCTCTCAGTTTAAAAGCAAGATAATGAATTTTCATTGAACACAACATAAAATGGTCTGTTTGCCTAAGTGGTATTTATATTTGGTATTATATACTAGCTCACAATAAAAAAAAATTAAAATTTGGTAGTGGAAACATGTTTACCTTGAGAATGAAGATCCTTCTCAAAACAACTAATGGCAATGTCAGAAATATCTCATTAGCAGCCTAGAAGCAACTAGATAAAGTAGAGTTTGTAAAGAGACTCCATAATCCATGTTTTCTTTATGCCCAAATGTTGATAATGCCATTTCTCTTCTCATTGTATTGTACAGTCCCCACGATTTGCTTAGAAAAATAGAAATAAACAGACAATTGAAAACCCAGAAGAGCTAGAAGGTAGAATCCATGGTTACCCAGTGCTGTAAGTTACTGTTGAGGAGACATCAAAGTGCACATGTGACTCTCCTCATGCATGTTGCACAAATCCATCACCTGTCATGCCAGAAATGGCACCTTTCCACATAGCAGCAGAGGGGAGAACTTCCCAGAAGGATCTCCGTGGTGGTATGTGTACATGTGTGGCAGGTACAGATCCCTTTGGGTTTTCAAGTGCTTACTGACTTGGATTGGCAGAGTGAACATATGCCATTGTCCACAGAGGAGTCTGCGAGAAGTGTGGGTGAGGGGGAGGGGTGGCAGGAAACTGTTCTTGTAGAAGAAAGCTGCAGCTTGGGCCACGTGACTGAAAACAGTGGTCCTAGTAAGTGAGGACCTTCTAGTTACACACTATCTCCTGAAGTCAGGATCTAGGAAAACAAGATACTGAACTAAAGCTTAGTATTTTTAGATTCATTAAATATTTCCTGAGTGCCTCATGTGCATCAGAGTTGGAGAAAATACTGAGATACAAAGATGATTCATGTGTCTGCCTCTGAGCATTCCCAGTCTGAACGGAGAACACCAATAACAACCAGACCAACACAGTTCAGTGTGACACAGACCGGCGGGCTTTTGAATCAGTTATGCCTGGATTTGAATTCCTGCTCTTAGTTATGTAGACTTGGGCACTTCACTTCACCTCATTCGCCTCACTTCCCTCAACCCCACATGGAGATGGTAGCAGTTCTTACTTGTAGAGGGCTGTGTGCTACATGAGATATTACACAAAGTGCCTGGCACATAGTGAGGGTTCATCAAAATGTGGCTGTGACAGACTGGCTGCACCTCAGCAGCAACATGAGGGAATCGGGTCACCCAGCATGGGCCAGTCCACCAGTACTTCCGGTGGCTGCAAACTTAATATTACACACTTCACCCCTTTAGCCACCACACACTCCCTTTTGTGTCTCATGTTCATGTGGGTCTGATGGGGGGGCGGTATTTGAGGGTCCTCTCCTCACTAGGTTACATGCATCCTCTTACTGGTCACATATCCTGGAGCTCAGGGGAGAAAAAAGAGCAGCAATGTCATTGTGGTTGGGCAGCTTTTGCTTGGGGCCTGCTGATAGGAAGCTTGTTTTACAAGGTATGAGAACATATCTTGAATTCCTTCCTTAGCACTAAGGGTGGCTGAATTATTTGGAGATCAAAGTGGAACAGAAAGATAATTATACTTTCAGTTTTAAAAGTGGATGGAGTTCTTAGAAAATCTTAGGGTTATGTGTCAAATGTGAAGATGAATATGTGATGACGGGCATAGATGTCTGCAAGTCTGGGCCCCATCACAGTGATCTTTCTGGCTTTGGAATGGTCACTGGTCCTAACATTACATTCCTGTTACCAGCATCAGTTACGAGTGCTGTGGACTAGAGTGACCCCACCGGATTAGCATTTATCATGGGCCCCAAACTCAGTCCATGTGTCCAGGGTTGCTTTCTCATCTGAGTCTCCACAGCCTCCTGGACTCTGGGAGAATTTGGGTGTGAGGAGGGTTGGAGGTGGGGAATGGGTGGAAAATGTGGTTTGTTTTCCAAACTGATCTGGTAGCAGAGACCTATATGGGCATCCTGGAACAGTACTAGTCTGCGAAACACACATGGGGAAGTCCGACTTAGAAGAATAGAATCAAAACTAGTTTAAGATATTAAGAAAACTCTAACTACCATAACAACTAAATTGAACAATTATTATATGACTAGAGGCCCAGTGCACAAAAATTTGTATGCTTGTGGGGGAGGGGAACCCCTCAGCCTGGCCTGTGCCCTCTCGCAGTCTGGGACCCCTCGGGGGATGACCACCTGCTGGCTTAGGCCCACTCCCCAGGGGATTGGGCCCAAGCTGACAATCAGACATCCCTCTGGCAGCCCGGAAGCCCTCGGGGGATGTCCACTTGCCAGTGGGGAGCAGGCCTAAGCTGCAGTCGGACATCCTTAGTGCTGCTGAGGAGGCTGGAGAGGCTCCCACCACCACCACTGTACTGGCAGCCATCAGCCTGGCTTGTGGCTGAGCAGAGCTCCCCCTGTGGGAGTGCTGACCACCAGGGGGCAGCTCCTGCATTGAGCGTCTGCCCCCTGGTGGTCAGTGTGTCTCAAAGTGACCAGTCATTCCCAGTCATTCTGCTGTTAGGGTCAATTTGCATATTACCCTTTTACTATATGGGATAGATGCCTGGTGCATGGGTGGGCTGTCTGGTTTGCCCTGAAGGGTGTCCCGGATCAGGGTGGGGGTCCCGCTGGGGTGCATGGTCAGTCTCGGTGAGGGGCTGATGGCTGTTTGCAGCTGGTCAAACCCCTCATGGTGGGGGTCCCCACTGGGGTGCCTGGCCAGTCTGGGTGAGGAGCTGAGGGCCATTTTCAAGCTGGCCAAGCCCCCCAGCAACAGAAGCTCCCAGCCTCTCCTTTTGTTCTTCTTTTTTTTTTTTTATTCTGGGATTTATTTACCTTCTATAATTGAAACTTTGTTGCCATCAGTGGAGCTCAGAGCCCCACGGCAGTCAGGAAGCTTGGATTCCTGCTTTCTCCAGCTCCGTGGCCATGGCCAGTTGAAAGCAGGTATCTGGGGTTTATTTATCTTCTATAATTGAAACTTTGTTGCCTTCAGTGGAGCTCAGAGCAGGCCGGAAAGCTTGGCTTCCTCCATCACTGGAGCAACCAATCCTCCTGCTCACTCCAGCTCTGTGGCTGCCGGCCGCCATCTTGGTTGGGTTAATTTGCATATAGTCACTCTGAATGACTGGTGGGTGTGGCTTACGGCGTAACAAAGGTATGGTAAATTTGCATGTTTGTCTTTTATTAGTGTAGATAATGTCACCATCTGTAGTCTATTTCACTAGGTTTGTTTTTTTTTAAATATATTTTATTGATTTTTCACAGAGAAGACAGGAGAGAGAGAGAGTTAGAAACATCGATGAGAGAGAAACATCGATCAGCTGCCTCTTGCACATCCCCCACCGGGGATGTTCCCGCAACCCAGGTACATGCCCTTGCCCGGAATCGAACCTGGGACCTCTCAGTCCGCAGGCTGACACTCTATCCACTGAGCCAAACTGGTTTCGGCTCACTAGGTTTTTAAGACAGAAGATTATTACTGAAGAATCTTCCTTAACTAGTTGTCCCTCTTTGTGTGCACGTGTGTGTGTGTGTATGTGTATGTGGTCAAATACTCTTTTTTTTTAACTCCTCAAAGTGAAAAACAAAGGAAGAAAATGTTCAGATGTCAAAAGATATCGACAAGCAAAATGAGGAAAATAAAAATCAAGTATTTCTTACCATCAAAGGTTCTGTTTCCCTTTTTACATTTGACTTCCTATAAATCAACCCAAATAGGATCGTGATCTTTGTCTCATGAAGACAGTTATGGAATAGCTGATTTTAAGGGAGAAATTATACAGCACATCATGGCTGAAACATGTTTGCAGTGGTTTCATTCTTCTGAGCCTGACCTGGGTAATACCATCCCCATTAAAGACCACAGTGACCAAGACCTATAGGCACCATTAATCAGAAGGCACTAGAGGGGTCCTACAAGAAGCACAGGGATTATTACTACCAGGCTCCACCCTCTGTCTACTGCAGGCAGGCACCTGCCGGCCAGCCCAGGAGCTGGGTCAGATGCTCCCAATCACCAAGATGCCAGTTGTTTTTATTAAGTCCTCTAGTACTTCATGGATATCACTTCTCAGGCACTTACCAATTCAGGGTTTATTTATAATTCTGGAGGAATAAAATAATGTAACCGATGGTTGGATTACCCACACAGAAGCCTAATCGAATTCCCTTGAGGCCAGATAACTGCTGCAGGAATTGTCTGGACAGAGCAGCTGTTTCCCTCATTTCTAAAGATATAAAAAATTCAGGTGACCCTTTAGGCCACCAGAAAATGCCTTCTGAAATAACCCACTCTCAAACTTCATTTGAGGGCGATACAGTGTTTTAGTAAATTTAGTCTGGTATAGAGATTAGACCAAGGATAGAATTGACCTAAAGAAACAGAAAGTTCATTTTGTAAGTGGGAAGTCTGTGAGTTCTACATAAATACAAAGGCAAATGATAATATCAATGACTATTTTAATTGCATCTTTAATCCATAAGGATAGTTCAATGACATTTTAAATTATACTTTTAGAATTGCAGTCACATAGGAGATAAAACTCAGTAACTATTTAATAATGCATAGTAAGATCCACTGTATCCTCTCTTGAGATCACATTGAGGTGCACTGAATGTAACAGCCCAAACCAGAATTTAGGCAGCATTTAATCTTCCTGAAGACATCGTTAGGTCTTTCTAAATAGTAAGTACCCAGGCCTGGTCCTGAGTGGGCACCAGTTATCTCTGCAGGATGATTCGTTTCACTGGATTCACAGCTACGTTATATTATTTTTTGGAAGAGCTGTATTGCTGTAAGGACATCAAATCATTTTTAGTCCTAGAAGGTTCATAATCAGCTTGGGGAATTTATGTGACAGAATGGTAACGGGCAATTATTTAACCTGACTCTACTTGGAGATGACGTAATGGTTACGTGGTTTTAGTGGGGACAGAGTTCAGGCTGAAATAAAGCTATCCCTTCTCCGGGCACTGAAATTGGCAGGATCCCTCAGGCTGCTGCTCACTGTGTCCTCACTGAAAGTGTCTGAGGGATCCATTTAAATAAGAATGGAAACTTTGCCATAGCTGCTTTGGCTCAGTGGATAGAGCTACGGCCTGCGGATTGAAAGGTCCCAGGTTCGATTTCGGTCAAGGGCATGTACCTTGGTTGCAGGCACATCCCCAGTGGGGGGTGTGCAGGAGGCAGCTGATCGATGTTTCTCTCTCATCGATGTTTCTAACTCTCTATCCCTCTCCCTTCCTCTCTGTAAAAAATCAATAAAATATATTTTTTTAAAAAAAAAAAGAATGGAAACTTCATATGGCGAAGACCCCTTCTGCTAAGAACTCAGGAAAGTAAGGCAACTTCTGGGTTCTCTAAAATAGAAAGGTTACAATTGGTCCTAGAGCAGTGATGGCGAACCTTTTGAGCTCGGCCTGTCAGCATTTTGAAAAACCCTAACTTAACTCTGGTGCCGTGTCACATATAGAAATTTTTTGATATTTGCAACCATAGTAAAACAAAGATTTATATTTTTGATATTTATTTTATATATTTAAATGCCATTTAACAAAGAAAAATCAACCAAAAAAATGAGTTCGCGTGTCACCTCTGACACGCGTGTCATAGGTTCGCCATCACTGTCACTCTCTAGAGGAAAGCAATTTGACTCTAGTTCCCTGGATGCAGATTTGCAATACAGAGTTCTGCAGAAGTTTGGGGAATAACAATATGCGTTAGCGCACATTAATTGCTGTCAGGTCCTGAGTGCTGCTTACATGCTTTATCTCAGTTGGTCCTTTCCCCCAGCTCTTGAATTGGGTACCGTTATTTCCATTTTAAGGATGAAGAAACTGACACGCAGAGTGGTAAAGTGCCTTGCTTAAGGACCCATAGCTGTTAGTAACTGGCACAGCTGGGATTGGAAACCTGGAGTGGAACTGGGAGACAGAGAAAGGAATTATGTAAGGGAAATATTAGGTATTAAATTATTTCACAGTTGAAGTTTTCAAGTGGCATACTTTAAGCTATGGATTGAATAGAAACTAGAGGACATGCACTTCCGTTTAATAAAGAAATATTTGCCCTGAGCAGAAGACAACATTTTAAAGCTTGTCATTTCATTCCTGGGAAAGTATTTGAGGAAAATGACATGTTTCAGCCCTGTTTGCTGACCATTTTGTTGTCTCATGCTGAGACTTGCCATTTCCATAGCCAGTGGGCTGTATTGAATCAGACAGAAGCAATAGGTCATTAACAGAAATAGAGACTTGGGACAGACTGCAGAAGCTAAAAGAGGGGGTTGGGGGATCACATTTGGCCACATCAACAAAGCTGTGTCTAATAAAAGCTCATGCAACTATGTTTGCAGTGTGTAGCCTGATTTTCAGAGAAATGTACTGTCAAACCTCAGAGAGTTTGTAGGGGAGGGTGAAGGTAAGGGGGAGAGATCAACCAAAGGACTTGTATGCATGCATGTAGGCCTAACCAATGGACACAGACACCAGGGCATGAGTGTGTGTGTGTCGGGGGGGGGCAGCAATGGGGGATAAGGACACATATGTAATACCTTACTAAAGAAAAAAATAAACAGAAAAAAAAAGAAATGTAACCTTTAAAAAGCACAAAGTAGCTCTTGCTGGTTTGGCTCAATGGATAGAGCGTCAGCCTGTGGAGTGAGGGGTCCCAGGTTCGATTCCAGCCAAGGGCACATGCCTGGGCTGCGGGCTCGATCCCCAGTGGGGGGTGTGCAGGAGGCAGCCAATCAATGATTCTCTCTAATCATTGATGTTTCTCTCTCCCCCTCTGCTTTCCTCTCTAAAATCAATAAAATATATTTTTAAAAAATAAATAAAAAGCACAAAGTAATTTTCCCAAAAGAACCCGATGCTTAACATGAAAATACAGGTTGGAGAAGATACTCTTCTTCTTTTGACATGCCCTTTTAGGCACAGAATTAAAGATAACTGTTAAATCCATTTTGTTATTTAAAAATCCTGGTTTTACGTGCCTACTGACATCTGCATTAACCATGAGATCTTATGCTCATAGCATTAATCCAAAAGGAGATTATATGATTTTCAATCAATATCTAAATTATTAGATTATGTTTTCTTGACCCTTGGAGATTCTTCTGGATTCTTGTAATTGGGAAATGGAGTTGGAGGTACAGGCTTTGCCAGTGAGATCACTGTCCATTACTTTTAGTATTGGTCAGGTTATTCATCTTAGGAAATATGTATAACCCTCTCCTTTTAAATGCAAACCAATGTAGCTGGGCCAGAAAAATACAGACCTGGATATAGACATTGAACAAGTATTCATAGTTAGCTTGCTATACATAAGGCAAACCAGACACAGCTTTGCGGAATATGAAATGTTCCTTCTCTCAAAGAATTTATAATACATTTCTGTGCCCTAATCTGGAATGACAGGTGCAGGTGTAGAGAAAGGATATAAAATGCCAATGATTTCATTTACAACTGAGTAAAAATTAGGAAATGGAATGCCATTTTTAGCACTAACCATCATTCATATACTTAAAAATTTCCCCACTTAGACATACATGAATGTACCCATGTGTGTTTTTTTTGGGGGGGAAATTCCCAAAATAATTGCATATGTGCCTTATTTTGTCGTCCACTAGATATTAAGCAACTCCAACACAGGTGTCATGTCTGGTTTGTCTTTGTGTCTTCTATCATGTTTTGTTCTTAGTAGGTGCTTGCTCCTGTTGTAGATGATTTAAATTCGTGTTAACCATGCATGTAACTTCTAACAGATTGATCATTACTTGTCTCTTATGTTAGGGGCAACATTATTAAGAAGTCAGTGATACTAAATGATTCCCAGGTTTATTCTTGTCATTTGAAGAAGACATTTACATATGGGCTCCTAGTGGGGTTAATGCATTTATGTACCCACGTCCCCATGCACCTTTTCAACCATGAGGTCATCAAGGAATACACAGTCCCATCATAATGTCATTCCCCCCTTAATTTTCTGTGTACTTACATTTTTTGGTCCTAATTATGAATACCTTTAATTGTTTTATCACAGTGATTATTAATTGTGCCAAGTCCAACCCCTTTGAAAGAGAGGACATTCCTTCTCAAGGCTTTACATGATTGCATTTAGGAAGAATATTAAACAAAGAAATAGAAGTATTTCAACTTGCCAAGAGCTGGTCAGTCCTTCTACATTACTAAAAACCCAGGGGTGATTTTTATTCTTGGATCTTTCAGAACTAGAAAAACTTAACCCTCTGCTTCTTTTCCCAGCATGTTATAATCTGCTGCTTTATTTACATGAATCATTCTGCCAGGAGACAATTTTGGGAATGAAATACATGCCAGCTGTCTCTACAGTATTAAAAAACTAAAAATAAATAAATAAATAAACTTGGAGATCCATACACCATCACCGAGGGAGCACATGGCTATGTTTGCCTCTGTTGTTTTTCAGTTATGTGTGTAAAATAGCAATGATTGAGATTTTTCATGTTTGATAAAAGTTTAAAGCACCGGATATAAATTATTTCTCACTGAAATGCTTGGTAGCAGTCAAGTTCATTTTAAGCAATATGTAGTAGTTGAGAAAAAGTGGTTGTTTCCTTTTTAAATGAAGGCACCAGCTTTAAGATATAAAAGAAATAAAACCATGAAATTGTGTATTTTAATTCTACTTCTGTAAAATTGACAGATTTGAGATTTTATTTTTTAGATTAATCATTTTAGTATAAAGTTAGCACAGTTTTTAATGTTCCTGTGCATTTTTAAAAACAATCTCATTATACAATGATTATTTAAATTTTATATCTATTTTATGTTCTTCTTATCAATATCTATATCACATTACTATGCATTCCCTGGGAATCTAATTGATGGAGTTAATATCAGTTAAACAAAGCTCATTTCTCCTGGACCTGCCTCATTGGGACATGGGCCACACAGCGGGGATGGGGATGGAGACTGCGCATCCCTTGATAAGGAGTAGGTCTGGTCTAGGGAGGAAGAAGAGTCTTTGCTTCGGGAAAGTTGGCACAGACGCGCAGGGGGACATGTCGCACTTAATTTATTATCCAGCCACCCCTTCTCCCTCAAGGAAGACTTTAGCATTTGTAATCTATGATGATTACGGTTGGGAAGCGTCTCTTTTTCTCATTCCGTTGCTCCCACCTGGAAGAAACCATTTATCCAGTGGCTCATTTGCAAAGGAGCAAGTGAAGAGAGGTGATGTGTGCATATAGATCCTCCCTTGCCTTTTTTCAGGGTAGGTGCCTGTGACACACAGCTACTCCAGCACTGTGGGGCAGCCACCCCAGAATCTGAGAAACACTGACACAGTGCATCTGCCATAGTGCATTTTCTTTTGATGCTAATTTTCTCTGTTGGAAGCTTGTTGCATAAGGTTACTGTACAGGCTTTATATACTGCACCCTATGCTGGAGGTTTAAAAATTAAGAATTGAAGACATATCTCCAATATTTTTCAGGTTTCCTTTGGTAGACATAGGCAAAAAAGCTGATGAAGCAGG
Source organism: Myotis nattereri (assembly GCF_964212035.1). Classification (NCBI taxonomy): domain Eukaryota; kingdom Metazoa; phylum Chordata; class Mammalia; order Chiroptera; family Vespertilionidae; genus Myotis; species Myotis nattereri. The sequence continues at coordinate 87,639,745 of NC_138075.1, forward strand.
TAAGTTCCTGGTGTGCTGCAATGTAAGGCGATTACCTAGTTTATGTTTTCACACACACCGTGAAGTGTAGACAGTGCCAATGGGCTCCATAGGGCGGGAGCAGGCCAACCCCCAGCAGAGAAACAATCAGGTCCAGCAGAACAGTCAGCAGTGGAGCCAGGAAGGAAAAGCTGACATCCAGATGCCCGTGCTGTGGAAATCTTATCCAGAATTGCACATATGGATCCTACATCTGTTTGGGGTATGCCAGCAGCCGGCATCCAAACTGACACAGCTTCCGTGGCACGAGCAGGCAGAGCATGGCTCTATGTCTGCCTCCCTCGGCTAAGGCAGTTGTCAAAAGTGGTGGTATTGGCCCTGTGATAGCTAATTTTCAGAGGACCAATATGGACTCTTTGGAGTTACAGGTTTTAAACACCCACTATGAGTCATTTTTGAATGGTGGCGATGGCAGAGAATGCACACACAGAGATAAGTTTGTGGGTACACATGAGCATGTATATAATTATGATTTTGGGGAGGCAATGATGGTGTTCAAAGAAAATTAGGACCAAATGATTCTGGGCAGTGATTTAAGCCCATGCATACTAAATAAACTCTTATTTTACATATTTTGTCATAGGAATTTGGTTAACAAGTCAAATAGTGGCAATAAGGTTTCTCCTCCATGTAAAAACAGAGAAACTCAAATTTACAAAATGGGAACTTTGCCTTTCAGTAAGTACTTTTCTTATCTCATCATATTTGCCCCAACAGCAAGCTGAGTGACTCCACATAAACAACTCACTTTTTCATCTCTCTCATTTCTCAGAATCCTTTTTAAACAGAGAAAAGAGAAGGTTTATTTCTTGTTATTATCTCAAGTTAGTATCTTCAACAGGAATGACCAATGGGCAAGTGCATGTATTGGGGTCAGTTTATATATCTACTTTCAACTTTAACCACTTGTTTATGTTACCTTTTATCTTTATGGAAATCATTAATTCCTTTTTTTAAAATACATATTTTTATTGTTGATAGTATTACAGAAGTCTCCCATTTCACACTTTTACCCCCTTCCTTCCAGCCACCCTCCCAGGTCTTCACCATCCATTGCCCATGTCTGTGGGCTATGTATATAAGTATATAAGTTCTTTAGTTTCTCTCTTCTCCTTCTCCCATCCTGACATAGAGGTATGTCGGTCTGTTCCATGCCTTCCCTGCTTTGGGTCTTATTTTGTTGGTCAGTTCATTTTGTTCATTAGATTCCACAAATAAGTGAGATCATGTGATATTTGTCTTTCTCAGTTTGACTTATTTCACTTAGCATAATAGTCTCCCGGTCTATCCATGCTGTCCCAAAGGCTAAGATACCCCTCTTTTTTACAGCTGCATAGTATTCCATTGTGTAAATGTCCCACAGCTTTTTTTATATTTTTCTATCGATGGGCACTTGGGCTGCTTCCAAATCTTACCTAATGTAATTAACACTGCTAAGAACATAGGGGTGCATATAATCTTTCTGATTGGTGTTTGGGGATTTTTAGGATATATTCCCAGAAGTGGGATAGCTGGGTCAATTGGAAGTTCCATTTTTAATTTTTTGAAGAAACTCCCTACTGTTTTCCATAGTGGCTGAACCACTCTGCATTCCCACCAGCGCTGACCTACTGTTCCCTTTTTTCTACATCCTCACTAGCACTTGTTGTTTGTTGAATTTTTGTGATAGCCATCCTGACAGGTAGTTTTAATTTGCATTTCTCTGATGATTAGTGACTTTGATCATTTTTTCATATGTCTCTTGGCCATTTTTATGTCCTCTTTGGAGAAATGTCTATTCAGGTCTTCTGCCCATTTTTTAATTGGAGTGTTTGTCTTCCTTTTGTAGAATTGTATGAGTATATATTTTGGATATTAACCCCTTATCAGATGTATCATTGCCAAATATGTCCTACCATACAGTGCATACCTTTTTCATTTTGATGGTGCTATCTTTTGCTGTGCAGAAGTTTTTATTTTGATGTAGTCACATTTGTTTATTTTCTCCTTAGTTTCCTTTGCCCTAGGTGATGTATCAGCAAAACTTCTGCTATGTGAGATGTCTGAGATTTTACTTCCTATTTCCTTCTAAGATTTTTATGGTTTCATGCCTTACATTTAAGTCTTTTATTCATTTTGAGTTTATTCTTGTGTATGATGTAAATTGGTAGTCTAGTTTAATCTCTGCATGTGTCTGTCCAGTTTTCCTAAAACCATTCATTAAAAAGACTGTCTTTCCTCCACTGTACATTCTTGCTTCCTTTTTCAAATATTAATTGAATGTAATGGTGGGTCAATATCTGGGGTCTTTGTTCTGATCCAGTGGTCTATATGCCTGCTCTTGTGCCAGTACCAGGCTGTTTTGGGTATAATGGCTTTATAGTATAGTTTGATATCTGGTATTATGATCCCTCCAGCTTCTTTCTTCTTTCTCAAGATCGATGCAGCTATTTGGGGTCTTTTATATAAATGTTTGGAGTATTTATTCTAGTTCTATGAAGCATGCCATTGGTATTTTAATAGGGATTGTGTTGAATCTATAGATTGCTTTGGGTAGTACAGACATTTTAATGATATTAATTCTTCCAATCCACGAACATGCTATATGTTTCCATTTGTTTGTATCTTCCTCTCTTCGTTTTCTCAATGTCCTATAGTTTTCCAAGTACAGGTCTTTTACCTTCTTGGTTAAGCTTATTCCTAGGTCTCTTATTTTGTTGTTGTTATTGCAATGGTAAATAGGATTATTCTTTTAGTTTCATTTTCTGAGAGTTAATTATTGGTGTATAAAAATGCCATCAATTCCTGGATGTTTATTTTCTATCCTGCTACTTTGCCAAATTCATTCATTAAGTCTAGTACATTCCTGGTGGATTCTTTAGGGTTTTCTATGTACAATATCATGTCATCTGTGAATAATAACAATTTTACTTCCTCCTTTCCAATTTGGATGCATTTTTATCTCTTCTTCTTGTCTGATTGCTGTGGCTAGTACTATGTTGATAAGAGTGGTGAAAGCAGACATTCTTGTCTTGTTCCTGTTCTTAAGGGAAACACTTTCAGTTTTTGCCCATTGAGTATTATGTTGGCTGTAGGTTTTTCATATATGGCCTTTATTATGTTGAGGTATGATTCCTTTATTCCCACTTTACTGAGTGTTTACAAAAAAAAAAAAAAAAAGAGTGCTGGATTTTGTCAAATGCTTTTTCTGCATCAATTAATATGATCATGTGATTTTTATCTTTCAATTTGTTTATGTGATGTGTCACATTTATTGATTCACAAATACCGTACCAGCCTTGCATCCCCAGAATAAATCCCATTTGATTATGGTGTATGATCTTTTAGATAAAATGCTGGATCTGATCTGCTAATATTTTGTTGAGATTTTAGCATCTATGTTCATCAGGGATATTGGCCTATAATTCTATTTCTTTGTAGTGTCTTTATCTGGTTTTGGAATTAGGATAATGCTGACTTCATAAAAAGAGCTTGGAAGTGTTCCTTCCTCTTGAATTTTTTTGGAATAGTTTGAGGAGGATAGGTGTTTGCTCTTCTTTGAATGTTTGGTAAAATTCTCCTATAAATCCGTCTGGACTTTTTGCTGGGAGTTTTTAATTACTGCTTTAATTTCATCAGTTTTTATTGGCCTATGCAGGTTTTCTGATTCTTCCTGATTGAATTTTGGGAGGTTGTATTTTTTTTTTTTGGAATTTGTCCATTTCTCCCAGGTTGTCCAGTTTGTCTGCATAAAGTTATTCATAGTATTTGCTTACAGTCCTTTGTATTTCTGTGGTGTCCATTGTTATATCGCCTCTTTCATTTCTGATTTTATTTATTTGAGTCCTCTTTGTTTCTTGATGAGTCTGGGGAGGTGGTTCATCAATCATGTTTATCTTTTCAAAGAACCAGCTCTTAGTTTTATTGATCTTTTTCACTATTTTTTTCTCTATGTCATTTATTTCCCCTCTGATCTTTATTATTTCCTTCCTAGTACTTCCTCTGGGCTTTTCTTGCTGTCCACTAATTCATTTAGTTGTTAGGTTAGATAGTTTATTAGTGCTTTTTCTTGTTTCTTGAGTTAGGCCTGTAGAGCTATGAACTTTCCTCTTAGGACTGCTTTCGCTGTGCCCCTTAGATTTTGGGTGATTGTGTGTTCATTTTCATTTGTTTCCAGGAAGTCTTTAATTTCTTGCTTGATCTCATTGGTAACCCATCCATTGTTTAATAGCATGCTATTTAGCCTCCATGTATTTGAGTATTTTTGAGTTCTTTTATTGTAGTTGATTTCTAACTTCATGCCATTGTGATTTGAGAAGATGCTTGTTATGATATCACTAGAGGCCCAATGCATGAAATTCATGCAAGGGCCTTTGTCCCGGCTCCCACCCACCACTGCCACGGCCGGGGGCCTCTGCCACCTCTGCCACAGCCCCTGTCCGCTGCGGCTTTGTCTGGATGAAAAGCGTCCAGAAGGATGTCTGGTCTAATTAGCATATTATACTTTTATTATTTTAGATACTTCTTGAATTTGTATAGACTTGTTTTGTGTCCTAACACGTAATCTGTCTTTGAGAACGTTTCTTGGATGCTTAGGAAGAATGTATATTCTGTTGCTTTGGGGTGAAATGTTCTGTTAATATCAGTTACATCCATCTGATCTAGTGTGTCATTTAAGGCTTCTGTTTCTTTGTTGATTTTTTGTCTGGAAGACCTATCCAGTGATGTCAGTGGGGTCCACAGCACAGGCCTCTTAGTGAAATGATGGTTTGTTCACCATTCCCTCATTTTCCTACTAATCCATCCCATATGCATTTATGTAATTTTTTAAAATATATTTCTTTATTGATTTCACAGAGGAAGGGAGAAGGAGAGAGAGAGAGAGAGAAATATCAATGATGAGAGAGAATCATTGATCGGCTGCCTCCTGAACACCCCCCCCCCGGGGGGATTGAGCCTGCAACCCAGGTATGTGCCCTTGGCTGGAATTGAACCCGGGACCCCTCAGTCTGCAGGCTAATGCTTTATCCACTGAGCCAAGCCAGCCAGGGCCATATATGTAATTTTTTTTACTGAGTACTGGACCCTGCAATTGGATGCTGCAAATACCAAGAAATAGTTATGGTCCTATTTTGTGGATTTCTCCAGTCAGACTAAGGAGGCAGATATAAAAATAAATAATTGTTATAAAATCTATGAGGAGCAAAACTAGAGTCTTGAAGACACAAGTAGTAAAGGGAGGCTAGCAGGAGAAGGCTTGAATTGTACATTGAGAATCAGAGGAGGTGTCACAGGGCTGTGATCCGACAGCAGGACTTAGTGGGCACGTGTGGGACTATCAAATGGAGCAGAATCCAAAGACATCCCAGGGGAAGAGATGACATGACCAGATGCTCAGGGATTTGCAAAGACATATGAAGTAGTTCTGTAGGGATACAGCATGAGGACTATAGAAAAATTAGCATCGGTTTCTATTCATTTTGATTCAAAACAGCTTTTATTAAATGTTTATTTTGTGCTGGTCCAGAACTGGACTTTGGGGATATTAATGAGTAATTAACACTATTTCCTTTCTTCAAGGAACATGCAGTAGTACAAGGGAGACAGATATTTACAGAGTGACTTCAGCAAGGGGGAGGAGGTATAAATGAAGGTGAGGAGGTGAGTCTAGAGAGAATGTCAGGTTGAAAGCAAATGCTAGTGCTGAGGGTTTGGACTTTACCCCGAAGGGTCTGAAGAGCTATAACAAATTTTGCAATGTCCTTGGGAGGTGAATGGGGGAGAAAAAAAGAACAAGCAGACACGGGGAGCCACCTGCCGTGGCTGAGATGGTCCCTGGCAAAGGTGAAGAGGCTTGATCTGCAACATGATGACGAGATTGCGATGGAGACGGAGCCCGGAGTTTTAAAAGACAGATTTTCATCACACATGTTTCACAGGAGCAACATGAGAATTCAATAACAATCCATGCCAAGCCCTTCACACAGTGCCTGGCAAATAGTGAGGGCTCCATAGCTGATACCTTTAGTCACAGAGCAAATGAAAGGAACAATTCCTACAAAAGGCACTGTGAGGATTCTGTCCTTAAAAAGACATCTTGGTACTGTGGGAGGTATATACCACACTGCTGGCAAAACTCTGTCAGGCGGTAAATAATAAAATTTGAAAACAAGTGACTGATAATTATTAATTCATTTGGAATATAAAAATGTTAGTCATTTGGAACAAATATCACAAAAATGTTCTACCATCAGTACATTGTTTTAGAAATTGCGTGTGTTTCCTTTAAAGTACTTTTAGAAATAACAAAGTCACTTCTCTCAAGATCCCTTTGAATCCAGCTTCACTGTGGGGAAAGCTGAACTGGCTATGAGAATGCAGTCAGGATACTTCACTACCCCTTCTTACTATCCCTCACAATAAGTATGTTGTGAGAGAAGGAACTTCTGATTGAGTTTTCTATTCAACCTCAATGAAAGAATTGGACACCTCGGGTCTCTTCTTTTCTTCATATTGTCATTACAAAGAGGCACTACTAATGCAACTCTCATCTTTTGAGTGAGTTGAGCAGGGGCTGATGTTTGAGACTGAAGCTATGATCTTAATTTTATTAAATAAATTTTAGTGTAACATTAAGATAAATCAAAGAAGTTAAATTTATCTTGATTATTCTGCAGCCTAGAAAAGTAATCTTAATATTTATTTTCATTTAATATTAGAGCCAGAATGTGATAAGCTCACTCTCTCTCGCGTGCTCATTTATAAAATATAACAATTTTTCTCCTCTTTTTGTAAACCAAATGAATAATTTTTGAGTGAGACATGTGGTTTCCTCTCTTCTTGTGTGTTCATACTAAATGCTGGAATAATTCCATTCTGTTTTGACTTGAACATTAAATATTACCTTGAGCATACACTTCTCAGCAGTCATGTTCTGATAGTGACATATTGTACTGTTTGAAGGGTGTCATATGGTCATCTGTCAGCCGAATGTTGTTCCATGGGAAGAATTTTATTCTTTAGATGTCATCTAAAATGCCTCATCTAAAAGAGAAATACAACAGTATTCGCAAAATCTGGATGTGAGGAAACCAGAGATGGGTAGGGTTGACGTAAGGTGGGCGGGGAGGAGTTAGTTCACTCAGAGTACAGTCTTTCTGTAGCAAAGATTAATCATAGTTGTAGTTTGAGTATTTTTAATTTGACATGGTTATGTTTTATGGCAGGAAAGCGCATGGTTCCTTTCGGAATTGTTGGTACCTAGTCGCCCTGCCTTTTGCCATGCAGACAGAGATGCAAAGGAGATCGCTGGTAGTGTTAGGGTAGAAAGAATGCCACCTCCCTCTACAAGACAGCAATCGGAGAACCGCGTAAGAGACTGTGGTTTGCTGTATCAGAGATTAGAGTGACAGAGAAAAGAACGTGTTCTTGCTTCTGAATAACTTGGCAGTCAGTATTTCTATCAGCAATATTTCTTTCAACAGGAATTAAGATGTTGGCCCTTATCCAAAGACACCTCATCCCCTATTACATTATAGATCTGATCCAGCTGTCTCTGCCTCTGCAGAGAGAGGAGGGCAGGTCTAATAGCCAATTTGTAGAGTGTAGTCAACTAAGTATGTAGACAATGAATGTTCCCCTCTAAATGCATTTCCCTCCTCTTTAATCTTTGCCTGGTAAAGACCTAGAATTTTGTGGGTGCTTTCATATTCCATCTTTAAAATGGAGGGAAGAGTGTGCTTCCTGGGTTTGTATGTCACATTGCATTTTTAGGATCTAAAAAACTTAGAATCTATTCTTATAATGGGAAAAGGACAACACCTGTTTAGTTTTTTTTATTATTTTATCACTGCATTTCATTCCTGAACTCCCTCCAAGTTAACTGCATCCTCTCATCTTTCGTAATTTTATTTATATAGTTCTGTTGCTTAAAACAAACAAACAAATGAAAACAATACCTAAAAGGCACACTGCATGCTTTTATACCATAAATTCGTGCCTTGGGGCATTTTCAGATTTTGTTCTTCAGCTGTCTCTACCATTTATATTATGTGTCCCTTTGAACTAATTAGTGCCCAGTAAGGTAACAATAAAGGTAGCACGAAGGCACAGACATCTGAAACATCATAATACCAAAGTAAATAATCAAATATTAAGAGATGAGAGTAGGTATTGAAGCAGAGGGAAAACAGAAGTCCATAATCTTTGGCCTATATCTTAATTCACTTCCAACATTATTATTTCTTATTTTCATTCAGGTTTGTTCAATCTCAAAGGCTCTTCTAATTTTTGAGAGACACAAAGACATAAAGAGAGAAGTGGTATTTTTTCCCAGGGCTGGGAAGACACTGTGTTGGAGTTTTTATGGTCTGACACAGAAAAAGCACACAGAGAGGCCAATGGTAATAACCTTGCAGTTAATCCTACGGGATGCCATGTTATTTTTCTTGTCTCTTCCGGAACTTCAGAGAAATGTTCACCCTTGGGTATACTGATGGCAGCCGAAGGTCTTGGATCAAACTTCCAGATATACTTTATCTCAAATATACCACAATTAAAAATAACTAATTGAATTTCAAATGAATAAGAGAATAGTTGTATTGATAAAGATGATCACCTTATTGAATAATACCATTCTTTTCTAATAAGTCGGCAACTGAAACATTTCTAGAACTTTCAGATTAGGGGTGACATTTTTAGTTTAAAGAAAACAAATTAAAATGACTAAAATTCTTATGAGATCATACATTTATTGAAAAAGTTATCTTGAATAATAGATTATATCAATAGTAAAGGACATGTGGATTATAATCCCCCTTGTTGGTGTCTACTTTGTATAAAAGTATAAAGCAGATTATTTTCCCTGCTCTTAAAATTACTCCTGGATTGTAACATGTATTTTAAGCAAATATAAACTGCAGGGGAAATGAAGGAACTAATATTTACTGAGCATTTATCAGATGCTATATAACTGAGTTCTTTTTAAAATATATTTTATTGATTTTTTACAGAGAGGAAGGGAGAGGGATAGAAAGTTAGAAACATCGATGAGAGAGAAACATCGATCAGCTGCCTCCTGCACACCCCCTACTGGATATATGCCCACAACCAAAGTACATGCCCTTGACCGGAATCGAACCTGGGACCCTTGAGTCCGCAGGCTGATGTTCTATCCACTGAGCCAAACCAGTCAGGGCTATAACTGAATTCTTAACATTCACATCCTCCCAATAAAACAGCTGTTAGCATACCCATTTTGTAGATACGAGAAAAAAGGCTCAAGGTCACTCAGCAAATAAATGATGTAGATTGGATCTGCACCTACATCTTTCTGATGACAGTGACTATGCTCTTTTATCTCCATATACATTTCAATATAATAAAAATACAATAACAGATTAAGTAGTACTAAAGCTCAGAATTGTAGTAGGAATTTATTAGCTTAAGACTTGTATTAATATCCTTTAAAAAATAATCTGCATCGGCCCATGTGGCTTAGTGGTTGAGTGTTGACTTATGAACCAGGAGGTCACAGTTCGATTCCAGGTCAGGGCACATGCCTGGGTTGTGAGTTTGATCCCTGGTAGGGGACATGCATGAGGCAGCTGATTAATCATTCCCTCTCATCATTGATTCTTTCTCTCTCTCTCTTCCTCTCCCTTCCTCTCTGAAATTAATAAAAAAAATATATATATATATATTTTAAAAACCTGCATCTCTTTTTTGTTGTTGTCGTTATTGGGGTGACATTGGTTAATGCAATTATGTAGGTTGCAGGTGTACAATTTTATAACACCTCATCTGTATATTGTATTGTATGTTCACCACCCCAAGTCAAGTGTCCTTCAGCCACCATTTATCCCTCCTTTACTCTTTTCTACCTGCCCCCACCCCCTTTCCCTCTGGTAATCACAGCACTGGTGTCTGTGCCTTTTTCTTTGCTTAATCCCTTCACCTTTTTCACCCAGCTTCCATCCCCCATCCCTCATGACAGCTGTTAGTCTGTTCTCTATATCTATGAGTCTGTTTCTATTTTGTTTATTAATTTATTTTGTTCACTAATATTCTTTAAAAAAAAACCTACTGGAACATTTTCTTTTGTGTTTTGTTTATTATTTTCGTGTTTTTAGAAGATCTGGAATTCTAGAAAGCCTCTAGAAACTAATAAATGAAATTGTGTTATAGTGTTTTGTTTGCATAGTCTCCAAAAACAGACATTTTACATTTACCATTCCTGTTTTCTACCTCAGTCCTGTTATCTTGTTTTCTACCTCATCTCTAGTCTTCTAGCTATTGAATTTTGCCTTCTTCCACTCCAAGTTTTTCCCTCCTCTGCTACTCAAAGTCTCCTCAATTTATAAAATGTGATCTTGGTAGCTGCAGGTTAACAGCCGAAAGTGATCTATCAGTCTCATGGCCATGGCTTTGGGCTGTGATTTGCTGAGAGTCTATAGGAAATTATTTGCTGGGGTAAACTCTTCTCTTAGATGTAAAATCTCACTCCTTAAATCCTCCTTTGTGATAAATTTTCCTTTCTCTGGGATATAATTTTCAAAGTATATTTATTTAAAAATTATTTTGTGTGAAATAATATGACAGCATTTTGTAAGTGTTGAGATGAGTGAGAAAAAGCCATGGCTAACATCTGTCAATTAGCAGCTTATTAATAAAGTGTGCCTATATCAAGATGTTTTACATTAAAATGGGGTATTATTAATTGATGATTTCCTTAATCAATTAAAATGGTATCTGTTATGCTGGGGCCATCCGACCTACTGTTAGTTTACAAAAGGTAGTGGGGGAGACTCCTCTTGAAGCTAGTTAAATAAAGAAATAAAGATAGGCTTCAAAAATAGATGCCACTGATTTGCATTTCTATGCATGGCTTACACTCACAGAGGACAGAAGTTATTTACAACTATGCATCACATCTTGCAAGTTCTGTTGCAGTGTTTGAGGCATTTCGCAGGCCCAGTGCCTTCTGCTTCCAGGTCTTTGCATTTCAGCTAGAGGCTACCAGTTAGGTGTGTTTTAGGTATATAGTCTTTCTTCACTGTTCAAAAAAAGAAGAGGGGGATATAAATTTTATTTACTCATGTAACAAACTGAAATAGAGTTAATTTTCAGGGTTGCAGCTGAATTATTAGAGATTACTACGTTATAAATGGCAAAAGAAGCATCCGTTGCCTGTGTGGTAATGCTGTCAGGGACCCTGCGGCTGTTGGCTCAGTTCAAGATGTATTATACTGCCAGCATTTCAGCACTCTCAGGGGATCTCTGGCCCTACCATAAGGTCAAGAGTTAAATACTTGTATTTTAGCTGTATACCGCCATCAATACCGCTCCTATGGAAACCTCACTTGACGTCATTTTTGAATCTTTGTGACTGTAGTTCAGCTTTAGTAAAAGTCAATAAGAACATTAGACTGTTGTCTATATTATTACTTTCCACTTCCTGCCAGCAATCTACCAATTCATTAGTGGAGAGTTTTGGAACTCGTGCTTGATTATTTATGCAGTCAATAGCAAGGCTTGTCTGCATTCATAATTGTTTGATTTTATGGCCTCTTCTTTAAACAAACATTGTCTATGGTAATGCGATGCCCTGATGGGTGGGAAAGGTTTTGTCTGTGAATATCATTTAGATAATTAAAAATGACAGATGAAATCGCCCGCTGTCTTGACCTGTACTTTGTTCCCTCAGTGATGCTGAAGAGATGATGATTGCTGTCAATCAAAACCCATTGGAGGTTTGTAAATTCTGGCTGCTGTGAACTCTGACCCCCACTGTTGATCTGAAATAGATAATAACCTTGAAATTCTATTAGAATTTAAAAACAGTTCTACTAAAGGGGCATAGAATGTATTTATTTTCCTCTAGAACACAGTTACCTAAAGTCACTCTTTGCAATATACAGAATTAAAATAAAATATAGTGGTTATTGAAGCTTAATGTAGCAAATCAGAGCAAAGATCTTTATCTATAATCTGAAACTCCTGATTAGGGTTCTCATCTTCTGGCTGGGAGAAGACAGAATCTTAAGCTTTTGCCCCTGTACGTGGCTATTAATGGTTAGATTTTCTTTTTGCTCATATTTATTTATACTATTGTTGAATGCATTTTCACACTAGCATAATCTTCATTTATTATAATTTTTTATATTTAGCCTATATTTTTTAAACACTATTTTTCTCAAGTCAAAGGAAATAATACAACTAGTATTTTGAAGATAGTAGAGATCCAAAGGCCAAGGTTTATGCCCAAAGTTCTCACCAAACATCATCAAAACTGAGGTCAAGAGATCAGACTGATAAATGTATTTGCCTTGCAAATTGTCTTTTATCATTACTCAGACACTTAAAATATATTCTGAAGTCCTCCTGGTATTTAAACTATGCATGCAGGCAGTGATGATGGGAATGAAGAAACACTTCCATTTTCCAATATAGGAACCATCAAACTAGCCAGCAGCAGAAAATCATTACCAGATTCTACAGGCTTGAAATTACAACAATTAAGCTTTGATAGCTTTTAGTATACTGGTTGTTGCAAATGTATTTAATAGCAGCAGCAGTGCAGAAGGGAATGGCAAATAGCAGAGATCTCTTGAAAGGTAATTGAAGTAATGTTGGTTTATCTACTAAAGAAACTTCTTCAGAGTTTAATGAATTTGTGAAGGGTCGTATGAAGAGTTATTACAATTGTTTTGCATTTTGTAATCAGCAGATACTTTAAAATAATATTAGTTATGCCAGGGCTTCAGTGACAGTGGAAAACAAATATTATCATTTATACTTGGCAGTTGGAAGTATCAGAAGCATAATTCTTAACCATAATTTTGAAGGCATTTATTCAGAATCAACCATTAACTATCTAAGGATAATACTATTTTCCCATTAAGGTGTTTTTTTACCTTGGTACATGACTTCTTTGTAAATGCTACCACTTGGACTACATTTATTATTGCCCGATAACAGCCAGTTATACAGCAAATATAGATGTGAATTTATATACTTTTGTAGCTCAGCCCAATTCCATGTTTTAATGACATCTTCCTTGTTCTTTGAAGTCCGCTGAGATGGCCTATTCCTCTGACATTTGGCATTTATTATATATTGCCTTATTCGTACTTTCATTTATTTATTTATTCACTCAGTCATTCATTTTTTTCATTAGCAAGTATTAATTAAACATCATTTAGGTATTAGGCACTTTTCATAGCACTAATATTCTGTTTTCATCTTACCTCCCCAAATAAATTATAAACAAATGGACTTGAAGACCCAGTGTTGTTTTCATAGACTAGGTGCCTCCTACTTCTGCAGTAGGAGTCTCTCTGGAGTGATTTTGCCCTTGTAGGTGCTCAGAACCTAATATGATTAACCTTTGACATGAGCTTGTTTCACTTGAGTGTTGTGAGGAGAAGTGAGAAAGGGATAGTTAAGAACCTATGAGCTTCATTGAGATAACTAGCTGGCAAATTGCTTTTAGTTTGAATAGCAGGCTCTGTGGCAGTATCTATAATGAAGGCTGAGTATCAGCTCATTTGAATCGTGAACATCACAACCATCACTGAATCAAGAAGGAGATGCCTGGCCCTGGCTGGTGTGCTCAGTGGTTTGAGTGCCAGCCAGCCACTATTACCTTGATCCCTGTCAATGTTCCTCTGTCTCCTGCTTCCCCTCCGCCCCCTCCTTTCCTCCTTTCTTCCCATTCTCTCCAAAAATTTAATGGAAAAAATATCCTCAGATGAGGATTAACAACAAAAATGAGATGCCTGAACTCTCAGGTTTCCACCCTAAATTCTATCCTTTTCTTTTGCCTTTGGCATAGTCCCATCTGATTTAATGGTATAAGTATAGTCTCTACTTCACTTGACTAGCAGCAGGGCTGACGGTTAAAGTTATGAGATTTTAGTTCAAGAAAAATATCTTGATTATCTTATTTTGGCCTTACAGATTATAGAATTCTCGATTAGCTCCCAGATCGATTATGTTTTGCATGGCAGAACTATTTATTATTTGTTTCAGGATTAATGCATACCACCTCTGCTAATATTTTAAGCCTGTTTCATCAAGAGAGGAAACTATTTTGCTACTGGAAAATCCTCATGCTTCTAGGCCATTCTATTTCTTCTTCTATTCTCTGTGATACCACATTTATAAATCATGCATACTCTCTTAAATACTAAATTTCTTGGAAAGGGAATTTTGAGCATATGTTCTCCAATTTCTTTTTGAACTTTTTATGATGCTGTAGTCATCGTTGAAAGAATTTCACCTAAATTTATTGCCTTATATTTACTATATATTGAGTAGGTGTATATAGTAAGTACATCAGCCCACAAAAACTGTCTATAGTCTGATACAGCATCCACAAATGCTTTCCTTATTGGAACTTAATAATACAGAAACATGGCCAATTATCATCAAAATGATGACTTTATTTATATGCTTAAGACTTTAATTCTGTCATGTGATGTAGACACAAACCTCAGATGCTGGTGATATCACAGACTTGCACAGTGTAAGGGGAGTATGTCAAATCCACGGGGAATAGTGGGCTTGGTGCTACATTAAGAAGAAAGTGCTGCCCTAGCCAGTTTGGCTCAGTGAATAGAGCATCTGCCTACAGACTGAAGGGTCCAGGTTCCATTCTGGTCAAGGGCATATGCCAGGTTGCAGGCTCGATCCCCAGTAGGGGGCATACAGGAGGCAGCCAATCAATGACTCTCTCTCATCAATGATGTTTCTTTCTCTCTCCCTTCCTCTCTGAAATCAATAAAAATATTTTTTTTTAAAAAAAGAAGAAAGTGCTCTCTTTCCTTTTAAAAATCAGTTGCAATGTTGATATCTAGGAGGCCAATTTTTGCCAAATTCACACCAGATTCACAGATTCAGAACTTGCTGCTAAACCAGTTTGTGTGTCTGACCTCTTGGAAGAGAGGCTTATGATTGAAGTTCCACCCAGAGATTGAGCTTCTACTAATATTTTCTAAACACTTACTAAGTGCTAAGCCACAATACTAGGCATGTTCAAACTGTCATCATCCCTTTGGTTTTGTATTGAAGAAAGTTACTATTCCCATTATTCATGCAGAGAAACTGAAATTCAGAGAACCTATATAATTTGCTTCAAGTTCCACGATTACCAAGAAGCAGGGCTGGGAGTCTGTCTATAATTTTGTGAATCTAAACCAGGGATATTTATGCTACAACACACTACTAGGTGGCTCCATTATATCAGAACTTTATTCTAATTAGTGTCTTGTATGAAGTTAATGATAATAATTTTTATTGTTGCAAATAATTGCCATTGCACCATGTGTGCCAAGTTTTGTACTGCTTTATCCTATTTCCATTGGTTCTCCCAAGAAATGTAGAGACAAATATTTTCATCTAAAATTTGGAGATGAGAAAACTGATGTTTAGAGATTAACTCACCCAAAGTACAAAATGATCCGGCCAGAATTCAAGTCCATCTCTGCCTCTGTCCAGGGCTTATGCTGTTGACCACCCACTCTGAGCAGTAGCACAGATACAGATGGCACAGCAGGCACTTGATTGGATGCCTTCCACGTCAGCTCTGAGAGTATCCAGTTCTATGAGATCAAAAATAGACATCTAGGTCCTTGGCTATTTAACTGAATTCAATCCATTGGGGGGGGGGGGGTAATCTTTGTTTGGTTTCATTTTACTTGGTTCAGCCAAACTGATTTATGTGAAGCCTCCAATTATGTTTTCAGTATGCCTGTGTTAGGGAAATTTTGTTAGGGAAACATCCTTTTCATTTCTCCCTCTCAGGCTGAGATGATTAAGAATAATCAAGTGCTAGTGACAGCTGTGTCTCAGAGAGAAGGCCTTTCCTACCTGATTATCCAGTTGTTCTGAGGGTGGCAGTTCACACTGCTCAGTGAAGAATCTAATATCCCAAAGATTGAGAATATTAAGGAAAGTTGAATAAAGCAAACTGCATGCCACTCTGCAGAGCTCTAGTCAAACCACACTGCCCAGTTCCCCTCCACTATTGGGAAGATAATTACTGAGCCTTGTTCATGTGAAGTAAATGAATTGTGAATCCTTTATATATTTAATTATCCAAGATTGCACCTTTGTTATTTTCCTGGGGGGAAAAAAGGAGTAACCCCCCATGGTAATTCTGAGCACTGATTACTTCCCCAAATCTCAACACTACTTTAACTTCCCCCTAGTCTATAGTAATAAAAGCATAATATGCTAGTTGACCAGACGTCCTTCCAGATGACCTTCCTGACAAAGCCACGGTGTTGGGGGCTAAGGCAGAGGTGATTAGGGGCAATCAGGCAGGCAGGCACAGTGGTTAGGGGCAATCAGGCAGGCAAGTAGTTAGGGGTGATCAGGCAGGCAAAGTGGTTAGGGGCAATGAGGCAGGAGGCAGAATGGTTAGGGGCGATCAGGCAGTCAGGCGAGTGGTTAGGGGCAATGAGGTAGGCAGGCGAGTAGTTAGGGAAAATCAGGCAGGCTGGCAGAGGGGTTGGGGGCAATCAGGCAGGCAGGCAAAGTGGTTAAGGGCGATCAGGTAGGCAGGCAGAGTGGTTAGGGGTGATCAGACAGGCAGGCAGAGTGGTTAGGGGCGATCAGGCAGGCAGGCAGGCGAGCTGTTAGGAGCCAGTGGTCCCAGATTGCAAGACCCCCAAGGGGCCCCCGATTGTGAGAGGGTGCAGGCCAAGCCGAAAGGCCTCCTCCACCCCCAGCCCCCATGTACGAATTTCATGCACCAGGCCTCTAGTAATTCTATAAGTGTGATTTGGACTAATTAGCATACTCTCTTATAGGAGCTTTCTCTTAACAGGATGTTATTTTGCCAATCTACTTGTAGTTTATTGTTGACTTTTTGTTTGTCTCTAAAAGTACTCTGGCCTTAAATAAGTACAGATTTTTTAAGATTTGTGATACAGCCCTTGTTGGGTGGCTCAGTTAGTTGAGTGTTGTCCTATGTACCAAAAGGTTGTGGGTTGGATTCTCGGTCAGGGTATATAGTAAGTTGCAGGTTTGATCCCTGGTAGGGGTGTGTATGGGAGGCAGCCAATCAATGATTCTCTCTCACATCAGTGTGTTTTTTCCTCTCTCTCTGTCCTCCTTCTTCTTTCTCTAAAAATCAATCCTCGAGTGAGGATTTAAAAAAAAAAAGATTTGTGATACATATTTAAAAGAGTAACCTATAAAATAGTGAAAGTATTTTACCCATGAATAGGGCACATCTATTCTTTGGAAATGGCATTCTTACAACTCTAGTCATTATTGCCAGATAGTAAGGAAGTGTTGAATATTCATTTTTAAGAGATTGACATAGTCTAAAATTACAAAAAGAAAACAACCTTAAAGCACATAAATCTACATTTGAGTACAATGTGTTTTTTAATTCTAAGGGGATCCCAAGGTTAAATTTTGCTACAATATGGAAATTAATTATGACAGTAGAAACCATGATTATAAGCTTCCCACACCGTACCACTGTGACAGTTAGCTCTCAGTTGTTAGACCATTTAATTATTAGAACATTAAGAGCTGGAACTATCTGACTTGTCACTGAAAATGGATTATTATTGAAGTTGGTTATAAAACCAAAAGACACACAATAAGGTGTGTCTTTCTCCTCCTCTTTCCCCCTACCCTTCCTCCCACAGAAATAAGCCATTTCCTTTCTTTTCTAATTATTTTTATTTATTTGGCTTTTTTTTTAAAAAAAAATCACTAGCCTTAGGTCATGAAGAAGTCTTTATATTTACTTTAGATCTGTATTCAAAGACAGTAGAATGTAGTAGTTAAGAGTATGCATTCTAGACTCAGACTCTCTCTTTTCAGCACCAGGCTCAGCTGTTCATTGGCTGTGCTATCTTATGCAAGTTGCCGCCCTAAAGGATTTGTGCCTGTTTCCTCAACTGAAAAATAGAAATGGAACTGACTGCTATTTAAAGTGTAAAGGCGGAAGCATTTGGAATAATAACAGACACATAATCAGTGCTCAATACATGCTAGCTACTCTTATAATTTTTTGTTACACAAAATAATTGTGTTTACTTAAGAAACATTTTGTGGCTTATCAGCAAAATGAAGTTTACTGTTTATGATTATTAAATTTCTCCTTTACTATTTTCCTTCACCTTTTTGACATTTTGTAAAAATTTACTATATATCTGTAAAGATAGTTCTCAAGTCCATTGTAGACTAAATATATTTTTAAACTCATCATACACACTTCTCATTAAAAGGATTAGTGCAGTACCCCAAGCTAAGCTCCAGAAATAATATTTGAATTCCAAGAAAAGAAAATATCTTGAGGGTCAGAATAACAAATATTCACCTGCAAGTGTGGAAATCTTGCTCACACCTTATCCCCATGGAAAATCCAAGTCAAGTTCTGACTTGTTGGGGCTATAGAGAGAAAGTACTAGACATTTTACTGGCACTATAAGGTTTGTTTTAAATCTAAATTGTCACAACGTTAAGTAAAGGCTAAGGCTGGTGATTGGGTAGAAAATTAGAGGTATAGTCTTACTGTGGAATTTAGCAAACCTAATTAGCAAAACTATAAATGGCTCTAAAAAAATAATGTAAACCAGACATTTGGAAAAACAACATAACCAAAGACATGCTTAGTTTACCTAGAGGAAAGTTCAACTGTGGAGGGCTCTGGTGTGTTCTAGACAAATCACATTTAGTGGCATTTGGGAACATTTTTATTTATTTATTTATTTATTTAAATTCTGATATTACTTTATTTTCATTAAATTTATAAATTTATTTGGGAAGAAATGACAAATTTACAACATTTATTTAATTAAATGAGATGAGTGGTGGTGCTGGTGTGTGTTTGCCCATAGAAAATATTTGTCACTTCAGGCATTTTATTTAAATCTCTCTAGGATTTCAGTTCCATCTAAGTTGACCTGGGTTGGAAACCAACTTATATGCTTTACATCCTTTCTTTTATGATGCTTTACTCTTCACTTGAAAAGGTATTTCCAAGTGGAAAGAAGTAGTCTGGTTAGGTATACACATTAGATATTGCACAATGCAAAGTTACAACTCATGGATTGGCATACTGAAGCTGTGTTCGAGATGTTAAAAAATTGCTGTTTAGGAATTATCTACCCCTTCAGAGCTTTATGAAGAACAGTCCTGAGATATACCTTGAGCTATTTATTGGCCTCATTGCAGACATCTGGCAAGTCCAAAATTGGGTTTCCACCTTCCATCATTGCTGGTGCAAGACCATGCAGATAGAGAGCAGACGGGACTCCACTTTCCCTTTGGGACTGGGGACGTGCTTTGTCACCCCGGCCCCCGTCACCTCCCAGTCACAGGCTGCAGTAACCCCAGGTAGCAATTCCAGGAGCCTTTGCACACAGCCACCTTTTGTTCAGGAACCTGGCCCTTGTACTACTTGTTAGAAAGTAATACATAGAGAGGTTTTTCCACTGAGCCAGCTCTGAACTCGGCTAGCAGGCCTACAGGATCACCACTGGTGTAAGAATCCCCCAAATGGCCTGTTACATGGCCTTCCCCAACTCCATCACCCTCAGGAGGCACAGCCAGTTTTCTGCAACTTCATGGCCACCCTGTTAGTCTTTAATTTATTCATTTATGCATTCTTTCAGCCAGCATCCTGTGCCTTCTGTGTGCCTGAGTGCTGGCTGAGAGGCCTTAGGCATTAGCCCGGAGCCCCAGGAGTCCATCACTGCAGAGACGCACCACTTTTTGACAAGGGCTACTAAGCGGTTGTTCATGTGTGTAGTTCAGTGGCTGATCAAGTTCCAGGGAGTAATGAGAGGGAGTCGCCACTCTCCCTGTGAAAGAGGCTGGGAGACAGCGCTTCCAACCTCTCAGGTGAGCGCATTACAGCGCATGCTGAGCCCTGGCACTGGCGGGGGAGGAAGGCTTTCTAGATCAGAGAACCCCAGGAGAGATCTGTGAGCTACAGAAAGTCACCAGACAAAACCTTCAGTCCCTGTTTTCATTTTTATCAGTCACTGTGTTTTCTATATTTGTAGCACTTTTTTTTTTTTAAAAAAAAGAAATGCTTCCAAAGCCTCAAAGCTTTGCAATATTAGAGAAATGAACCAGAAACTTAGAAATTTGGTTTGCTCACAGAAAAACCGTGGGTTTTTTAAAATTTTCAATTAATATTAATGTAAAGATAGTTCCCCAACTATAATGAAAAGCTACTTGTTTGTTTTGCTAAACAGGCACTTAAAAAATAAAAGAGCATAAGAAATGGGGACCTCACTCTTGGGTGCTTAGCAGGAGGTTTGTGATTTTCTTTCTTAGGCCTAAGAAAAATGCAATAGTACAATACATCACTGATACAACAGTCTGATAGACTATAGAATGTTTAGTGGCCGTATTCTGCATAGACCAGCAGCAACACCTGCTTCTATTATTCCATCACTGATAAAATGGTAAATAGCTGATGTCAGTCATGCAGCCTGCATAAAGCCACTGGGGTTTACTTGTGGGGCTAGTCATTTGTATGGAATTATATGGGGTTTCTGTTCAATCTCTTCATTAAATGACTGTAAAATTATAGGGTCATAAATGAACAGTGACACCATTTTAATCTTTGTTCATTTTATCTTTTCTGTCCACTCCCTACTTCTCTTGATTGCACTTCCTCCAGTATAAACTAGAAGAGGGACCTTTGGGGATTAACTATTATTGTGGTCCATGGGTAATTGTGGACATTCGGATGGTCAGTCTGATGTCATTTCTTTCTTTCTTTTTTTTTAATCCAGAGCAGTTTGATTTCTCTCCTGATCAATGAGAACTATAACTTCAAATCTGACAGTCTATATCCTCCCACTAACCAATTTAATTAAGCAGTAACCACCAGTATTTGCAAAGAGGAAGTGCAATCCTATTCAAATGTCATAAAGATAATGCTATAAAATCACAGTAGTCATAATGCCCAGTGTCCCTTCACTAACCTGGGAAATACGAACAGGGGACCAAAGGAAATGGGAAGACAGTGTTTTTTCTCACTGAAAACGCTCTCCTATTCCAGCTGAAAGGATTGACAGTTCCTGTTTCCACGTCAGAGTGGCTCCTGGTGTTTCGTGCTGTCCATGGCCCACCGAAGGCCTGAAACTAGAGGCCGGATGTTCTTGTTGGGTCACGAGGAGGGCAGGCAGTCTGTGTTGATTAAGAGACTAATAAGGAAACACAGGCATCACCCTTTCACTTTCTTGAGGGGCCCCTGGCAGCCAACGTGAAACACAGCGTGCATACCCAGGCAGACTCACCCTCGTTCAGACAGAACTCTGTAGTGGATAATGCTTTTTTCCCCCTGTTTCCTTCTCTTCGGGTCTTATAGCTAGTATCTGTTTTGTTTTAGACCATAAGCTGAAATATTATATATGCATTCTCAACTAATAATACATCAGTTTATAATAAACATTTCTACATTCACTGAGATGCATGTCTTTTTAAATCAATGACTAAATTTTCACTGTCAGATTCCTGAATATTAATTAGCGGCCACCTACTCCAGGTATATACATTGAGCAGTGCCTGAAAAGGTGATATAAAAGGGACTTTATGAAAATGACACAGGAGAACCCTCTGGAATGAGAGTTATATATAGTTCTCTGTTTCATTCTACAAAATCAGACATGGCACATAATCAGCAGGTTCCGATACCCAGTTCCTCCTCCCTGGAAGATGGAGAATGTGAATAAGGGAATGTTCCTGTTCTGGTCCAGTCTTTGTCTGTCTGTCTGTCTGTCTCATGTTGCTCCCATTCTCCCCTGTCGGCACTGCAATGCCTACATCTATTCTTGAGGCCTGTTTATTAACCCACAGAATCCTTGGTCTTGGCTTTGGCATCTACGCAAGTCTTTGGTCTCGCTCAGTTGGCTTCCACAGAAGGCTTTGCTTCAGGTGAGCCCTGCACAGGGCTGGCTGCCTGCTTGCCGTGTGAGTGGGAATGGCTGCATGCTGCCGCCGTGTGCTGTCCGCGGCACCTGGATGACCAGGACCTGTGATTTTTGTCAGCTGCATCCTTTCTGCGCTGTCAGCATTCAGCACCACTGTGCATGGGAAGGTGTTTTGAAGCCCTTTAGTCAGGAAGAGCCATTTCTGAACAAAATAAGAGCCAGTGTTGGGTCTTCCTTGGGGCAGAGCCATGATGCTGTTTATGAAGGACATTTTCCTCCTTCCTCTCAGCTCAGAAGTTATTCGTAACTGGGTAATTCAGAAGTGTTGAAAGCTCCTATGCATAGACTAATAAATAATAAACATAAGTCAAATGAACATGAATGAAACAATGAAGTTGACTACTTCTTCATACACCAGTCGGGTTTGACCAGATCAGCTCTTCACTATAAAAGGCTTCCACGAGATGACATCTAACCTCTTTACTACCTCCAACTCCTAGACAAGTTGAATTAGTCACACAATTCTATCTTTAAAAAATTTACAACACCTGTGGGATCATGATTCACATTTATCTCAGATTTATTTTTCCTCCACAATAGATGATTTGGATTAAAGTATTTAAAAAAAAATCATTTCCCCCCACCATCCCAGAGCTCTGTTTAGCAGTCTTCTATTGGATGGGTAACATTTAACTCAGTCTATTCAGTTAACAGTGGGTGACTTGCACTAGCGTTACTTTTTCAGAGACCTGGGTATGGGAAGGTCCTTCACAGACGGGTTACTGATTCATCCACAAATAAGAGTAAAACAGTCAATGTGTTCGTTGAATTTGACCAGGCACCTCCTTCATTATTATTATTTTTGTATTAACTCACCATCGTGATTAAAAAATCAAATATAAGAGATCTTGTAGTCTATACTGCAATAAACTTTTTACCTAGGTAACGTAGGTGAAGGAGAAGAATATATTTGAAAGTGAATGGTCTTAAATGAAATATATGAAATAGATGTCTTTAGCATCTTGATAAGAATATACATTCAGGATTCAGCCTCTCTCCTTGCTATGAAACTATGATAGCAGAATCTAGTGCTTATCTGTTTATGGTCAACCTGACACTGATAGTCTGTCTTAGAATCTTGAGCCCTGCCCTGCCCTGCTCATGTCTTCCCTAAGCAAAATGGTCAACAAATATGAGTGTGTGGGGGAAGAGAGTGGTGTGTAAAAGCGAAGAAGAGAAAGGGAGCATAAAGTAAGAATTGGAGAGAAGATAGATGATCAATAGCTAAAGGAGACTTCTGCTTTTCTACCAACCATTGTAAGATTCAGGAATCTATTGGCCATGGAGCCCCCTGACCTCGGTGTCTGTGACTCTGGTAGAAGTTGGCATGTGCTTTTTTTAACAGCTGATGGGCAGGTGGCACAAGAATGCCCAGAAGAAGTGGATAAACCCAGTGGTGTCCTTCATTCATGCTTCTTCTTTTCCAAAGAGCATGAGTCAGAGCTGCATATAGTCAGATGTATTAGGTAGCAAAGTAACCTTAGTCAAAACAGCATTTAAAATGCAAAATCAACACTATAGCCTAACGCTACAGAAGGCTTTTCGGGTAGTTTTTCCTCTGTGCTCATAGCTGTGATGGAGAGGACAGAGAGGCCTGGTACAGTGGTTTTAACCAACTACTCCATTTCTATAACCCAGAATCACAATTTATGAATATCTTCAGAGAGTGTGCTTGGAGGGGCAGACCCTTCTAAGGACCCGCGAGCTTAAAAAATAAACCATGGGAGCTACTAACTTGCCTGTAAACACTCGATCCCACTGGAGTTGCCCTACACAGTGCAGTTCCAAGGGCCTAATAATTGCCCCGTTCTTTTATATGGAGCTGTTTCAACCCCTGCTGAGACCCAGAAGATTAAGAATGGAAAGGGAAGTAAAACTCCATTCCCTGTAAACTTGGCTGAAGAACGGCAAATTATCTGTGGTCTCTAATTGAACTCTTTCTTTTCCCCTCACTGAAGCTCTTGAGTGGATGATGCGTTCACATGGTTTTCTTGCCTCCCCTCCCCTCCCCTGGTGATCTGTGTTCCCACAGAACGTAGAAGACATTGCACAGACTCAGCTAATATTCCTCTCAGCAGTAGGACATCTAGTAAAGTCACCTTTTCCGTTTCCACTGGACCTGGGTCCTTTCTGGTCTCTGGGGTCACTGGGAATGCTTACAAACCTCCTCAAAGGAAAAGCGGGAGGTCAGTTCTTCTGAACTGGTTTGTCATTTCCTTCCGTAACAAAGCCTTTGATCTTTAGGTCAAAATTAAAGCAACTCTTCTGTAGTACCATTGAGTAAATTCCTTTTAATTTTTAGTATTATGTTGAAGCATATGATTTATAATTTTTAGGTCAAAAACATTCAAGTATCAGCAATGGCATATGGTTTAATATAATAGAAAAGGAGGCTGGAAATCACGCCAGTCTAAACGTTACTCTTTTGTATAAGTACAGACTAATAAATTACTACTTACTCCCACCTTAAAATTTCATTGCCTGTATTTTTCTCTGTTTTCCTTTATCTCTACTCCAACTTCTATTTGGAATGAATATGAGTACTCAACAGATATGACTAGGGACTATGGGCTGTCCGTGCACATCTAAGGTAAGGGATAAGTTGATTTAACTCCAGATAAACATTAATTGCCTTTTATTTTTTTGGCCAGGGTACATTCAAGACACACGAATAGTGTCTGCAGGATGCTTCTCGGCCTGTAATGAGCTCCTCATTAGTGGTTAAAATAAAAAAGGAAAACAAAATTAAATATGAACATAAGAAAATTGACTTAGCAAAATAAGTGAATTTTAAAACATTGATTTCTTAATTAAGGTTGACTTTGTAATAAGCAGGCAGAAAAAAAGAAATTCCAGTGTGGAAGTTTCTGGAAAACTACTTATATGGTTCTGAATTAATTCCCATAGAAACACAATTATTAATACAGCTTAGAAATGCTAGTTGAAAGGTATTGTAAATAAATATACATGATTCCTTGCAGGTAAGGAGCAGTAGGTATGAGTATTCTTTCCAAATTTTACCCCTGATTTACCAGTACTAGATTGTCCTCATTTGTGCAATCTAATCTAATTATTAAAACTTGACTGGTTACCAGTTCTCTTTCCTAATCTTCGTGGCTATTCACTTAACTTTCCCCATGAGATTTGGGTTCTTTACAGTCAGTTTGCCCTTGGTTGAGGCATGGTGCAAAAACTTGCCGGGTAGAATTTTTCATCACTGCCAAATGGTTACAGATCGTCCCTGATTCAACCTTGTTCTAACCTGTGTTTGCTCTCATGCCATACACATGGAAAGGGAGAAAATTACACTGTCCTTTTTTATCTGTTCTTTCTGGGAAACAGCCAAACATCCTTTCATAATCAAATGCCTGTATATCCAGAGGTCATTGGCCACCATCCAAACATTTATTGGTCATTGAACACCTTGCATGAGGTAATTTTCAATTATCTTATTAAACCGGAACAGGGATCTGGTCCTGTTTCCTTTGATTATAAATGTAGCTTGTGCTCTTATTACTGTTAATAGCAGTGCTTGTGGGGTGCCAGCAGCTTTCTGGGCACTGTCCCATGGGAAGTGTTGCCCCGTGTCCTTTGTGAAGGAAAATGCCAGGAACAAAGCAGAGGGCAGGACCTCTCCGTGTGTGTTTATTTCAGAGCAGGGTCCTGGGGTGGGAAAGTGTACGTGACCAAATGTGGCGGCAGTGCATGGTATGGCACCGTTTTTAAGATTTTTAAAATGGAGTCCTTGGGAGGAAGGTGGAGACTGAGTGTCTTGAAATGACTGTTAATTATATTGTTTTACAGCTTTATCTTTGGACACACATGTTTATGCAAAACAATCAGATGAAGAGATATTGAGAATATAAAACCTCTCTCTTCAGGGTGTCTCAGATTTCAGCACTGTTACAATTATTTAAATATTTCCTGGTTTGAATTAAATACTTCAGTTACTTTATTTGCAGAGTAATTTGAAGAACAGGGTCCACAGATTTTTAAAAAAAAAAAAAAATATGTAGGAACTTATAAGTTGTGGTGAGGGGAGTTGAGGGGGCCCATTTAGTGATTCTGAGATAGTACAGAAGGATAATAGCTGATAAGAGAAGCAACAATGTAAATAGAAAACCTTAGTGCCAGGAACAGAAATTTATACTGAAGCATAATTGCTGTCTCACTCTAGTGGCCTTTATACTAGAAACAAACAACTACTCCAAAAACATCTGATCCTATATATGTTAAACACATGCTTCAAGTTAAAAAGATTATGGAGCTTGTTTTATTTTAATTTTATAATTTTAATTGTCAATATTATATTTTCATCATTTCAAAAGATGATAAATCACTTTTCTGTCTCTCTCCCTCTAATCTCGTTTTTTAGTAAAGCACTAGCTCAATAGAAAAAAGTGCTGCATAATATAATTTCATATTTCCCTGACTTATGTCTTTTGTGAAGTGGCACAGCAGAGTTTATTTAGCTCACCAGTTTCATTTGAAAGTGAAAAGTACAGAAAGTTCAGTGAGGTTCATTCATAAACTATGATTTCAGCAGATGCCCTCCCTGGGCCTTTCTGCTTGGCCCCAGTTGAGAACCAGAAAGGAGAAAGGATGTGGACTTCCAGAGCCAGTGGAAGGTACTCGCACTGCTCTGTAACCTGAGTGAGTTTTACCAAAAAGCCCAGCCCAGCTGGAACTGGAGGCGATCACTCTAAGACATTGGACACAGTAACTATTTGGCAAGGATTTGATGTACTAAATGGAAGACTGCACCAAGTTCCACACGGCTGGGGTGCTACTTCCCTGCCCTCTCCGAAGCTCTAACATTGGCAGTCCCAAATTGAGTTGCTGTATTTTTCAAAATCGCTGCATGAATAAAATCAATTTATAAATATTTATAAACTTATTTCATTAATCCTTTTCTGGTCAAGTGTCATGAAGCTGCATAAGTCCCTGGAATTAAAAATAATAAAGAAAAGAAACTCTTGAGGGAGTCTTCCTGTGGTGCCAAAATGTACCGCATGTGACCACGCTCACGCAGGTTCTCTGCTCATAGTGCAGTCGCAGAGAAGGTCCCCAGAGGCTTAGATTGGGCACAATGCATTCAGCTTATCTAAGCTTTTGACGGTCCTCTTCGATTTTGACATTGTTCATCTGTCCTTTCTGTATCTGTAACATATTTCAGGCTCTTGTTCTTTGTACCCAAATGATTGCTGTCCACTCCTAAATTGTTTCCTATCTTCCTGCCTTCAGGTGCTAGTTAATTTAATCCAGCCGACACACGGTCCTTGGATTAATAACTAGAATCTGCTCATTCTTTGTATCAGTCTCCCAATTTAGACAACAGAAAATTTATGATTCTCATTGCAGCCCAGACTTCTTTTGCAGATATTCAAGGCTCCTGTAAGGTCATCTCAACGATGAGTCCAAACCCGCCTCTGGCCCAGGAATAAAAACACCACCTCCACGAAGCGTCCCTGGGCCTGTCGCAGATTCCAGTGATGCACCTTCGGAGCCTAGACGTAGACTCAGTCCTTCTCCGTGTTCCAGTTCCCGTTTCCTATTAGCTGAAGCTCACACTTTGGCTGAAACCACGTTTCAATCTAGGCTCTAGCGCAGTTTCTCAGCTGGGGTGATTTTGCCCTCCAGGGGTACATCTGGCCCTCTGGGAGATTTTTTAGCCAAGTCTGGGTGCATTTTTGTTGGTCTTAGCTGGGGAATTGCTACTGACATCTATTGGTAGAACCCAGGGCTGCCACTGCACATTTGCAGTATGTAAGACAGCTCTCAAATGACTTTTTCAGCTCAAAATGTCAAAGGTGCCAAGGTGGAGAGACCATTTAGCCCTGTCAATCACTACGATTTGTCTAAACCTCAGATCAGCTCTTTCAATATGGTTACTGCCACTTCCGGAATATGCCTTCCTCCTGCCATTTGCTTTGGAAAAGTCTTCCCAACCATCTGCAAGTGCTTATTTCGTTTTAACTCCCGAAAGTCTGCCCTTTCCAGCTCAGGCAGAGTCATCTGCTATTACAAAAACAGTGAAATAAAAAAAAACTCCCCTGATCACTCCATTTAACAGTGATGCTCTCTCTTCTGAATTCTTAAAGTATTTAGTCTTTACTTTTAGTTGGATACTTTTATGGCAAGCTACCTTGTAGGGTGGTTATGTCTGTGTCTTATTTTTAATTTTAGACATTTAGCTGCTGTACAGCTCCATGTACAATATAAAACCAAGCACCACAGCACCCTCAGACTTAGACTCTCTTTTTTGTGGAGTTTTGTACATTTTTAATCATAGCAGAATCACAACTTAGAATTTGTGTGTTTTTTTTCACCTAACATTATGCTTTTTCCATATTGCTACAAAGTCTCCACAATTATTTTAATAATTACATGATAACATTCAATCAAGTCGATATGCTCTAATTTACTTAACTGGGCTCCTTTCTTTAAAGTTAACTGGATTTGATTTGATTTTTTTGCAAAGTAAGTAATACCCAATTGAATATCTTTGTTTGGTATGTAGCTTTTTCACCTTTCATCTGCAATATTCCCTTTAAACCAATTCCAAGGAATGGCCCAAATGGTGTGGCATGTTTTTATTGCTAGTGAAATAAAAATCATTCTGAAGTGATTTATCAGTTTAAATTTCCAGGTACAATATTTAAGGTAACCATACACTTGAAAGAGTCAGAAGACCTAAGTTCAAATGATATTCTGATTCTCACTAATTATATGGTTGGTCTTCGACAAACAGTGTGTTTGATCATACATCCTTACCAGTGGAAATGGGGTAATAAACCTACATCATAGAGCCATGGACATTAAAGCAGAGAACGTCTTTGGAAATAAATTATAAACAATAAAATTACCTATGTTCATTCACTAAACACTTATTTGAAGACTTCTGTATGCCACATTCTGTACCAAGAACTGGGATGGAAATAACAATCTTGGCTTCAAGAAATCCTCAGTGTAGTGCTGAGTAATTATCAAAATATTATTTCAGGTTCAAAACTTGAGAAGAAGTTACTTTTTACAAAATATAAGGGATTGAAAATAAATGCAGTCCGTGCTGCAGGAAATACAAGTATGAAAAGCCCAGCCATTTAATAAGGTCACTCTTAGATCTCTTTTGATATCAATGGGTCAGTTTATCTCTCTAGTCTAAATCAGAACTGCACTTTCTCGCTGGAATACAGTTTTAGGTTATTTTCCCTTATATGTTATGACGGTACTTTCCTTACTGCTATACTCTGATGTGAATTTTTGTTCCTCATTGTTTAGCCCTGGGAAAATTCAAAGCATATTTTTAAAAGTTCCATTTGCTACTGATGTCACTTCTTCATCCTTTTCTGAGCCTCGGGTCTCTGGAAGCTACGTGAGGGCATGGCCCCACTTGTGGCTGTTTTGTGACTCTCCCAGTAGAACTGATTTGCTTCAGAGTAACTGGGAGTATTTAGGAACTCCAGCAGCCTCAGATCTATCTTTTGGAAATAGATATTGATTTTGCTGCCTTTGAATGTAAAGGCCTAGAGTGAGCCCCTGAGCGCCTCATCTCTGAGCTTGCTGGGCATCAGAAGCTGAGGGTATGGAAGTACCTGCAGTAAAATGCCTCAGAGCTGGCTTTGTGAGCAGACAGTGCAGCAGGAGTCCTGGTCTAAAGACTAGAAGCCACGAAAACAGATGGTTCAAGGGCAGGAGCAGCTAATGTGGTTGGAGATAAGAAAAAAATGTTACCATTTGTATGTGCCTCTGAAAAGACTTCAGCCTGTTAGAATGCGGAGTGTCCTTTCTGTCTGATCGAAAGTCTGCCCTCAGCTACTTGATTGACTTAATCAGATCTAGGACCTTAAGGATTTTAGATAAAATTTTCCTTTGCTGGATTGAGCTCTAGAGTAAAGACCATCACATTCCATCCTTGCTGTTAGAATATGCCTGTAATTCTGACTCATTCTTTTCATATTGGGTCATAAATGAGATTTAGCCTTCCTCTTTTGATGGGATTTTGCTCTTTCCTTCATCCTGATTTTTCTCAGAATCAAGTGAAGGAGATTAATTTTTCCTTAGTTAGAAGCCCAGGCTATGTGGATACACAGTTTCCAGGTATTGTACTTATGTGGGCAAATGAAGAGACAGGGCAAGGTTACAGATTGCACACAGATAAGAAGTAGAGATATTAGGTTAAAGTACCTCACAAATTCACTTTATTTCAGCAATAAACATGTGTTTATGTTTTCCTATTCTGAGTCAACAAATTTAAGTTGATAGAAGTAGAAATCTTCATCTCTGTCTTTTATTTACTGAAAGTGCATTTTAGTATTTCAGATATCCTATCTAATAAAGGGGGAATATGCTAATTGACCCTCACACCATTGCAAAGATGGTGGCGCCCACAGCCAATAAGGAGGGAATATGCTAATTGACTGTCATACCCTCAAAAGATGGTGGTGTCCACAGCCAATAAGGAGGGAATGTGCTAATTGACTGTCCCACCCTCAAAGATTGCGACGCCCACAGCCACAAGATGGTGGCACCCAGCCCCCTCAGCCCCGCCAGGGTGGCAGGCACACAGCAAGACCGGGCCTGCCCTGCACACCTGCCTCCAGAGTCCCCCAGTCCCCCCAGCTGCCCAGGGCTGGCCCAAGGTGCAGGCAAGCCTTGGATGGCGGCTGCTCAGCCTCCCAGGGCTGCCCAAGGCTCAGGTAACCAGGGCCGGCTGAGGCTTATGCTGCCAGCAGTGGCAGCAGCAGAGGGTCACCAGGTCACCTTCCACCCCTGAGGGCTCCTGGACTGTAAGAGCAGGCGGGGCTGAGGGACACTCCCCCTCTCCAGTGCATGAATTTTCATGCACCGGGCCTCTAGTAAAATTAAATAATAGGACATTCTTATAAGATATAAATAAGGGTACCAACATTACTTTATAAACCTCAAGCATCAATTAGTGGGTTTCTTCCATTATGTCCCAAATTCTTCAATGCCAGAAGAGGTAAAATTCAACCTCTAATTGAAAATCTTCTTAAATTCCTATACCAAACATTTCTGCTTCAACACTCCTGTCTCTTGCCCATTACTGATAATTTCTACTTCTAATTTAAGAAACATCTGAGGCTTTCATCTCTAATCTTTTCCAAACCTGTAATCTATTATAAAGACTTTCTTTACATTTCTTTTTGAGAATTTAATTATTGATTTCTGACAAGTGTTGGCTCCGAAACAAATCCTATACTAGAACTGCTACCTTTTCGGGTGAGAATGGTCAGAGTGGAGTGACGACAATTTGGGGGCAGTGGGGTTAGGTCCCCTGCAGTTGGAAAGTAGGGTGGTTTGATTCTGATACTCCTTAAAAGTTACTGGTCTACAGAAACCAATGAACTTTTAAACATTGAAGGTAGTGCAGGATTGCCTTTAGGGCATAATATTTTTTTTTATTTCTATGGTAAAAATAGATAAGACATTTGAATGGTGGAATTCCCTCTCGTATACTCCAATCCTTAAAACATGCCCAAAGAAAACCCTCTTATTACTGATGAAGTATCCAATGCCCTGGTTTTTCCTGAGATATAACAAACACCCAAATTTCATCAACAAACGTATTTTGAATCCAAGGTGCATAATACCACTAACGCCTGAATGAATGTTTCATGTGCTGTGGATGGACATCCCCCCTGCAGAGCCTTTGCGTTGTACCTAAAGGATTCCAACTTGCCACCGTTTAATTTATCTGTAATTGCTATCTATAAATGGGAGCTTTCTCATTCTTGCTCGGCTAACCTTGTTGAGATTCATCCTTATCTGGTAGATTGTTAGATTATTGCACAGACAAAAAAAAATTTTGAGTCTCAGATTACCTTCATTGAAAAATCCATGAACTCTCCAGAGGAACATAAACCCACACAGGTGAGGAACAGGAAGAAGAAGGAACACACTCTCTAGGACAGTGATTCTCAACCTTCCTAATGCTTCAACCCTTTAATACAGTTCCTTATGTTGTGGTGACCCCCAACCATAAAATTATTTTCGTTGCTACTTCATAACTGTAATTTTGCTACTGTTATGAATCGTAATGTAAATATCTGATATGCAGGATGTATTTTCATTGTTACAAATTGAACATAATTAAAGCATAGTGATTAATCACAAAAACAATATATGTCATTATATATGTGTTTTCCGGTGGTCTTAGGCGACCCCTGTGAAAGGGTCGTTCGACCCCAAAGGGGTCGCGACCCACAGGTTGAGAACCGCTGCTCTAGGAAGTAATTTTTACTTATTATTTAATAAGAACAAAACCCCTTTTGTTATTCCTGGACTGTACTTCTCTAGTCTTTTAGTTTAATTTAACCATATCTTTGCCTCTCTGAGCAAGCCTTTTATTTATTTATTTATTTTGTCCTCTCAAATCTTCTTTCTGTACAAATCATATTGTTTCTTCAAAGGTCACCTAAAAGCCCATTTTGCCTTAGAGGAGACTTTTTTTGTGTGTGTGATATTGTTAACCCTACATTATGTTAAACACTTGCTTCAATCTTCTCTCAATAATATTCTGCATTTAAGTCACCCTATATGTAAGCCACACCCACATCCACAGATACTGTAGTGTATTTGAGACATAGACTAAATCTCTTATAGCATCCCATGGAGTAATCTGTGTATGAAATATTTCATGTCCTCACTGTGGTCTCTCATATTTTACACCCAAGATAACCATGGTCCTACATGTGAAAATGTCTCAGTCTGCCAGTCCTTTGATTTTGACTCTTCCTGCTTCCTCTTCAGGCCATTCATTTTTCTCCTTCTTGACACTACATATCATTTACATGCTACAAGATCACACTCCAAACTTCCCTTTTCTAGAGTTTTTCTTGATTGATTCTATCCCTTTAAAAAGATTTAAATTTTGTTTCCTTCAGCACTTACTATTGCTATCTATAATATATGGCTTGCATGGGTGGATTATATTTAATTGCTGTTTGGATTGTACAATATCCACACTTCTTTCAGCTCTCAAATTCATAAAGCTTCCAGGAAGCCTTTGTTCCCACCTATATGGGAATACCTCTGTAGCAAACCTTTTCTTCTCTTTGTATTTTTAAATCATCTCTGCACACATGAAGCTTACAATAAGTGCTTATGAACCAACTCCATCTGCCCGTAGGAGCTACAGAAGACACTATGAGCTTCAACATGCACAATTTAGGGTGAACAGAAGGGATAAATTCCGTGATAATAAAATTGATTGAAAGTGAGAATAAGGTATTGAAGAACAACAAGGACTCTATTCCCTAGAGATATCTAAAGGGAAAAAAAAATAATTTATCTTGGATGCAGTCAGGGCACTAGACTAGAAGATGTACTGAGATTTTATCTAGCTCCAGGATTTTATTAAAATCCTCATTGATAACACTACTTTCATAACATGTTTCTGGGAAGGGATTTCTGGTTTTGTGTCTGTGTGTGTGTTAAAAACTACTAAGTAAAAATAACTTAGGAAAACCTAAATTATTTTCACAATTAAATTATGGAGTTAAATAAAATTAAAACATGGAGGAACTACATACATATTTCTACACTATATTTGTCCAGAACTATTAAATACATTTTGTATTAATGGTTTGGCTTCTTCAAATCCAAGGAAAAAATATTTTTTAAATATTCTTTCTTTCTGCCTAGCAAATGATAATATATTTTTATTGGAGATAGATACTTATCATTCTTATTTCATCACAAGAATTAAGTGTAAGTTTCTCATTTTTTAGAAATGAGAGGCTGAAAAGTGAGTCCAATATATTTTTTTCTAACACTTCACACTCTCTAATTGTGGATCATAGTATTTATACCTACTTACATATTTCTCTTGAGCTTTAATTTTTTCTTTTCTAATTCATTTATTTCTGGTGTTCTTTTTTTTAATGGTTTCCAATTACAGCAATCAGGTTTCTGGGGAGGAAAAATTTTTTTAACTGCCAATGATATGAGACTCTGGCTTTAATTTTCTGAATAGCTTTTATTTTTATATGATTCTTATTAGGGAAATGGTGCTAAATGTTGATACTTTATTATGTCAGGCAAGTGTAAGTAAGATGATGCAATTAAGAACCCTTTTTAGTTTAATTGATACAAATTTTATAAATAAAAATTTAGAGTGTGAATCTGCTTTAGCTTATCTCAGACTATGGAACATTGCCACTGAAAGCTAGAAATATTAAATGCATGTTCCAGGAAAATCCTCAAAAATCACTTATTTATGAAATAATAGTTTTGAATCGATAGCCATTAAAACCTCTATTGTGGTAGGAATTGTCACCTTACCGGTAATGACATAATCTGGGCTAACTCATGTCCTCTAAAACATAACTGCAATGTAATAGCAGCCCCATTCAACATGGACACTTACCTACTCCCTTAGTTGATATTGCACAACACAGGTGCACTTATAGTGACTTTGCCAATCCAACTCTGTGTGATTACTACCTTAGTGTGGGAAGGGGTTAGCAAGGCCACAATAAAATATCCTACTGAAACACTTGAAGGAAGATGTGTTTGGATTCATATTGAATCTTCCCAATTATTGAGAGAGAAAAAAGTGTATCAAATCTTTCGTTTTGAACTATGTTGTCACCTTAGACATTACATCTACCCTCTGAAGCCCCATGAGTTCACTGATGCTGTTGTCCTGTAACATATCATCAGACTTTTTAGAGACAACTTTTATAAGTTATAAAACAATCTGGTTAGTATGTGTGCCTTTCTGAAAGGGGGGCGGGGGGTAACTGAAGTACAAAGGAGCAGAAAAAGAAAGAAGCAGTAATACATAACTTATTATTTTATGTGGCAAGACAAGCGGTTTTTGCTAAAAGTCAGAACTCTTTTAAAACTTGTATTGACAGAGGACTACTGTCTGTCTTCCTTAGCGAATTTCTTTCTTATTGGTGGTTTTAGTTCCCCTGAAATTACAAACACACACAGGTGCTTGCATGCTTTAAAAATGCTAAAAGTTTTTTTTTTGAACAATAATAGATACAGAGGCAGAGCTGCCTCAAACAGATTGTCAAACTGCAGCGGGAAGGCCGGGGAGGGTTGGGGGGCAGGAGGTAGCCGGGTAAGAGATCAACTAAAGGACTTGTATGCATGCATATAAGCATAACCAATGGACATAAGACACTGGGGGATAGGGGAGGCTAGGGGACTGTCTAGGGCGGGGGGATAAAATGGACACATATGTAATACCCTTTGTAATACTCTAAGCAATAAATTAAAAAAAAAGAGAGAGAAAAAAACAATGCTAAAAGTTTTTAAGGACATAGATTATTAATTATCAAAAGCTTAGTCAACCAATGCAATGCAGGATGTGTTTTCAGAAATCCATGTCTAATTACACACAGAAATTAGTTCAAGAGGAACCAAGAAAGCTGATATTTACCTAAAACTTTACAGCTTATGTTCTCCATGAGCATTTCCCTACCTAGTGCCACACCCAGTCTTGCTGGAGCTCCATGTCAACTATGAAGTAATTGATATGTGCTCCCCTTTGTCCTCCATCTCCCAGGGAGAGGGCTGATAAGCAGTCAGTAGCTTATAGTAAGCAAACAAGAAGCAGAAGGACCAAAGGCTGAACAGCTTTTCCCCGGATGCAGCAGGAATCCAGAGTTTGCCATAAGGAATGATAATAAGCTTGTAGGCTACTGGTAGTGGGTGACGTGTTAACAACTAATTCAGAGAATTTCCACAGAGATATCTTCTGAGGCACTGAAAATAAACTGTTTATTTTTAAGGGAGCGAAATATTTTTGCAAATATTTCCATGTACTCTTTGCTTCCCCTTCTCTACATACCTTTCTATAAAAATCTTTGTATTTCCCTCTTGGTGTCTTTTAGGAGATGATGTGAATATAGTTGCAAGATTTTTTCTTTAGGATGTCCTCTGGTTTTTATTTTCCTGTATTTTGGGTTGGTGCAGATGGGTGAGAAATACTGAGGGAAAATCCTTTTGGAATTGCAACCCTTTCATTTAAATATTTCCATGATCATTGATCTTCCACACAGGCACCATTCATCACTTGAGACAGCCCTGCTCTTGCTTCTTTTTCTTAATATGTTACAGAGGCTTGTCCTACTGTATGCAAATCAGTTACTTTTGCATAAATTCTGCTTTGTTCATATGTTATCAATTATTTTATAACCACCAACCATGGGCTAAGGATTATAAAGAATAAGATAAAAGCTAACCACCCACAAGATACTTATAGTCTAGTTGGAAAGACAGATCGCACACACAAAATAATTAGTAATATAGTGTTATATTAAGCACTGGCTCAAATTAGTATTGTGAGGCACTACATTGTACATTATAGAAAATTGTGATGAAACTCTTATACCTGATCATGACCACTGAGAAATAAAGGCTTCTAGAAGAAAGAAATCA
Source organism: Myotis nattereri (assembly GCF_964212035.1). Taxonomy (NCBI): domain Eukaryota; kingdom Metazoa; phylum Chordata; class Mammalia; order Chiroptera; family Vespertilionidae; genus Myotis; species Myotis nattereri. The sequence goes on from NC_138075.1 coordinate 87,676,155, forward strand.
ATGCGATTGGTTTGTTACATAAAAGCATCTAGGCCAGGCCTAACGGTAGACAAAGTGTTATGTGATTTAGGAAAATAAGCAGTTAGGGACAGCATTAGAGAAGAGACCAAAAGAAGTTGTGACTTTTATAAGTGATGGGTAATGAAAGCCATAGAAGGGAGACTTCTTGAAAGAAAGTTTATGAGGTGCTGATGAAAAAGGGAAATCTTTACTTACCCGTTGTAGTTGTTTCTTTAAAAGCATTTTTTATTTTATTTTATTTTATTGTTTAAAGTATTACAGATAGTAGTACATATGTCTCCTTTTTCCCCCCCATTGACCTTCCCCTGGCCTCCGCTACCCCCCAGCACAAGCCCTCACCCCACCCCCACCCCCAGTGTCTTGTGTCCATTGGTTATGCTTATATGCATGCATACAAGTCCTTCGGTTGATCTCTTACCTGACGCCCCACCCCCCTCTTTGAAAGCATTTTTAATAACCACAAAAGAGACTAGAGGTGAAAGGAGATAATCTTCTCAGATAGGAAAATAGGAAGATAAAGACAACTTTCTTTTTAGAGGGAAATCTGCTACTTTCTGGACAATTAAAGTGTTTCTAACAGATAAGGAACTGAATGTAACAATTCCTGGGTCCTATGATAATCTGGTTTGTCTTATTTTAATGATTGAAAGAAAAAAGATGAACTGACTCCTGAAATGGTGAGAAGCCACGTAGGGAAGCTTTCAGACAGGTGGGTGCAGCCTCCAGAGTAACTGCACCCCAAGAGGCACCCTTTAGAGCGGGGAATACGCTAGTGTTTGAAAGTTATTTGCATGGAAAATATACTTTCAAGTTACTTTTAGTGAACACTGAAAGCTTAACTTTAAAATGCAAGGTATTTGTCAACATTATCTGAAACACCGGCCTGGAGGCAAATGTTCTAACATATTTGTTTTCTTACAATTAAAGCTAAGCTGACAAGTTGGAAAGATGGTCTTCAAAGACATTCAGAGGCTGCTAAATTTTTGTCAATAATTAGCCTTCACTTTGCTTTTAGACAAGAAAGTCATCTATGTTTCTCCCCATATTTGCCAAGTAAGGATTTTCACTTTTAAATTTCTTCATCCTGGTGTTTGCATTTAAGCATTTCAAACAGACTCTTCACCCTCAGCCACCATGTGTACTATTGCATTTATGCATTCAACTTCTTACTCAAGTGATGCTATTTTTTTCTGCCTCAGCCTGACAGCCACTAATAATAACACATGAGGACAGTCAGACAAAATGAAGACAAATGCTGCTTGTCGCTGCAGAATCATAATGTCTCCAGACTCAGTAAAGACAGTCTAACTGTATGTGGATGTTCTTTATAGCTTATTTAGACCTGTGGTTTTTCCCTGTGTGTTTTTTTTAAAGCACAAACATTGTGCAGAAATACATTAAGGCAACATATGGGCCTGTTAGTTAGCCAAAACAATGTGGAACCATGGAGAATAGAGATTGCAAAGCACAGATGGATATTGTAAAAAATTCATGAGTGGCATAACAGATCTAAAAGGTAAATTTTAGTCAAAATTCAAGTGGCATGCATAGGAAATACTTAAGAATTTGGCTTTATGAGCTTTTTCAAATCACACAAGATGAAACATTGTGAATATTCTGCAGATTTGTTTATGCCATAATGTGAAAATCAGAGCTCATCATTCAACAATAATTATGTCTATATAGATTCATGCCATCAGAAATAGATTGCTGATAAACAGTAGCGCTTTGCTTCTATTTGATGTAAGCGCTGCAGTATTAAATATCCATATTATTTCCAGCTCAATATTAGAAAGTGTCAGTCATTGTGACAAGTCAGACAAGAGGAGCTCATTGAACCATCCTCTGTGTAGCCAAGTACTGTCGAATAACCAGGTTTTCATGCTGTACTACCTTGTTGTTAAAATTGAGTTCTAAGCAATAAATTGCCAAATCATTTTTTTCTCTTTTACATGTGATACTTTTAACCAAAACTGAAGCCTCAAGGAGACTGGATTCTTCTGTGCCCATCATCAAGGTGCACTTGCATTTTGCAGAACTCTTGTCTTTTGGAGTTCTCATCTCTGTGGCTTATTGTTGTTGTCTTAGGCGGGGAAAGTTCTCCAAATCTGTGAGACCAGCCTCATAAAGGTGTGCCTTTGATCCTCACGCTAGGCAATGCCATTCATAACATTTCCTTCCAAGCAGTTCCTGAGCAGAGTATTCTGCCTAGTGTAATAATGAATTTGATTCCTAAATTTCCAGTGGAGGAGGGGCAGGAAGTGGAAAGGCAAGTCTGTACAGTCCACCATAGAAGCACTTGCCATTCGTGAGCTTTCTGATGTCTAGTTGAGAATGAGGCCGTGTAGAATTCAGATATGTTGTCTCCTTTTTTTGCTAGAAAGGAAAAGCATAAACTATTACCTGAATGAAAGTTTAGGCTATATTCAGAACTACCTACTAGATACTTTAAAATTTTAAGCACTGGAGAGACAAGTTGCATTAGACTTACTTTTTTATAGTTAATGAGATTGTTCATGGAGAGATTTACTGAGGGTTCCATGATACCTTGAAAAGATATTAGTACATTCAAACAACAGGAAATTATTTGGTATTAAGAAGAAAGAGTATTAGATTAAAAGCAGACATTATGGACAGAAAGTAAATTAGGTCACTTATTGATCTAGACTTTTTTTTCTTTTTTTTTTCTGTAGGTAGCATACAACAGAACAGGTTTTATAGCTGGCTCTTCATTCTTGGCACTAATGCCACTGCCGGGACCTTGAGACAGCAAATTGAACTTTCTGATAGTTGCCCTATTAGTCTTTCCAGGCAGTTTTTGGTATCCTTAGTGAATTAAAGTTTGCATTAGAGAACCCACTGAGCAGCGACCAAGACTAATTCTAGGCTCCGTATGACATTTCACACATTGTCAGTTCTCAGTAAGCGTTATACGATAACATTTTGAGATCCTCATCTGAGAGTTGATAGGGAAATATCAAATAGTGTCTATGAGATTTGCCAACTAAGTTGAGCCCAATTCAAAAGTATGCTGTAGGGGAAAGGGAAAGGTGGCAGTGTTGTGTCTCCTTTAACTAAAAGGTAGATTTACCCCTAAAATTTCACGATGAAGTCTGAGAAAGACAACAAGCAAGAAAAAAGAATGAAGAGACACAGAAAGAGAGGAAAAAGTAAATGAGAGAAAGATGCAGATATAAGAAAGAATGTAGAACTGTCTCCCTTTCTTACCAGTTATACACCCTGTCATTATGGAGAGCCTAAGAAACATATGGAAAATATCCTGTGTATTTTACATATATGTGTGTGTTTATATTTGTATCTTCTATTAAAATGCAAGCTTTGTGAGGGAGGCAGGGCCACTTTTATTCACTGCTATATTCCAAGCACCTTGTAGAGTACCTGCTACAAAGTATTGAATTTTTTGAATGAGTTTATTTCTTAAGAGGCGATTTTTCATATTTTCCCACTGTTATCTGAGGAATTATTAGTATAGATTTGTTAATGTCTCTTTAAAAGTGTTAGTTTGGTTAATACTTAGCAACTAAGATAGCTGCAAAGTGACACATTTTAGCTCAGAGAGGTGCCATCTGGAGTGGGTGAAGGGAAATGGAGTAGGAAACTTCTTAAATTCAGCTTAATGAATCTGTATTCGCTTCTCTGATAGAGAAACCTGTAATGGTCAGATCATTTGGTTTGTTCAGCATATAACACACACAGGGTGGGGAACCCATCGGCAAGGAACGTAAGATAGAGGCACACGTAACATTGTTCTAAGATAACTAAAAGTAGTCCATGACCTGCCTGTCTCTGTAATGTATAAAGAGCAGAATGCATTGGTCATTGTGAAGGCAGGTGAGAATTCTGCACTTAGCAGTTGGGTGCACAAGTTGAGTTGCCTGAAGAAGTCAGAAATTATAATTTCAGACCTATGGAACCAGAGACCAAGAAGGGCATAAAGAGTCTATTGATGGTCAAGACATTTTGAATTGATTTTCCCTGCTGACGATAGTCTTTTTGCCTTTTTATGGGATTTAAATTATTTAATTTAATTTAATTTTGCTTAATTTATGCGCTATCACTAGATTCACTCCAGGGAGAGGTGAGATGTAATCGGTTGTATTTGACATTGGCTTCTAAAACAACAAAATTTTTTTTTGGGGGGGAGAGCCTTGCTGAAAGTCACCAAAAGCAGACTCTGTAACAGGAGATGCACATATTTATTCTGATCCTGCCTTGAACAATGTCAGAGTAGCATGCTTGAGAAGTTACTATACATATAATTACCCATTTTATTCATTATACCCTGCACAGATATATTTTTATATATAGAATTTTAAAGGAAATGTTGAAAAGGAGGAAAATACACTTTCATTCAACAAACATATTTTGAGTACCTGGTATATGGCACTGAGAGATTCAGTGGGAACAAGTAAAGGTCTTCATGTACCTTTTTGTCAAGGAAGAAAAAGATACTTTAAACAAATAATTACAGATGTGATGGGTGTTAAGAGAAGGATGCTACAAATGTTTATAGCAAAGGAATTTAACTTAGGTCAAAAGCAAGTCAAAAGAGCTTGATAGTATCAAGGTCATTATGGTGTTGTGAGAGAGAGTGACAGGGAAAGACACCAACTTATCTACTTATCCTCCTTTTTCCCTTCTTCCCTCCCTCCTTCCCTTATTCCTTCCTTCCTTCTTGCCTTCCTTCCATAATTGAATATTTAACAAATATTGATTGAATGTGAGCCAGGACTCAAGCTAAATGCTTCACTCTGGTGAGTAAAAACGAACAATGAACATGGTTCCCGTGAAGGAGGAAATCATGCATTAGATTCTCCCACACAAAGACAAAACTGTAGTATTAGCAAGTGCTCCCAGAAAGAGGCAACTGGTGCCACATAAGCACAAGTTGACTTGATCTGGTTTGGAAGATCAAGTTTCAATAAGAGTGATACTTGAGCTGATATCTAAAGCATAAAATGGAGTTAGCCAGGCGCCAAGGCAGGATAGAGCATTTTTGGCAAATAAAAATAGCCTATGCAAGGGTCTGGTGAAGGTAGAAGTACAACAAGTTGGAAAGGCTTAAAAGAAGGCTAATGTGGCTAGAACCAAGAGAACCAAAAGGCTAACATGGCAGGCTCTCTGGGACTACTCATATAACCTTGAGGGACAGATTTGTATTCCGGGCTAAGAGCCAGGATGTCTTTGAAGGTTTTTGAGCTGAGTGTTGTGATCAAATGCAGCTACTCTGACTATAGTAAAGAAGGAGTCAGACAGCAACAAGCCTGGAGGTTAGGACACTGGTGGTGGTGGTGGCTTGCAATTATCTAGAGAATGCACGGTACTAGTCAAACCTAGGAACAGGGATGGAACTGGGAACTCAAGAGATATTAAGAAATAGAATTGATGACTAATTGGAAACAAGGGGATAAAGAAGAAGGATGCATGGGTGATGCCCACATTTCTCACTTAGACAGCTAAGGAAGATGCTGGCAGTCCATGAGGTAAGGACTATGGGAGGAAGAAGAGGTATGAGAAGTCAGTGGGGGGGGGGGGGGTAGTGAATTCAGTTTGGATCATGTTGAGTTTGAGGTCTCTGAGGCATCAATTGGAAAAGAAAGTACTTGGACATCAAGGCTTGGAGCTCACAGGAAGGACTTGTTAAGAGACACAGGTACCCTTTGCTATAAATGTAGTTGAAGCAACTCAAAGCATGGATGAAACTGAGTGACTATAAATAAAAAAGAAAAATATTATTTCTTCACCCCCCTCCATTCCATCAGACTTCTATTTATATATTTTTGGCTAGAGCTGAATTATGTGCCCATTCTAAATGAGCCATTAGTAGAGGAGAATGTGGTTATCAAGTGTGATTAGACCAGGCAGTTCTCAAAGGATGGTCTTGAGACCAGTAGCATCACCAGTTCATGGAAACTCATTAGAGAAATGCAAACTCTTGACTCCATCTCAGTCAGGGTGAATGAGGAAACTCTGGAGTGGGGCCAGGAAATCTGTTTCAAACAATCCTTCTAAGCAAATCTGATGCTTTTTCAAGTTTGAGAACCATTGATTTAGACTAATCAGGTCAAATTCTGGCACTGAGGAGAGAACTCATGTTCCATGAGCTTATTGCCTTTTTAGGAAGAATGGAGCATGGCTGCTGGTAGGTAAAGAAAGGTGTCTGCCATCCTTGACATTCAGCATTAAGAGGAATGAGCCAATAAAGAGAAAGGATGAAGATAAGAGTGGATAATTGACAAAGAAGATGAAAGTGGAGTAGATAAATGAACTCAGGTGGAAGGAATGGGCTTTCCTAATAGGATTCCACTCCTGTGTTTAAAAGACAGCTTGAAGGAAAGGGTGTATGCAGAAGCAGATGGGCTGATGGCAGGAAGGTTAGACGTTCCTCATCTTGGTCTCTGGGAATGGAGGTAAGTCATCTGCTGAGAGAGTGGGGGGAGATATGATTGAGGTAAGATATGAAAGAGCAGAAAAAGTTTAAAATACTTGTGGGGAAGGGGAGAGATTACTAAATGGAACCTATTGGAAAGTGTATAGAGTTGTTAATCTGCTTGAGGTTGGTAACCCTGAGTTCAGAGTGGGGTAATCTGCCAGGCTGCATAATATGCAACAAAGGGATATAGAGGGAAATCAAAGGTAGTCTGATTCCACTAGAGTTGTGGTTTTTCCAGAAGGATGTGACAGAATGTCATGGGCAAGGATATTTAGGATTTTGTTAAGAGAGAGATTGAAGTGATGAATTAAGCAGTTCATGCTGCAGGGTAAGGTGAGTGAAGATGGGTGGAGGGGATGGTGGTCCATGGGCCTGAAGTCAGGAGGCTGTCTTCCTCTTTAAACATTCGGTCAGAACCATTCTAAAGAATGGGTCAAACTGTTTCCACATTCTTAAAATGAAAATCAAGTCTTATTTGTATTATGTCCTCCTATCTTTTTATTAGGGAAGTTTGAGTACTGTTTGAAGGTGTCACATTTGCAGTGACTTATAGCAGATTTTCCTTATCACTCAGTTGTAGGACGTTGTGCAGGAAAATAAGCCAGAGGCTTTAATTTGGCTTACCTTGACTGCTTTTTGACCTGTTCTGTTTTTCTTTATTGATGAATAACATTTTTTCCAGCATGATTTTTATAGGCCTTGCACAAATCTTAGTAAGTCATATGTATCATATAAGGTGGAAGACTGCTTTTTATCCAGCTGGATTTATCATTCCCTTGGCCTAGCAGAGAGATAGTTGTATTTCCTAATGTACTTAATAACTTGGAAGATATTTAATATTTTATTTTATTTTTTTAAATATATTTTATTGATTTTTTACAGAGAGGAGGGGAGAGGGATAGAGAGTTTGAAACATCGATGAGAGAGAAACATCGATCAGCTGCCTCCTGCACACCTCCCACTGGGGATGTGCCTGCAACCAAGGTACAACACAGGAGCATTGCTCTCTCCATGAATACGACTAAGGGAAAGTCAGCTACCACACCCAGATAGTCACAGCGTGAGGAGAACATAATGAGACCGTTCCCGTGGAACTAGCCAAGGACTTTAAAAAAATATTTTATTGATTTTTACAGTGAGGAAGGGGGAGGGACAGAGAGCTAGAAACATCATTGAGAGAGAATCATCAATCAGCTGCCTCCTGCACACCCCGCTACTGGGGATGTACCCTCAACCAAGACACATGCCCTTGACCAGAATCGAACCCGGGACCCTTCAGTCCACAGGCCGACACTCTATCCACTGAGCCAAACCAGTTAGGGCTCGTCAAGGACTTTAAACGTCAACAAAATTGTTGGAATATAAGTTCCAGACAAGGATTGTGCTGATTTTTTCACTGCTGTCTTCCCAATGGTCAGAGCAGGGCCTGGCACCTAGGCACTCAATAAATATTTGTTGAAGAAATAAGAGACTCTTTGAAGATCAACATTCTACTGTAAATTCTGCTGTCTGTTAAGAAGATGGGTCTTATATACTGGTAATTATGTTTGTAGTGGAGACCACCACAGGGAACGGAAAAATGTAGAATAAAGTCATTTACTTACTACTTTTATAACAACAATGATCATTAAAAGTTTATTGTTAGTTGAACTAAATTTTCAGCAGTATGATATGTGCCTACCTGCATATTACTTTGAATGATTATATATCTGTAAGCATTAGAACCCCTTGTAGTGACAGTGTGGGTATTTCATTTTAGTGCTAGTTTATGAGTCATAGTTAGGATTCATTGAGGGATAGGATGGACAATTGCAGTGACTTATAGCAGATTTTCTTATAGCAGTGTGGCCTCAACTCAGTACATGATAACTTAGAATCTACCCCAAGCCTACCACAGAGGCTGTTTACTCCATGGCAAGATGGTCCTTGCCACAGGACACTGCAGGGGAAGTACCATGGGTTGGTCAAATGCATGGATATTCATGTTAGAGAGAATTTGGTTCAATTCTCACACTCTCTACTACTTGTTAGTTGTGTGAGACCCTGGAAACATTTTTTTAACTTCTCTAAATTATAGTCTATTGATATAACCAAAATATTAATACTAATCTCATAGGATTATTGGGATTGAATGAAATATGACATGCAAAGCACTTAGTGTGCACAGTGCCTGGCACATAGTAACTACTTAATAAACATTAGCTGTAATTAATTCTTAAAATTGACATATTAATTTGTTTATTGGTATATAAAATATTTAGATAAATGTATATAAATATGTTTGCTGGTGCTAAATCTAGATAAAGTAGCATAAACTACAAGGTTGCTAGTGCTGAACATTAGTGTTTATTATAGACTAAAACATGAAGATATCACTTCTTTCAGCAACTTGCTTAATGTAGTTGATGAGGAAATGTTCTTTTATGAAAATGTTGCATTTACATTTTAGGTGGGTATTTACAAGAGTCCCATAGAGCAGTAGGCCAATCCTTAGATTAATGTTGGACTTCAAACAATGTTCTCAATGGCTTTTATCTCAATTTCCTGGGCATTGTGCTTGTCATTGACTCCTACAAGATGACCAGTCTTCTTTTCCAGGCTATACTATTGTCTTCGGGATTTTTATTAAGGTCAGTCACCTCTCACATAGGAAATCCTAACTCTACAATATAGTGCAGTCAGCTTCATAGCCCAGTTTTTCTCTATTCATATAGGGATATCAGCCAAAGTAGAGACTATTTGGGGAAAGGAAACCGAGATACAGAGGAGCTTAGAAATCACGTTCTTAGATGAATGTTGGGGGAACTATGGCTATTTGAGCTAGAGAGAGGAAAAGAAAGACCAACTAGGACTGTGAAAGGTATTCCCAAGTATTCATAAGGATATCATTTAGAAGAGAACAAAAGTGTCATTTGTATTTATAGAGGAAAGATGAAAATAAATAGGTAGATATTAAGGGATGTCACATTTTGGCAAGGTTTAGTCACATGGACCAGCATCTGTAATGATGTTCTTAGGTACTGGTCAGCTAATCTTCTTCCCAAAGTAAAATAGCTGATTAGGGATAGAGTCAAAACCCACCTTTTCTGACTTCAAATTCAAGTTGTTTTTGTTTATCTATATGCTATCCCTTTGATCTTCATGCAGTTTAGTTAAGCTAGTTAGGGACTTGTCCTGTTGATACCAATTCCAGGGATCCAGTTTTCTACTGGCAAATTAGTTTTATCCAATTCAGCAACCATAGGCCCTGTACTTAGCCATCGAGCTTCCAGTTGATGCTTTTAATTAAAACAAGGGACAGAGTATGAGGAGCACTCACCATTAATTAAAAAGCCATTTAAAGATACTTCCTTTTGAATGTAGCTCAGCGATGTAATCTTTATCTGAATTTGAAGGTAAGTTGTAAAAATTTTCCTAGTACCCCCTTATTTATGATCCCCTCTGATCTCTGAAAATGAGCATAAGCCATGAGGAATTCAAAAGAATGGTCTTAGATAAATGGAACTGAAATGATGCGTTATGAAAGTTTGTTAGTGGTGCTGATGATTTGTGCCACCTGTTTCTCCCCTACTTCCAGGAATTTATTCTTGTAAATTATTTCTTATATGCAGAAAATCGCAAAGCTAAAATTTCTTCCATATTGCAGATGTCCTTCTGGGCTGAACCAAGAGTCTGGGGGCAGATGAAGCTCAGGATTCTCTGCAGAGCATTGGCTCCTGGGCAAGGGACAGGGTGTGAGCCTTTGTCATTTAGGTATAGGCGAGTGTTGCTGGTGTCATTTCTTGAGCTGTTGCTTTAGAAAATTGCAGCATAATGTGGATGGGTTTCCTGAAAACCCCACACATAAATCTTTCAAGGAAATGAGGCTTAATCCAGGTTGTAAAATAAGGGGTGCCTGCTTTCACTCTTGCACGCTGGTGGAGCAGCATGGGGTCAGAATATGGTGGTGTAGGATGAAAACCAGAACCAGTTTTTGCCTATGTTTTTCCCTCTCTCTCTATCTCCCTCCTTTCTTTCTTTTTTCTTTTAAATAAAAGAGGAAATATTTTTTAGGAGTAGAGACTAAACTGGTAGTTTAAACTTGTCTGTGATTTTCTGACGATCACACAAAACGCTTCCCGAGTGTTGGCTCATGTGGTCACCTCTAGGAAGTGTTCAGATCCTTCAGGGCACGCAGGCCTCAGCAGAGCACATGTTATGGCAGGATTCCAAGTATTCTTCCTTCTTCGCTCCCCCAACCACACTCCCACTCTTAGGGGTCTGCACTGTGACACAGCCCTTCCTAGCCTAGTGGATTGAAAGCGCAGAGTGGCTCACACTCTGATATTAATCCAGAGACATGAGTCAGGCAGCAGAATTGGCATCAGATTTCCTCAGAAACTGAGGTGAGCGCTCAGGGAAGGGTGTTGATTTCCACATCCATCTTCTCCCTGTAAATTAAATTATTAATTTTCCCACATGCCTTCTTGTTAATGAGAAGAGTGGTGGCCTTTATCTGTGCATGTGTGCAAACAAAACATCACAGCAGGGGCTCCTGAACTGCCCAGGCAAGCGGAGGGGTGAAGCAGTCAGCAGGAACTGCCCTGGTACAGCCTCGTCTGTGTCATTTGTGAAAGTCTGGCTGGCTGTTGGCATCGGAAACATGGAAGGACGCAGGCTCCAAAGCACCTCCCCGCACAGCACGCACTCCCCCAAAGATGAAAGCTCCTTTTACAAATACAAAGGAAAGATCAAAAGAGGGAAAATAATAGCATTTAAAATGCACATGTGACATGCAAAACTGTGATTGTTTTCCCAGGTTCCATTAGAGCGGTTCTATTTTCTGAGATGATACAGTGTTGTTTGGCTCCTTTGCCATGTTTCAGACAATAAATACAACAACTTCACCGTAGATGCTCTATCCCACCTGGCTTTTCCAGCTTTTCACGGTAGCATATTACTGGTTAAAGATGGGGGTTAACTTTTTTGGTCTCTAGTGCCCCTGAATGTCACCGGTAATGCCTGGTCCTAACTTGACAAGGATAAACTAAAAAAATCACATATGTCTACATAGGTTGTTTCTGATAAGAAGTATGCAAACATTAAAAATTTACATATTAGCTTTTGTTTCAGGGCCATTAACTTTTGTTGTTGTTTTATTTCATGGATTTGAACATGGAAATTGCTCCCCAGTGGAGAGCAGAGTGATTCCTGGACCCCAGTCTAGTGTCTGTGGCTGCATGACACAGAGCAAATTCCACTGCAGTGGTCATGGAGGATTGTAGATTGTTATTTTAAAGATTTATCGCTTGCCTTTGTTTTATAAATGTCAGTATCTTCTTTGGGGATCTAAAGTTCACCTTTTCTCAACAAGTGTCAGTGATATATCCATTTATTAAAATTAAATGCAAACTTTAAGGTTGAGCTGAATGAAGAGTCAATTTTGGTGAATCTTTATGATACCTTAGAAACTGTCTGTAATGCCCAGATGAAGCACACGGTACTCTCTTTAAGTCCCTTCTCCACATCTAATAGTTATTCCAATGAAACAAATATAATTTTTGGAGTTACTTTTCTCTTTTGGTAGCCTTTTCTCTTCTAAAAATGAAATCCATATGAAAAATATTGATTAGACGGATCACCATAGCACTTTTTATATCACTCATGTGAGTAGATATAAAATAAACCCATCACATTTGAACATTAAAAAAACCATAATATTATATATAATGTATCATATTTACTTTTGTGGATATATAGTTATTTTTTAATTATGAGAAATAAGGATCACCATGTAAGGAGAAAATTATTTGTCTTATTATGTATATCTTATTAATTTATAAGGGAAAAATCTGCAGAATCCCCAACTCCCCTTCACCCTCCCAATTGTGGAGAAAGGGACAAGTTTTCAATAACAACTCTAGTTTCTAATAAAAGGGGACAGTTTGTACAGTCTTTTTAAAATACAATATATTCATTTGAGGAAAGAAATTTTTCACCTTAAAAATATTTCTGTACATTTGCTTTGTGTTGCTATATGTCAGTGTAATGAAAATACAGTTTTTATATAGCTTGTGGGCACTTATAAGTTGGTTTTGCTTGCATTTCATTAAGGAATATACAATCTTAATCACTTTATATTTTCATAAGATGGGATCACAAAAATATCCCACTCATTCACTTATGAATACATAAAATTACAATCTCGAGGGAAATGGATAGTAAACCATTGGCTGGTTTGGCATAAACCTTTGCTAAGCCTTAATATAGTTTATTAAAAGTACCATGTTGACTCCAGTGTGAACAGCAGCCTCATTTTTCACGTTCTGTTTCAAAGGAGCCCTCTGCTGGACAGCTCCACATGATGTCACAAGTACACACATATTTATATATGATTTATAGGCCATAGCTAATATAACCTAAAAGCCATTTGTGATCGAAACTCTATCACTGCAAATTGAATGCATCACTGAAGCCTGTTTTGTCATCATTTTTTCATATTTAATGAACACGCAATTGTCTAAAAATAAAATGTTCATCCTTAAAGTTTACGGTAAATCACTGTACATCAGCATATTCCCACACATGAGATAATCATATGAAATTAACATCCATTACCAATAATTTCAGTAATGAATTATTCAGCTGATATGCAATTATCACACACATTTTTAAAGCAATTACTTTATTACATAGGTACTCCATGTCTTTGATTTTACTTGTCTGTATTGCATATGTAAATGTAGGGAATATTTGTTCTTACCACACATTGCAAAGCAAAGGGGTTTTTTAACGCTTGTTTGTTCAATGCCATCGGGTTGTAGGGATGTATAGTTAGGATTAACTACATCTTAAGAAACTTTCAGTGTCAGAAAATTGCTGTGTTAAAATGAGGCAAAAACAACAAAAAGCAAACAAACAAACAAATCCTGGACCATGAAGTTACAGGAATGAGATGTTTTCTGAGCATGATTTCAGTAGATTCATTTAAGCAATAATTGTATTCTAAAAATCTCCTATTATTCAGGACAATGATTAAAAATGACTTTAATTTACAATTCCTTCTGCATTTAGTCTTAGATTCTAGACTGAATTGGGAGACAATATAGCATCACAGAACAAACACAAGCTTTGAGGTTAGAGAGAACGAGTCCAAATCCTGCTTCTGTGACCCTCAGTTATTTAACCTTGTCTTCAGACAGGAAACAGTGACTGCCTAAATGTTGCGGTAAGGGTTAATGACATAATATATGTACAGTGCCTAGTACAGCATGCAGGGAATTGTGAGACATGCTGCTGTAGAAGGTTCTCTGTAAGATTGGAAGCAACCACTCTACTTTTTAGGGCATGTTTATATTAATTTTGTTAGCAAGTAGCAGCTAGGATAGAGCCATATATTCTTGAACTTCATTTATATGTAGCACATTAATAATTGTGAAACAGAAATAATGAATAGTATAATAGTAGTTGTAGACATATCTTAATGTGCAGACTTTAGAGTTATACCCAATTCTTACTCAAAAGCCTGAAGCCAATCTTTTCTCTGAATCAGCCTAACCAACAGAAACCATGAAGATTTTATTCAATGCAGGCCATAGCTTTAAAAAAATAATATTCAAAACAAAAAGAAATGGTTGTTTTGGATCTGTTTAGTAAATCACAGTAATCAAATTTCCATGGTTAAAAATGAAATATAAATAAGGGTTGACATAATCTGAGATAGTACTATTAGGTCACCCACCCCCATACACACACACACACACACACACACTTATTCTGTCTCTATTAGATTATTTACCTGTTAAAATTCATATCCCACCAAGTTGATTCTTTTTTTGAGCACAGTTTAAGAAAAGGCTACACATAGCTTTGTAGTAGTTTATACATGTGAGTGTATTTTTTCACAGAAATGTAAACAAGTACCCAGAATATGAATTGAATGAATTTTGTTTGAATGAATAAAAGAATGAACAAGTGGATCACTCGTTCTCCTAGCAGCTGATTTCAAAATATTCTTAGGTGGATCTTGAGCCAAGCCAGACTCTCACTAGGAATAAAACTGTCAGTACAGAGCCATTGACTCAAATCATTTGGCCAATTTTTTTAAGATAGATATATATATACATATAGCAACAGCCAAAATGTTTTCAACATCCCCTGCAAAAAAAAATTGGGGGAAATATACTCACCTACAGATTGAAATGTTTAATTCAGTGATTGAATAGAATATCACAGACTTCTGTAAAAGTTATAAGTCCAATATGAACAGAAACACATTAATTTTTAATTCATTCAGAAACATTTATTGAATATTTGATAATGTACCCAGTGCTCCGCTGTATGCTCTGAGGAAAATAATGAAGAATAAGACTCATCGTTGTTGGCTTTTGAGGAACTCAACTTGGAGGAAGTATGAGTTACCATGACTAACAAGGTCCAGGCAGTATGGGCCAGGACATTGCTAATTAGTGTCAGCCTGGAATGTTTCATGGAAGCTTAAGTGTTAGTAACTTAGATGGGCACTTGATGTTTACTTATGGGATCTATAAAATACTTGTCCAGTGTGAAATCCATCAGTCATAACCCATTAGCCATTATCTGTAGATCAGTTGTCAAACTCTAGACTCTAGATCAAAGGGCAAAATCTGGCCAAACAAGATCTGATAAAAAGCCTTAGATTTGATTAGTTTTGTTAGCATTAGATAGTTTGGGCACATTTATAAACTTTTAAAATGTTAATACAATATCCTATAAAAATAAAATAATGTTATCAGTTTAGCTTTCTATTTCCAACATGTTCTGGGGTCATCCTGCTATTAAGAATTTAGGATTTTCTGCCCTAACTGGTTTGGCTCAGTGGATAGAGCATCGGCCTGCAGACTGAAGGGTCCCAGGTTCAATTCCGGTCAAGGGCATGTACTTGGTTGCGAGCACATCCCCAGTAGCGGGTGTGCAGGAGGCAGCTGATTGATGTTTCTCTCTCATCAAGGTTTCTAACTCTCTAACCCTCTCCCTTCCTCTCTGTAAAATATCAATGAAATATATTTTTAAAAAAGAATTTAGGATTTTCTAAAGCCCTATCTTGGTGCCTCTCTTTGAAAAGAAACATTATTTTTTCACACATTTTACTAATTTCCTGGCTAAACATTTTAAGTGTTATAATAGCATTCTGGATATATATCACGTAGAATGCTTGAATTATTCCAACACCCTTGGAGTTGCTAGTCAATCGTTATCAGATATTGGCTACTATAGTGCTCATATGCTTCTGAATTCTAGGCAATGGCTTAGGCCCTGGGAGAACATAAATTGGGTTTCTTTACCCAAGGGTGGAGGTAGGTAAGTGAATATGATTTTAAAAGAGTAGGAGTGGTTTTATTTACCAACATGCTAAAACGTGCCTGCCTTAATGTGTCCTGTCCCTTTCAATGTATATACTGTTACAATCACCAAAGCGTACCATTCTGTAGTTTCTAGTGCCAGGGCCGCCTTCAGCATCATTCCTGTAACAATTTGTATAGAACAAGCCCTGATCCACTTCTGTCCTCACAGAACAGTGTTCCTGGCCTCACAGCGATTACACGATGGTCTCAAAAGAGGCCACTGCTTCTGAGAGAAGCTGCTGGTGCCCCATTGTGGTGATTCCCCAGTTCCGCCAACCTCTCCCAGGAGAGGAGGCAGGTGCATTTGTCAGATCCAAATATCCCTTGGATCATTTCTTTGCAGTTACACAAATATCAGTATGCCTGGAGTTGAATCTTCTACACCAGGGAAAAAGAGGGGCAGAAAGAAAGCATGAAGAGCAGTGATTTAGAGAGATGATCCCTCTCTTACACACTAGTGAACCATGATGCTAACAAGTCCTGTACTGACCAGTTGATGCATGCAACGATTACCTCTGTAAATAGATCAAACTAAACTTACAGATGAGCTTCATTATGCTTCAATAGATGCATGGATTTTTTTAAAAAAATTCATAATAGCTAATTAAAGGGACCTAGAGGTAAACATGTTATGTTTCAACACACCTTTATATCTTCTGAAGTTAATATCTTGGACATATGACCTGCTTACTTGAGTGATCGCCATGCCCTGGACATCAGTGTGTTAGGTCACAGAATCTTAACGAAAAGCACAAAAAGTTCCTCCTTGAAAATTCTACCCAAACATATCATCTTCATCTTTCATCCTGTTTAAGATCCTGGAAACGAAACTGCTGTTTTTATAAACTGGCGTTTCAAGTACTGCCTACCATTCCATACCCATGTTCCTAAAAGGTCAATGCATGTATTTAAATTTCTCCTGGATACCCAAGCGTTGCTGCCTGCTTTCACTCATTTTACAGCCTATTTCATCAGCGTAAACAATTAGTTTTCTTGAATAAATGTAGATATTTGGTTCAGATACCCTTGAGGCTCTCAAGGCACAATTCACATGCATGCATGGAAACTGTTTAACCAACTTGCAACTAGTTAGAAATCTGAGAAACTAAGAACATTCTCTTTTGATTAGGAAAAACAACTCTTCCTTATTGAAATTCTAGTGGCTGTGTCCTCATTTTCTAGTCTGATGTTTTCATTTTGAGGCTGCCTGTGGCCCAGGCTGCCTCTACAGTGTTTGCTTCCTAGTGGGCTTCTGAAAGACGTGTTAACAATCACCCAATGAGAAGAGCAACACTCACTCAGTAAAAAGGCCTAGCGGTGATCACAGCTTATGAGCCCGGAGGCTGCATCACAGAGGAGGCCTAGGAGTTAGAACACTGATTGATGGTGGTTGTTGAGTTTGTTTGTTTCTATCATTCAAAGCTATAACAGAAGATATGATCAGTTTCTGTCTTGTTTTGTGTTTCTTATAATTAGTTTATCTTGTCAGCAATCTAATCAGGGAATTGGTTTTAAAAATTCACAGGCACAGAGATTTCTAATGTAGATACTTTCCAAAGCTAAGTAGAACAAATTTTTCCAAGCTTGCCTGCTGGGGAGAGAGAAAACGGTGCCAAGAAATTGCCTGATATATCTGTGGCCATAGAGAGAGTCAGGTGAAGAAGGATGGTACTTATAATTGAAACCCTGGGTCCCTAAGCTTTGATTCACTTAATAGTTTTGTACCATCTGGATTCTATAGTAAAGTATTGAAGGAATCCAATTGACTGCCCCGAATAGAGTGTCTGTCAATCTTCCCACAGGACTGATAAAGAGAGGGAGGCCCCTTTCCTGGCCTGGAATATGTAGTTCTTCCTTTTAAAAAGACAACCACCTTGGGGTTGTGCGGGGCTAAGGAATGGAAGAGAAAGGTGGCATAATATGACTTTGACCCTAACTTATTCAGTGATCCAAATATTTTATATACTTACAGCCACACAGATAAGGTCAAATTGGACATTATACCCCAATCCATTCCCTTAGACTTGTTGAAATAAGGGCCACAGCTAGAGATATGGCAGGAAGAGCACGTGTTCATGGACCAGGATTGGTAAGACACTAGCCCAAACCACCATGCACTTCAATGCAGCCTGCTCCTCTTCCCTTACTTCTGAGTATATCTCCAGCATTGTCATTTTATAGTTGATGTTAAAGTGTGCCAGGGATTTCATAATGAAGATGTAAAGGGGGGAAGTTAAGCTAGAAGGCACTGAAGTGCTGAAAAGACATGGAACACATTTGGGAAATAATATATGTATGTCAGTCAAATGAAGATAGAAATTGTCTTGATATTTAAAAAAAAAAAACCATAACTGATAATGTGATTTCATGTGAAATTCATTGGTGGTTACTGAGCATGAGAGAGGTGATGTGCATTATAGATCATGCTCTCACCCCATTTTTATTGTTTAGTAAAATAAAGTTGTGCATGTAAGCAGTTTTCATACAGTTAAAAGAAAGGAAACTCTAAAAGTGGCAGGTAAGTATAACTAGAAGAGGAACTGCTGCTGAGACTACCTTTACTGGGAAATTAGGGGAAGCAGAGGGGGAAATGCATGAGAGCAAGATTCCCCAGTATTTAAATAGTAGTATTTGCAGTGGGGCTGAATAGCAAGGCTGTGCCCTGGATACGAGGAGTATTGGAGTGTGACAGCAGAGTAGCTCAGAAAGGAAAAGAAGTCCTCTGCATGATGACTACAGGATGACTAGACGCATGCTGATCTGGATTCTTGTGTTATTAAAACTCAGCTGGGATTTTTTTTTTTAATATTGACTTCGCCCGCCCAGGGATAGGCATCTAGAATCCATATACAGAGTCACTAAACTGCCTTGTCTCTATATCGTGATAGTAAATACATGATATAATATTTTACCATCAATTAGTGAAACATTAAGGTAATATAAAAAAAAGTAATTCCCGTGATGCGTAAAAAGTTTCCACATTGGCTAATAAATGACAAAGGTAAAGTGAATAGTGTGGTCACACCGAAAATAAATGCTTGTTTCTGCTGCTGTTTTGGCACCTCCAAGAAGCACTGTCTCATCTTAGTCTGTGGACTGTCAGTAACATACCTACTGATGAAAATCCTTGATGAATTGTTTTGATACCATGTAGATCAGTGGTGCTGTTTGGAAAAGTGCAAGATCTGCAGAAATTCCTATTTTGCAATTTTTCAATTTTCAAATTTACCCAAATTAAGAAAGGAATGAATGATATCATCTTGGGAATATAGTACCTTTTTTCCAAAGAAATCAAAGTGTTTTACAAAATAGGGTTTTCAAATGCATTTTTTTACTGTAGACTTTATGAAGTAAACAAGGCATTTGTATGTAGTATTTGTTTCATGTGGTAAATGAGAAAACTACTATAGAGAGAGACTGAGGCTGTGCCTGCATTAGCTTCAAAAAGAAAGAGAATATTCACTTTTGTATATTGAGGTGTTATATGCTCCTCCCAGAGGTGAAATATGCAGTTTGTCTAGACACAATGAACGGTTTTGTGAGTAATTAATGCTATAAAATTCTTCTGTAGTAAAGACACAAGGAAAAAGTGTGAGTCTTACCCCCTGGGCTGAGAGACCGTTCTCTTCACCATGTGGTGATGTAAGACACGAAGGTGATGCAGGGTCCTCAGGATTCGTTCTCCACATGGAATTGTGGCCACACTCATGACCAATCAGTGAATTTTAAGGAGGAAAAGTAATGGAAAATGAAAAGTCTAATAAAAATAATTTTAACATTCCTTCAAATAATAAACCATTTTTAAAAATTAAAAATCTGCAGTGGTCAGCATTAGAAGGCAATTGCCAAGACGTTATCATGGAAATTCTAATTGCTAGTTGTTTAAAAGAGGCCAGGAACGAACCCAAGTGAAAATGTCCTCAGTTTGGTCAAAAGTTGAGAAAGAAGATAAAAATGGAGTGCTTAATTTGGTGTGTGATTAAGAATTCCTGTGCAGCAAGGTCTTTGCATACGTGAGCTCCTACTCAGGCTATGATGCCAGCCGTTGGAGGAGGTGCCAAGGCATCAGACAGTTAGGTTTGTGCTGTGCACCCTCTGCTAGGCTTGGCCACCCCTGTGATCTAAAGGTGATAGTTAAGACCGTAATGGGAACGTGAGATGCTGAATGTTAAAGGTACATGGGACCTTCAAGTCACCCAGCAGCTTGTTACACATGAGACTACTATACTAAGAGGTCTGACTCTGAATCAGGGCCCGAATCACTGAGCCATGAGACACAAAGGATGCTGAGATGGAGGGGCTCCATTGGGTTATTTCAGATGGGCCCCCAAGCCTAGGTGGGGAACAAGTGCAGTGAATTCTAGTTGCAGCTCACTGCACCCCTTCCAGAGAGCGCTAACTGCTTTCAACAGGGTTTCGTGCCACAGGAGGTATTAACCAAACATGATTCAGGGTAAAATGACTTCCTTCATACCAGTGTGTGTGTGTGTGTGTGTGTGTGTGTGTGTGTGTGTGTTTTGTTTTGTTTTGTGTTGTTTTTTGTTTTGGTAACTTAATAATTAGCTTTATATATTTCTTACAGTGCTAACTTTTTATCATAATGGTTTAAAAAATTTGCCTTCCCCAAGGGATAAGAAATACAGAAATTCTATCCAAAACACACAAATAAGTGGGTTTTTTTTTAAATATATTTTTATTGTTGATAGTATTACAGATATTTCCCATTTTACCCTCTTTAACCCTTACCCCCTGGCCTTCGTCATGCTATTCCCAATGTCCATGAGCTATGCATATAAACATATAAGTTCTTTGGTTTATCTCTTCTTCTTTCAAGCATTTTTGTTGTTGTTGTTAAGGGTGTTTCCTAGTGTCCTACCTTAATAACAAACTTAGCAAATCATATAACCTCTAGAGATATTTGGTTTTTCATCAGTAAATTTTTGCCATTGGACCAAAATAGATGTATCTTGGCTCTATAACTGTCCTGTGCACCAGAAGATCATGGAATAATGCTGGATAGCAGTTATTTTACTTAATTTCTATGTTTCACTCTGGGCACTGTTAATCCCTTTAGAGAGAATTAGAAAAATATCTACACTAATAAAAGACAAAGATGCTAATTGACCATACCTTTGCTATGCCCAAGCCACGCCCACCAGCCAATCAGAGTGACTATATGTAAATTAAACCAACCAAGATGGTGGCCAGCAGTCACGGAGCTGGAGCAAGCAGGAGGCTTGGTTGCCCCAGCGATGGAGGAAGCCAAGCTTCCCACCTGCGCTGGCCAGCTGTGGCCTCCGCAAAAGGCAACAAAATTTCAATTATAGAAGCTAAATAAACCCCAGATACCTGCTTCCAGCCAGCCTCCACTAGGAGCTTGGGTGGCTGGGAGCTGTGGCCAGCCTGCAAACAGCCATCAGCCCCTCACCCAGGCTGGCCATGCACCCCAGTGGGGACCCCCACCCTGAAGGGGCTGTGGCCAGCCTGCAAACAGCCATCAGCCCCTCACCCAGGCTGGCCAGGCACCCCAGCAGGGACCCCCACCCTGAAGGGGGTGTGGCCAGTCTGAAAACGGCCCTCAGTCCCTCACCCAGGCTGGCCAGCCACCGCGGCAGGACCCCCACCCTGATCCGGGACACCCTTCAGAGCAAACCAGCTGGCCCCCACCCATGCACCAGATCTCTATCCTATATAATAAAAGGGTAATATGCAAATTGACCCTAACAGCAGAGCGACTGGGAATCACTGGTCTCTATGACCCACACTGACCACCAGGAGGCAGACGCTCAATGCAGGAGCTGCCCCCTGGTGGTCATTGTGCTCCCACAGGGGGAGCTCTGCTCAGCCACAAGCCAGGCTGATGGCTGCCAGCACAGCGGTGGTGGTGGGATCCTCTCCTGCCTCCTCAGCAGCACTAAGGATGTCCGACTGCAGCTTAGGCCTGCTCCCCGCTGGCAAGTGGACATCCCCCGAGGGCTTCCGGGCTGCCAGAGGGATGTCTGACTGCCAGCTTAGCCAATCCCCCAGGGAGCAGGCCTATGCCAGCAGATGGTCATTGCCCAAAGGGTCCCAGACTGTGAGAGGGCACAGGCCGGGCTGAGGGACCTTCCTGAGTGCACAAATTTTTGTGCACCAGGCCTCTAGTATATATATAGTTGTGCAGATATTTTCTATAAACTTTCTAATGTTTAAATACAAATTAGCCTTGTTAAATGTGTTGCCTTTCCTAACATGAAATTCATAGATAGTTTTCCACAACATTCTTTCTTAAACCTAATTTTTTTTGTCCAGTATTTAATAGACAGTCTAGTATTGAAGCAATAGCATAAAAAGAAAGGTGTAGAATCTTAGAGTTGCAGGGAACTTCCTAGATAATCCAACACCTCCTTCCAATGCAAGAATCCCTTTCAAATTCCTGACAGAGTCATCTCCAAATATTTCCAAGGATCTCAAACTCACTTCCTCCCAAGGCAGCTCATCTGATTATTACATTCTTATTTTTAGAAATATTTTCACATTTTTCACTTTTGATCCCAGTTTTGTCTTTTTAACCAACATTTTTTTCTAAGAGCTCCCTTCCACAAGTTCTCTTTATTAAACTCCCTTGTGCTTGTTCATATGGCCTAGTCTGAAGGTTTCTCAATGTATTCTGAAGTGACCCCATGTACTGATGTGGTCCCAGTCAGACAGAGACAAGGGGAAGGACCCAATTCCTTGATTTGAAAATTATGCATCTACTAATGTGGTTTAGAAATCACACCAGCGAATTAGCAGCCACTTAATTGTTGACTCTTGTCAAATTGGGGGTCACTAAGAGCTCCAGAGCTGTCACAGCACTGCCGGCAAGCCAGGTTTCCCATCTTACACACAGGAAGTGAGTCGTGAGCCTCAGTTCAGGAACTGAGTTTAAGCTTAGTGCCTTCTGAACCTCATCCTGATTTATTGATATGTTTGAATTCTGATGCTTTAACTCTATGTGAGTTCTCCCTGTGAAACACATTCTATCTGTATATTGAAATATCTTTAAAAAGATATTGATAAAATATTGAGTGATTCAGTGTAAGTACAGAGCAAACTAATAGACGAGAGATCTTTCTTGGATGACACTCTTTTGTCAATTAACACCGAATTAAGTTGTGTGGGTAGGTATTATTCCATTCAATTATATTTTGCCTAGCTACTCTTCCTCAATTTCAAGTCCTGAAAACAATACTAGAGGAATTATTTGGCTACAAATATAGAAAAATCTATGAGTAAAGGAAAAAAAAAGTTAATTCATCTGGACTTGTAGTAGACACTTACTGGTTCCCAGTGAGCACTGGTTTCTTTTATAGATGTTCATTAAGCAATTTTAATAAAATTTCCCTGAGATTACCAACCATGGTACTAGTACTTAAAGTTACGGTTCTACATGGTGGAACGTGCACATATTTAATTTGGTTTACTTGTGTTTTGTATTCTTTTCAAGTATGTGAAGTGTGCATATAAAGAGATACATATATATCTATACAAATAAAAGCCTAGGTGGTCCTCGCGCTGGACATCGTCACAAGATGGCTGCCACAAGATGGACGAGTGCACAGTGAAGGCGGGGCCCAGTGGCTACTGTGCGCCTTGAGGCCTGGGGGTACTGCGGCTCCGCACAGCATGGAGGAGGCTGATCAGGCCGGCAGAGGAGGGAGTTGGGGGCGAACGGGCAGGCAGGCAGGCAGACGAGCGGTTAGGAGCCAGAGGTCCTGGATTGTGACAGGGATGTCTGACTGCCGGATTAGGCCCGATCCTTCAGGAGTCCCAGATTGGAGAGGGTGCAGGCCGGGGTGAGGGACACCCCCTCCTGTGCACAAGTTTCCTACACCAGGACTCTAGTCTAATATAAGTAGATATGCATGCATATATACACATAAACACACACACTATATAAATCCTTTATTCCTGTTCCTTTTTACTGATGCTCTTTAATATTTTTGTTGTTGTTTTACCTTTTTGGTCCTCTCTTTTTGATTATGTAATTGGCATTATATAATCTTGCCAATTAAGTGTTCCTGATCCTTCCTAACTTACTGTTATATACCAGCTCTTGGTGGCTGAGTGTTTGTGTGTACATATGCATATGTGTACATACTTATTTTGCTATCTCTACAGGTTTTTATAAGTCTAAGATCATTCCAGACTGCAGTCTTACAGACACTTTTTAGTTCCATGCCATTTTCTAAACTCATCCCAATTACTGTATTTCCTTCTTCATTTTACATGTCCTTTTAATGTCTGCATTAGTAAGCCTCTTTCCAGCTCAGCTACTTTTATTATTTTGCTTTCTTTCTCTTTTTTACTTTTTCAGGTAGATCATTCTAGCAGCACTTATTCTTTTAGAGTCTCCCAGTGCCTTGAAAAATATTCAATTTTAGAATCTCGAGTTGTGGAATTATGCTTATCTATTCATTACATTTTTAAAATCTGTGCACCTAGAACTCAGGGCATATGACAACACATACCTATCCTTCTCTTCATAATAATGACCATGGTAATAATACAACTTCTTATTCGTTTTTGCCTACATCTCATCAATATGCCTCCCTCATTTTGTCCGGAAGAGCACAAGCATGGGTGGAAACATACAAACCAGTCATGTGAACAGTGGCTGAACCAAATGGGGCTTAAGCCTGGACGAAATAAAACTTGTGGGAACGTTTGCCCAGTCAGCATGGCTCAGTGGTTGAGCATCAACCTATGAACCAGGAGGTCACAGTTTGATTCCTGGTCAGGGCACATGCCCAGGTTGCAGGCGCTCTCATCATTCTCTCTCATCATTGATGTTTCTATCTCTCTCCCCCTTTCCCTTCCTCAATGAAATCAATAGAATATATTTTAATTAAAAAATAACCTTGAGAGAACATGAAATTGACTTCAAATATTTGAAGGACCAACTTGAGGAAAAGGAGTTACTTTTAATCTGTGTTCTCAGAGGAAGTAGTATTAAGACCAGTAAGTGAACTGATCATAATTTCACTATAAAGGCAACTCATTTTAAACTGGCCAAATATTATATGACCACTCTTATGACAATCATGTCACTGGAAGTGTTCAGTGTTGGCCCGGCCCTCACATGGCAGGTTCAGCATTGATGGGGTTGGCCTGGATGACATGTACGATGTTTTTATATTCTAAATTCTTTACCTTCTTCACAAGAGATTTAAGGTATCTAAGAAAACCAGAGTGCATAGCTGTACACATTTCTTCCTTTTCCTTCGGAAAGCTGAAATTGCCTGTGAGGCAGGAATTTATCAGATGTTCTGCTTTTAGCTGAGTATACTCCCAGCAGATATACCATTACTCCAGTTTTCCTCCTCACCATATTATAATTCTGCTTCCCCGTTTGATAATCTGCTTTAGGAAATCACCCTCCTCATCTCCCATCAGGCATCTGTTATCTTCGCCCAAGGCAACTTCAGTTATTTCATACTCAACTCAAATACTCTCCATTGTGTTTACATCTTCTAGAAATAGTTCTTCCTCTAGAATGACATGTAAGCATGATATATACATTTTTTGTTTGCTTATTCTACACAGACTATACTACTGCTGCCCGATTTGCTGGTTGTATGTTGGGTCAGTGTGTTCCCTTATCACCATTCTCTGAGCACAAGCCACATCCCACTGAGTCTGGGTGTAATTGATACACTGCTCACTTCTCTGGGTTAAAATTTATATTATGTTTCTTTGTGCTAATATTTCAGTTTTATTTTATTGCCTGTACTTTACCCATTAGTATATATACTCCAAAAGCCATAAGTATTGGGTACAAAACTTCTGTTATAATTTTACTAGAGGCACAAAATTCATGCACGGGGGTGGGGGGTCCCCTCAGCCCAGCCTGCACCCTCTCCAATCCGGGAACCCTCAGGGGATGTCTGATCGGGCCTAAACCAGCAGTCAGACATCCCTCTCACAATCCTGGACCACTGGCACCTAACTGCTCATCTGCCTGCCTGCCTGGTCACACCTAACTGCCCCCCGCACTGGCCTGATCACCCCTGCATGCCAGCCTGATTGCCCCTAACTGGCCCCCTGCCAGCCTGGTCGCCCCTAACTGCCCCCCCCACTGGCCTGGTCACCCCAAACTGCCCCCCACCAGCCTAGTTGCCCCTCACTGCCCCCACTGCCAGCCTAATCACCCCCAACTGAACCCCTTCACTGACCTGGTTGCCCCTAACTGCCCCCCCCCTGCCAGCCTGGTTGCCTTCAACTGCCCCTCTGCCAGCCTGGTCGCCCCTCATGCCCCCCCACCCCCCGCAGCCTGGTTGCCCCACACAGCCTGCTTGTTCAGTCATTTGATCGTCCCTCACTAACCCCCTGCCGGCCTGGTCATAGGCAGCCATCTTGTGAGGGTGTGAGGGTTAATTTGCATATTGCCTCTTTATTATATAGGATGATTGCCAAACACCCTGTCTTCTGCTGTACTCTCTTAGAACATTTTCCCTGGGCCCCACCCCAGCTCTCCCATGTGCCTCCAGTTTTCCCGTTAAACTCTCTTGGGCTGTCAATCACACATTTCCTAATCTTTATAACAGCTCCTCCATCTTGCCAGAAAAGTGAATTATAACTCTGTTACACAATTTAAAAAATATATTTTAATTGAAAAAAATATCTGTTAACTCCTTTTCCAACCAGTTTTCTCATATCAAATCATTACATCAAAAATAAAAATATTTCACCACTGCCTCCAATTTCAAGCCCAAGACTTTAAAACTTCTAGAGGCAAATTGAAGCATTTTCTCTAACTATCATGTATTTAACGTTAGTCAACAGTAGTGGGTAGGAGTTTGCAGATTGACTATCTTGAATCACCACCTTCAGCCAGTAAAGCGTCATCAAGGGACCCACCGCCCTCTTTCTCTGGAGGCTGCACCAGGGCCTTCCCTGAGCTGAAGCTGTGCCTCAGCTTTGGGCCCGGGTGCTGTGGTCTTGTTAGAATATCTGAGCTCACCTGCAGTGGGCCATGCCATTTATAGATTTTATGGTTTTAGTGGAATCTATTTTTCTCTTCTTTTCCTTGATGATAGCTTCAATTCTCTAATCTTCTGATTCTCCATTTGATTCAATATCAACTTCACTGAAATCTTTTTCTTCCAGGTTTTATCTTGGATTATTTTTTCCATCTTTTCTAGGAATGCTTCATCCTTTCTAATAAGCTAAAGGATACATAGAAATTCCTCAAACTTTTTCACTTTCTTTACTAGACAGTTTTTCTCTCATTCCACCCTTAGGGAAATCAGGGGCAAACTTATTACCAATTTTAGCAGAAAAGTCTTAATTCAACTCAAGAGTTTCCATTAAATCACCCTGGGTTTTTGTTGTTGTTTGGTTTGTTTGTTTGTAACTAAGTAATTCTTATCTACTGTTTAGTCTCTTGTAGGTTTTATTTCCCCAAATCATTAAGTTCCACTCATGTTTTCTATGACTTTAATTATTGAAGACAAAACTACAGGTTTATTCATCCATGATCTGACCAGTGCTGAAAAAAATAAAAGACAAGCTAATATTTTTCATGGTACCTAATATTTGCTAATACTATGTTTACTTGAAATAAAATACTATGTTTTAGGTTCATGGTAGGCTCATTAACTAATACAACTACAATTTCATGTAGCTGTTAATTGCATAATGTATCTTACAAATATTTACCAAGTAGCAATATGCACCAGATGCTGCTCTGAATGGTGGAGTACACTATGAACAGGGCAAGTGTCTTCATCTAAAGGAGCTCACAATATGCAGAGAGAGAAGTAGACTTAGAATAAAAACTCAATATGCCAAGTACTATCATGTGGGCACACATACAGAATAATGGGCCATCCTAGCTTGGCGGTAGATGTCTGGAGAATCTTCATAGAGAAGGGTACTAAATGTGGATGCAGGGATAAGATGTCCCATAATCACAGAATTCCAAATAGAATATTTTTTTTTAATGTTTGGACAAAGGCACAGAAACACAAAAGAGGGTGGCATACAATGGGAGCTCTTAAGGTGTACAGCATGATTGGAATTGGGGGGTGAAGAAGAAGAGAATAAGAGAGAGAGAGAGAGAGAGAGAGAGAGAGAGAGAGAGAGAGAGAGAGTATTGACATCCCGTGAGATGATACTGAACTTCATATGGCATGCTAAGAAATTTGAACATTCTATTCTAGGCAATGACTTTTTCAGTTTAGAAATGTAACTAAAAATATGAAGGATGGCTTAGAGATAAGAAGTAGGAAAACCAATTGGAGGGAAGAGAAAATTGTGAGGACCTGAAACTAAGGTAGAGTCAATGAAAATGGAGAAAAAAAAATGGATTCAAATAACATTTAGAAAGTAGAAGAGACTGGATTTGAAGATTGAGTAGGTATATGTGTGGTGAAGGGGGCAGGCTGACTCCAGAGTGTCTGGCCAGAATACTCAGATAGATGGTGGTAAAAATTAACACAGTGGAGTCATATAGGAAATGACACAATTTGGGAAGGGTGGGGAATGTGATTAGTTCAATTGGAAATATAAAGAGTTTGAAGTACCCATGAGACAAGTAGATGGAAGTATACCTGATTAGGGTCTGACACTACAGTTTTGAGGCCATCTGCATTAGTGTACTTTATAGTAAAAGTCAGGGGTTTGGGCATAAGCATCCAAGAATATATAAAGTTTGAAGAAAAGAGAAACAAGGACCCAGAACCCTAGTGAATTTCATAATGTAAGAGGAAACTGATTTTATTTCTCTAGGAGGCAGGGAAAAGATAGAAGTCTTGAAGAGATCAGTGAAGATTTGGAATGCCAGTTGGCAAGGAAGCTCAGGAATTCTGTGTAAAAGAGTTGCTGAGAGCAGAAGTGGTGCTGAGCAGAAGTGGCCCATCCAGGTTCTGCTAGCACACGTTTGCCTCATTTTACACAACAAGTTATTCTTTTTGATACACAACGTTGCAGTGTCCTTACCAACTTAATTATGTTTCTCACTACCTTTGTTCCTAGTTGGCAAGATCATTTTAAACTGAGATTATCTGGCAAGGAAGAATTCTGTTTATACTTAAATTTTGGTGATCTGCAGTCAGAATAAGAGTCATAATGAGGATCATCTCTCTGCCATCATCTGGATCCTTGATGAAAATGTCAAAGAACCCCTGAGAACAGGATCAAACACTGCTGAAATCTGCTTTCCCGCCTCCAAACCTCTGCACAGATGTGGTTGCAAAATAGCAGCATCTCAGCATATGGCCTGGCTTGGTCAGCACAGCCTCGGAGTGGGCAGGGCAAAATCTGTCAGCACCAGATACCAGCCAAGTCCAAGACAGCCGAAATGATCTGATTAGAAAGAGGAAATCATGACAGATTTGTGGCCCAAATAAGCAGCAGTGGAATTGAACAGGCACCTGGGGAGGGAGGGAAGAGGAGGAAGGAAGAGAAAGGCAACAACTTTTTTACAAAGTGTATCCCTGGGAGCCCCTGGAGAGTTAACTACCCCAGTGCTATCCAGGCCTGAAGGAGCACCTAAAGGTGACGCTGTGTGCAATATGTCCCCTAGAGCAAGACCACAGAAGACCTGCACAGGGTTCACCCCGAAGATAAGGCTGAGTCTTAGGATGACTGAGTATGTTTAAGGTCCATGTGTCCTCTCCAACTTCATCCATACACCTTTCATCCTTACCCCTGTTCATGTGGGGAGTTTTCTGGGTAGATGGAATAACCTTAATCTTAGTGCAGGAGTCAGCAAACTACTACTTACAGGGGCCAAATCCAGTCCTCTGCCGTTTTTTAGAAATAAAGTTTTATTGGAACACAGCCATGCTCATTCATTTATGTATTGCTTTCACATAACGTAGTAGAATTGAGCGGTTGCAACATAGAATATATGGTCTGCAAAACCTAAAGTATTATACTGTGGCCCTTTACAGAAAAATTTGCTGACCTCTGTCAGAATATGGAGACATTTTAGCTTAAAAAACAGCTGTGCCTAAATTCATCTTATATGGTCAAACCAGTCTATAGCATAAACACCCACACAGGAAACTGAGAATTAAATGGCTAAAAAGTGCATTCTAACTCTGAATTATATATTTTTTAAATGCTGCCTAGACTTTGTTCCGATTCCCCTCCTTTCCTTTGCCCCAGGTTTTGTCTTAATTTTCCCAAGCGAAATCTGTCCTTTGCTTCTTGTTGTCTTGTAACCGTATTTCAATAGCACTTAATCAGTGATAAAACTGTTTTGATTTATTCCCAGCTGTGGATATTATTGTTGAAATCTGTGTGAGTGTTCCGACGTGTTATGATTGGAGCAATAGCATTTAAGAGTCCAGAGGCAAGTCAGAAAATTAACAACTGTTCTGATGCCTAAATTAACTGCACAGACAGCGCTGAGTACAATGAGAAAGTTCTGTGGAAACTTACTCGGCAGTATGTAAAGTGTTCAAATGGCTCACCCATTAGAAGCATTATATCCTAAGGATAAGTTCTCATTGGATATACTCCCCAAAGGCAGTACCAGAATTTCAGATAAAGGACAGCTGGCTGCTCTTTTCTTCCGGGACGCGTGTCTTCCTGCAACGTATAGATTGTTGATGCTGTAGCATCTAATGTGACATTTCCTCACTCTGCAGCAAGACTGAGCCCCCAGCATGTGCCTTGTAGTGGGCTCTGCTGATGCGTCTGAAGTCATCAGAAAAGAACAAAGAAAACTTTTGTTGTTGTTGTTGTTGTTAAATGAAGAAAACTTAGATTAAAGAAATACAAAGAAGAGTAAAGGACCTGTAATCCTAACACCTAGCAGTATCAGCCCTTTAGAGTACAGTCTTCCAAAATATTGTTTTAATTATTGCATTAATCACAAAATGAGGTAGAAAAAATATCTGGCTCTAGATGACATTTAGCATAATTATCTTCCCAACTTCCCCATTCAACTTCTGGCACCGTATTTCTTCATGTAAATCTTCCTTAAATGCTGTTTATATTTCACCAGCAGATTGCTTGTAGTTTGAGTTGTACTGTACGTTAGAATTGGTCATGACTGTGTCATAATTTGCTCTTTTTCTAAATTTTAATTTATGCAAATTGGAGAGAGAAGGTTTAATTACATATTTTAATTGTTATCGATTGGTTTTACTCAATTCTCTCCCTGCATTGTTTACAGATATTCTCACATATAGTTAGGTGTTGTCAGATAGCATTATTGATCGCCATGGTTGCAAGGTATTTACTGGACTATCCTATATGTAAACTCAGTGATATTTGAACATTTCCTAACAAGAGCTTAAAATTGTCACACCATTAAGTTGTCTGGTATTACTCCATTGCTGTGGGTCAAATTGTACATCTCCCCAACTAGACTGTGAGCCCCTTGAAAGCCAAGACTACCAGTACATTTTATACCTTGATTTCTGGTAATTTTCCCAGTGTCCAGTTTCTGACATACAAGGAATGCATGCTTGACAAATGCCCAAGATCACCTACTATTATAGTGTCACAAGCCAACCCATGTGCCTTTACTTGTTTCTTTGTGCCACTTTATTTCCCTTTATGGTAATTGATGAAGTATACTGGTTAAGAAAGTAGGCTCTTAGGTTCAAAATCTGTAGTCACAGTAAAGAAATCTGAGTTCTTCAACCTCTTAGCCATGTGACCTTGACCAAGTCTGTGGACCTCAGTCCCATCATTTGTAAAATGGTGACAACAATAGGACCTACCACATATGATTTTTTTAGGGTGAAATTAGGTCATTCCCTGCAGTGCCTTGTCTATTCTAAGTGTTCGGCAAATGTTAGCTTTTCTTTCTCCCTCTTTGGGTCATATTTATACATTGGAGTAAGCTGTTTTATAATAGGCACTTAGTTTTTAAAATGTTTTAAGTCGATAATAAATAATAAAAATAAGTGTCTGCTGCAAAAATGTGATTCATTATTATGATGCTGTTAGGTAAATTTCACATTTTTATTGTGGATTCACAGGCACTTGAATAGACTAGTTCACGCTGGCATGTTATTTTTGTGCCTTCTCTTGAACCCATTTTATATAGAGAGAACTTAAGGAATAAGGAAAAGCTACTTGGAATTATAAACTAGAAGAGACAGAAGTCCTATAACAACGTCCTCTAACTCCTACGTAAAATCTTCCTTTATTAAAACACTGTGCTGAAGTATCCACACAAGTCTCATTTACATCTATAGGCAGGTATGAGCTTCTGTGTCAGGTGGTGCATTTTGCTGAAGTCCGCTAACAGCCATTGCACTAAATTCATAATGAGATTAAAATCTTCTGTTCATAGAACAAGAAGAGTTGAGAATGTGTAGCAAAAGCCCTTTTGTCTCATCATATTAATGTTGATGCCCTTTTATCCCAGAACTTGGCTGAAGCTGGAGCCAAAATCTATACTGGTTTAATTTTAAGTGGCCTTGTGAGCAAGTGTGTACAGACAGTGAAGAACTGAAAGGTACTTAGGGCACTCACGCTCCTGGCTGTGGGCTCTCAGATGGAGCTGGGCGTTCTCACAGCAGGTTGAATCCACATGCTTAATGTTTCTATGAAGGAGGAGCTGAATTTTTAGGTCTTTGCCACTTGTTTTTATTGCAATCACTAAGGCAAACTGGATCCATGAATGAGCTTAATAGGATTAGATATGGAAAAAAAACCCAAATATTCTAATCTGATTTGAAAGGAGCTCTTCAGAAAGTAGACAAATACTTTTCTTCTCTAATGTGTTTGAATAAAGAATATATAGAGACTGTTCGATAAGATAAAAAATTAAGTCATAATATACAGTCTGATGATCTGCTAGACCAAAGATAGCAATTACTGTTTGTGTGTGTGTGTGTGTGTGTGTGTGTGTGTGTGTGTGTGTTTTAAGTAATACATATATTCCTATTCGAGTTTAAACTCTCTCTCTCTCTCTCTCTCTCTCTCTCTCTCTCTCTCTCTCTATTATTATGTTTGGAGAAGCATGGTTCTTCATTGTTGAAGGAAAAAAAAAACAACATTAGGTACCACAGTGATTTCTCCCCTGCTGTAGGCCACCAACTAAATTAAATCATCATTGGGGACAGTGGCTGCGGATTCTCTCACAGACGTGCTTGTGGACTGGCTCAATTTGAATGAGCCAGGCAAGCTTCAAGCTCATGCACAACCTCACTCAGGTGTGCCAGCCTGGTCAGGCCTCTGCTGCTAGGAGAGGTGAAGAGGTCTTGATCTCTTCTAGGAGCTCTCTCCAGGGGTCTATTGCTAAGATCTGCCTGAAAGCCAGCAAGTGACATTCCCTGGTGTGAATGAGTTTTAATGTAAGATTACAACCATAGATCAAAGTGAGGAGGACATTTGGGCAGGGGCTCTTAAGAATTTTAGAGCTGGAGCATAAAGAAGTTAATTATACCGTGTGATTCAGGGTTGTTTCTGCATATGTCACTCACTAGCAAGGCTTGTCCTCCAGCCTCTTAAGGGCTTTTGTCCTCCCACCGCCCCCATATTTCTTATCATGTAGTATCTAGAAGACCTTCTAAAGCCGTGATGAAAGAAATCAGAACTATCCTATAAATTGCTTTTCCCAATAATGAAGATCTGCTTTTTATACAAAAAGCATATTCTGGATTTGTTGTCCCTGAATACTGGAACAAAACAAAAAAAAAAAGAACAAAATGGGGCCAGCAATCTGTTAGAGTCAAAGTCCTTTTGTTCTCACTTCACCAATTCAGATTTCATGATAATTCGACCCCAGCTGGGCTTACATTTGCTCTTGCATTGTTGACCTGTTTTTAGAGAGAGTTAGAATAACAGGATCCTGTTCCTTATCTGGAGACCTGTATGGAAATTCAACTTCAGAGTTTCTGAAAAGTTGAACCTTCCTAATGATCAGCTCTGCTTCCTTTTATGAACTAAGGTTGCTCTGCAGCCCCGGCGGGTTCTCTTTTTGCCTTGGCTACCAGGGGCCAGGTTCCATGCTCAGTTACAATTGCCCCCTTTAGCCTGCGTTTCTGAAAAATGTACCCCTTTTTGTAATTGGCTGGCTTCTTACCCAAGTAATAACAGGTTTGTGGTTATTTTTCTACAGTTATTGCCAGTGAATATATGTTACATGAAATCCTCTTTATGAAATTTGTTTTTGAACTTTAAGCTTTTTGGTCATACAAGGCATAGGTGATCATTTTTTTCAATATTATTAGAAAATGTAGAAAGCAAACAGAAAAGTGACAATGACCCTTAATTTCACCAAATCAGGGAAAAATTTGCTTTTAACATTGTTGTGACTTAATCTTCTATGGCTCACCTCAAAATTGGGTTAATAAAGAGACTCTACCCATAATCCAGCCTCATTGGGCTTCTGAGAGTATAAACCATGTTAATCCCTGAGCCATACTTAGCACATTCCAGGCTGAAATGAGTCAATGGGGCTTAGCGCTTATTGCCGGTATTGGTAGGCATTTTACTCCAGACCTTTTTTCTAGGCATATGTAAAATCCGTTTTGGAAGTAAGTATGAGCATAAATTCAGTGGAATCATGGTTTTGAGAGCTGCACGGGGTCTGAGTTATCTAATCTAGTTTCTCCACAGGGGATGTAGGAAATCAGCTGGGGAGTTCTTTTCAAATGTCCTATTCCAAAATCCCATGCCAGCACCTACTGGGTCAGAAACTCTAGGAATACATATGTGGATGTGGAGGGGGGAATTAGATGATTCTGATGGGTGTGCCTAGTGGTGAGAGCCACTGAGTGGTAGCCCCATCTCCTTTACCAGGTGCAGAGGGAAGCGCCCTGGAGGCTGAGTGAGGAGCCTCAAGATCACACAAGTGCTCCCTTAGAGCCGGGCTGAGCCCCTGTCTCCAAACCGGCCCTGGGGCTGCTCCCACAGCTTGGGGGGGGGGGGGGGGTGACACCGGGCGTGTTCAGAGATAAGCATTTAGCAGCACAGTAATCTGTTCTATGCAGACAGTTGCGATGGTATTCCCTGTTAAGTTATGCCATAGTGTTTGCAAGCAGTCAGGTCAGGTTACCAAATATGCAATTGTTGAAAGTGAAAACAGACAAAGGGAAAAAAAGCACTGTTTGCATTCATTTACTTATGCATTAGTGAGACATGAAAGCATTCATGTCTCACTAATTCAGTCTGACCTTCACGCGTCAGTCTTAGTGAAATTTCACTGCGTTTCAGCTCCTACGTTTAGATGATTCACCGAGTGGGGAGAAGAGGAAGTTAGCTATGAATTTAAAACTCCTCATTGGGCACCTTGCAGTGAAACTCCCCTGCCTCCGTTGAACAAAGAGGTGCCCTGCAGCAGGGAGTTCCCATCTGAGAGCAGGTAGCAGAAGGTGGTGCTTCTTGTCCTTCAGGAAGCTCAGTGCCCCTTAAAAAATATAAAAACCTGTGTGCTGTGCCCTGGCCAGTTGCTCAGTGGTTAGAGTATTGGTCCACGAACCAAAGGGTTGTGGGTTCCCTCCCAGCCCTGATGAGGCACCTGCAGGAGGCAACCAATGTCTCTGTCTCTCTCTCATCACATACCCTCCCTCTGTTGTGCTGTACGTCGACCTGTGTTTGAGAAACTACTAGAAGAAAAAGCCAAGCGCTTGAGGGCTGCAGGGACTAAGGCTGTGATGGGTGGCATGTAATGTTAACTATTACCCATACAGCAACAGGCTTGTATGACACTGCCCTCGCCACTGCACATGACTGATTCTGTGAGGATCTACATGTAGGTGCTTAGATGTCTCACCGCGCCTGCCTGACATAAACTAATGATGTAGACGGCTAAACATGGTGACATGATTAAACAAGATGTTAATTAGTGGGTTCTCTAGGAGTCTTGATCCTTCCTTTTAACAGCCTTGCTAGGCATGTATGAAAGTTAAAGAGACAGAAATGGCTGTTCCCTGTTGCAGCATCTGTTCATGGCAAGGGGAATTCAAGAGAAAAGCATTTAAACTACCCAGTAAGACATATCAGGTCCATCTTCGTGTCCAGGGGTTGTCCAGACCCATGTCTTTGTGGGAAGGGATATGGCAATTTTCCTGCAACCGGTAATCATTTGTACTATTACTTAGTTGTCATGTATTGATGATCCCATTTCAATCAAACATATCTCATTCAGAGAGCTTTTGATGGGAGAAATTTTTGGAAGGGTTTAGGAAGGTTAAATCTGTGAGACATGGCTTCCATCTGGAATGCATTAGCTGGGAAGATTTATTAGTCAGAGTGACTCTGCATAATGTTCCATGGAAAGCAGGCCCTGCATCTCATTTCCAGCGTGATGTCTATATGAGGAGTGATCTTTGAAATATCATAGGTGACAATCAAGTTTGTTATAAAAATAGTAAATGCCCAGGATTTTTCATGGCGGCTATTTTAAATCCCTCATGAGGGCTGCTAAGCAGGTAGTTGATTTGTTGACAAATGATAAAACTTGAGGAATAGCAACATGCATGAAATTTTAAAATGGAATGTCCTTTCTAAGCTGAAAAAGACTATTAGAAAAATGATGAACATTTAGTATTTTCATTTACTTTATCTAGGGACAAGATAGCCTTCGCAAATAATGAGGCCAGTACTCAACTATGTGAAGAAGTGCATTTCCTTCTGATTAAAATCCTTTTAAAGAGCTAGTGTTGTTGGTCAATAAGTGAGGCTGGGAAAGCTTTATAACTTCTCATACATTGGACAGCCTGAGACTACACTGTTCAGAGCTGTAGTGGGACTGGTTTAAGTTAGAGATTATGGAGGCGCTAGAATTTTCTACTCTACTGATCACTGTGTGGAAGGAAGGCAGAGCTAGGATGTAGCTTGGGCTTATGTAAGATGCTGTACTTTTAAAAGACAAGAAACATAAAAGCAAATATGGGGAAAAGTTTGAGCTCGGGCTCAGAAATTGAAATCAGATGGAGGCCACCGCCTCCTCAGCTTCTTACTGAAAAGGCAGCTCAAGCCCCGGGAGAGGGTTAGCTCCTCCTCACCTGCCTTGTTCTCAGCCACCAACATTGAGGTAACATAATGAGGCAGATCTGGTCCCACAAAAGCTTTTGATGGAGGCAATAATAACTTAAGGTGCCTTCCCTGGCTGTAACATACCTTCCTGAAATTGAAGGGCAAAGGATTAATGCCAGGTGAAGGGCGAGTCACCGTCCAAATATTTATCTGTGAATTTATTTTTTTTTTAAATATTTTTTTAATATATTTTATTGATTTTTTACAGAGAGGAAGGGAGAGAGATAGAGAGTTAGAAACATCGATGAGAGAGAAACATCGATCAGCTGCCTCCTGCACATCTCCTACTGGGGATGTGCCCGCAACCCAGGTACATGCCCTTGACCGGAATCGAACCTGGGACCCTTCAGTCCGCAGGCCGACGCTCTATCCACTGAGCCAAACCGGTTTCGGCTTATCTGTGAATTTAGGTCACACCACAATGCCCAGTTGTGTCATTCCCTCTCAACGTAGGAAAAAGTGTTCCATTTCCTGGATACAAGTTCAGTGCCAAACTGTTCTCCAAGGACTGCAAGGGAAATACGGCAGCTCAGCAGTTTTGTCTTACCCTCGCGCTGGGCTTCTATGCCATGGGACAGCTCTGTGCCAGGCAGCATGGAGCGG
This sequence comes from Myotis nattereri, assembly GCF_964212035.1. NCBI lineage: Eukaryota > Metazoa > Chordata > Mammalia > Chiroptera > Vespertilionidae > Myotis > Myotis nattereri. The sequence continues at coordinate 87,713,571 of NC_138075.1, forward strand.
GAAGTAGCACCAGCCACAAGACGCATGTTAGAGCATGAAAAGAGGATTTACTGCAGGACCTCAAAGAGCAGTGCTTGGGTCTTTCACCTCCTGGGTGAATATTTACATGGTCCTCAGGTTGACAAGGCTCTTTCCCTTCTGCACACACTGCATGCTGGGAAGGCCACAGCCTCCCCCTACCAAGAAAGACTTTCCCAGGAACCATCTTGCAGTCAAAATCTTTTATAGGTAGAATGCATTTGAAGACATCAGTTTCTTTTTGTCTTCCATTAGGCCTTAGCAGAGAATACCATTTCTTCTTTCCTTTCAGGCAAAGTAATACAGGGTCTCCACACACACTTGCCTCAGACACACTTCCTCCAGCTCCAAATGGTGGGGTCCTTTGATACCCCGTACTGCAAACTTATTCTCACCACCTCACCCATGAGTCCGACTTGCTTTCTGGACCTGCCTTGATGGGGTTGGAGGGACTGTGCCTGATCCCCTCCCCAGCTCATGCCTCCTTTACTGAGGCTGAACAGCACACAGGCCAATCTCCTGTCCACCCCTTCATTGCAGGAACCTTGCGTTAATCAAGGTCTTACCGTATCCTGGCGTCTTTGTGTGTGATTTAATGTGAACTACGTAAAACCAAAATGGAAACCATGACAGATTCTCAAAGACACATCAGTTGGTCTTGCCTTTACCTTTGGCATATGGTTGGAAGTCCTTTCAACAACACAGCTATTGTGGAATAACTAATCCAAGAAGTTTAAATGTTCTAGTAAGATCATCCTGGCCTTCCCAGTTGTCCAAGTTACTTCACTGCTCTGATGATATTTGTGTGAATTCCACTCTCCAACATCCACATCCCTCAAAGTAATAATTTGTTTTTATTCATTATTCATTTACTTCTAGGCAGATAAAGTCTTGGACAATTTGCTAAAGAAAAACTCCTCCTTTTGATTCAAATAGCATTTCATTTTTTAAAAACTTTAGTGAGTTGGAATTAAATTAATTGCTTAATTTAGACTTGAATGCATGGAAGTATTCTGAAGGAAATGCCAAAAAAAAACTATAAGGAGAAATAATCAGTCTTTCTTTCATGTCACAATATAAACTGTTTTGATATTTTGAATCACTTAAAAATTTCTCTATTTTGATAGTAATTAGTAAAGTTGGCATAGATTTTTTCCCCCATATATATCTTAGGTTTAACATTTCTTTCAAGTCACACAAAGGAAAAAAATATAAAGTTCTGTGACTAAAGTTCTATGAATAAAGAGATTAATTTCACTAAATCTAGCAAAAATTATTTTCATTACAATTAAAATCTTGAAAATGGAAACATAACATTGCTAATTGTCATATCTGAAACATACACTTAATAGCTATGGGATAATATTAGATTTAAAAAGCTGTTCCGGTCATCCTCTCAACCCTTTCCCAGTATGAAATTTTAACTGAATGCTCTGTGTCTTATGAAAGACATCTACCAGTCATTTCAAAAATAATCAGTAATTAAATGGCAAAAGAACGTTAACTTGGTTGTTTGTGTAAATTTAATAGTTATATGATAGTTGCCTGTGTAGGCATGGGATAAAAAAAAAAAACTATAAAGTATTATACAGATATAAGGTGGTATTGATTCACATAACCTATGAGAAAGTCTGCATTATGAGTTGATTAGCATAATCCTAGAGACTTCCAGTAGAGACCATCAACAGTATTACAACATGGGCACTTACAGCCACTGTCATCTCAAATTCAAGACCTGGTTGGAATCAGAGATTCACCTAGTTGCGCAATCTGAGGTAAATCAGTTAATCTCTGACTCATCAATAGAATGGTAGTGCTTTTATCTCATAGTGTTACTAGGAAGATCAAAGGAGTGTTTTGTAAAGGCAGTGTACAAAAGTTAATTATTTCTCTTTTATAAACATGATCCACCCCTCTCATAGCAGCCTATCTTGAAACTATCTTATAGCCCTCACTTAAATACCACTTTTTCTATAACACACACACACACACACACACACACACACACACACACACACACTTGCCTTTGGGTCAGTCTGCTTCCCTTTTGTGCAAATGCCCAGTAACCCTCTTTTTCTATATATAATTCCTCATTGTACTAATCTGTTTACTCTCTGTCATACTTTCTAACCAACAGGTTCTTGAAGGTTAGAGATTATTTCTGCACAGTGCCCCACATAGTGCCTGGTACACAATTGTCATTCAGTGGTTATATGCTGAATGAGTGAATGACTGAATGAAAAACTATACTGAAGGTGACTGCTAGATCCTTCTTCTTGTAGGAATTCATTGTAGCACCAAAGATGTAGCTTTCCACACAATGACTAGAAGGCCTAGTATAGGTTTACTTGTATACATACAACTCTGTTATGAGCATACTATTTTGTATTTTCTTATCAGTGACATTGGCAATGGAAAGAAAGGCGGTTTTATAATTGCCCTCAGGACTCCAAGTCTAAAGGGTCCCTTTGTGCTAGTTTGCTGGAGTACAACCTAGGGATCTCTGGGTTTTAACACACACTTCCTTCTGGGCAGAGCGAGTTGTGTATTGCAAAGCCCTAGGAGGCATCCCTTATTTCACAGGTCAGGGTAGGCTGGCTTTAAATTACAACAGGAAAAAATAAAAGTTGATGACAGATAAAAATAAAATTAGCATGTATAGTGACACTAAAACAAGTAATAAAATCTAAGTTTCTCTCTCTGTGCTTTATTTTGCACTGTTTTCTAAATATGGTAACTAGGCAACTCCATGTTATAAAAGTAAATGTTTGGCTTCTGCACCTTCAGTATGCAATTATTCCTCCCCGAGGCTACCACCCTGCCTCAGAATTCTAAGCTTTCCTATCGCATCCAAAATTTGTATAAGATGTTGATCCAGTTGTCTTCTGATCTTTCCCCATTGAGTTGGCCAAAAGAGGGAAATGTTCATCTGATTTTCAGTGCTTTTCAGGGTCTGGACAAATGAACTGAGAATCCTATTTTCATATTGTATAAATGATTTATATCAAAATTATTTCTGTAACGCTTCTGCCTATTTCAATAAAATAGTTTTACCCTGACATATTTAATTTTTAAGGAGGAGATTTAACTTTGGGTGGTGGGTACATGGTGCAATATAACAGATCTTGTAACATAGAAATCCACATATGAAACCTATAGATTCATGTTAACTAATATCACCCCAATCAATTTAATAAATAATTTTAAATATCTTGTCATTTGTAGCATTCTATATGATTGTTATTGTTAGATAGTAATAACTAACACCTATATACTCAATATGGTCCAAACATCTTAAAATATGTTTATAAAAGGTGTTATGAGTTCTAAGGGAAAATCACACCATTAGTGACGATTTCCTGAAGGAGGTGACATTTGCTTAGGGTGTTTATTCCCTGTGCGGATTTTCTTAAGCAGGACAATTGCCATGTTTACAAACTGACAAGCAGGTTCCATTGTGAAATCTGAGCTGTGCTTAGCATCCAGTGATTAGGCTGTAAAACTAGGAAACTACTTCTGAAGCAACCACTAGGAGGAGGCCCAGCTCAGTCCTGGCTTGGCTCAGGCCCCTGATTCACATCCTGCTCTGTCATTTCCTCTTGGGGCAAATGGATTCATCTCTCTGACTTTCAGTTTCATTATCTGTAAAATGGGGACGCTAATAGTTTCCTGACCGTGGGATAGTTGAGACAATAGTGATATAAGTGGAACCCAGGGTTGTGAATGGGTTGTGAATGTGTCCTAATACTTTCTAAGGGAAAAGCTACTTATGAGGAAACTCTTCCTGCCATTCAGTCACAAATAATGGTGACTCTAACTTGGTTTATTTTTAGCCCTATTCTTGTCAAGGTCAAGCACTGGGTAAACTGGAAACCATCATTACAGGAATTAGTTCACATGGGGATGTGTTGGAAAAGTTAAGTGGACTGGAGAAACCTGAACTCTTGTCCCTCCTCTGTCTCCAGTTAGCTCAGCTGGGCAACATGAGGCAAGCCACACACCTTTCCAGCTACTTTTCTTACCTGTGTCCTAAAGGTGTTGGACTACATAATCCCCACAGTGCTGTGATAGTCACCTGGTTGTCCTCTCCTTTTGGGTGCTAGGAGAATTGAGCACCCTGCCCCCTTGTGGTTGGGTGGGACATCATAATAGTTCCAGCCAATGAACTGTGAGTGGAAATGGCATATTTCATTCAGTCTGACTCATTGAATCACAAGACCCTCTGAAGTTCTCCTTCCCTCTTCATGACAGAGTGGTAGCTGCTCTGCAGCCTGGGCCTAGAGGAAGGATAGTACGGAGCAGAGTCCCAGTGATCCATGCTGAACATGAGCTTGAGTGAGAAATAAGCTACCACTTGTTCAACTACTCATAAAATGAGGTTGTTACTGCAGCATAACCCATCTATCCTGAGTTGTCACAGGGACCTTCTAGCACAGGGCACGAGGGAAAACTTGAGCAGAAGGTAATGCCTGATTGAACTTACATGGTCCTGAGTATATGCTGTGGATTTAAATGATAGCTCCCACACTACCAGCCGTGTGATCTTTTGCTAGTTGCTCAGTCTCTCTGAACTTCCATTATCCTTTTACATAAAATGAGAGTAGTACTATTGGCTATCTTATTGAGCTGGATTAAATGAGATTTTACAATATATAAAATGCCTGGAAGAGAGCAGAGTAATTCTTATTATTCTAGTTTTAACATTCTGTAAGTTAATGATTTCATCATATTTCTGTCTTTCCTATTGAGGTAGGATGAGGAAGATTATAGGAAATTCAACAATGAACAGTGGCTTAGAAAGAAAGTTAAGGGGACTATGACTTTGCCCTTTTAAGACCAGAAGCTTCTGATGGGAATTGGAGGTGCCTCTGTTAGTGGGAGGTCATCACATCTTAGCCAGCCCGTCTCCAAAAAGAGGAGTCAGAGCCACTAAACAAACTTGAAGCAATCCTTTCCTCAGTAGCCACCATCCAACTAGTAATTTTTTCTTATCAAATCTTCTTTGGGAAAAGAAATTATGTATTTGTCTTACCTTGGATCTTGCAAATTTAAGTCACCTGCTGTATTTTAAAACTTTCCAACAAACATTAAATTGAGTACATAATAAAGGCAGTCGCTCACTTGGGATATTTATAGGAAAACCCCCATAGAATGAGCATAATGGGAAAAATAATGAAGCAATAATTCTAATTCTCAAGGCTAATAATTTTAATAATAATTTATACTTAAACAACTCTATACCTACGGAGATCTCAAAAATTTCTAAATTTTAAGTTCCACATGCCTTACAGTCCCTAACACAATGCCTGAATCTAACATTCCTGAAACATTCAAACACCATCAGTATTATTAACCTTATTTTATAGATGGTTAAACGGAGGCAAAGAAAATATGCCTGAAGTCATGTAATCCTTAGCAACAGATTTTTGACTCAAGTATCTATATCAAAGAGCAACCTGTTAGATCTTCACAGTGGAATAATTTATGTCTCAGTCTACTAAGGAGCTCAGCTGTTTTGCAGTAACAGCTGTAACTGGTTTATGTGATATGACCTATGGATTTTATTCAGAGTCATGGTATCTATGAAAATAGTTGCAATTGAGATGAAAGGTTTCCGCAGCACAAGGCCTGTTCTTGGTTGAAGTGCAAGGGAAGTTTCACATTGGATCCTTGGCATGGCCCATCCCAACTGCGGGTCCTAGCCAGAAGGTCACTGCCTGACATGCCTCTTCCTTTTCAAGGTGAACCAGAGCCCATAAAAAGCTGTGGTCACTGCCCACCGTTTGTATAAGCTTATTTTTTTTTCTTTTCCACTGTGCTCATTCACACATGATATCCCAAAACAGTTAAATAAAATGAGGGATATTATATCTGTCACACATGAGAAAACGGCAGTTATGGATTCGCTTAATGCATTCATTGCTTTTTGGACTCTGGAGTCCCCTGGGCAGTGCCACAAATCTCCTTGGTGGCCCTTGGTTCCATATTCTGTGTGGGACTCTCTAGTGAAGCCAGCGTGTGTATAAAAGGTTCATTATTATTGTTGTTAATTTTTTTTATTTTTATAGCTCACATGAATCGGCCTTAACTCATGCTAACAGTAAGGGCTGCACCGGCCAAACACATTATAGTAATCTATTGTTGGAATAGCTAGCTCTCAGAGATACAGTGAGTGTGAGAGGCCTTGCCTTCTGAATTAATGCCAAAGCACATGTATTATAGCCAGCACAGACCAGGCAGCCTAAGCCACTGCTCCTCTAGGAAGTTTTTTGAGAGACCCAGCCCTCCTAATTTTCCAAAATTCAGTTCAGATAGATCCCTGTGATTTCTGTGGGCTCACAGCTTGCTTTGTGAGGAAGGTGAAGCTGGTAGTCATTTGTTCCAGTAAACAGTGACTGTTGGTGGTTGCAGCGGTGACACAAGTTTGCAGAGCGCGCTGTCCTTCCCACTGGCCGAGCCTGGGGGCTGCTCTTTGACTTATGGGCAGGAGGCTCCTTTTGGAGAGGAGCTGGGAACCGTTTGCACCTTCCTGTGCAACACCAAGCATGAAGCGTTTGCTCAGGGAACTGGTTAGTCCTGGATTGCATGGCAGGCTTCCTCTGGCAGCTTATGGAGTTGCCTGGACCCCCACACCTATGACCCAATGGACCTGGCACAACAGTAAGTGCTCAACGGCTGTTCCCTGTTATTATTATCTTCATGCCGTTGTTATTGTAGTCCTTCCATTCGCTGCAGAAAGAGTAAGCAGGGCCTGGATTTAATATATTTAATGTGTATATGAGCACCATTAATCACACACTATTAAATTCTCCCAAAGTTCTTTTCATTGGAATGATCAATAATCAAACAATTTATGTATTTATAATATCCATTTGCACTTTTGTTTTTGAATAAGTAATGTCAGGCACAATCTGTTTTGGTTTTCAGAGGCAAATGTATTCTACTTTGCAGATAGTAGATGCTCAATGAATATTATTGAATGAATAAATAAGTAAATGAGATCTTTAAGTTTGTCAACCCAATAAATTAAACTCTTTTATTTGACCATGTTTAAGAAGTCCTTTTTAAAAATTTACCTTTATAGTTGAAAATATTACAGATGTCCCCCTTTCTTTTCCACACTGACCTCCATCCACCCTGCACCTGCCCCTCCCAGGCCTCCACCACACTGTTGTCTGTGTCCATGGGCTATGCATATATGCATATAAGTTCACCTGGTTAATCTCTCCCCACCCAACCCCCTCTGAAAGTCATCAGTCTGTTCTATGCTTCTATGTCTTTGGATCTATTTTGTTCATCAATTTATCTTATTCTTTAGATTCCACGTATGAGTGAGGTCATGTGATACTTATCTTTCTCTGACTGGATTTTTCTCTTAGCATAATAATCTCCAGGTCCCTCCATGCTGTCTCAAAGGGTAAGAGAGCCTTCTTTTTTACAGCTGCATAGTGTTCCATGGTATAATTGTACCATAACTGTTTTATCCATTCATTTCCTGATGGGCACTTGCGCTATTTCCAGATCTTATCTGTTGTAAATTGTGTGTTGCTATGAACAGAGAGTTGCATATATTTTTTTCTGATTGGTGTTTCAGTTTTTTTAAGATACATTCCTAGAAGTCAATCCCTGGGTCAAATGGGAGTTCAATTTTTAATTTTTTGAGGAAACTCCATACTGTTTTCCATAGTGGCTGCACCAGTCTGCATTCCTACCAGCAGTGCACTGGGGTTCCCTTTTCTCCACATTCTTGCCAACACTTGTTTGTTGATTTGTTGATGATAGCAGCTATTCTAATAGGTGTGAGGTGATAACTCTTGGTAATTTTAATTTGCATCCCTCTGATGATTAGTGACTCTGAGCATTTTTTCATATATCTCTTGGCCTTCTGTATGTCAACTTTGGAGAAGTATCTATTTAGATCCTTTACCCATTTTTTAAAATCGGGTTGTCTTCCTTTGTTTAAGTTGTATGAGTTCCTTATATATTTTGGAGATTAAACCCTTATCTGAAATAGCATTGGCAAATATGTTCTCCAATGCAGTTGGCTTTCTTGTTGTTGTGTCGATGGTTTCTTTTGCTGTGCAAAAGCTTTTTATTTTGATGTAGTTCCATTTGTTTCTTTTCTCCTTAGTTCCCTTTACCTAAGGAGACGTACCGGTAAATATATCGCTATGAGAGATGTCTGAGATTTTGCTATGGTTTCTTCTAGGATTTTTATAGTTTCACGACTTACATTTAAGTCTTTTATCCATTTGAGTTTATTCCTGTGTGTGGTGTAAGTTGGGGGTCTAGTTTCTTTTTTTCTTTTTTTTTTTTTTTTTGCCTGTGCCTGTCCAATTTAAGTAGTTCTTAAAGCCCACTGTGCTCAGTAGAGAGGAAGCGCGTTAAATATGGGCCCTGTCTTTAAGAAGTTTACAGAGATAAGGAGGTCAGTCACATGCACACAGGTAACCAGAAACCAAGATTATTTACTCAGTCATGATGGCTAGTGCTGGCGTTACTCGCTTTTGTTCCTGTGCGCCAGGTACTTTTTAAAAAGTCTACATTTATTATCTTGTTATATTCTCACCAAAAAATAATCTATTTCTATCATTCCTATTTCAAAACTGAAGGAAACGAAGCTTAGGAAAGCTATGTACGTTGTCTAAGGTCCTATAGCGTCTGAGCAGTAGAGCTGTAGGATATAATATGCTTAGCCTGAGTACTAAGTTTACAAATGGCCATTATGCTCTTTTATTTGTAAAACATATTTGATGTTCTATTTATTTATATTTTCCCTTGTTTTAATTCCACTAAATAGATGGTATATATCAATTCTATCATTATTCAGTTGTATGTGTTCTTAGTTTATCCTCAGTCATTTGTGGAATCGCACAAGACCAATTAGCTACATCACAGATAATAAAATGCTCAATCCTGTGTCGTGTACAGTAAGTAAGATAACAGTTGGAAAAGGAGTGTCTGAGCAGTTGACACATGAGCTTCTTCAGAAGGATGAGTCCAATCAAAATGTGTAGCAGGTGGGGAGAGGGGTGCAGCGTGAACAAAAACGTAGAAGCAGGATGAGCATGTTCTGGAGGCTGCCAGCAGAGAGACAGGCTGACTGCCCAGGCGTGGGAGAGAAGATGGAACGGTTTGGAGAAGCAAGAGATGGCCCATGGGACCCCCAACCCCCACCCCCTCCTTAAGGGTTTGAAGCATGTCAGAGGCAGAATTAGAAACCAGAATTAGAAAACTATATATATATATATATATATATATATATATATATATATATATATATATAATTGATTTTTACAGAGATGAAGGGAGAGGGAAGGGAGAGGGATAGAGAGTTAGAAACATCGATGAGAGAGAAATATCCATCAGCTGCCACCTGCACGCCCCCTACTGGGGATGTGCCAGCAACCAAGGTACATGCCCTTGACCAGAATCGAACCTGGGACCCTTCAGTCCGCAGGCCGATGCTCAATCCACTGAGCCAAACCAGTCAGGGCAGAAACCAGGTTCTTTTGAGCACCAAAGCCAGGATCATTCCTGGAGGCCCCTGCCTTTCCTAACAAGAGCCTCAAATTCTAGATGTTTAGACTAGAAAAACACGAACACTAGAAAAAACATGATGTTCAGTAAGAAGTTTGTGTTTTGCTTTTTTAACCTCTTCACAAATATTCACATAAAAGAAGTACAGTCACCAATTTGGTTATCAGATAAGTATTATTAGCATGAAATCACTGTTGTTCATCTAGCAACTGTTCGCCTTTAGGGAAGACAGGGGAAGGCTGAGGAATTTGCTTATCCTCCTTGAGGGCCTTGACAAAAAAAAGTTAGGCTGAGAATTTCAGGACTGTAATATATTTGTTAATTGCAGTTCTTATGTATTGGTCCTCTTTTGCTAAATCTGTGAGCTGAAATAATATTAATGATCCTAAAATTGCTGCCAGGCTCAGAATTGACCCTCAGAAACAGGCCACTTTAGTTAGTGTAAGCCTGGGCTGCCCCTGGGCCTGTGTGCACACACTCAGTAGCCAAATTTCCTACAAGAGAATTTAAGGAAGAAAAGGCATAGATTTTGAAGCCCGGATTCTTCTGTATCTGGACTCAGCACATACCTTGTCAAATACGTCTTTTCTTTTTCATACATCTACACAGATGATGTCCTTATAAGAGTGTGTAAATTGACCAAAGAGCTAACTTTCACTCTCTGGGGGGAAGCAGATGGAAAATAATCTAGTTTTAATTAGAATTGAGATCCTGCTGGTAAACACTTAAAGGTTAAACTGCCCTGCACTGGAGGAGAAACCATGGGGTTCATTCTTACTCTAACTACTGTAGAGCTCACATTAGACAGGAAGTTCTAGCTACTTGGTTTGGAGCAACAACAACAGCAAAAGAAACACATGAAAGCGCCTGTCTTTCCAAAATCTAGTTGCTTTTAGGTGAGCAAAATACCTAAAAGTATAACTGAAATTTTCATACACTCTCCCCCCACCCCCAGCTATTTTGGCATTTCCATGTGTGGAGCCTGGCGCCCTTTGAATGCTGTGGCAGTGACCTAGTTAAAATAGGCCTTTGTAGCATATGCAGGGTGGCTCTGAGGCCTCTGAATCAATAAGGAACCTTTAGATTTAAAACTAATGATTTTCTGTGTTCAGCAAAAGTCAGAATCTCTCAAAGTTGTCATTGTTGGCTCTGACTTTTCCACAGAGAATAAGAGAAAGTGTGATAAATCATCATGCTCACAATGCAAATAAAATGCACGTCAGAAGAGACTTGAACTAGACTAGAGATGGATAATGTGAGTCTGAAACATCTTAATTATTTCTGTCTCAAGCAAAACCCCTAAACTAGCACTGTGGCCACAGTGATTGTAACAGCAGTGGACAAACTGTCTGATCTGGCCGTCCTGCCCCCGGGAGTGCAAGTGTCACCTGTCTGTAAATGCATCTGTCATCATTTCCTCCCAGAAGCATTTTAAGCAATTTTGGTGACGTCAAATGCTTTTCAATGTATCTATAAACTCTGGTTGAATGTACATAAAATTTCCCCAGACTCTGATTTAAAGCCCTAGAGAAGGCCACCAGGCTCATATGGAAATTAGCTAAGCATAATTTATTCATGAAAGGCAGAAAAGCTGAATTAATAAATACATGAGTATGTAAACTTATAACTGCTTAAAGATCTGTAGAAAATGTGAAAGCTAAGCTTCATGTGTGAACAGAAATCCTTAAGGTGTGGCCGTTTGGTTCTTTCTTGCAAACAATTCAATCTCCTATTTTGAAAGCCAAAGTAGAAATAAATAGTAAGTAAAAGAGTACATTTATTTTTTGGAGGGTCTCTTTTTCCCCCTAAAAATCTGAGCCTGCCTTGTGGATGCTGCTTTATTCACATAAGTCTAAGAGAATTATTTTTTTTTTAAATATTAATGAAGGCCCTAATTCTGAAGCTTCAGAACTGCTTAGCAGGTTTAACATAATCTTCTCTGTCTGGACCCAGTTTTCAGAGCAAAGTTTCGTCTGTTATGAGACAAGGCCCCGCCTTATTACAAGAGTGGTCATCATTTTCCCCCTCATCCTTACTCTCCCGAGACATCATCATCTATATTAACATCATCAGCCCATGAACCATTGAATCCGCCATGCAATTGTTAATGCAGGAGTTGGGGCAAAATAGGCGGTCACACTTTTAAAAATACTTTAAAGGGAGTCTTGCTTTGTATTGAATGCGTTATGGGGAAACTTTTCATTTGGGTTGACACTCAGTTAGACTCTGGAAGCCTGAATCTGTATACAGGTCTACATGGCCTAGGATTTGATAACCAAGCAATGAAACTGTCATTTCCTACAGATCTTGTAAGCTGGTCAGAATATTCCAAGGGAAACATACACGGTAACTCCACCTATCTTCATTGCTGATGATTTCCATCTACTAGTTAAAAACATTTCCTGAAAGTATGTTTTAGAAAGCATCAATCTAGTCAAGGGATGAGGATAGAACAAATGAATGTTTAACATTTAAAAAATTTGTCTCAAATGAGAATTACAGTGGATACAGGATAAAAATGTAAATACTTTTCTATGCGCAGCCATGATTGAATAGAGAGGAGGTTATGAAAAACAAAGCACAGCCACAGGTGCTACTCATAAAGTACTTTATAAATATTGTTTCTTTAAATTATTGTGGCAAATCTATGAGGCAGGTGCAATTATATCCATTTGCAGGGGAAGGAAGTGGGGCACAAAGCGGCATATTACTCACCCAGGATCTCACAACTAGTGTGAAAATGCTGGACGTCAGTGCTCATGTTGTGGGTAGTGATTTTAAGCAAATAGCCCTGACCGGTTTGGCTCAGTGGATAGAGCGTTGGCCTGCGGACTCGAGGGTCCCAGGTTCGATTCCGGTCAAGGGCATGTACCTTGGTTGCGGACACATCCCCAGTCGGGGGTGTGCAGAAGGCAGCTGATCGATGTTTCTCTCTCATCGATGTTTCTAGCTCTCTGTCCCTCTCCCTTCCTCTCTGTAAAAAAATCAATAAAACATATTAAAAAAATAAATAAAGCAAATAACAGATCTACATGGCCTTCTGACCCCAATGCCTTATATGTTAATAGGTCCTAGTTTTTCTAGAATAAAGCTTTAAAAAAATAGGGGTGTGTGTTTGTCGTAGCGCCGATCTTTACCATGACCTGGCTGAGAAATGTTAAGAGTGTCTGCTGAGTGCAGTGTGTCCACTCCTGCTCTGAAACACTGCCCTGGCATTAATGTGACTGTTGTCCAGCAGGCAGGCTTCAGGCTTCTAACTGATCAATGGAAATTCCTATGTGAAAATAGGAAGAGTATTGCTGCATAAAAAACACCCCAAAACTTAGCGGTGAAAACAATTGCACCATTTATTTTGCTCATGAATCTGCCATTCAGACAGTGTTTGGCGGGGATAGCTTCTCTCTGCTTCACTTGGCGTCAGTGGGACAGCTTGAAGACAAGGCTGGAGTCATCTGCAGGCACATCCCACACAGGTCTGGTGGTTGATGCTGCCTGTCAGCCCAGGACTCATCTAGAACTTTGGTTGGACCGTCTGTCTGTGGTCTTTCCATGTGACTGCCTAGCTGCCTTACCTCATGGTGCCTAAATTTCAAGGGTCAGGGTCCGAAGAAAAAGAGAACCAGGTGGAGAAAACAATCTCAGAAGTCATGTAGTGTCATCTCCATCATGTTCCTTTAGTTGCGGCTCTCACGGAGTTCTGCCCAGCTTCAGGAAGAGGGAATGTAGATCCTGCTTCTTGATGGAGGCGGTCAACATCACTTTGTAAGAAGATAGTGCGGGATGGATAAATTGGTGTAGCCATCTTTGGAAAACACTGTCTTCCATAACTTAGGTTTTATTAATGGGAATGTCAATATGAAAAAAATGTTTTGCTAGAAGAAATCCCATTGCTGTAAGAATAGGGCCCCATTAAAACATAAGCTTAGCAGAAATAACTTTTCAAAGAAACCAAGAAACTAACTTTCATATCAGATGGGAATACCCAAGAAGGAAGGAAAAAGCCTTCTAAAGTTAATTCTAGGCTTGTGCCTAATTCAAAGGAAAAATCTTTAGAGGTGGGAATTCCCTAAACATATGTAAGATGATTCATTTAGGCTGATCACATCTTTAGCAGTTGCCAAAGATCTTATACCAGATGTTAACATCCTAGTTTCTATCAAAGAGCTATGTTGGATATTTTTTCATCATTAATATAAGAACAATGGAAATGAACTTTTATGAAGTTTCTTCCCTGTAGACTCTAAGTTAACTAGACACACTTTTCAGAAAGATGGCAACATTTTAGAGAAATTCTATTTACTGAGTATCCAGCTGCAGTAGAAGTCGAATCTCAACCTTGAGAAACTTAAAAGCTAATGTAGGATTTGTGGAACACATGACAAGAATATCGAGGATTTTTCTTTCTTTATGTAAGGGGATACTGACAGACTACCAGGTGACTCTGAGCAACTCCTCCAGTTTTGTGCTAAATTTGCACTTCGCCAATTAGACACTGTTCGCCAGTATTTTTCAGAACAAAAGTTGTCCAGAGTTAATAACAAACTTATGCTAGCACAGTGCTTTATCAATTCCAAAATGCTTTCACATCCATGATCACATTGGATGCTCACAGCAAACCTGTAAGCTGGATAGAATCATTATCTCTGTTTCTCACATGAGGACCTGAGAGGTAAGTCACACTAGCTGGGAGGAAGGAATTTAAGGAGTTATGTATTTATTCATTCAACATATATTTATTGAGCACCTACTGTGTTCCAGGCACAAAAGGGCACAATAAATTCCCTGCCCTCATGGAGCATATATTCTAGTGGGAGGAGAGAACAGACAAGTGCAATACCTGTATAATAAATAATTAAAAGTGCTAGGGAGAGAAAGAGGGATCTGAAGTGCTGGGCGGGAAGTGACCACAGTCATAGATGGCTGATGAGGGTAGGTCTCACTGTGAAAGTGGCATTTGAGCAAAGCCCTGGCGGAGGCAGGGAACCTCTCAAGCTCATGTCTGGGAGAAGAGCTGTCTAGACAAAGGAGTGTGGCTGACGGTGTGAGCTAGAGATGGAGGGGAAGGGGTCAGGTCAGAGAGAAAAGAGTGTTCTGCAGGATGTGTGGAGCCTGGAAGGTTTGTGTATGGAGTTTTGTTTTTATTCTGAGAGAGTTAGGGAACCACCATAAGTGGCATGATTTGACTGAAGTATTTGTTTTTTAAATACCTCTACTATGAAATGTATCTCAATAAAGCCATTTTTTTTTTAAAAAAAAAAGCATCTTTAGCTGTCATTTTGTCAGTAGAGTAGACGTAGGATGACAGTAAGCAATTGTGATCTTCTAGGCTGGAGATGGTGGTCACCTGGACCAGGTGGTAGCAGGGGAGGTGGTGAGCAATCATCAGATTCTATACAAATGAAAGTGAAGCCCGTAGGATTTGCTGACTGGCGAGGGCAAGGATGACTAGATGGTTTTGCTGACCTGCAGGGCAGCTGGATGGATGGAGTTTCCTTTTACTCAGAGAAACCCCAGAGAAAGCTGGTTTGGTTGCGTGTGTGTATGTACGGGTGGGCTGTGCAGTGGATTACAAGCACAGGATATGTGCAAAGGCAACAGAAAGATGAAGACATGTATTATTAATGATTATGTTATTTTACTTTCCAAGAGGATTTGAAAAGGCTTATCATAAAAGGTACAGATAGAATAAAGATGGGAACCATTGAAAAAGAATAAAAGGTTAAAATCAACCAGAGCGTGGTGGACCTAACCCAAATTCCCTGCAGGTAATAGTGTTTGCTTGACCTTTGCAGTCAAAAATGAAAATATGGGTATAAAATGGAGGTAAGGTGCTTTACAAGACATGCAGAAGGAGTGTGCAGAGACCTGCAGGTTTCCAACAGGCTTGCAGGGGTTTGAGGAAGGTCACTTTTCCCTGTTAGGGGTGATTGCAGGAATGGGGAAGCTGAATACTGGGAAGGCCATAGGATGCTTAGAAGACCCAGGTATGAGGAGGGCTGGCCTGGCGTGCCATGTTGGTAAGGGGGACTTAGAGATTGTTGATTGAAACTGGGAAGGTGGAAAAGAGATGAGGGCTGTCTATGACTGGAGCACGCCTCAGAATGACCTGATGGGCATGGAAAATGCCTTACCCAGACCTCCTCAATCCTAATCTCTGTGAGAAGACCCAGACTCTAGGTGATTTTCTATTTTAATTGATATAAGTAAACTTTTGGAGTAACATTGCTTAATACCGTGTTTTAAAGGCAACTCCTGATGAAGAAATGCTGGAGGAAGAACTTGTTGGACTTAACTAGCTCTTATATTGTGTGAATCACCTACTTAGAATGTTTTCTGGAGAGACAGACAGAGACAGAGAGAGGCAATAATTAAAAAAAGAATTTTGGAGACACGTGTATTTCTTCTTTTAATGAATATTTATTGGATGCTTAAGTGTTGTGCATGTAAGTGCTAGAGACACAGAGATGAAAGAAACATGGCTCCTGCCCTCAAGTGGTTATCAGGCTGTTGAAAGAAACAAACATACATCGATAGTTTTATAGGGCAATGTGTACATGTGTTGAGTGTTTTGGGAACTGGGTGGAAACTGAAGTATTAGATAAGGTTTTCTGGAAGGAGTGCCATCTTAGCCAAAAAGTTGTCTAGAACAAGAGGTGTCAAATCTAGCCTGCTGCCTGTTTTTGTAAACAAACATAGTTTTATTGGAACAATAACCATGTCTATTCATTTTCATATTGTCTGTGGCCACTTTAGCACTACAACCACAGAGTTCAGTAGTTGTGACAGGGACAGTATGACCCCTAGAGCCTCAAATATTTACTAGCTGGTTTAATACAAAATGTCTGCTAAGCCCTGTTTCATAACAAAAGGGAGTGGAAAAGCCATTCTAGGAAGTGGAGACAATATGACATATGATACCATAAAAAGAACTACACCAAAATATTAAGGCAAAGGAAAGGAAGTGGTATGAAGCTGGAGAGGTAGGTGGGGACAAAATTATTGAAGACTCTGTACTCCATCTCAGGGAACTTGAACTTTCTCCAGTGCAATGGGAATCAATGAAGGATTTTAAGCAGTAATACTAGAGTTAAACTTGAATTCTACATTGATTCCCCTGTGTTTGCTTCATAGAATATAGAGTTGAGGGAGGGGAAAAAACTGTATGGGAAGGGAAACCATTGGAAGGTTTGTAGGAGTATTTTATGCAAGAATTAATGAACTGATTAGAAGTTGGCCATAAATTTATAAAATGGAATATTATAAAATTATTGTAATGAGGTATATCTAAATTATACTGATAAGGATAATAACTACAATATATTTAGTAAAAATAATCAAGGAAACTGAATAAATAAACTTAGAACATGTGTGTTAGTATATGCATAGAAAGAAAACACAATTTTTTCCTGGGGAATAGACTTCTAAGAAGCAGCCACCTTAAATTTTATACATGTTAGAAATCTTCTTTCTCTTTTATAATAAAAATGTGTTGCTTTTGAATATGACAAAAAAGAAAAAGAGTTAGATTTTTGGAATGGTTTGTAAAGAGAGAGGATGAGGGCTCATACCATGACTTAGGGCAAGAAAAGACGAAAGGAGAGAAGGGCATACATTTGAGGATGATTTAGGAAGTTAAACTAGGGAAACTTGATTAAGTGATAGAAAGGAAAGTAGATTACACCCAGGTTTCTGGTTTGGGTAATTATGGTGCATTGCTGTATCAATAATTTAATTAAAACAGAATGAGAAAACCTTTACTAATCATTTATGATATGCGAACTCTACTTAACACATTTTTAGTACGTTTAAAATATCAACATATGAAGGAGGAATTTTAATTTTCCCCATTTTATAGATGAGGAAACTGAGACTCAGAGAGATTAAGTAGTCTCCCCAACATAACATATCCTGTGAACAGAACAGCTGGGAATTGAACAAGAGTCTGATCGATTCCTAAACTGATAAGCACTTCCACCCCCAACCTTAAATGAATTTTTTAAAGAGTAGAATAGATGGAAAGATAAAATTAGTTTAGGATGTATTGAAATTCATCATAGCTAAGATCTGGAAACAGCCTAAGTGCCCATCAGTAGATGAATGGATTAGAAAACTGTGGTACATCTACACGATGGAATACTATGCTGCTGTAAAAAGGAAGGAACTCTTACCATTTGCAACGGCATGGATGGCACTGGAGAGCATTATGCTAAGTGAAATAAGCCAGTCAATGAAGGAAAAATACCACATGATCTCACTCATTCATGGATAATAGAGACCATTATAAACTTTTGAACAATAATAGATACAGAGGCAGAGCTGCCTCAAACAGATTGTCAAACTGCAGCGGGAAGGCCGGGAGGGTTGGGGGGCAGGAGGGAGGGGGGTATGAGATCAACCGAAGGACTTGTATGCATGCATATAAGCATAACCAATGGACATAAGACACTGGGGGATAGGGGAGGCTAGGGGACTGTCAAGGGCGGGGGGGGGGGGGAAGGACACATATGTAATACCCTTTGTAATACTTTAAGCAATAAAAAAATAAATAAATAAATTAGTTTAGGATGTATTGAGTTGTTAACATAGAATTTTTGACCTAACATAATAATGTCTCAATAAATAAAACAAAGAAAATAGAAGCTCTCAGATTGAATTTTGGAGAATGTATAATTAATAGGTCTTAATAAACACTTTAAGTTTTAAGAAACTTAATATACTTATTGATGCAGTGAATCATGCACATAAAAATTAGAATAAAACAAATTTGATGCATTTATAGGTCTGATTTTGTCAGTTTTATTCAGTGAATATCTGTCCATTGTTCACTATGTGCCAAGCATATTGATGCTACATTTTTGCTTATTAATGTATCTAAAATTTCAGTAGTGCTAGGAAGAACTGAGACATAACGGACACTTAATTTTCTAAACAGATCTTGAGCTGATATTAGTTCTGGAAATATCCAAAGTCATTTATGTTCCTCTGTTTTTCATCAGATCATTAAGGCATGTTTGTTGAGGAATTCTGTTTTTGAAGGAAATAGCCCCAGTTGTGCTTAGGATATTTGGGGTAAAGATAAACTGAACTTCCAGAGAAACCAGTGCGCTTGTGTGAGGGAGAGAGAAAATGACATGCCTCCCACTGAGAGGGAAGCAGTTTCTCATTGTGTCACTTCACCCTGGCATTCAGCCACAAGGAGGGGCACGGACCAGAGTGAAATAAATCCCGCCAGCTGCCTCCCTGCTCCCCTCCGCCCTCCAAAGAAGCTCCGCAGCCACCCGCACTTTGAGGTGGTTATAGAGCTTCATTTCCCATTTGATGAGCAACTAAATGGTTTGCTGGTAGCCCTGGTTATACTTTCCCCAGTGAAAGCTAAGCCATGCCTTAAAGGTTCTAAGAGGTACAGGAGAATGTACTGTTAAAATTGTCCTGAAAATGCAATAATCGTTTTTATTAGTGCCATATCCCACATCCATGTTACTTACTTTCTAATGTTAATTTTTATTCAAATACAGATATGGGCTTTCAGAAAGTGAAATCAGGTTGTCGAATTGACCATTCAATATAAAGTTTGTATATCGCATAAAAATGTGTTTTTGACACAGTAAAATACATTCCCCTTATGCTCTTGTAATTCACTTTACAGTGACTTGCTTAATAGCATAATGTATATCATTTATACTGCTATCCTTCATGCTTTTAAGCTGTAATATCCTTTGCTCAATGACTACTTGTCAATTTCACTGATCTAGATTTGATTTCATAAATTAACTAGGCCAATTAAGTAGAAAGTTATCATTAGAATAAGAAGTGGAAGCAAATAAATGTTAATCTTCCATCTCTGAATGTCAGTATTCAACACAACTTTGATCATACTTCAACACTACTTAATGGGAAAAATGCATTTCTTTGTTGTCAATTTAGTACTCCCCAATTTAAACATTATTTTTCATTCATTTTCTCATTCCATATCCATCTTTCTTTTAGGCAGTTATATTTCCATTTTACCAATATAAAATACTAGAGGCCCGATGCACAAAATTCATGCAAGAATAGGCCTTCCTTCCCCCAGCCGACACCAGCTTCCCTCCAGTACCCAGGACCCAGCTTCCCTCACAGCGGGAGGCCCCATTCACCCGCCACAGCCCACCAGGGTGGCCTGGGCCTCCCTCTGCTGGGTGATCATGGGGCAATGGCCAGGCCTGACCAATCACATCACACCCTCTGTGGCTGGCCTGGTGCCAGTGGGTGTCATAGCGTAGTCCAGGATGGTCTCCCGGATGGTTGTTCCGCTGTTTGGCTGTTCAGTTGATTTGCATATTATGCTTTTATTATATAAGATATGGAATGAGCAAATATCAGAATTTCATTATGTAAAGATTCAGATCTTGCCTATTTGCTTGACTTCTTCTTCTGGTCCCTTTGCCTGGGGAGCATTTATTTCAGAGCCATGGAACCATATCATACATGTAGTACAGTAGAACTGCTACACAGTTCTTTATAGGTATTACTGTAGTCACTTGGTCCCCCTCACAGACTTTTGGAAATGACTCAGAGATGACTATGCTAGACAGAGAAGAACATTTTCAAAGGCAGCATGTTTTGAAGAGTGCTTCTTTTTAAAAACTGAGAGTCAGGCATTCCTTCTTCATCTCTCATTTAAATGATTCTTCTGATACTATTAGCATAAATCTCACTTCATCTTTCTCAGAGGTGGGGAAAATTTGTCAATACCTTTGTCATAAAAATATTTCATATACATGATGCAACGATAAAATCTCCCATTAGACTTGGTTTCCCTCTGCATTTATTAACATTAACTCCTGCCCTTTTTTTCTAGGCCCTATTCACAACCTTTCATCTTTTTTGGAGGGTGGAAGAAGTTGCTCCTCTTGGAAGCTTTTCAGCCTCTCCCTCCGTAATTATAGAGCCATGAGATTGCTGCAGTAAAGGCACATCTTCCCAGGTTGTCTCTGAACACGTGCCAAGAGGATGTAATACAGGGATCCCTGAAAATTTAACTTGGGATGCCTGTGTATCAATGTTAACTCTGCTCTCACTGCTCATTGTAACTTTGAAAAGGGGTCACTTAATCATTACACACACACACACACACACACACACACACACACACTCCTCACACTCTCCCATACACTCGCACTCACACACTCCCTGACAGTCACATAAGTAGCTAAGGGACATTTTGGGACCTAGGAGAGAGGGCAACACTGGATCTACATTTCGCCACTTGTTCTGATTAGACACTGCCTCTAAAAGCTGGCCAGTCAGAGCTTTTTAGTCTCTCCAAGTCCACTTACCCCTTGCAGCCCTTCAAGCCTCAGTAGTTTCACCATAGTAATAGTTTTTCATGAAGAATTTTAAACAAGACTTTGCCATTGGACATCCTTTGAAATAGTTAGCTTCGCTTCACTATTTTTTGTAACTTGCCAAAATCACAAATAAAGGGTTCTGTGTCCTCTAATGCTTCTTCTCTGGTCATTATCTTCAAAAATATGCAGAGTTCGGTCCAAGCAGAGTGCTCCCCAAACCATGCTGTTGCTTTGAGAATAGTTTT
This sequence comes from Myotis nattereri, assembly GCF_964212035.1. Lineage (NCBI taxonomy): Eukaryota > Metazoa > Chordata > Mammalia > Chiroptera > Vespertilionidae > Myotis > Myotis nattereri. The sequence goes on from NC_138075.1 coordinate 87,734,704, forward strand.
AATGAGGCCTGCAGCTGAGCCAAGCTCTCCTGTTGGGTTAGTTTTTGGGCATGTGGAAGCCCTAGTGATTGATCTGTATGGGGGAACTGGCAACACTCGCATGCCCTCTGGGCAGAGGCAGAGCCTCCAGCAGGAAAAATTAGGGAAAGAGAAAAAGAGAAGAGGAAATGTTTATCACCCATCTCCTAGCATTTTATGGCGGTGTTATGGTGAACTGGGAGATGGATTTGTATATTCATGGATTTTGCACCACTTTAAGCACTAATAACATTAAATCAACCTCAAACTTCATGCCAAATGTGCTCTAAAAGAGGGAATAATGGGAATTTTTGTTGACTTTAGTAAAGCATCAAAAGTTACACTGGAAACACATAAAATGCTACAATGCAGAGGTCACAATTATGCTAATATCATGATAATACAAAATATTAAGTCACCAAAATGACAGGATTTACAACCAACAATCCTCAGTCCCCAGAAATCTTAGCTCTAAGCTCATGGTAAACACAACAGCCAGTCCTCCCAAGGAGTCTGATTACAAATTTAAATATGTATATGATTAGAACTCTGCCAGTCTCCCAGCCCTAGAGACAGATGAAGTAAAATTTGATTTATATCATACCTGAAATCTACTGTGTTGAGTTTGCTCTGTTTTGCAGAACCACTACCAGGTCTGATGGATTTTGTGTGTTTAGTAAGTTGCTTATGGGAAAAACAGGAAATACTATTAATGATCACAAATAGCCATGTAATATTATCAACTAAAACTTAAACATTGCTGTAGAGCAGTCAAATTTTTGAAAATGGTATACTGGCGAATGGAAAGGGCAGTGTGTGTGTGTGTGTGTTGCCATTTCTTTTGTTTATTTTATTTTTTGTTTTTAATATCTTGGTTTTTGTGCTAAGTCCCAGGGTTAGAAAGCATTTACCCTGATCTCATGGCCTTCAATTTACCATTAACTCTGTGATCCTGGTCCCATGCAGGTCTCTGCTTTCATGGAGTTTGGCACATAGTAACTGTCTGTGGTCATAGTTACCAGATGAGAGAGAGCCATAGCGGCTGCGCAGCTTTCCTGGGTATTCTCAGTTCTGGCCAATAACACTGACTTCCATGTAACTTAACTAATGTCATTATAGCAATAAAAGGCATAGGGAAATAAACATGCAGGGAAGGTATACTGTTATTGTAAACTGATGCTCTTTACGTCTCTATGCAGAGGTCCCTGCTTTGGCTGATTTTGTTCTACCCGCTCCCGGCAGCAGATGCATGTTTATAAGGCCCGTGCTTCTCCTTTGCAATGGGAAATGCATGCATGTTGCCTGAGTAATGCTCTAGCTCACTCTGTCAGGGCAACGAATAGATATGCTCAGTCACCACGCACATATCTATTATGATTAAGTATATTATATGTCATATAAATAATAGTGTTATAGGTACTGTCATCACTAATTAGTCTCTGCCCGGAGAACTTGGACCGGCCTTGCCCCAAGCGGTGAGGCTCCCAGCCAGGAGAAAAGGCCCTGCTCACCCAGACGCTTCTCTAGGCCACCCCCTCACTCACCTGTCGCTGTCACATCATTAATGCTGGATTTATCGACTATGAAATAAAACAAGTTGCCCCCACAGGAATTCCTATGCCTGGGCCGTTAAGAAGAGCTGTGAAGCTATGTTTTTAAAGTGCAGCTTTCAGTCCCTAGAGGTTGCAGCCAAGTCCCTTTAGGAGTTGACAGCATCAGAGGAACACTGAAACTCACCGGGCCCTTTCCCGCAGTCAATCCCTCCGTCTTAGCAACAGCCAATCAATATCTCTTGATCTCCAATTTTGTGCAAAACTCTGCTGTGCTTAACCCTTCTGGCAATCCCCTTTGCCAGTTCCCTCTTTTTTTGGGACAAAAGGACTGTGTTCTTTCTCTTAACAGGATAGAACTTTTGAACACTTTAGTTTCTTTCATGACAAACTGGTTGGAGTTTGAGGGTTTCTATCATATATGTGTATGTATAGTAGGGAAAAAACATTTCCAACATTATGGAAATTTTATTTGTTTCCAAATAAATTGATTTGTTTCCCCCCTTTTCTCAGGAGGCTTGAGTTGGCTCCCTTCCCAAACACAACCTTTTGGATAATAAATTCCTTTTGAAAAGAGGCACGAAACCCTTTTGATGTTATAAATAGTATGTGTAGTAAGAGAAAGATCCTGTAATTGCAAAGCCTGAGAGAGGTCTATGGGATAAAGTAGATCTGACTCTTTACTCCACTATTAGTAGCAATTCATGAGTTTATATTAGAAACCATATTTTTAATAAACATTTTTGGCTAATTTTACTAATCTACTTGCCTCTAACACAGTGCAGTTGATTCAGTGGTATACAGATACGCATCTGCATGTGCAGCTCAGTAAGGAGTTCAGTGAGGATCCGATGATCTACTGCAATCATGGACCTTTAAACAATCTTCTATAAGGCAAGTCGTAGTCTGGGATTAGATCCGAAAAGGCAGAAGATTTTGCCATTCCATGGAATACCTTAAGAACTGCCATTGCAATGAATTCATTCTTATTCTCCCTCTCCCTCCCCTAACCCTTCCCATCTTTCCTCCCTCCCTCCCTCCCTCCCTCCATCTTTCTCCTTCTCCCTCTCTACTGTCCCTATGCACATCCAATACACACCTTTAAAAAAAATCACTTCTCAAGATGGCCTGTTAGCTTCCCCACTGTGACCCTCTTTGCCCCAAGTTCATGCTCTGTTTTTGGCAGGCATTTTAAAAAACTCTGAAGACATAAACCTCGCTATGTCAATGTGGCAGTTTGGCCAACACATCAGTAAATGTCACAGAGGTGTCAGCCCTTTACATCATAACTGCAGTTCATTTCTCCGCATTGACAGTGATGCTTATACCGGGCAAGGATTAGAATGGGCATATTTCCAGATCTTAATTACATCAGGCATAAGGATGAGCAACAGCATTTTTCTTTGGGGGAGAGGAGAGGAGGAGGGAGAAGGAGAGGGGAGAGGGATGCTGAATTTGGCCATCTAGAGCCTCATGTGTCCCCGTTTATCAAGAGATAATAGGATTAAGCTAAGCTACGGGACTTTTCTGGCTAATGCTGCCTTCAGCAGGGGTCTAATAAGGATAGATATAATTGGGTAAATGGTGAATAAGAATGAAGAAGTGCAGAGTATAAGCACAATGCTTAGGAATAAATAATGACAAATTGGATTTCGTCCAATCTGTGCAGACTTGGTTAGAATCTGACATCCCACACTGAATTACAAGGGGTAACATCTATGTATCTTTCGTCTTGCCTAACTTGTCTCTGCTCATTACAGATATCAGAACGTATCCTCTCAAGTTTAACAGGGGTCTATCAGTCCTGCTCATTTGAAATCTAGTAGAAACTCTTAAGGAACATTCAAATAGGGTTAAAGAAACAGAGTAAATTAAGTGCCTAAAAACAAATGTGACACAAATTAGAGTTTGTTTCTTTGACCCTTCTCCATTTACAGAATTTACCCCATTAACAGCTGGAAATTTATTTTCACTTTCTTCACCTCTCTAAGAGGAAAGCAAACATATAACATAGCGCCCTAAGGAGTAATTAATTAGATCATTTACTGACATGGGTTTGGATAGTTTATTTAAATACAAGTCTGTTATTTATTTATTTTACAACACTATGCAGGAGGTTGACACTCCTGTTCTAATTTGCACTTAGCAAGGATCTCCAAAAAAAAAATATCACAGTGAAGGAAATAAACAAAGAACCAGTGATCAAAGGGCCACATTCAGAAATGCATAAAAGCATTTCACCAGGATGAATGTTTCAGTGATTTTAAAAAAATAGGGATTGGTTGGGTTGGGTTGGGGTGGAGGAGGATAACAAGACTGTTTTGTATTCCCATAGGCAAATTTTAACAAATATAATGAGTTCATTGATCGGCTGCTATATACAAGGGAAGGGGAATTGTAAAAATAAAGGATGCCAATGTAGGTAAAAAAAAAGGCACAAAGAATATGCAGATTATCACAACAAAAATGAAGACAGCTTTTGAAGACACTCAGAAACTCGTGAACTCAGAAGCATGTTAAAAAAAAATAACTGTGCAACCTCAAAAGTAACAGTAAGTTTTTCTCAGAAAAGCAAAAGCTCATGCAAGTATATTTTCACAAGCTGGAAGCGAAAGCTTGAAATTAGCTCCCCAAAGAGGAATATTGAATCTATTCTAAAATGAAGTGGGTATTTTTTTTTAAAGATATGAAATGTTGGAATAGATGTTCATATTCAATTCCTTTGAATAGGTGAGTGGGTTTAAATGTTTTCATCTAATGGGCTTTTAGGAACATCCCTGACAAGACTGCCCTATCCACACCTTTATACCTCCAGCCTGTGGGCTGTAGTACTCTGATCACTAAAAATCTCCTCCTAGTGCTGTTACCACATAGACAATTTAGGGGTTAGGATAGAATGGTGAAAGAGCGTGAAGATACTGAGATGGCACTTGGAAGAGGGAGTGGATAGTAGGTACTCTAAAATTCATGATTTTAAGAGACCTGAGGAGTGAGGAGCAGAAAACACCCCCTCTGCCCCTCACCCCAAAGCCTCCTTTCTCTTCTCTGCCCCATCTTGTGTTCTTCCTCCTTTGTACACGTGCTCTCCTGGCCCCTCCTCAGGATTCCTCATACAACTGCTTGTGACTCACTGTCTCCCTCTGTCGAAATGCCAAGGGGCTGCTTTTACCTTTCACCTTTTCTCTCCATTTTTTTTCAACCATTTTACTTCCCTCAATTTTCTGTTTTTCTTTCTTGCACTCAGTTGGAACTAAGGCATTATTCTGGTTTTAGTTAACATTTTAAAAACATGACAATTGTATAACTAAATTAAAAACATGTTTATGAATACACAAATCAATTTTTAACGGTGGTCAAACATTCCTTATTGTTTAAGGAAGAAAAAAAATACAATGCTAGATTAAAAGACTTGTTTGGTGATCGAGTTGGGAAAAGGCAAAAGAAGCCCAGAGGCAGAGACACTGGTCCTCAGGGTGCTTGTTGACCATGTAGTCTCGACTGTACAGCCAGGTGTTGCTTCAAGATGGGCATGCATTCTGAGAAGTGCATCGTTAGGTGACTTTGTCATTGTGTGAACATCACAGAGTGTGCTCCCAGAAACCTAGATGGTGTTCATAGCCAACTACACACACAGGCTGCATGGATGGCCTAGTGCTTCTAAGCTATAAACCTGTACAGTATGTCACTGTGCTGAATACTGCAGGCAGTTTCATGTGTTGCACTACATTGCAGCACCTGCACAGCACAGGAAATGCCAGCAGCACAGCAGACACTTCATCTAATGAGAGATTATGCATCAGGTCAACAGTGGTGTCATGTCGTAGGGGCTGAAGTCGCTTCAGCATTAGAAGGGTGACAGGGTTATGAAACTGCCTATGGGTTGTCACCTCACATGCCTCCCTGTCACCAGGCCACTGCATGAACCAAGTACCTCTCTTGAACGGCTTTCCTCTTCCTCACACTATAACCCTCTTCTCAATTACAAGTCAGCTGTGACTGACCTCCTCCTCAGTGGAGACAGCCCTCCACACCATTCCCATCAGAAATGTCCCTCCCACCAATAGCTAACCCTTTAAAACAGGGGTTCTCAACCTTCTGGCCCTTTAAATACAGTTCCTCATGTTGTGACCCAACCATTAAATTATTTTTGTTGCTACTCCATAACTGTAATGTTGCTACCGTTATGAATCGTAATGTAAATATCTGATATGCAGGATGGTCTTAGGTGACCCCTGTGAAAGGGTCGTTCGACCACCAAAGGGGTCGTGACCCACAGGTTGAGAACCGCTGCTTTAAAAGGAGTTTCATATTTCCATAGACCTATACTAAACATTTTTCTGAGTTGCACTAAATAATTCCATGGTATATTTTCATTCAAAAAATTTATGAAATGCTTAGTGTATACCACGCGTTATTTCTGGGCCCTGGGAATACAGCAGTGGGCACAACATTCAAAAATTCTGTCTTCATGGAACTTACATTTCAACAAGGGACGTTAGAACTTAAATAAAATAAATAAGAGGATCATCTGGTATGTTGGAAGGCAGTACATTCTATGGAAAAAGGTAAAGCAGAGAAAGGATGTGGGGCTGTCATGCATGGCATGGCTGTAACTGAGAATGGTGAGTGGGGCAGGGGACTGAGGAAGTGGTGAATGAACCCCGCGTGGGGAGGCTCATCCCTTCATGCCCAGAGACCAGATTAGTGCCTGGCCCACCGTTCCCAGTCGTTCAATATTTGGTGAACAAAGGGCAACCTGTATTTGACAGGTCCTTTCTTTTCCTGCGGAACATTGCCTCTTGATGGGGTCGGTGCCAATTCTGTTCTTCCTTCCATAGTGAGTTTTACAGAACTTTATAGGCAGGAAGCACTGGGTCATGGTCTGACTTAAAGATAAAAATAGCCAGTGAGGATTGGTGGAATGATAACCCAGGCAGAGTGGCTCATCAGATGCGTTTATAAAAATTAATTCCACACTTTTGTTCATGTGTGTGGGGAGATGGATAATACTTAGAGGAGTTTGGATTTCAGAGTAACCACCCAAATCACTTTCAAATTCAAGTTTTCCCGGACTTGAAATAGCTGGTCAGTAAATCATCGTTAATAGAAGGCTACCTTGTTAGTGAAATAGTTCAGCCTGGTGAAAAGATCCTCATTCCAGAGATCTTTCCTGAACCGGCAGCCCGGCTCAGGCCTGTAATTGAGAGAAATAAAGGTACCCCGGGGCCTGCTAACCTGTAGGACACAGATCAAGGCAGGAAGGGGGGTGGCTCCTCCCGGCCCTCTGCAGACTCCATTTCATTGTGGCCCTGCTGCCACACTGAGGCAGGAAACCCCGTTTACCGAGAGGTAGAGTCATCTTTATTAAAAGCAAAACCCCATTTAATGTAAGGATGGAAACACCTGCTTTGGGTAAATAGAACTGATTCATATACACGGTTAGTAAAAAGTGCCATTGCAGAGGTAAATAGGTGTAACTGGACAACTAGAAAATAAAATCCCAGTTCTCTCTCACACAGACAGCTCTGCCTCTCAGGTTAGCGATAAGAATCTCTTATGGATTCCTCACGTGCTTAGCTCCATCTTGGTGTGAAATTGTGCAGCATTCCAAATCATCCCCAAGAATCCATCTTCCTGAAGATGAGACACCAGGAGCCACGGAGATTGGCTAAACAGGAGATGTTTTGAATGAAATGCAGAGTTTAATCACATTCTACTTTCAGAAAACTACTTCGTTTAAGTTGGTGCTTGCCTGGGGTAATAATTTATGCTCCACACTTGAGTAATCACCGGGAAGATTGCTCAGAACCCATCCCATCACGCACGTAGCCACCAATATGCATGGCCTAAAGGGAACTTCGGCAAACTTCGGATCTGCACAATCTCAGCCAAAGTCGGACCTCGGGTTTGTTTGTCCCCACCCCCTTTTGGGCGGAATCATTTTATGTCTCATGCTCTGTGTTACTATTTAGGAGTAAAGTTTGTCTTCTTTTCTCCTAACCAACAAATTTTAAAAGGTACCACTTTTGAGCATTAAAAATGCCCAGTTTTCTAAGTATATTTTGTCTCATGGAAATTGAACCCGACAGAAGGTAAATAAAGATCATTTATTTCTAAATTTGATTTTTTTTTTTTTTTTCACAAAACCCCCAAGGTCTTGGCTCTCTCCACGTACAACTCATCCGAACCCATGAAGCACTGGGGTTTGTGTTTGTTCTCAACTCTGTCCTGTCTCCCCCACGGAGAGTCGCCAGGCGTGGGGGTTCAGGTTGGCTACTGAACAAGGCGCTGCCGTGAGTCCTCGTGGCTGAGCGGTAGGTGCAGCCTGTGCAGCCGTGTGCTGTGCGGGGAGCAGGGGAGAGTGGGGACAGGCCTGCGGTGCCCGCACCCAAACAGACCCCGCGCTTGGGCGCTGGGAGCGACACCAAGAGAACGACCTTGTGTGCTATATGGCTGTTGAAGTCCTGTGACATGTCATCACATAAATATCTGTTGCATGGTCTCCTGATTCTTACAAAGTCCCATATGGACTGGCTGCTGCTCCGACGTCCATGCAGGTCAGGGGGGATATAGCCAGTTTACTGGCTGCCCATGAGGAGCCGCGTTTTCCCACGGTCCCCAAATCCCTGCTTTACTAGTAAAAATGGTCCCTTCCTCCCAGCATCCTCTCTTGAATTTTCCTCTGCTAATCTCAACCCCAAACATGCCTTCCTCTCTAAGCTACTACTAAGACTGGCGGAACGGACCGCATTACTAAATTGCCCCAGAAGCTGACAGGGTGCATGCAGTCAAACAGTTGGTTAAGCCACTTATGGAAGCAGCGCAGTTCGGGACCCACAGAAAGGAGGCTGCGCTTGGCGGTGACTTGACTGTTGACTCAGGGAGCCTCGCGGAGCTGCAGTGCCCGTTCTGTAATCTGAGGGGGCGTCATTAGCTCCCAAGCACGCTCAGCTCTGAAACTCTCAAGTAGTCTGGCTTGACAAGATGTTCAAGTTGGTTCGCCCTCAGTCAGAGCACATCCTAGTGACAGACGCCTGGGCCCAGCATGGCCAGGAGCCCAGCAGGGCCTGACGCACAGGGACCTCTGCACACAAACCTCTACTCCCCCTTTCCCAGCGTAATTTTTCTTCCCCTAACCTTTAAACTTTCAGGTTATTAAGTTACCTCATCAATCCTGACCAAACTCAGTAGACATTTCACTAAAAAGAATAGAGACAAAGAATATCCTTTTCCTTGCAAGGGCTCAGCAATTTCCAAGGCGCTTGGGCCTCCTGTTGGGAGACTTCATGCTTCGTTTGTTTATGCTCTCAGATGACTCCTCAGTGTGTTTTGAGGTGTTTATTCCAGTGGTTAAATTTGAAGAGGTGAAGAAAAGTCAAACTCTCCCCAATATTGCCTAGGAGGAGTCTAAAATAATTGGAACACAGTGAAAATGTTTTTACATCTGAGGAAAGAAGAGAAGGTTTTGTTTGCTCAAAACAGCAGTTTTCCAGAATCCTAGGCCAGAGAACCTAAAGAATAAATTTCCTTTTTCTCCAAATGTAAGGGTGCTGATTTTTTTTCTTCCTTAGCATGCATAGCATATATTATGTTTTTTAATATAATTGCCCACTTAAGTTTTTGTTTCATGTTTCTTTATTCCCTTAACCAAGTCCCAGACATAATGGTTAAAATTAGTAGATCATCTTTCTAAAATTATACATTTTAATTATGATTATTTGATAAGCATTTCAGACATACTCACTCATATATCACATAAAATCAGAAATAAGTGTGTATATCAATAGCAGTTTAATCCCAAATGGAGGCTTTATTTAAACTATCAAGGACTTGATTACAGGAGCTTTGAGATTAGAAATGAGATTTACAAGTGGCTAGAGGGAAATATTTAAGTATCTTTGCTAGAGCAAATTATAGTCATTTTTAAAAAGACTTAAAATATGAGTGAACTGAGAATTTCATCTAAGATATCCTATTACTGAATTATGCCTTTTTTGTAGTCACCTCTTCAGCTATTTAGAAAACAGCTTGATCAGAAGCAAGGAACATCTACTTTGCATTTTACTTCTAGCGAAGTAACCCTTTCATGGAAAACAGTAACCCTTTCGTGTTAAGTGATTTCTTCTTTGAAATATCATATTAAATGGAGGGTGGACTTTTTCCAATGTACTAAAAGAACCAAATAAGTTTAGTTTCTAAATATCTTTGGCTTCAAAACAATGCTCATGAGTTAACCATAAAGTGTTGAGAATAAAATCCCTGATGCAGTTGTATTTGTCTTTCCAATTTAAGGGTCCACATGATCTGGTTTTCACTACCAATCACCCTGATGTCTGACGGCCTTTCCCACAACCCAGGGCTGTGTGCCTGCACTGCCCAGGATGCTTGCAATGCAGGCTCTTTGGATGTGCTGTTTTTATTTCCTGAAATTCCCTCTTCTGGAAAGCTCTAAGTCTGGCCTTCTTTTTGCAAGTCTCTGTTCAAATGCCATGTCATCAGAGGTCTTTCCCAATCACTCCCCAAATAAAGGAGCAACCCCCTAATCCCAGCATTTCCCATCACCCTTTGTCTACTTTGTCTTCCATAGCATTCAGTGGCATGTGGTGTATTATGTGCCTTTTGATATTGTTTATTATTCATCTCTCCCTATCTCTCTCTCTTCAACTAGAGCTGAGACTTATCTGTTCTTTTGTATTGCTGTAGCTCCTATGTTTGCGAGTATATATTGATTGACTGCATGGATTTAATTCTACAGATATTAAGCATTCACTATATACAAGGCACTGTGAGATGGTACAGAGTTATGAAGATGAGTTTCAGGTTGCCTAAGAGAAAGAACCATAAGTCAAACACAAAGGAAGATAAAAATACTGTAAGAAGGGTCTGATCAAAGTGCCATGTGTGTCAGAGAAGAGAGAACTTAGACCTAGTCCAGGTGGCCAAAAGGCTAATAGAAGGAGGGAGCGTCTCCAGAGGGACCGTGAAAACTGGGCAGGGGGACCTTTCGCTGGTGGAGGTAACAAAGGAGGATATTTCAGGGATGAACAAATTTGAGCCCAAACGGACACGAGTGTTGTTAGTGTTTGGGAAGTAATTTTTGATGGAGGCCTAGGCTTATGTGTAGAGGAGTAGATTTGAAGGTGATGGAAGAGGGTTGTGAAGTACCCTATGGCAGCTCGGAGAATGTGAAATGATAAGCAGTGAGGAGGCATGCAGCTTTCTGAGGAGTGGCATGATAAAGGATGGGCTTCAGGAAAAGTCACCTGGCAGCGATGTGTGCAGTGGTCAGAGGAGAAGCAATGAAGCCCAATTTGGAGTTTGTTGCTGTGAGACAGAGAGGGGGTGACCTGGAAAGAAGGAGGTGGAAATGACCATGAGGACTTAGCCATGAAAAGTAAGGGATAGGAGGGGGTTTAGGAGAAATTGATGGCGTCAAGCTTCATAATTGGGAGAGGTGTTGCCATTATTACTTTTCTTACAGGAAAGTAGGAAGGAGGGCCTGATTTGGAGCGTGAAATGACAAGCATCTGTAGGGGTATTAAGAATAAGATGGAACCAGGATATCTAGGTAGGTGGGCTATCAAGGCATTTTGAAATGTGAAACACACCCTGAGGTGCTAGGTGGGGGGTAGAGATAGGGACTCAGATATCACCTGGGTGGAGAAGACTGGTGAGGTAGTGAATGGGCTGGCACAGCTGAAAGAGAGGAAGCAGAGATAGGAGCCAAGTAGACCCTGCAGGGAGGACTGTGTGGAGGGAGGGAGAGAAGGGCTCCAGGGAATGAGCCACAGGGGTGGGGCCTGGATTAGCAGCCTCCTAACAACATGGGCACAGAGAAGGTGTGGATGGTCAAGAGAGTCAGTAATCCTGAGAAGTGTGGAAAACAAGAAAAATATTTCCAGGTTTCTAAGTTTAATTTTATTGATCACCAGTTGCAGAACAGCATATTTAGAATGGTGGGAATAAACTCAAACTGTAAGCAACCACAGAGAAAATGGATTAAAGCAGTAGAATTACAAAATAAGGTTATTTTCTTCAAGAAATATACTCAAAAGAAAAGAGAAAAATAGGTTGGCACAAGAATGATAGGAAGATATTTTTTGAATAGAGGAGAGAAGCATATCTTTCTCTAGATGCAAAGCAATCATTATCCTGTTGGGAAAAGCACTCCCATTTCATTTTGCCAATGACCCAGGAAAAGTGGTAAGATGAGGATTGTATCTGCCTTTGACAGATGAGAACAAGGATGCTAAGCAGGGTGGAAGGACACTCATTCATTCATGCAACATGTCATATCCAGTGCCTGCCGAATTCCAGGCACCATATTAAGGCTGGAGATTAAATGATAAACTGACTGGGCTTACATTCTGGGAGAGCAGAGTTCACACCCACCCACAATCACCCCAAACTGATCAACTGTGCCAGTGCTATGAAGATAATCAGGGGCCGAGATGGGCGCTCAAAAGGGAGCTCTTGCCCACTGGTGTGGCTCAGTGGTTGAGCATCAGTCCGAGCACTAAAAGGTTGCTGGTTTGATCCCCAGCAGGGGGTGTGCAGGAGGCAGCCAATCCGTGTTGATGTTTCTCTCTCATCAATGTTTTTATCTCTCTCTCCCTCTCCGGTTCGTGTTCTCTCTCTCTCTCTCTCTCTCTCTCTCTCTCTCTCTCTCTCTCTCTCTCTTTCTCTCTCTCTCTCTCTCTCTCTCTCTCTCTCATAAAAACATATTTTTTTTTAAAAAAAGTGAAAACCTCTTTTCCCTTTTTTACTTCTCTGAAAAAGTGATGTGTGGAGAACTGAAGAGTAAGAAGGCCCTGGGGTAGCAAAATGAATTGCAAGAGAGAAAAGAGCAAAAAATATATATATATCCTGAAGCTGAAGAGAGCCTTGAAGGTTTGGGAAACTGAAGGAAATAAGCATGACCATGGTTTGGTGACCAAGCAGGAGGGTAGCACAGTACACATCGGGAGAAAGAGGAGAATCACAGAGGGCCCTACTGGGTAGGTGAGGCTTTGGGTTTAATGTCAAGTGCAATGGAAAGCCATGGCAGTGTTTGGCAGCAGGGTAGTGACACCTACTTTATGTTTCTAGAAGACCATCCCTTTGTCTATAATCAGAACAGGTTGTAGAGGGGGAGGGAGAGAAGGGAGTGCAGAGAGAGGAGTTAGGAGGCTCTCATACACATCCCAAGAGAGAAGTGGGGAGCTGAACTACAGCAGGGCTGCAGAGGTAGTGAAAAGTGAAATGGTTCAAGATAAGCTTTCCCAAGTACAATTAATTCAAGTTATTGGACTCTGTGTGTGTCCATGTAGATTCATCCACTCCGGTGATGGCTGTTAATAATGGGAGAGGCTATGGATGTGTGGGGGTAGGAGACATATGGGAAATTTCTAGACATTGCTCTCAATTTTTGTTCTGAACCTAAAATTGTTCTAAACTAAAATCTATTATTTCAAAAAATAAAATAAAAATTTAAAAAAGTGCCATTTTGGATATGTTAAGTTGGAGAAGACTTGAGATATCCTGGAGAGGTCAGAGAGGCACTGAGGTGTGTGAGTCTGGGGGTCAGAGGAGTGGTCTGGTCTGGAGAGGTGCAGCAAGAGAGAGGGACAAGAGAGGATATTTGAAATCATGGGACTGGATGGGAAAGAGAAGAGCAGGGGTGGGACGGGTCGTGGTGCGCTCCAGTGCTGGAGGCCACAGCGAGGAGTGTGGGCGGGACCTGAGGAGGAAAGGCATTGGGGGAAACCAGCACAGAATGGCTATGCAGGCCTCGTGACTCCGCATTCAGGGTTCCCTACTGCCCACGTTCCTAGGAACCAAATTGAAAACGGTGCTCAGAACTGTTCCTGCTAGCACCCACTTGAGTTTTAGATTGATGATAGCGTATGGGAAACCTCAGTGATTCATTCTCTCTCTCTCTCTCTCTCTCTCTCTCTCTCTCTCTCTCTCTCTCTCTCTCTCTCTCTCCATGCACTCTGCTCCCCCACCCCATTGTGCACAGTCTCAAAGCCACTATTTCATGTGCTCCGCAGACCTGCATGAGGACACTACTTCAGATTAGTCTGAGAAGGAGGTTGTTTGGTTCCCAGGAAGTTCCCCCAAATCCAGCTATTGGGGCCTGGGCAACTCAAAATGAACACACTGCAGGTGAGGGCTATTCTGTCAGAAGACAGTAAAAATTACAGATACGGTTTTCCTGAATGAGTCGTCATACTCCTAGAACTGGCTCAGGGCATTTCGGGGTTGTACTGAATAGGGCTGTTTTTCCTACAGATGAGAAGACTTGTTCCCATTTATGACTGGACAGTGGATGTCACCTGGGCTGGGAAGCCCAGTAGCAAGCCTCCCTGCCGCTTCGCTGGCACAGGTGCAGGCGTGCACGGAGCGGGCAGAGCCGGGGAAATGAGCGTTAGTTCTAGTTCACATTCCTACCCACGGGTACTGTGTGTGTTGAAGAAGCGCTTTCCATACTGAGGCAGCGTCTGAAAGTATGAAACACCAGTATGTGCAGGGAGTGTGAATACAGGCAGTGATGGTGGCTGTTCTTTTTAAAGATGCTCATCTTGGAAGGCAAGCAGCTGAAAACTGTGCCCATGCCACCCGACCATTCAGCAGGAGGCCCTCCATCTGCTCTGAAGGGGACAGCCAAATCGCTAACTGGAACTTGGAATGCCCTGGTGATGTCTGGTGTCAGAGAGGGCTTTCTTTTGCTTCCCTTTCATAGGTGTCTGATGTGCATTAAGGACATGGGCTAGGATTAAACTCTGTTTAACTTTTAGTGGAATTGAATTTAAATAAATTACCAGACAGAATACAAATACCCTACATGCGATTTCCACTCTTTGGGATTGACTCCTTTATAGGACTTTTGTTTCCATGAATTCAGACTTCATAGGAGCACACAGCAGACACTGCCTACAGCACTAAATAGAGGAATATGCTTGTCTCAGAAGGAATTTTGATAGAGTCCTGTGGCTGAGATTGCTTTCATTGAAAGCAGACACTGTGTCAATACAGAAAACGTTATATATTTTATTTTCCAAAAAAACAGCAAAAAGTTATTCAATAAAAACCGTACATTCCAATAATGGAAAAAGAAAATACATCAGCAAAAACCATGCTAATAAAATACAGCATCGCTCTCCCACTTTAAGGAAGGCGCACTTGCACTCTAATACTTACCAAATCCATTTGTGATTACTCAGATTGGTTATGCTTTAACAGAACATTTTATAACTCATTATTGTTTTAGTTGAAACAATATTTTGTGCTACATTTTGGCAGATATGAATGCTGCTGTTTCAAGTGCAAGAAGAGTAACCTCCAGAACATATTATAAATTGGCTGGCCTCGGAATCGGGGAGATGATTAGATTGTCGGGTTTCCTGCTGAGTGGTACATGCTTGTTTTGTAATACTGTTTCATAAGTCAGAGATTCAAACAGAACATGTAGGTCCAATTCAATACCTCAGCATTGTTGATCTGCTTTTTATTGATTTTTTCATCTGCTCAATTCTAGAGTTCTCGGTAGGTTTTGGGAATGGTGGAGCCAAAGGTTGCAGTAGAAGAGTTTTAATTAGAAATGCATTGTTCTCACTCAAATACCGTGAGCTGTTTCGTTGCTTGGGGGCTTGGCTTTACCATATTCACAAAATAGGATCTTTTCCATTAACGGGAAAACTTCTCTTGTGTGAGGCAAAGTCAGAGTAATAAGGGCTTATAGATTTTGTGTCTGAGCATCACCGAAGACAGTGACTTACCCTGTACATGTTTGTTTCATGGACAGGTACACAATCCCATATTAAATATGGAGACATGTTACCTATAAATTATGAGCCCATTATTTGCCTGATCAATTTTTCATAGTTTTTTGTTGGGGGGAGTGGGTTATCTTACTAAATAATTACCTTATGACCTTGGAGGGAAAATTGCTAAACATTTTTATGTCGTTTGAAATTACTGTCTAAAATCCAGTTATATTTCCCTTTTTCCTTCCTTCTCGTTGCCTCTGTTAATTTTTTATCAGGATCCATTGAACAGTGTACAGTGACATTCTAAGTGGGCTGTACTTCCTCACACCACTGCCTCGTTAATACCCTTCATTAATCTGGAACCTTGAGCTTGTTCAGCGATGGTTAGACATTCCATATTTCCATGGATTTTAGGGTAGGGTGACAGCTTACTTACAGCTTCTGCAGCCAGACCTCGTAGGTTGTCATGTCATTTTTAATACTGATAAAATAGGAGGGCATGCACATGAACTTGGAGCCTTTGAAGGCGGGAAGAGGGGCTCGGTGGCACACATGCAACGTACACAGCCATTCCATCACCCAGCACTAGGCTGGGCAAAGCTGTCTTTTTGGATTTGTTTGCCTCTGTGTTTGCTTTCTGCACAGGCAGAGAATGAATTCCGGCCCAGGAGCAGCCCCCTTCCTAGAGAGCCTCAGGTGCCGCTTCCAGTGGCCCCACAGGGCCCAGCAGCTCTGAAGCATACTTATCCTAGGAGACCAGCTAGAGCTGACCCAGAGAGCTGAACCCGAGTCCACGGAGCATAAATCCGGGTCTTCCCTGCAACAGCAGGAGTCTCTTGTCTGTTCTACTTTCTATCTTTTAACCTCAGCAGAGGTTCCTCAGTTCTACTATAATCCTATATAATAAAAGGGTAATATGCAAATAGACCAAATAGTGGAATGACCAGTCGCTATGACACGCACTGATCACCAAGGGGCAGACGCTCAATGCAGGAGCTGCCCCCTGGTGGTTAGTGCTCCAAAAATCAGGCCCATGGCTGGCGAGCGCAGTGGCAGCGGCAGGAACCTCTCCCGCCTCCGTGGCAGTGCTGAGAATGTCCGACTGACGGCTTAGGCCCAGGGGAGTGGGCCTAAGCCGTCCGTCAGACATCCCCCAAGGGCTCCCAGACAGCAAGAGGGTGCAGGTCGGGCTGAGGGACCACCCCCCCCCCAAGTGCATGAATTTAGTGCACCAGGCCTCTAGTTTAAATATAAGACAAGCAACTTAAGGAGAGATGCATTTTGGGACTTGGTGAAGAGTTATTGTTAAAAAAATCCCCCAAAATGTGGATGAAAATTGATATAAATAGAATAACAATTTCTTTGATATTTCCCAAATCAGTCCTTTTGCTGCACTTACTGTAAGAGATGAATATTTGGAGTTGTTTGTTGTTGTTTTTCTCATCGCCTAGAGAGGGATGTAGAGAAGAAACTGACTCAGCATTAGTTAGAGGTTAAAGGTAGAGCCAAGGTGTCTAGATCTAAGACTAGGCTATGCAAGTCCTTAATGAGGCAAGACTGTGCAAGGTCTCTAGACAGTGTTGTCCAGTGGAATTTCCTGGGTAGTGGAAATGTTTTACTCTTCACTAATATGACGGGCACTAGCTGTGTGTGGCTGTTGAGCCTTGGGAATGTGGCTAGTGCAACTGAGAAACTGATTTTTAAGTTTTCTTTAATTTTACTTAACTTAAATAGCCAACTGTGGCCACTGGCTTACCATATTGGTACAGTGCTAACATCATAATCACAAAATGTTTAAAACTTCTCTAAATAAATATCCTGAGTTATTCACCTTCAGAGGACAAGCACAAAAACATAGTTTAATTCCTAAGAGCAATAATACTTTCTTCTTCACTATAAAACTTTATTCTTCTTAGCCCCTAAGCATTGATTGTGGGAGTAAATGGCGGCCAAGCATATTAATTTTTTAGACTGAAAATGTTTGTGAGTGTGTGTTTTAATTATTTCTGTTGAATTGTGCACATATCCAAGTGTATGGGTTAACCAAACATCCAACATTTTATTTTTCACCCAACTTTATTGTAATTATGTAAATCATTGCTGTATATGACCCAAACTACTGGGAATGGGTCCACTAGGCTGACATTTGAGTTTTTTCTTGGGGTTATGTCAAGAAAGTCCTATAATAAAAGTGCTGTGCAAACACTCAGAAGATGTCCTCACAGGAGTGATAATCGCACTCAGGGATCTCTGCTGCCTGCAGTCCAGACGTGTAACCCATTAACATTAACCGGACATGCACTCCCATACTGATGGAGAGAAAATCCCCAATTAATAGTGAGAACTGTTGTCACCCCCGCTGTAATAATACCTCTGAATGATTTCAATGTTGCTGTGATAAAAGATGCGTCTTTAAACTTTTTTAAAACAATGCAAAAGTTGGCACACAATCAAGCATGAGATTTATACACCTCTGACTGCCACAGCTCAATGCTTTACTAATGGAGTCTGACCCCGAATCTGATAAGAGCGAGTAGAGGAGGAGTTGGTTCTTTTATTTACTCAGGGGGGACATGACTGTTTCTCTCCTGCTAAGAGGAGAGTTGCTTGTGCTTTGTCCACCCAGGGTGGCACTTATTCTACACAGATTCGTGGAGGCTTTCGGTGAAGGACTGATATTTAAAGCAGTGGCCTTTCATTGTGTTTAGCATGTGATATGTAAATAGGATGTCCGTTGGACATGGTGTGGCTGCCCTTGGTAATGGACGGGCCATGGATTGAAGCGGGAGCTTCCTGTCCACAGCATCGTGTTATTGATGAGCTGGCATTTGCCCTGTGGCCCTCCCAGAGGATTGCTTACATCTATTACTCACACACATCGATTGGTTAATTTGATAATTCTATCACCAATCGGCTGGTGTCTGACCTTTCGCCATGGCGATGATGGCAGGCTCTTCATTTTTACATTGCAGACCAGTTAGATTGACCTTTTTGAGGAGAATGTCAAGGTATCCCTTGATCTTAACCTGTCACTGTATTTGTTAGACCTACACTGTCCCTTAACCTTGATTTATGGTATTCCAGCCCTCAGGATATACATTTTGTTTGTTTTAAAAATTCACCCTAAAATATGATCTAAGGAGAAGAGTTTTACAATTAAAGTAATTTTTTTTTTATCCTGTGAGCTTCATGTTCAGAAACCATCAACTGCTCCACCTTTCTTTCCTTTGACAAGTCAGTTTCCACATCCCTGGGAACCTCCAGTAATTGTTTTAGTGGCAAATTGAAATGCAAGCCCAATTTTTGTGGTGTTTTCTGAAATTGCTTTCTTCTACCCTCTCATATGTTAATGAAACTAGCAAAACCTCTTTAACTACCTTCTGAAAGGCCAGAGAAGGGGTTACAGTCAAGTTCTGTTTGCACTCACAGTTTTTCATTCTTTTCTTCACCCTCCTAATTTATACTCTTGCCAGGGGGAAGAAATTGTCTTTTTGTCTCTGAGCTGCTCCTTGGGGAGCTACACTGGCCATCACTCTGACTCTGAAACCCGCAGATTTGCTCTTCAGTTCAACTAGAGGCAGAATGAAAGGAACTTTCTCCCCGATCTCCCCGTGTGTTTTACACCCACGTGTTGCGTACATGCAGACACATGTTCAGGCAAGCTCCATGCTACCTCAGCCTGCTGCGAGAAGCGAGCAGAGAAACGGCATATAATTAAGGCCCTGTCATTATCTAGTTGAAACTAGAGGGAGGAGCTAGATAGACCTTTTGCTTCCTTGTGACTAAAAACCAGCCAAACCAATTTCACTAAAATTTAGTAAAATAAAAACTGTGCTCCCAGGATGAGAAGTTGCATGCCAAATTTCAGCCTAAAGCGAATTTAAATGGCTGAGTTATAAACCTTCCATAAAGGATGCTTTGTCACTCACTAAAGATAAAAAGACTCCTTTTTTGAAAAGGAAATTATCTAAGCACATAGTCTTTAGCGGGGATTGTTGCCATTTATTTAAAGAAAACACAATTTTAAATGACTGGGTTTTTGAGAACTGAAAGCAGCAACTGTGTCTGAGCAGTAATTATGTTTCATAATTTTGTTTAGCAAGTATTACATATTATATGAATAGCATCATCGTAAAAATGATTAGCATTCACACTGTGTAGAATTCCGCATATTAAGAGCTTCACAGTAGTGTCCTACATACAATACATGGTAATGGCGCCAAATTACATTGTGCCAGTGGGAGCTCTGTGTGCCCACGTGGCCCGGAAGCCCAGCTCAGTGTCAGAGCTGAGGGCAGGCCACCAACTTCACACTGAGCGTCAGGAGAACGGGTGCTTCCAAAACAGCCTCAGGAAAACCCCTAAAGTCAAGCAACGGTTTCATCCATGGTGTTGGTGGCGTTTTGTTGTTTTTGTTTTTTGTTTTTATTCTGCCAGCCTAGAAAAATACCTGTTAGTCCTGCTACGGGGGTGCTGGGGTGGGAACCAGGGACATAGGCCCTACGCTTGGCAAACGACCCCTAGAGAATGATGGGGTTTGTGGACTTGCACGTTTCTGCCTTGGGTCTTGTGTTTGGAGACCCTTGGGGATCAGGCTGTGCAGCCAGACTCGTGACTTTTCAGACAGGGAGACCCTCTCTCGCTGGGGATGATGGGTCCGGGCCCACTCGCACCTGCAGGGACCCAACCTCTGCAGGAGGCTCGGTCTGAACAATGCAGAGTTTCTGGGGTCACAAACATCCTGTACAATAAAAGCTGTTTTTATTGTTGTACACTTGTTTAAAAATATGGGTATGCGCTTCTGTTTTTCTTTTAATTTTTTATAGTAAACAACATTCCTCATAAAATCAAAAATTAATGATATATATATATAAACATATACACATAAATAATTAATATGCTATATAATACACACACAGGGATAGATATGTAGATGAAAGAGACAGCTGTGATGGGTAAAAGAAGTTGTGTGATCACACAGGAAAAAATTCCTGTAAGAACATTAACCCTTTAGCAAAAGTCCTGAAACGAGTGATGATCTTCATAGTTAAACTTACCTAGAAACTTAACTCCCCCAAAAAAGCACCATGTCCAGGCCTGATTCTTTTCCAGACCTCAGAGACTTTTAAGACTCTTTTGGTTTGATTCTATAAATGAGTCCCCAGAAAACATAGAAAATGAAATGTGAAAGCCGTTAGTAAATTAACTTTCTTTTGTAAAAGCCCTCCAAATCCTGAAGGGTAGATTTTAAGCTTTAACTATTTTTTTAAAACAAAGAGGGAGAGGGTAAAACAAGTCTAGACTCCTTTTTTTTTCCCACGGTGCTTAAAGGTGTAGCTCCATTTTCCCACCTCAACCCACTGGAGAGCGAGCAGCATAGTCTGAGATCACGAGTAAGCAAGAACACCAGGCAAGGTCTGGTAATCCTGGGCCGCAGGAAGCTGAGTCAGCATGGTTTTGATCTGAGTGTGCCTCTTGATTAGTTTAAATCTGCTGTTGGCCCCTGGGGCAGGAGTTTTAACCAATTAAAGCAGAAGCCTTTTAATCTGTTACTGATAATGCACATCCATCCAATATTAGTGACACCGTTCACTGAACAGTGTTTCACACTCTCCAACATGCTGATCCTTCCGCTGCCCGGATGTTGTCTTTCTCATTTTTCTTCGTTTCCCACTACTTCCAGCAGTTTATCTCTGACAGCCTGCTCACAGCAAGGCATAGAAAGAAGAATCCTGTTCTGTGTTTCTTTTTCTTCTCTGCCCATCTCTAATCCCTGTTCTGCTTCTGTCTTGTGGAGTTTGAACAGGAGAAAATAAAGAAATCCAGGGTTCATTGCATTTCTCCTACATGCTCCCCATTGTCACTGCCCTCCCCGACTTCTATGAAATTTTTGCTTCGGGGTCATAGTACCACATACAAGACAAAAAAAACACAACAACATATAAAGGCCCTGGGTCTTTGTGGTTATTCTGCAAAGGAAAAGAGTTTGAGGAAGGCGCCCAACCACTTGGTGTCCCGCCATCACTGAGCCATACACAGCCAGTCAAACCCAGAGCCTGAGTTGGGGTTTTCTTTAGGAACTGCAATACCACATAAGGGAGACTTATTTTTAAAACCTAGGAAGTGGGTGGAAGAAAGGCTTTTAAGAATCCCAAGTAGCAGCATTTTTAGTTTGAAGCTAAAGACGTGAATTTCCCCATGGGATGTCTTTCAAAGTAGGCTTCTGTGCTCTGAGGATAGGGTGCGGGGATTAGGGGAGACCCTTAGACTGGCTTTGCACGTTCAGAGGCTGAGTGTACCCTAACCATTCAGAGGCTGACACCGATGAGCCAGGGACGGAGGTGACCGGAATGATGGAGCTAGTGAAAGCTTTTAGTCTGGGATTGCACTTTTCCTGAGACCAAACTGTTGTTTTTATTTTCATTAGGAAAAGAGTAACCAGAGGAGAATACAGCCTGATTCATAGGAACACCACGCAAACTTCCTTAGGTGGGATGCTTGTCTGGCCTGGCTGTTGGTGACATCAGCTTTTTCAACTGCAGTTGTGAGCTGTAACTTTTGGAGAGAAAGCCCTGTGAGACAGGGTAATTGGCAGCAGGCTTGGTTGGCTTGTTTTTGTAAATCTGATCTCTAAGCACATGTAAATAGTCACTACGCTGGGTTTATAAACGTAAGCCATGAGAAGAGGAAGGCTGGCGGGCCAGTGGAAAGCTATATTTATTTCACAGGATTAGAACATGCTTCCCTGCTGCTTGGAGCAGTTTAGAAAATAAATGTTTTAGATATGTATTTTAATGTTGATACTTAAAACACTATCTCTTTTATTTACATCAAAAGAAATTACTTTTGTGATTCTAATATTTAGCATTAGCCACTAAAAGACATGAATGTATAATTTTATATCTCCTTAAAAATAGATTCTTACAAAAATGCTGTTAAATGTTATGTGCTAACCATGCACCCATATGTCTATTCTCTCTGTTAGGGGCTATTTTAATAAAGATTTCCTTTACATGCCAAAACAAAGAGTGAATCTGGAGACTAAAGGTAACAATAAAAGCAACAACATCCCTATTTAAGGTGGCAGCCTGGAAGGTCAGCAGCTCTGTAGTGTGTATTTTGCATAATATGTAAATAACTTGATTTATTGTCTGTAAGGGGCAATAGTAGTAAAGGTGAAATTGAAATGCAAGGCTGTTATTCTCCTTAAAATGGAGCATTTTCTTAGAAGGTAATACTATGTCCTACTAAATATTGACAACTCTACAACGAAGAACACGTTGCAACCTTCCTATCATACTCTGTCCTTTTTTCTCTCACCAGGTCTTTTGAATATGATCTTTCAGATTCCTCTTCCTTGCTTCATATTGGTCTCCTCTCTGGGGTCCATGTTTCGTTAGCCTTGGAAAATGGCTTCTGTGTCTAGATTTGAGGTTAGAGCCCCAGGAGCAGGGGTAGCCTGCAGCAGCTCCACCAGGAAAGGCACTCTCTTAAGACCCCCTTTAAGGGATCTGGGTGTTGATGTCTGTTTTCTATGTTGGGCTCTCACGTGCTAGGTGTCTCAGTCACTAGAATTTGCATGTCACAAAAGGAGACACCTGTGCTGGGAACTTTCCCTGGAGCCAATTTCTGTAACCAGGGAACCCTCATTCAGGACTGAGTGAGTAAGCTCTCTGGGAGCTGCAGTGCCACCATTTCCTCTAGTCCATCCGGTTGCTTCCCATCCAAAAATGAACTTCAAGGCAGAGGGTAGTATAAGAAAATAAAATATTATTTGTAGGCTCCCAAATCAATAATAGCATTAAAAATTAACTTTGCACCTATCCTAACCCTACAAGTAGCAGAGACTAAAAATTCTATTAAATGAAAGCCTCTGGCAGCCAGGGGTAGTGGGAATCCTGGGGTGATACTCCCCAAACACCCCCTCTCATTTTTCTTTTGCTTTCTATCTATGTTTATCTAACTCTAGTTTAAGTGCATTTTCTTCTTTTTAAAAAACACTTTGTCTTCCTCTTTCCCATGTCTCCCTTACCTTTCTCGGTGGAGAAGATCTTTACCTTTTGGTGGGTCTTGGCTGAAGTAAGAACACCCGATCCCAGAATGATGGACACTCCCAAGGACATGGAAGGGTCTAGTACACTCCAGTCGCATCTACACACAGGCAGCTACACTTCTTAGACTCTCTCTGTCACCATCTTCTTCCCGAGCTGTAATCCAGGCAATCACTTCAACAGATAATATGCATTAGGCTCTCTCAAGATTTACTTCTTTCAAAGTTTCCACAGTTGTCAGACTATAACTGGGAATACATATGAAATCATAGCAGAAAATAATGTTAATGTCAAAACCGGAAGAAGTTTCTTTTGTTCTCTTAAAGAGATAAGTAAGATTCTGACTGGGCTACATAATAATATCAACAATTTCAATAACACCTGCTAATGCACACTATGTAATTCTATAGTATTAGCCACAATATTGTAAATGGCTTGAGTTTTCCTGCCAGTCAAGCCATTTACGGACTCAGAGATAAGATACTTACTTTTACAATGATAATAAAAGTTCATACTATAGCACTGTTTAAGGGGTTAGAGATAATGTATGAAAAACACATGGGGCATATGGTAGTTGCTCAATACATGAAGAAAAAAGGAAAATAATAGGACCCTAATTGATAAGATAGAATGGTACCCTTGGATTCCGTGACTCTGGTGTGTTTAATGTAACCCATTGACACAGAACTTCTATAGACCACATGTGCTTTTTCTTGCCTCTTTACAAAAGACAACATGGCAATGGGACAGAGTCTTACATCCTTATATATAGTTTATTAAACCCAATAAAAATGTGATTCTTGAAAAAAACGCATGTTCCATAGAGGTGGATAGGAAATATGACTTGACATCTGGGAGAAAGGTGACCCCTGCCAGAAAAGATGAATTGAAGGTAAAGCTGAAAAAGGAAATTACTATCAACTGAACCTTTGTTCTATTTCGCTTCATTCATCCTTTCTCTTTACCTTTCATTTTTCTCTCTTTGGAAGGAGAACTTATGTGGATATACAAGGAAACATTCATTACTCAGTAGGAAAGTATTAATTGTTCTGCCATGAGCTGATTGGTGGAAAGGATGCTTAACTAAACATTTTGCATAAAATCTCATGCAGAGGAATCTTGACATTATGTTATCTAGATATTACTCCAGAGTTGCATAAAAGCAGTCTCAGTACAAAACTATTACGGCTGTTACCCACACCACATACGGTATTGACCGTTGCTTCCAAAAATTTTCTTGCAGGAAGTATGGAAAAGCTTAGTAACACTAATACCTTATGTCTGATATTTTGGGAGGTGAGAGCTACAAGTGGATATGAGTTTCATACTTGATCATAAATGAAAGCCCAATTATCTATAGCATGGATTGAGCAGGCTGCCATTTTGAATTCTCCTGTGAACTGATTTTCACGCCAGCCCTTTTCCTCTTACGTGTTACTGTGCTTGGCAGGAGATGTTTATATTGCATGTGCTTTGAAGACTTCACAAATACCATAGAACATGTAATGCATTTACAAAACTACCGACAATAAAAGCTGGCATAAGCCGTAACAAATGTGATTCCCCGGACTTTTATATGTCTAATTGTACACAGAACAAACTGGTTTACTTAGCTTCCTTGGCATATGGGATGGAAATTCCCTAACAGTCCCTGGGTAGCATTTTAAATTGGCTGCCTATTTTAAAGGGTAATAGCCCTTTTGCAATAGAACTAAATGAATTAAATTGTTAGGCTTGAGGATTCTGTGAATTCACATATTTTTTATTCAGAGCTGCATCCTCAAGTGCTGATTTAAGCTAATATTTTTTTAGCTCCTACTATGTGTTGCCAAGTTTTCTGGTCTTCGGGGGAACAGTGGTGAGCAAGTTACACACAGTGCTGCAAGGGTGGTGGTGCTCACAGCCTTTGGGGGAGTCACAGACAGTAAATAGGCAATTTCAGTTACTGTTATGATAGCAGAAGACCAGCATGCCATGGATCCAATAGAAAGAGCACTCCATAACCCAGACTTGGAAGAAAGCTGACAGCTCCAGGGACAGTTTGGAATGAAGGAGAGAACATATGGAAAAGCAAGCCAATGATTTGTTTCTCTCCAAAATCAATAAATATTTTAGACAAATATTTGCCTTCAGTGCTTTCAGTATAAATATTGCAAGTTTGGCAAGCATGCCATTTAATGTGCACAAGCAATTTCTAAGGTATCATAGTCAGACTATTCTTAGTACTTTTAATAAAACTTTATGAATAACAGAAATATATATCAGCTGGTAAAATATTAATTCCAGAGAATTAATGTATTTTCATATTTTGAAACTATAATTTATAATTAAAGTTGATACCTCCATTATAGCAACATAGTAGGTCCTAATTTTTTTTTAATATTTTATTGATTTTTTACAGAGAGGAAGGGAGAGAGATAGAGAGTTAGAAACATCGATGAGTGAGAAACATCGATCAGCTGCCTCCTGCACATCTCCCACTGGGGATGTGCCCACAACCAAGGTACATGCCCTTGACCGGAATCGAACCTGGGACCTTTCAGTCCGCAGGCCGACGCTCTATCCACTGAGCCAAACCGGTTTCGGCAGTAGGTCCTAAATTGATGATGATCAAATATTCAGTGGGAATAAGTGGATAAAAATGTACAGCATCTAGCAAAACATTTCCAACTGTCTTCAAACCAACTGTAGCAATTTCTGTTGTGATAGCCTACAGACATGTTCTCAACAAGTTTTGAAGAAAGCCTGCTTACTAGAAATTGACATGAGGTGAAATAACATATGAGTTATTAAAAGGACTTTCAGCTGAAGTGGGGTTAATTTCCATACTCCTCAGGAGCCCATCTGTACTACCTAATCACACAAATGGAGTTTTGGTGGGTAGGTTAACAAGTAGTTACCAACAATAAAATTAAAAATAACTGAGCCATACTCAAATTGGCCAGATTCGTCTAGTTTATTTATCTATTTATTTAAAATAGTAAAGAAAAATAGTTTTTTCCAAACTATAACATTTATTTTGTATCTGCTACTATCAAAGATACATAGTTGAAAACAAGTACATAATGGCATTCAAATAACCTGATGTCCCATGGACCCCAATATTCTTTATGATCGACCCCCCTTTCCTGCCCAAGCCACCTCTGTGAGTCCCACCACTTTCTCCCTTGTCCACCTTCTCTGGCTCACTGACCTCTTTGCTGGTCGAACATGCCAAGCTCACCCTTCTTCAGGACTGTTACATGGCTTTTCTCTTTGTCAGAGTACTTCCTCCACCCCTATATCCATGCCCTGTTTCTTCTTTGCACCCTCTGATCAAAAGGCATCTTTTTTAATAATATATTTTTATTGATTTCAGAGAGGAAAAGAGAAGGAGAGAGAGATAGAAACATCAATGATGAGAGAGAATCATTGATTGGCTGCCTCCTGCAAGCCCCCTATGGGGATCGAGCCTGCAACCCAGGCATGTGCCCCTGGCTGGAATCAAACCTGGGACCCTTCAGTCTGCAGGCCCACACTCTTATCTACTGAGCCAAAACAGATAGGGCCAAATGGCATCTTATAAGAAGCCTTCCCTGGCCAGCCAGGATAAAAGAGCAACACTCCCCTCTTTACGCTGTTGCCCTGCCTTGCCACAGCCTGTCCTCCTCTTTACCCAGCCTTATTTTGCACCATGACCCTCATTGCCACCTGAAGTACTAAACACTTACTTATTGTCTGTCTCTCCAAACCAGATATAAGCTTTGTAAGGGAAAAAAATTTTGTTTTATTGTTCTGTCCCCCAATCCTAGAACAGGGTCTGGCACATTGTAGAGTCCAGTAAATAGTTGTTGAATAAATGAATGCATGCTAATTGCAGAAGCAGGAGTCATCTTTCCATGCAGACCTTCTGCAATCTGCGGTACTATTCTTAAATGAAAGATACAGTCAAAGTCAGTAATTTTCAACCTTTTCATCTCATGGCACACATAAACTAATTATTAACATTCTGTGGCACACCAAAAATGTTATATTTTTTGCTGATCTGAAAAAAAAATAGGTATAATTTTGATTGAGTCGCACTGGATGGCTAGTCTGTTGGAGGTTGTCATTTTTTAATTTGACAGTCGAAAGGAAAAGAGGTCAGTGACCCTGACTAAATAGTCAGGTTTTGCATGTTTTAAAAATTATATGGCACACCGGTTGAAAATTGCTGGTCTATGTGATTAAATGGAAGAATTAAAAGAAAGACAATTTCCTTATATTTAGAAGTATGATTGGATGTGTTTTATTTTGGTTGTTTGTTTATTTTCACAGTACCAAACACGCTCCACTAAATGTTAACAAATAACATTCTGATTATAACATTGTTTTCTGACATTTTCCCATACCAACTATCTTCTGCTAACTGAAATAAATCTACAGATTTTATATAAACATTCAAAGCTGTATTTTTATGGACAATCCCACTAGATGGTAAGCATCTAGAAGTCATAGACTGTGGCCCTGTTAACCCTGTAACTTATAATCACAATAATCATCAAATATTCATTGACTCTCCTGATACAAGGGGAAAAAACTCAGATATAGGTAGAGTACTGTACAGGGCAGTGATGGCAAACCTTTTGAGCTCAGCGTGTCAGCATTTTGAAAAACCCTAACTTAACTCTGGTGCCGTGTCACATGTAGAAATTTTTTGATATTTGCAACCATAGTAAAACAAAGACTTATATTTTTGATATTTATTTTATATATTTAAATGCCATTTAACAAAGAAAAATCAACCAAAAAAATGAGTTCGCGTGTCACCTCTGACACGCGTGTCATAGGTTCGCCATCACTGGTCTAGGGTGACACTTTCTACCCTGTTGCCGTGCTTGAAGTAGAAGCTGTATGTTCTCTATTTTCTTTTTGTTTAACACCTCAGAGTTCATATTTCTGTGGAAGTTCATATTTCCCATGTTGTTGACTTTGAAAAGTTTCTTTCATTCAATTGTGAACTTTCTCAAGATCATTGTTGAGAAAATTGAATTCAGCTATTAGCTTTTCAAGTTTATCCAGGCCAAATAATATCAACAATAGACTCAAATTAAAAAAAATAAATTACTTTGTTCTGTAAGAAGTTATATAAAAGAGTCATCTCTACTTCAGCACATGAACTGCTGTAGGTCTAATGTCCATTAGGGATATGATGTCCATTTTATAGATTATGAATTAGTGTGTGGGATGACCCACCTCTTCCCAAAGATGTAAGAATATTTCTGGTGTATTTGGGATGTTAGTCCA
This sequence comes from Myotis nattereri, assembly GCF_964212035.1. Classification (NCBI taxonomy): domain Eukaryota; kingdom Metazoa; phylum Chordata; class Mammalia; order Chiroptera; family Vespertilionidae; genus Myotis; species Myotis nattereri. Next base: position 87,763,339 of record NC_138075.1, read on the forward strand.
AATGAAGAATATAATGACAGACTGAAATTATTTGATTACTGAAGAGAAGATAATAGAGGAAGTATCCGGTCATAGAATTTGCTGCTTTTTAAATATATTATTTATTTCTAGTAATATTTATTCATGACCAAATAGAAATACCACAGACTGCCATCTTGTGGAATTAAAAGAATTTGGCATTGAATTAAGTATAAATAGACCTCGAGAATTTTATGTCTCCACTAGAGGCCCGGTGCACGAATTCGTGCATGGATGGGTTTCCTCTGGGTGGCCTGTGGGGATTGGGCCAAAACCTGCATTCCCACCTTGCCTGCAGCTCCTACCTGCTGCTTCTGCTCATCCCAACCCCACTGCACCTGCAGCGGGCTCCCGCCCAATCAGTCCAGATCTGGAGAGGCTTGAGCTGCTGCAGCAGTGCTCACCAGCCGTGAGCCCTGCATCTGGTGCCCTCCCAAGGGAAGTGGCCTGCAGGATCAGGCTGAAACTGGCTCTCTCACAGCCCCCAATGGGTCCCGGATTGCGAGAGGATGCAGGCCAGGCTGAGGGACCCCACCAGTGCACGATCGGGCTGAGGAGGAACCGCAGGAGGGCTCCAGGATATGTCCAGCCTCGTCTCGCCCAGTCCTGATTGGGGCCGGCTGGCCAGGGAGGGATGCAGGAGGGCTCCAGGGCATGTCTGGCCCATCTCACTCAGTCCCTATCAGCCAGATCCCAGCAGCAAGCTAACCTACCAGCCAGAGCTTCTGCCCCCTGGTGGTCAGTGCACATCATAGCGAGTGGTTGAGTAGCCTTAGCATATCATTAGAATATTATGCTTTGATCGATTAACAGTCAACCGGTCACTAGATGACCAGACACTTAGCATATTAGGCTTTTGTTATATAAGATTTCTAGCCAATGAAACCTGCTTAATATTTTCAGTCTTTTTTATTCTAAAGATGGCTATTCCCTATTCATATTCTGTTCCCTGAATTGCTCAGTGTGGTTTCTTCCTAAGCATAGCCAAATTCTTTTTCTATCATGTCACTGGTAGTAAGAGGCTTTGTAAAGTTTTCATCTTCAAATGGAATCCAATTCAGTTTTAGCCTCTTCTCCCATTGTGGAATATGCCTGACCATGGAACATGGAATTTCTTTCCAATTTCATAGGGTTCCAATTATCTGGTTTTGGTTTGCAAAATTTTCTTGCTAATTTTCTTTGTTTACTAAATATCAAGATTTACTTCAAGACAGGTAATTTTCCTGTGACATGCTATTCTCTTTTGCTTCTAGTTTTGAATCTGATTTTCTTTTCTTGATTTTTGGTACTTTTTATTTGTTCACGGTACAAATCCATACATGCACACTTCGCTTGTGATGTAGAATTAGGTTCCATTTTTGATATGTGTGTGGGAGGTGTCTCTGGCAGTTTTAAGAATGGGCTTCTCCCTGTCTACTCTCTGTTCACATCAGGACTCTAAGAGGCTGAAGTTGCCACCAAGAGGCCCTTCCATGAGAGGGCTCAGCTTGCCACGGAAAAGTCTGCTGAGGTTTCATTCAACCTCCGAGTCTCCATAGCATATAGTATCGTCACTGATCCCCTGGGAAGGAGCAGCCTCCATTCAGGTTTCCAGGTTTCCCACGCTACAGCAAAACCAGCAGAGAAACGTTGGCAGCCCAAGGAGCAGAACAAAATTTATAAGCAGTGTGCTTGGCAAAGGAGCCAGCTGCACACATGGCACCTGTTATTAAATTCAGAACAAAGTTATAGCTGGCCTTATAATTACATGACAAATCATCACTTCCAGGTACATTAGCAGGTGTCTGCAGGGGTGAGGCCTGGATCCCCCTCAGAACTAGAAACAAAGAAAGTGATGTCAAAAAAAAAAAAGAAAAGAAAAGAAAAGAGGGTTGTAGGGTTATCCTGGGAAAGAAGAGGGAAGTGTGAGGTGGATTAGCCAGGGAAAGTGAAGCTTATTCAATGTGTTGTCATTTTGTACCACAGAAATCCAAAAGCCTACAGAAAGCACCCTTCCCTTCCACAGAAAAGTGCAAATACCTCTGGGGCACCTCCTCTCAGTGTCTAGGAAGCAGGTGCACACAGCCCACAGAATAGCCTGGCTGCAGGCCGCGTTGTCCTCGCAGGCCTGGGCAAATGGAGAGGCCGCTTAAAGCCATGAAGCGGGGAGCCATGCAACACACTCACGGCCCAAGTGAGAGGGTCTATGGCAGTGATGGCGAACCTTTTGAGCTCGGCGTGTCAGCATTTTGAAAAACCCTAACTTAACTCTGGTGCCGTGTCACATATAGAAATTTTTTGATATTTGCAACCATAGTAAAACAAAGATTTATATTTTTGATATTTAGTATATATATTTAAATGCCATTTAACAAAAAAAAAATCAACCAAAAAAAATGAGTTCGCGTGTCACCTCTGACACGCATGTCATAGGTTCGCCATCACTGGTCTATGGTCTTTTTAAGTTGTATTTGATTGTATTCATGACCCACACAATTTCCTAGGCTTTCCTTAACTGTGGTACAGCTCAGAGAAGAAAACATTCCCATCTAAGGGGGTCAGAGGACCTGGTGAGCATGGGGATCTACAGCCGCAGCCACTTTGCTGAGGAGGCTGAGGGCACTGTCAGACCGGCACCCATCCCCTCGGGCCCAGGAGGCCTGTGGGCTCTGCCTCGGGACCTCTGCATGGGGAGGTGGCACCTGCTCAGCCTGGAAGAGTGACATTACTGATTGAGAGGCTGGAGGTCTCTTTGTCTTTCTTGGGAAAGTTGTGATTTAGCTCAATTGAACCTAAATGCTTATTTGACCTTATTTTAAAACTGAGATTATGTCCTCTGTATGTATACATAGAAGTATTAAGGGGGTGGCATTATTAACATTATTGCTTGTATTGTTATTATTAGCTCTTGATCATATATGGCTTTGTTTTGTCTCTTGGCAAATCACCTTATGTTAGGGCCTCTTCTGCTTTTATTTAACTTGCTGCATTTTATTATCTGACTTCCCAGTGCAGAGTAGAAAGTCCTCAAGAGCAGGAAGAGAAGAGGATCTAAGGACTATAAGGGAGTTGAGCAGGCACTTGGCTTCCTCTTTTCCTTCCTCACCACCCACTTTGCAGATGAAAAACCCGAGTACCCAGGGCAGGGCCTCTCAGTCACCTGGCCTGACCTGGCAGCTAGTTGGTAGCAGACAGAACTAAGGTGTGGATCTTCCTCTGAGCCTCACTGTCCTCTGCAACTCTCATCTGGTTTCTCCGTGTACAAAATCACTGTGTAATTATGTGCTTAATTGTGCGGGTTTTGTAGTCTAGAGATTTAGACCAGGATGGCTGCGTGGGGAGATTACTCCCAGGGACCTGGAGCAGCAGGGGGGCTCCCTCTCGGCTTGCCTAATTGAATAGGCACTTGGAGAGAGGTAGTGATAGTTCCCTTCACTGGTCTCCAGTGGGAGAGCAAAACCGTTGAGCGAATGTACGGAGACCTTCCTCACCATGCAGTGGGGCAAGACGCCTCTCAGGTCCTCAGGACTTCCCGAGCCTACAAAATGGAGCTTAGAAGACCCTATGCATCTATGATTGGGTCATTAGAGTCTCTTCTGTGCCAAATTCAACTTAAAGAAAGAGTTGTTTGATCCCTGAGTTGGCCTCTCCATTTGTTTTAAATGGGAAGCATAGCATCGGATTGAAGGCCTACTCTCCGAAGAAAGCTTTTCTATCCTGAACCTGTGTGTGCACACCCGCTTTTTCTTTCCCCTCTCCCAGCATGCCGCAGGATAATAAAAGTCAGAAAGGTCTGACAAAGAGAGAGCTCTCAGGACATGCTCCTCCATGAGGGTCCGCAATTTCCAACGATAGCTGGAGCAGTGTGGTGCGGTGTGCGGTTGGAAACGCAGTTATGTTTTCGGCTAATGATGGCTGTGGGTTCTGAAATGAGGCACAGCAGGTGGGACAGTGGCACTCACTTTTCAAAATCTGTGCCCTAAAATGTGTTTGCTTAAACCTTGTCTCCCCCATCCGTTAGGGGCCTCCATATCTATCAAAACCAGACCCGAGGAAAGAAATTGAAGGCTTCTATTTCTTACAATGCTTTCACAATTGCCACTATGATTCAGAGGTTGTCTGGAAAGTTCAGTAGCCAAAAGCTCCCTCCTTCTCTCCAGAGCGATAAATTAAATCACTTCTAGGTCACGGGGAGAAGGGGAAGTGTGTGTGGCGGGGGGTGGGGGCGGGGGGGGGGGGGCTGGCTTTGCCCAGGTATCAACAATAACTTTGAAAAGGACACGCAATTCCTCATAGCCATGACTAACGGCATTATGTCATAAGGAATTCATTCTCAAAATAATGCATGTGTAAGGTGTTAATAATGTCATTGTCTGTTTTCTGAAAGCCATGAGTAAGGCAAGAGACGTTTGCATTGCTTGTGCATTGGAAGATTTTCAGCTCTTTTTAGTTTAGTGAGTTACTGATTCTTAGATGGACTCTATATAACCCGCTAACTGGGTGGGAAATGGCCCCCACTCCCCCTTAGGTGAACATGGATGTGTGTGTAGGTTTGCTAGAGTATTAATAAGGTGTTTATAAAATCAAAGGCAAAAGGTGGCCCCTCAAACAAGTCTATTGATGGTTTGTATGTCCTTCTTTACTATTGTGTCAAACATCCTGTTTTGTTTCCCGCCCCAGTTATGTTTTCAGTGGTCACTTGGGCATAGGGAGAGGGGCTAATGAGCTTTAAGCTCCTGCCTGAGCAGTTCCTTAGATGGGGCGCGTCTGGTAACTCTGGGGGTTGTGTTGTTTTGTTTTTAAGCCAGTGCTGAATAGTTTCGTTATGTTATGAGTGTTGTTTTTCTTCAAGAAGAAAGTGTTGAGCACAGCTCAGGGACCTCAGTGGGGAGAACTCCCTGAGCGCCATGTACCCTTGGGGAGACGGCAGTGGTGGCCTTGTGAATTCCACAGACTTTACCAAGAAGCTTTGGGGTCTTCAAATCCAATGCATGATCTTTCCATGTAATTCAGTCACCTGTTATTTTATTGCTCTGTTTGCTTTGATTAAAACCTCAGCAACCAAATAACTTGTATTGTAAATTATACAACTTCCTGTTTTTATTTCCATCACTTTTAATCCCTTAAGGCATGTTTCACTGGATGATTCAATTACAGGCTGTTTTAGAAAAATTGCAATTTAATCAATAAGAAAAAGGGCCAGATTTCTAAAGAAGATCAAAGGACATAAAATACCGTGGAAATCTCTATGTTAACAGGTGTGTTTGGTGACATTTTGGGCTTGATTCTTGGGCGTGCTGTTATATAACTTTTGGTGGTTAGATAGATGATTCCCACCAGTTCCTTGTGCATGAAAAAAAAAATATGATGGATAAAAGACTTGATTAAAATGGAAAGAGACCTGCCTGTTCACTGGTGTACAGTGGGCTCCACTGAGAATGCCAGATGAAATATATAAAGCACCTGATCTGAACAAGGGTCAAAAAATGGCAGCACGCTTCCATGGAAGACTACTTCTTGTCTGAAAAGAACCAATTTTTTTCCACAGAGTGTTTACTATGGTATCAGATGTATTTGCTTTTGCATTCCACTTCAGGGCTTCTCAAACTTTAGCATGCATCAGAATTGCATGGAGGGTTTATTAAAACTCAATTGCTGAGCTCATCCTCAGAAATTCTGATTCCTTTGGGTCTGGGATGTAAACTGGTCAAGCTTCCAGTTTATATTCAGGATGCTGGTCCACCCAGCATGACTTGAGTAGCTCCACTCTGTGTAGGAATGACTTTTAAACAGCCAGCCCACTTTTTTATTAGCCTCTCTCATTACCACTGTGACAGAAAAAATGCTTCTCCAATAAGTGAACAACACAAGCTTAAAAAAAATAAAAAAACTAGGCTGAATTGTTTAGTCTTCTTTCTGTGTTAACATGTACTTCTTTGTTTACATTATTTTTAATGCCATCCAAATTTTTAATCTTGGATTCAAGCTGGTTTGCTCCACGAGTTTGTAAATAGTTTTTCACATCAAATTGGTAGCACATCTTTTTTTCCAGTGAGGTCAGTATAATCTGTGACAGGACACGTTGCTTTCCTGCCAATACAGAGAAGTGAAGAAATTCATTCAACACCCTAGAAAAGTTCTGTAGGACTCTGCAGTGTTCCTGCTTTGATCTGAAATGAGATGGAGCTGACATTAGTCATGTATTTTACTTTAGACAGCTACTTCCAGATTTGTCAGATCAAAATATCTTATAAATGACTCAAATGTTATAACAAATGTTTCAAACCTCATGGCATTTGTGGAAAACAATTTAATAGGGTCCCCGGGCAGCTCCAGGATAAAGAAATTTGAGTTATGAACTCTCGCAGCATTTTGATGTGGGTTTGCATCCCAGCGTGTCTCTGTTTTGCTGAGAAGTGCTTCTCTCTCTGCAGGATGACTTCTGGTTCCTTGTGTGGCAAGGTCAGAAGCAGGCAGCCTGGGTTTTCTATAGCTAGGCAAGGAATTTTTTCTCATCTATGTGAAACTATTACGTTGAGACTTAGTCTTATAGAATTGTAAAGATGGAACCAACCTCAAGTAACATCAATTCTAGTGTCCTTGTTTTGCAGAAGAGAAAGCATATACAGCCTCGTGCTTTTCATATGACCCATACTTTAAAATCCTGTTTCTAATTTTCAGAAGGTCTTGAAAATGAATTTCAAGGTATATTTTTATGAAAAGTGAGTTGTGACTGCAATGTTTGTGGCTTTGATGCTCTCTCTTCAGCACACAGAAGTTTCAGCTTGAATTCAATGAATGGAAAACCCGTCTCCCTAGCACAACTGTCTTTCTATTTGGTGGGTGGTGGAGCTTTGAAAAGGAGGAATTAGACCTACTCACCTACTGGCAGAAGGGTTGTAGGGCACCAGCCATGTAGTGCCTAGACCAGTCAAATGTACTTGGCATCAAGTTTAACGTGAAATCAAGAAATGTTTTTATTTTGATATTCATGAGCTAAGATCATGAGACATTAGGATATTTCAAATTCTAATGAGTATCTGGTGAATGATACACACTGATCTGAAGGACCCTGCTTGCCAACAATTTAGGGTTCTATTATAAGGTGGTCAATCTAACAATAATGCAAGCTATCATTTGTTAAGTTCTTATGTGCCAGGTACTGTACTAAGTACTTTAGCATGATTTGTTCTCTTTTAATTGTCACAACTTCCCCATGAGTACAATAGGTATTGGTATTAGAATTATATAATGCTATTAGTACTATCATTATCCTCATTCTGCAAATGAAGAACTGTAGCTTAGGGAGATCAAGTAACTGGCCCAAGGGCACACAGCTAAGAAGTAGTAACACCAGTATTAAAAACTAGGCCTTTTCATCACTGCAATCTGTCCGATTTCCACTAAAATCTGCTATCTTCCAAGGGAGTAGGAAAGATTATGTTCCTAAGACTGAGAGTTGAGTATAGATTTAAGCTGAATGGGCACATGGTTCTTTCCTCTTGTCTCTTAGCATTTGCTTCCCAATTGTCTGACAAAGAAAAAGCTCACACTGTGGATTTTTATGGTTAGGAAAGGTCACACTTCATTTTTACTGGCAACACTGAATGTGTTTTAAACATGGGCGGGGGGTGGGGGGCAGAAGAAGGACTGGGAGGGGTCTGGGGTTAAAACCAATTGGAGAAGTCCTGCCTGCCCAGGCTTGATGAAAAGCATGTATCCCAGGCTCAAGAGTAATTGCTTAAGAATTCTTCATTCTAATACATTCATATCCACAGAGGGCAGTTGGAGATATGATTAGGTCACAAGTGAAATGAGTTTGGCGGGCTAGCATAATCCCTGTTGGACTCACACAGTTAAGGCCCACTTTTGTCTGCGTCATCATCTGCTTCCACTCAGGAGATGCTCAGAACTGAATTAACAAGGGGCCTCTGGTCAGCTGGAGGTTTCCTCCTGTATAAGGAATAATGCCTTGTCCAGGAAGCTGCACACACACAGGTCTGTTTGTCCCTCACCCATCTGTGTTTGAATCCAACCTCCTGCCCCTCTCAAGTACATGACAGTATTGCTCTCTAAATTGCCACACTCCCAGGCAAGTGAGATCAGCTGAGTCATAAGTAAGGGTCTTGAAGTTTGTGCCTGCTTCACAGTTAGATTGATTTGGATATGTAAATGTAACTGAGATCATTTTGATGCCCAAATTGGTTATTGGTCATTTCCCTCAGTGAATATTCTCCCCTTAAAAAGGCATAAGTAAACTGATTAGGAAACAAAATCCCCTGAGAAGTTAAAAGTAATTTATCTGACCTAATCACATCAAGAAAGTTCCACAAAATTTAACAAATTAAAATTTACAATATAACATGTAATAAAGAAATTATATCATGAAATAAACCTCTGTCAAATGACTAAAATATCTTATTTTACCTTAATCTGAAAACTTGCCACTGAATAATGAGAACCTTTAAGGTTGAACTGATGTACCTGTGATTACTTAATTCTATAATTATTATAAACTTCTGGATAAATTACCCATTAAAGTCATTTTCTCATCCAATTAAAATCATGACAGTTCTAGTTGACTCAATCCAGTTTCCTAAATCATCTGTAGGAAATACTGTAGAATATATTAGATGCCCAACAGTTAAAGCCTTCTGCACAATATTTTATATTCTTAGGTGTTTAGGGATAAAAGGGACCTCCTATTTGTCATATTCAATTTTATCAAAAGTAAATTGAAGGACAGAGATCCTAACTTGTCTGACATTACATAGCCAACCAGTGACTAAGAACCAAATCTCTTTAATTTTAGTTTAGTTCTGGTTCCATCAAGCCAGTTATTCTTATGTGTGTGTGTGTTTAGCTTTACTATGCATGTGTGTGCATGTATGCATGTACACACACACACACACACACACACAATATAGCTATGCCATGCCCATTACATACATATCCAGGGCTACACACAATTCCCAGCATTCTGGCAACAACTTCATCCCATTCCCTTCCACTCAGGAAAATATATGGAATGGAAATAAATCAGAGTGGGATTATTATGAGGATTATTTTAAATGGGAAGATTTATATACATACACACATACAGGTACAAATGGTTCCCAGCTTTAGAATGGTTTGACTTACAATAGTTCAACTTTAGAGTGGTGCAAAAGCAATACACATCATAAATTAAATGAGATATTCAACACTCTATTTTAAATTAGGTTTGTATTAGATGATTTTGCCCAATTATAGGCTAATGTAAGTATTCTAAGCCTGTTTAAGGTAGGTGTGGCTAAGCTATGATGTTTGGAAGCTTAGATGTATTAAATGTATTTCTGACTTAAAAATATTTTCAATTTACAATAGGATTATGGGAACGTAACCCCATCCTAAGTTGAAGAGCATCTGTATATGCATATTTTATGTATATAAAGTAATTTTGCCCTATGGTTTGGCTTAGTGGATACAACATTGGTCTGTGGACCAAAGGGTCCTGGGTTCGATTCTGGTCAAGGGCACTTACTTTGGTTGCAGACCCCTCCCTGGCCCAGGCCTTGGTTAGGGCTCATGCAGGAGTCAACCAATCAATGTGTTTCTCTCATATCAATGTTTCTCTCTGTCTTTCCCCCTCTCTGCCATTCTCCCGAAAAATCAACGAAAAAATATCCTCCAATGAGGATTAGCAACAACAAAAAATAATAATTTCTAGACTTTTGTACTCAAATTCTTATTAATAGCAATTACTAATGAAACTCATTAAATCAGTAACCTCCAGCCCCTGACAGCAAATTAGGCCTGCCACCTATTTGTGTGTGTGTGTGTGGGGGGGGGGGAGGGTTTCGAATAAAGTTTTTGGATATGCAGCCACACCCATTTACTTGAGTATTTTACTAGCTGCTTTCATGCTACCACAACAGAGCTGAATAGGTGAACAGATCATATGGCCACAAAGCCTGAAATATTTACTATTTGTTCCTTTATAAATAAAGATTGCAGACCCCTGCATTAGTCCATTTTTCTAACTGAAGGAACATAAAGCCATATTTTTTTGCTTTGTTCTCTTGCTCTTAACCACTCAACTGCACTGGTTATCATTGCTTATGAGCCCATCTTTTAGAAAGTTTCCCATAATCTATTGCTCTTCTTGGATCACCTCCAATAACTTTTGCTATCCCCTTTTCTTCCTCTGTTTTTTTTTAAAATATATTTTATTGATTTTTTACAGAGAGGAAGGGAGAGAGATAGAGAGTTAGAAACATCGATGAGAGAGAAACATCGATCAGCTGCCTCCTGCACATCTCCCACTGGGGATGCGCCCGCAACCAAGGTACATGCCCTTGACTGGAATCGAACCTGGGACCTTTCAGTCCACAGGCCGACGCTCTATCCACTGAGCCAAACCGGTTTTGGCCTTCCTCTGTTTTTAAACAGCTTTGTACTTTATTTACACATCCCCAAAGATTGGTATAGCACACTAAACATGTCTATACCTAAATGGCCTGGGCACATAACTGTGTGCTTAATACAAGGAAAGTTGAATAGGAATAGTAGCTATCCCTTTTGTAACACTTTTTATGAGGCCTGATAAAAATACACACACACATACAAACACACTGGATTCCACATAACATCTTCATCAGGTCTGCTAAGTAGAGACTTTTTAATCAAGCCCATTGAACAGATGAGAAGACTGAAGTCACGTACACTTACCCAAGGTTACACAGTTCATCCTCACAGTCAGTTACAGAGTTGGGATTTGACATGCCTTTCATTTCCAGAGCTCATGTGTTGAACTTTTCTCTGGTACTATACTTAATTTCATAAAGTGAGACAGATAATAGATAGATAGATAGATAGATAGATAGATAGATAGATAGATAGATAATAGATAGAATTAGAAAATATTTCAGTTAAATGTCCCCATTTTCCTGTCACAGGAGGTTTTAAAGGAGCCTTTTGGATTTAAAAAGGAGAAAGGTATCCTGTACTTGGTCTGCTTTCATTCTAACACCACTTTCTGAATGCAGGACATCCCCTCCCCATTTTCTCCATGAAACTACACATGATGGCTAGATGGGAGCTACATGAGTCTTTCCCCTTTGGGAACAAAATATAACTAGGTATAGAGTGAAGGTCCAGAGCAGATTATCTAGATTCAGGTCCCAGCTCTATCACTTAATATCTGCATGCCCTTGGGCCAGTTATATAACCACTTGGAGCCTCAATTTCTTTATCCTTAAGAGGGGGTTGCTAATGATAATAAGCACGGTATACAGGTGTTGTATTTATTAAATAGTTATACATGCAAAGCCCTTGGAATGCATCTTGGTATATAGTGAGCTCTTGATATTCGTTAAAAATTGTAATGGTGGTTGTAATGATGATGGTGATGATTACACTAAGAACTATTAGGAAGAATTAGTGTGGAATCTTACTAATTGCCCCCTGGCAGCCTAGCCTTTGGTATTTCTTCAGCATAAAGAATGTACAGGTAAAGTGGACAACTGCTGGGAGAAAATTCTTCTCCATTCTCTTAGCTCACCCTCCACATTCTGTATCCAGAGCTTGGTCTCCCAGCATGGAATTATTTAGTTACCATCTACCAAGGCAGTGGAACAGACTGTATTGAATATAAAGGAGGTAGTGAATAAATATTAAACAATTCTGACATTGTTGATGGAGGAAATGTTGTGGCTTCTTGCATTAGGTATTCGGTATTGACTTCTTGTGCTCACTGAAAGCCCCCAGTGGTTTTGGGAGAGTAAACACAAACATGGTAATGTTCATGGTACCGGCCAACTTCTAAACCAGGTAATTATATTTTGCTTATCTTAATTGGATTTCTGATGGGCTCTTCCTGACGCGTCCTAAAACGGGGGTCAACAACCTCTCGCAAACAGGATCAATTCAATCCCTCTGAGACTCCCTGAAGTCCACTTCCAGGGAACCAGGAGACGGCTGAAATGATAGTCATAAAATATATTACATTTGCATGGGGCAACTGTGGCTTTCATGTGAATTATGTCGTTAGAGCTTTACAACTTCCTGGAGTTATGGAAGCTCTGAGTTCTGGGGGAGTTGCCTGCCAATATAGCATAGGGAGCGTGGGCTGACTTTCCCATGGGTGTCTTGCTGTTTCATGTTTCAGGGCCAGTGCTTATGCTGTTCTTTCTTCCTGGAACACCCTTCTCTCTCCCCTGCTTTCTTACCTGCAAAGCTTCTCCTTCAAGATCCAACTCAGACATTATTTCATTTAGGAGAAGTTCTCTGGCAGCCTCCTGACCCCGCCCGTTAGCTTAGCACCCCTTCTCTGCACTTTGATCATGTCTGGGCACCTAGGGCTCAAGACCCTTACCATAGCCACCATATTAAATCACCATTATCTATCTATCTATTTTCCCATGGAGATCCCACCAGCCTGTTATACAGTACAGGTGATCACAATAAAGCTATTTGTTTCCATTGACCTTTTCATTCCCAGCACAGAGAGGAACACTTGGCATACAGTAGGTGCTCAGTAAATGTGTAATGTAGGGAACATAACCTGATTCTAAATTCTGGGCTCTCCTCAGCACGCTGACCTCTGAGCCAATATAAGCGCCCTCCTGCCAGCCCAAGGCGGCTGTCAGACATCACCATGTGCCAGAGACTATAAAGTGAAAGCAGATGAAGCAATTCCTGGCTGCTGGCAAAAGATGATATCACTCATTTGGGGAGTAATAAGTGAAATGGCCGAAGAATGCTTTCATGATATGACATATCAAGTCCCAATTAAGTTTACCATTTATTCAGTGTAGACATGCTAAGAGGATGTGGGCAGCTCAGTCGGCCAGGGAGGCTCGAGGCGATAGGAGGTTTTCCACTGTGTGCTCAAAAAATGAGGCCGAAGCCCTGAAGGCACACAGCCAGGGGAAAGGTAAACCCAAGGAAAGGGTTCAGTTCAGCTAGGATGGCAAAGATTAGGAGGATTTTCAATTTCAGGGTAAATAATTGAGTTTGATATTAGAATTGAGGTGCTTGTGTAAGGGCATGAAGATAACCCTGGAGCCTGACCCTTCGAAGCCCTCACCATTCCCTGAGAGCTAGCAAGGTTCCAGGTCCAGGCGTGAACAGGACGGAGACCGTGGGCTCCGCACTCCGCAGTTCTCCTTTCCCTGCCCACTCACACCACACAAGGTGCATACAGATGTCAGAGTTTTTGTGTGTCGCCATGCCTTTGCTAAACATGAAATTTCTTCAAGTTGCAGTAAATGCTCCTTCCCCCACCCTTTCCATCCCTCTAATGCCTGCATATTCCTCAGGGCTCGAGTCAAGTCTCTGACCAGCCTCAGCCGGCAGAAATTCCGGGCTTTGATTTCACTCTCCTTTTGTGCTAGTTTCCCTTTTGATCCTCCTCCTCAGACTTCCCAGCCTCAGTATCTCAGAACCTTCTCTGAGCTTTCTTTGCTCTTTTATTCGCCTCTTCCGTTCCCCAGCTTCCCTCTGCTCCCCTCATCACTCTCCTGGACTTCTGCCTCGCCTGTGTCTCCTTACTCTCAGCATCTGCTGCTTGCCTTCCGGAGGTCCAGTAAGTGCTGCCAACTTCCCCAGACTTCACCCGAGGGTGGAATAGTGGAGTAGAACTGGCGTGGGATTTGAAGTCACAGCCATGTACATCCCAATTCAGGCTTTGCCACCCGCTGGTAATGTAACACAGGACCACTAAGTTCTCCAAACCTCAGTGTGCTCAGATGTAAAATGGAAATAAGAGCATAAATACATATCTTGTAAGGTTGGTGGTCGATTAAGAGAGATATAAGGTACTTGAAACATAAATATGTGGAAAGTGGTAGCTTTGATTGGGATGGTCCCTTACCACATCTTCCTCACAGACATAATACAGCAGTCCAGGAATAACATCATTTCATTCAATGTCATGTCTTTGTAATGTTTATGAGATACCATAGGAACTTAACTCTTGTTTATATCAATTAGCCTGTGTTAACATTGGTTTCATTAAACATCATTTCGCCACAGTCCTGAGAACCTATTGACAATGTTAAATGAGGACTTAGTATAGTGGATGCACTTGTATTCCTAAAGCCATTCATTTTAGTAGACTATACATTGTAAAGTAACTGGCACCTGCATTTGTATTGAATCCAAATAATGCCAGTGCTTCTTGCAGTGATTCAAAGTGGCTGCATTGAGCTTGACAGTTGCTTTCTTGGAATGTCCATTTCTAAGTCAGGGACCTGTTCCACTTCCAGCTCAGGGTTTCACTCTCCTTTGGTGCTAGTTCACAATCGTGTTCAGACAAGTTAGAAGCATGAGAGGTGGTAGAGCCCCAGTCAGATCTGAGCCTCATGCACCTCCTATTGTCTCTCTTTGTATGTCTTTCCCCAACTTCTGGTTGAATTCGTGGTTGGCTTGATCTCCTGAACTTAGAAGGTTCTGGTGTTGGAATTCCATCTTTAGCTTGCAGAACTGGGAGAGATTGGACCAGGGTTGAAACTCTGAGCTACCGCTATAGTAACAAAGGTCACCTACCCTTGGCCTCAAGAATGACTGTTTTTCCTGGATATATAGTGCCTGTGCCTCAGAGCAGGCAACATTTTAGTGGTGGATAAGGTGACCCATATGTATTGTTTATGCCAAGAAAGCACTTTGAGATGAAATGTGGTCCATTAATCTCAGATGTTGTGCATGCCTCTTTGCTGTCTGAGTTTGGTTGTTTTGTTTAATCTGCTGAGGGAGGTTTGTTTTGATTTTTTAAATCTGCGATGAAATAAGAATTCCACATTTACTGTGATTTATCTGTGGGAAGAAGAAAAGTGAGACGGGAAATGTTTACCCTTAGGAGATTTGTGTAAAGTTCTGTCAGATGATGTCGTTGAGAGGGAAATGGGCAGGAAAGATGAGGAAGCGATAAGTGCCTTTCAAGTTTGTGAATCGAATCAAGTTTCAATTATGACAACAGTTAAACACAGTGATTTTTCCTGCATTTTCAGGAATAAAAGCACACAATTATTTCTTCTGCAGTGCCCAATAATCTCTAACAATTTATCCGTTTTCACTTAATGCCTCCAAAATGGCCAAGGAGAGTTATGCACGGCCTGCAACATGTAATAAAATGGTCAGCATCCGCACAACTATTGAGTGGGAGGCCAGGCGAGGTTCGCTGCTCAGAGAGGCGCTGGGTACTGTACACATGAATCAATAAGCCAGCGCCGAGTCCTGCTAGATCGTCATTTACCCTTGACAAAACAAGCAATGATAATTGGATGATAATGTAGTAATTTACCTTTATACATTTTACCCTTTTTGGGTTTTTAGAGGTTATTGTTGTAGCTGATAAATTTTAGTGTAGAATTCCAGCTTTTTCCCCGAGCAAGGCCAGTATTGTCTAATTCTGCATTTTGCTGCTTCTGCCTTCAAATAACAGGATCTTACAAATTAGCCTTTGCATTATATTTGTTTCTAGGAAGTCCGATGCCAGTTTCTGTCAAAGTGCTTTTCTATTCTAGGGAGATCTGTGGGGCACTTAACCTACGTTAGACCTAAGAGGTCCGAGAGTTCTTCAGAAGACAAAGAATTTCTAGATACTTTCCTTGAGGATGTGTCAAGGGCAATACAGACAAAAGACTGATGTCTCCTTTAACAGCTTGATAAGTATCTCAGGATATTCTGCAGGAATCAGTTCTGCTCCTGCAAAGTACTGTATTCCCATTCAGCATGATATGGCTGAATGTGTGTGCTCCCTGTGACAATGGGGGAGACTTATCTTTGCCCCGAGGGCTGAGCGCTGCAACACTGCTCAAGCGATAGGCTTGACAGAAGTGACGATTTGGAGAGATGATCTGCTTAAAAACACACGCACACATTAGAGATGTGTAAGAATTAAAAATGTGGTGCTCTGTTTATCTGGATTGCATAACTTCCAAAGGCATTTCTATGCGCGGCGTCAAAATCCCTTGTAAAAGTAAAGTAAATCATTCTTGTATTGACCATTTTTTTCATGTTGTTCTATTGAGACATCTTCCCAACAGAGTTTCTTATTGAATTGTATTTCTATAAGGGTATTGTAGGTTAGCAGCACATTTTTATGGTACACAAAAGATGTGCCTGCTGAATTTCCAATGCCTTGCATATTGTTCCCCACAGAAGAAACATCTCAGAAATGCTAAATAAATCAAAACAGAAACATTTGGCTCTTGACTTGCTGCTGCTGCTTTTTTTTCCCCTCTCGGTTTACATTGGCTGGAATATCTATTACGATCCATCTTAACTATT
Source organism: Myotis nattereri (assembly GCF_964212035.1). NCBI lineage: Eukaryota > Metazoa > Chordata > Mammalia > Chiroptera > Vespertilionidae > Myotis > Myotis nattereri. Next base: position 87,779,608 of record NC_138075.1, read on the forward strand.
TGATTAATTTGTAATAAATTCGACCCTTTGGAAATCTCTTGCTGGAATGCTAGCCGGGTTACTCTTGTAGAGGGTTTATTTAATATGTGTCTCTGTGTACCAATATGGATGAAAATTTAATATGGTTTAGAAGCCTTTAAAAACACACACTCACATAGTGTTTGCTCTGAATTAAGTGCTCATATTTGACAGAGCCTTGTGGTAAAAATCCATAAATGTTCGGGCAGACAAAAGTATTGAGAGGGGGATTTCTTCTGAAATTGATGTGACACATAATTTCATTTCAGGGGACAAAATATCATCATATTTCCGATGACCAGTAAAGGTAATGATAAATATTGGATTGGAATCCTATATTTTATCTTTTTTAAAAATATTTTCTTCTTCTGATGGCCTGTGTTATTTGAAGTGCCATCGCCACATCTCAGGGTTCACCTTGAATTTGATGCAGTCCTGTGGCGGTGTCCCTGTGGGGGAGAAATGTTCCCCTCCAGATAACTGTAGCAGCATAGCAGGAGTGGTTTGATGCAGCCTTCTCTGTATTACAACAACATAATAAAAACGCCTCTCCTCCTCACCATCACCGTGCACTGAGGAGGGCATCACAGATCCGTCCCCTGCTCTTGGAAATGAGATCCAGGTAGGAAATAGACCCCCATGTTTAAGACAAAGACTTTTAGTCCCAGAAAGGTGCATTATAAAGATAAGCTAAGTGTCTTTTATAGCAAAACTAAGGAAAAGGACATTAGCCATTTTTGCTGTATGTATCCCACCTACTCCTTTGCTTATATTCATCACCACTGTATATATTAAGAAAGCAAAGGAGAATGATTTTCCCACAGGTGTGTTTTGTGCTCGCTGAAACAAACAATGAATGGGAAGTGCATGCTGTGTGGGAAGAAGGAAAGACAGGTTAATCGGCACTTTGAACTCCTCTCTGATTCCTAATCTGAATGTTTTATATTCATATGTAATGTGGAAATATGTAATGCTTGTGCTTACTAATTCTGGCTGACATGTCTTTCTTAACTTTACTACTTCCTTAGAATGTCCATATAAGCATGAGTCCTGTGACCATTAATTCTACCCATACTCTGAGCCACACCACATTCTTCTCAGCACTTAAGATAGTTTGACAAAGGAAGTTATTTATGATCCAGTAGGAAAGATAAAACAAATACAATAATAAGTAAATTAGTATGGACTAAAGTACATTTGGTATAGATTCTGTGTTTTGGTAATTTCGAAGAGGAAGAAGATTCTGTTCGACCTCAGAAATGCTTTATGCCTGGATGTGGGTAGACTGGCATAATCATGATAGCCATGGTGGGGAAAATTTCAAAAGAAAACAGCATGATTCAAGGGATGGGGACTAAAAATCTGGGGGAAAGTTATAGAAAATAGAGAGTAATTTAATATGGATCTGGTGTCATATAGGGAGACAAAGGGGAAATCTTGGATATTATAAAAAGACCTCAGCAAAGGAGAGACCAATGAATTAAACTCTTGCTACAGAGAAAGCAGATCAATGCCTGCCAGTGATCCATGGTGGGCTTGCCTTAGAGGCCAAGGGAGACCTGCACCTTGAGGCAAGAGAAAGACGAGAGAAAGAAATGTCATGGAGGACCTTGAGTGCCAGGCTGATGGATGCTGGGTCCTCACAAAATAGATCCCAGTACTAGACATGTAATCGCCAGAAAATAACTCTGTCTTTAATCAAATACCTACTCTGGCTCAGATGGAATACTGGCACTTCACTCAGGTTATCGTCTCAAGGTTTCCTCCTGCTTATCCATTAGATCTCAGCTTAAATGTCACTTAGTCCTCGAAAGGCCTGACCTGGCCACACCACTGAAGGTGCCACCTCTCCAAGGTCTCCTCACTCTCTATAGTCACACCTATTCCTTTCTTTCATAGCACTTAACATAATTTTAATTGCATGTGTATGTGTTTGTAAATGTGTGTTTCTGTCTCCTCCTGATAAACTATTAGCTTCATAAGGGCAGGAATGAGATCTGTTTTGTTCATCATCCTATCCCAGCGCCTAAAGTCTCTCTGTATATTAGGCACTCAAAATTGGTAAAATGTTAATATTTATGACAACCTAATAAAGTATATACCATCATCTTCACTTCACAATAAAGGAAATTGGCATTCAAAGAATTACTTGCCTCGGTTAATCAATAATTAGCAGACTTTGATTCAAACTCAGTCTCTAAGATTCAGACGCTCCTGGTTCTATCCTTGGAGTGCCATGACTCTTCCATTAAAAGGAAGATAAAATCCATATCAGTTTGGTAGAGCTGCCTTTAAAAAGTATGAGAAGCATATTTATTTATTTTTTATTTTTTTTTAGTAAATCTTTATTGTTCAGATTATTGCATTTGTTCCTCTTTTTCCCCCCCATAGCGCTCCTCCACCCAGTTCCCACCCCACCCTCTGCCCTTACCCCCCCACTGTCCTCATCCCTAGGTGCACAATTTTTGTCCAGTCTCTTCCCGCATCTCCCACACCCCTTCCCCCCCCCCGCAAGAATAGTGAGTCCATTCCCTTTCTATGTCCCTGATTCTATTATAATCACCAGTTCATTCTGTTCATCAGATTATTTATTCACTTGATTCTTAGATTCACTTGTTGATAGATGCATATTTGTTGTTCATAATTAGTATCTTTACCTTTTTCTTCTTCTTCCTCTTCTTAAAGGATACCTTTCAGCATTTCATATAATACTGGTTTGGTGGTGATGAACTCCTTTAGCTTTTCCTTATCTGTGAAGCTCTTTATCTGATCTTCAATTCTGAATGATAGCTTTGCTGGATAAAGTAATCTTGGTTGTAGGTTCTTGGCATTCATCACTTTGAATATTTCTTGCCAATCTCTTCTGGCCTGCAAAGTTTCTGTTGAGAAATCAGCTGACAGTCGTATGGGTATTCCCTTGTAGGTAACTGAGTTTCTTTCTCTTGCTGCTTTTAAGATTCTCTCTTTGTCTTTTGCTCTTTTTTTTTTTTAATATATTTTATTGATTTTTTTACAGAGAGGAATGGAGAGAGATAGTTAGAAACATCGATGAGAGAGAAACATCGATCAGCTGCCTCCTGCACATCTCCCACCAGGGATGTGCCCGCAACCCAGGTACATGCCCTTGACCGGAATCGAACCTGGGACCTTTCAGTCCGCAGGCTGACGCTCTATCCACTGAGCCAAACCGGTTTCGGCTGTCTTTTGCTCTTGGTATTTTAATTATGATGTGTCTTGGTGTGGTCCTCTTTGGATTCCTTTTGTTTGGGGTTCTCTGCGCTTCCTGGACTTATAAGTCTATTTCTTTCACCAGGTAGGGGAAGTTTTCTGTCATTATTTCTTCAAATAGGTTTTCAATATCTTGCTCTCTCTCATCTTCTGGCACCCCTATAATTCTGATGTTGGTACGCTTGAAGCTGTCCCAGAGGCTGCTTACACTATCTTCGTATTTTCGGATTCTTTTTTCATTTTGCTTTTCTGGTTGGGTGTTTTTTGCTTCTTCGCATTTCAAATCTTTGCCTTGATTCTTGTGCTCCTCTGGTCTGCTGTTGGGAGTCTGTATAATATTCGTTATTTCAGTCCGTGTATGCTTAATTTCTAGTTGGTTCTTTATCACAACATCGAGGGTCTCATTCGATTTCTTGAGGATCTCAATAACTTTATCGGCGGCTTCTAGACAGTTCTTGAGAGACCTTAAAAGAGTGGTTCTGAACTCAATATCCTCCATTGACAGTTTTGTCCTGTTTCTTTGTCTCCGCATTTTTTATGCTTTCTTGGTGCACCCCCTAGTGGTCTTTGTGCACAGTCTTGTTATAGTTAAGCCTTGATTGTTGTAGTTAATACTAGGGGGATTTGACCTCCAGGCCAACTGGCCGAGAAGCATATTTAAATGACATCAATTTGTTGTTTCACAATTCTCTGTGAGAAGTCTGAGATCAAGGTTTTGGCAGGGTTTAGTTCTTCTGAGGGATGTGAGCAAAATCTGCCCATGCCTCTCTTAGCTCCTGGTTTGCAGCAGTCTTTGGCATTCCTTTGCTTGTAGATGCATCATTCCAGACTCTGCCTTTATCTTCACATGGCATTCTCACTGTGTGTGTTGTATTCAATTCTTCTATTTTTAAAAGTTGTATTGGATTATGGCCCAACCTAATAACTTCATCTTAACTTTATCATCTCCAACAACCATATTTCCAAATGACGTCACATTCTGAAGGACTTCAACAGATGGATTTTAAGGAGATATATTTCAACCCATAACATATTCATTTATTAAATGACTGACCACTCTCAAAAAGATATAGTAATTATTTTTTTAAATAGTTTTTTTTAATATATTTTATTGATTTTTTACAGAGAGAAAGGGAGAGAGATAGAGAGCTAGAAACATCGATGAGAGAGAAACATCGATCAGCTGCCTCCTGCACATCTCCCACTGGGGATATGCCCGCAACCAAGGTACAACGCCCTTGACCAAAATCGAACCTGGGACCTTTCAGTCCGCAGGCCAATGCCCTATCCACTGAGCCAAACCGGTTTCAGCGATATAGTAATTATTTTTGTACTAAATGTACTGTTCATGATGTAGAAAAAAGTTCTGGGAAAAAAGGATCAATATCCTAGTTTTGTTCTAACACCAAAGTTTAAGAGTCATTTAGTCATCTTTTTAATAAGGTCATGAGAATCTCAAAGATTATGTGATTGGGAGGTTAGGCCATGGATGTTTTACACTTTTGCATCCTAGCATGGAAATAGGCAAGTAAATAAGATGCTTGACATCATTGTGCCATGTAACCACTGCTAGGCCATGTTTGGATGGACCTTACTCCATCCTTGTATCTTGAGACTTTTCCCCTGAGTAAAGAGACACTTTTAATAAACATTAAGAAGTCTCAGCAAGAATTCAGCCACAATCATCAGGTAGAAGTTCAGTTTGTTTCACTTTACTTCCTACCATGCACAGTGTCAGAGCACAGTGCTAGGCTCTAGAGAGAAGGTACCATTTCAGATCAGTTTCTTTCTGTGAAACTTGTTCTACAGTATGTCTTTGAGTCATTCAAAGAAATATTTACTCTGTCACATTTGTGACCTTCTGAAATGTAGGGACAGACAGCTGTCCATCTTTATCCAGAGGGCACATAAAGCCCATTAATGGAGAGAGGTTGTTTCTAAAAACCTGTAACAAATTATTGACCACTAACACATACATATGGGCAAGTTTTTAATGTGATATTGGAAATGGGGGTAAGATTCAGAAGCCTAGAATCATCTAGAATTTTTGTTTTGTCTTTTTTTTTTTTTTAGCTACTAGACCAAAATAATAAATAGTGAGAAGGAGAAATGAAAGATTATAAAAGAGAAAACTGGGAAGTAAACCATGACAAAAAGGAATGAGAATAGACAATGATGAAATGGAGAGACAGGAAGTTGGAAAAAATAAAAGGAGAAATACAAGGTGAAAGGGAAAAAATATCAAAAGTTTATAAAGGATTAAAATAATCATTGATAAAGGGCCATCACTGTTTAATATAATTTTCTATGCTATTCCCCTAATAATATACCAGCCTTAGAACTCAACTGGGGCATCTAGAATGCATTTCCACACTCAGGACCTTTCATAACTATCATATATCAGTGATTTCCTTTCACTTATACTTCAGTTACATTTGAAGGTACAGATGAGCTTGGGTGGGAATTATCAGTAGATAAACTCATATAAATATCATTTATATAGTTCTTTAAAAATCTATGAAATTTTCCTGTTTCCCTTTTTCCATAAAATTCCTTTTATAACAGACTCTGAAACCCTTTTTAAAAAGAAAAACCAATTTGATGGGTGGATATTTGAATGTCATTAATGTAGGGCATAATTGTAACTACAGTATACTTACTAGTAGTAGCCCTTGTAAAAGATGTTTTAGTGTGTATACTGAGCTATTCCAGGCTGATTCCATAAAATAATGAAGGAAACCATTGGTGAATTAAACAGCTTGTTAGTCATGGGGGATCAATGTAAAGGACTCTCCTGGGCTTCAGTATATGGAGAGGTGGCAATGAGATCAGAAGAAAAACAAACTGGTGGTTACTGAATATATATTAAGGCATCCTGCATATGCAATATAGGTAATAGCTTCATTGCATAGGCTCAGTAATTTAGTGCCTCTCACCTAAGGGATCCAGGTCAGAATTTAGTCTTGGCAGAGCCAGGCAAATTGTTCAGAATGAAGAGAAGTAGCTGAGTTGGTTACATCATTAAGAGCAGACAGTGGAAGCCTTACTGGGTTCCCCAGCCTTTCAGTCCCCATTGTGTTGACAGAGCTACTAATTTGACGCAAACTAACCTTCATTCATAGTTGGTACAGAAGGAAGGTCCTTCCAGATGTTCAGTTCATCCAATGAACATTGAGTGGCTACTATGTACAGTAAAGACTGCAAAGGGAGAAAGTGATGCCATGGTTGACTAAGGAAACAGATGCAGTCCTATTTCTTGAATACCGATGCTAAGTATAGCTGTGGTTATTGGGCATATTGGAGATGAGGAGGCTCCTTGACCACCTCTGTGGGCTTCCAGCTGTTAACATAACTTAACATTCGTGACTTTCATCTTCTTGATCCACTCCCTCCCCATTCCAGTAAACTGAGGCAAATACTTAGGGCATGAGTCATGCTCTAGGGCAGTATTCCAGGCACTCCTCAAAGGCAAGGTGTGAAAATGACTCCCTTTCAAGCCCTGTTGTGTACCTGCAACTGCCTACCTGTGATACCATCAGAGCAAGAGCCTGCATTCAGGCTTATGGTCCTAGGAAAACATCGCTGCCCAGGGCAGCTGTATGATATGCATGTTGACACCCCAGCTCTAACATGTAAAAAATAAGGAAAGATGTTATCTCTTTTTCTCAGTCACGTGGTCATTTTACTCAGGGTTGTCATACAACTTCCTCTGGAAAAAGGGCCATTTGTTTCTGCATATGAGTTTAAGTGCACACATCTAAACAGACATTATGAGTTTCTGAAAACTGGAAATATTTGAGTAAGTGTGTTGGTATAATAGATGCATGGTCACATCTTATGTGAGAATCAGGATTTATGTATAAAATAGAGAGACTGGACCCACAGAATTCTGCCTTCCCATTCATCTATTAACTGATTTCGGAGGAGTGGTTGAGAAGACCAAGGAGAACTTGTATTTGGAAGGGGGGATTTCTCTTGCCTAGCCAGGCAGGTGTTTGGTGCTTCCCTCTGAACAATGCTGGTGTTAAAGGACTTTCAGATGTTGGGTCCTGATCTGCCAGACCACAGGTGGCACAAAAGTGGGGGCTCTGGCTCTTTCAACAGAAACCACAGGAACCTGGAATCCTCATTGCTCCTAATTATAGGAAAGCTAACACCCTGGCTCTAAATTCTGCCACAACATTTTAGTAATAAACAATGTCTTATTTTCTTCGAATCCCTAAATTGTTTTCAATAGGATTTTTTTGAGAGAAAAATTACCTGTTATGGTTGAGGCATTCATTCTTTACACTATCCCTGCAAGTTAAGGGATTATCTTGATTATCTTTTTTTCATTGGAAAAAATTTTTTTGATTCATAAAGAAATGAGTGGAGTCTCAAGAGTTTAACATGCCCACCCAGCTGGGATTTGAGCCATGCCTACCTGACTTCAAAGCCCAACATTTGCTACCAAGACTCACATTCATGCAGTATTCACTCAGCTCCCGGGCTGCCATGCGTGAGAAGCCTGTGGATGCGCTGGGAGTGAAAGGGAGAATAGGATGCCACCTCTGTCTGAAGGGCACTCACAGTCTAGTGGGAAATATGGAAACAATAAATAATTATGCCAAGGTTATAAAGACAACAATAGACAATGACCAGGTAGGAACATAACAGAGAGGCGGGAGCAGTAGACCTAATGTGCCTGTAAATTTGAAGGATGCCATGAGGACAAAGCTCCGTTTTCTAGGTAAGCCCTCTGAGAAGTCCTTCATGCTTTGTCAGCAAATATGCACTTGACCTAATTCTCTTTCCAGTAACCGCTAGACCAGGCTGCGAAAAAGTTGCAGTGCCTCAGTGGACCCACAAGGGAATAGTAGGTTGTAATGCCCATGTGTCCCTAACAGTTTAATGAACAACTACCACAGGTCCTACGTGGTGACTGATGTCATTGAAAAACTGGCCAGGGTTCTAAACTTTGGATATAGTCACAGCAACAACAACAACTGGTCATTATTGAGGGCCATTATTGATGTACCTTACTGAGTAGTGGTCACATGTCATGTCACTTAATTCTCACAATGGCCTGGTAAGGGTAATTAAGAGTCTGAAGAGCCCTAGCTGGCTTGGCTTAGTGGATAGAGTGTCGGCCTGCAGACTGAAGGGTTCCAGGTTCGATTCCGGCCAAGGGCACATGCCTGGGTTGCGGGCTTGTTCCCCAGTAGGGGGTGTGCAGGAGGCAGCCAATCAATGATTCTCTCTTATCATTGATGTTTCTATCCCTGTCTCCTTCTCCCTTCCTCTCTGAAATCAATAAAGAAATATACTTTTTAAAAAAAGAGTCTGAAGATTGAGGCAGTTAAATATATTCATTTTAGTTTTTCCAACGTCACATAGCTAATAGGAAGCTCCTATATTCAAACCCAGAGCTGTTTGACTTTATATTTCTATCTCTATCCACTGTTTCCCCACATTTCCACCCAGAACATGACTACATGAGGTAAAATATGCGCACTTTAATGCTTGAGTTAAATGTTCTTTTTTTTTTCCATTTAAATTCTTTTTTTTTTAAATATATTTTATTGATTTTTTACAGAGAGGAAGGGAGAGAGATAGAGAGTTAGAAACATCGGTGAGAGAGAAACATCGATCAGCTGCCTCCTGCACATCTCCTACTGGAGATGTGCTCGCAACCAAGGTACATGCCCTTGACCGGAATCGAACCTGGGACCTTTCAGCCCGCAAGCTGACGCTCTATCCACTGAGCCAAAACGATTTTGGCTCCATTTAAATTCTTTATTGTTTAAAGTATTACATGAGTCTCCTTTTTCTCCCATTGACCTCTCCCCAGCTTCTCCCACCCCGCAGCACATGCCCTCACCCCCCAACTGTCTGTGTCCATTGGTTATGCTCATATGCATGCATATAAGTCCTTTGGTTGAGCTCTTACCCTCCTCACCCCACCAGCCCCCTCCCCTGCCTTGCCTCTGAGGTTGGACAGTCTGTTTGATGCTTCTATGACTCTAGCTCTATTTTTGTTCATCAGTGATGGAGGACTTAGGAGGGTCTTCAGTGGCCAGGGTGCATCCCCTTTGCTCCAGCCACTGTGGTGTCATGATACTCATTTGCTGGCCACCTTTTTCTTGTGGTGGCTTAGTTTACGCAAGGTGTTTTGAGTGTCCTAACATTTTCTCAACCCCTCTGTCTTCCCTGTGGAATAAGAAGGCCAGAGATGTCTTCAGGGTGCTAAGACTAGCCTGCGTTGGCTGAGAACATGCCTCAGGGGTATTTTAGACAAAATAAGCTCAGACTAGTGGGTTTTTCATAAGCGGAATTTAAGTTAAGAAGCCTTGCAGGCTAGTCTGTATAGACTGATATTAACTTTCCTATTAAGTAGGGCAGACTAAATTACTATTTCAGAATTTGATGATAGGTGAAGAAGCAATGCAAAGATAACACCATCCTACATCTGCAGTGGTGACATTATTAATTACTTTTCCTTTGTGATGTCAAAGTATGGGCATGCCAAATAGATAAAAATGTTTCTTCCACCCCCCGCCTTCTAAGTATATTGGCTGTGGATGAAATCCTAAGGAAGCTGTAATCAAAACTGAATTCTAAGGTAAGGCCAGTGACCATAGTGAACACCCTAGTGTTCGGCAAACTGCGGCTTGGCAAACCGCGGCTCACGAGCCACATGCGGCTCTTTGGCTCTTGAGTGTGGCTTTTCCACAAAACACCGACTTCTGCGCATGGGCCACGAAGTTTCAATCGCACTGTACATGCATTCCCTCACGTGGTATTTTGTGGAAGAGCCACACTCAAGGGGCCAAAGAGCCGCATGTGGCTCGTGAGCCGCGGTTTGCCGACCACGGCCCTAGAAGGTTGGTCTAGAACAGAAAACAGAAACTATGTCAACTCTACGAAGTTTCACTTCTGAACAAGGGGCAGAGAACACAACCATTGCATTGGAGTATAAAAACCGATTCCATTGTCTCAGGAATCACCAAGCGGCAGCATGTTCTATTAACATTTTTTGCTAATATGAAAGTTGCAGCTTGGAAGTTCAAAAACTGTGTGTTGAAGCACAGATTACAGGGATGCGCCAGGCATCTGTCCCATTCGGGGAACAGGCCTCAGAACAGATGTCTCAAATTTCTTCAAATCCAGAACATGCTGGCCAATATTTTTTAGTGGTAAACATACTTTTTCCCCCCTCTTTTTGTCACCATTCACCAAAGTATTATATTTAATGCATAAAATATGTAAATTCTTAAAGCATCATTTTGCTCTTTAGTGAGTTTAGATATTACAAAACGGTTTAATTATAAAAACAGACAGACCTAGTCCTGGGACCTGTGCAGCTAGAAATAAATGTGCAATCAAAACTGCAATTACCTGCAGAATTTAGTGTAAACAGATCAGCAATCACATAACAAACACAGGCTAGTTTGCATTCTGATATGAATACAGTTAGATCCAAAGCAATTTCCCTTTATTTATCTTAGCTGCTCAGCATAAATAAAGCAAGGGCATTGAAGCAATTAGCATAATTAGAGTATCGTGGTCAGGCCCTGTGTGATTTCAAGAGACGTTTCACTTTAGAATTCCTTTTCCCATACAAGAGTTTCCCTAAGCCACTAAAATATCGCTTTGGGCATTTTTGTATTTCAAATTTGCAAGTTGTCAGTTTGAAAAACCCTTGACACATGGATGTGAAAGCATCTCGCAGACAGCCACAGAAGGTATACCCTCAGCCTTTCATTACTAAGAAGCTAGGGGAATTTCCTTTTTCAGCTCTTTCTCCTACTTGACGTTTAACCCTAGAAATGTCAGTCTTAATTATTTCCATTGCCTTCAAATTGGGTCCAAGGGTTAAAGACAACTTGTTCCAAAGAAAGAAAAGGGAGGATGGGAAAAGGAGAGGTACTAACTGAGCTGTTGCTAAGAGAGCGAAGATTCTGGCAACCAGCTAGCTACTGGGGATCTGACGTTCAGTAGCTCCAGTTAATAAGGTGGCACTCGGAGTGGGGTGAGGGGCTGCATGTGGTTTCCTTGCAGGGTGCTCCGTATGCATGGGGAATATTTCCTAGCTAGAAAAATGCTGTCTGTAACTAATAGATGATGATAAAATTGGTTCAGTGAAAATACAAACAGAGAAAGAGGGTTCTTTGGGGTTTTTGTTTTATTTTTATTACCCACTCATGCATGGGAAGGTGTTTGAGAGAGGCTGCCTTTTAGTCGGAAAGAAGCAGGGGCTGGCCGTGGGCCATTCTGTGTGCAGCAGAATTCATTCAGTCCAGTTGAAGGAAGTTTGCATCTTAAAATAGGTGTATTTTTTTTATTATTTTTTAATTTAAAAATTAACATACAATAAAATTGAATCTTTTTTGTGTGCATTTCTATGAATTCTAACACATTTAAATTCATGTAACCACCGCCACAATCTGGATACAGAAAGTGTCATTCCCCCAAAAGCCTCCCTCCTGCAATCCCTTTGTACCACCCTCCTCTTACTCCAAACCCTGGCAACCACTGATTTGTTCTCCTTCACTATTTTTTTGTCTTTATGAGAATCAGATAGCCCATAACCTTTGGAGATTGGATTCTTTCATTCAGCATAAAGCATCTGATATTCATATCAGTATTTTTATTATTTTTTTATTGCTGAGGAGTATTTCATTATACGGATGTACAACAGTTTATTTATACATTTACTCACTAAAGAACATTTGGGTTGATTCCATTTGGGGGGGGGCATGATGAGTAGACTTGCTATAAACATTCATACATAGGTTTTTGTGTGAACATAGATTTTCATTTCATAGGCTAAATACCCACGAGTAGGATTTCAGGGTAATATGGTAAGCGTGTATTTAACTTTTTAAGAATATGCCACTGTTTCTCCGAGTGGTTGTACCATTTTGCATTTCCACCAACAGTATTGTTCTGCATCTTTGTCAGCACTTGGTATTGTAAGTATTTTTTTAGACACTTCTAATAGGTGTGTAGTGGTGTCTCCTGGTTTTAATTTGCATTTTGCTAATGGCTAGTGATATTTTGCTGTGTTTATTTGCCATATGTTTGTCCTGTTGAGTGACATATTGGCTGCTCAGATGTCTTGCCTGTGTTAATTGGGTTTGTTGTGTTCTCAGCCTCAATTTATCTTTGCAAATGTTAGAAAGTCTCAAGTATGTATCCAGTTCTCAATGATCTATGTTAATGCAGGCCCATTCAGAGACTCAGCTATGGCCAATACAAATCATGAGTAAAATTCTGCTCAGTCAGACCATAATTCCAGGCTCAAAGGACTAATAGAACAGAAAATCACTGTAGAATGAGTCAACTCCATTATTGAATTTCCGATCTTTTGATCTTTTTAAAGGTTCAGTTCCTTGTTTAAAGAAAACCTCTGGCCCAGTCTCAATTCCTTCTTTCTTTGGTCCCCCTCTAGCCTCTGTCCCAGCTGTAGTCAGCCTTTACTGTTAATTACAGGTTGAACATTCTTTGTCTTCTGGGGAAATGTACAGCTCTGTCGGGCTCTCTGAGAGCTGCTGTGGTAGTTGAGGGAGCAACGGTGAATAAGAAACGGGCGTATTCTTGGGATCAGGCAGACTGTGCAGGGTGATTTATGTGTGTCACTCCTCTTAATCCTGTGAGAATAGCCATTAGCTCTGTTCTATAAATTTAAAAAAAATCAGAGAAAATAAATAACTTGCCCAAGCTCATAGTGTTCAAGAGGCTGAACCTGGGAGTTGATCCCAGCCTTCTCTGACTCAGGAGGTTATTTCTTTCTGGGCAACTGCTTAGTAAACAGAAATCTAAGGCACATAAAGTAATTGCACCTAATTTTCTAATCCCTCTGACCAACAACCCTGGGAATAATATATTAAAAATGGGTAGATTCTCTCCCTGCCTTTTGAAAAATTATTTTGCTATATTGAAGCAAACCCTTCCTTCCTAAAAAGAGTAGTAAACTAAGAACTACTCATTCAGTTTCAGGACAAGAAAAATGGTCTTTCCCTAAGTGGCTCCCACATAGTCCTAGAAACCATGCTGACACTTTAAAGTAAACATCACAAATGATATTGAGTTATTTTACAAATCTGATTGTACAAAGGGTATGGTTTCACACAGAACCTCAGAAATACATTAAATAGAATTCCTTAATTCTTTAACCATTAAAGGATTAAGCTTAATAAAAGTAACTGACTGTAAACTTTAGAAAAACTAGAGAACATGTTTATCTTCTCAGGATGGAGAAGGGCTTCCTAAGTAAAGGAATCCAGCAGCCATAAAAGACTAAGAGGTAATTCCTGAACAAATTTAAATTATGTGCAATGAAAAATGCCATCAATAAAGTGAAAAGACAAATTACAGGCTATAAAGAATATTTATAAGTCGTAAAACAAAGGATCAATATCCAAATTTTATAAAGACCCAACAATTCATGAAGACCAGCATCCCATTAGAACATTGTCAAAAGTTATGAATGAGAATGTCACCAAATAAATATAATGAGCAAATGATACCTGAAAATCCTAAAAAATTTTACCTCTCGGATTGGCCAAGATTAAAAAGACTGATAATATCAAATATTGGTGAGAATGTGGGGAAAGTGACATTCTCATTTACTGTTGATGAGACTGCATAGTTCTAACAACTTCTTGTGAACAATTTGGCAAAATTGTGGGTGGGAGGGCAATTTGGTAGCCTCTATTAGAATTGATCAAGTAATTCCATTTTTAAGAATATTATATTACAGAAAGCTTAAAGGGAATCCATTTCAATATTGCTTATAATTGCCTCAAATTTTAAAACTACCTGCAAAGAGTGGGATGGTTAAATGTATTATGACATGCTATACTATTCAGAAAAAAAGTGATAATCCTATGTGTGCTTACATGAAAGGATATCCAAGATGTATTATTAGATTCAAAAGCAAGTTACAGAATTTTATGAAAATATATGTGTGTATATGTGTGCATGTATATGTATATATAAATTTGAAGTCCTGCCATCTCAGTAAGATTAAAGTTCAATAAGAGTGTGAAAATATTGGTTTCTATTCTTCTTATAATGGAAAAAATTAAATTAAATTCTAAAAAAAGGTCTGCTTTAACTCTCAATTGTTTATACAGAATTTTTTAACCAATACTTAACCATGAATTAGAGACTGTCTCTTTATTATTAAATAAATTGTGCATAGTATTCTTCATATAATATTGAACATCATCATTTTAAACAATAATACTCTTTACCTTAAAATGTTATCAAGTCTTTTGTCTTTTTATTCAGTCCGCTAGATACCATGACAAGAATATTTGTTTATTTCATTTGATTCAGTGTCATAATCTAATATATAATCTAGAGGGAGGATTTGTGGCCTGCCTATTAACTATTATTGGCCAGCATAACCAAATTAATAGGTTGCAAATTTCTGCTGTGTGTGGTACTTCCTGTGTCACAGAGCAGTAGAAAATGCTCCTTATACCAGTATTTTTTCTATGCACAAACCATGCCCTGCCGGGAGCATCAGCCATGCGATCCCTGGAGAAACAGTTGACACTAACTGCGGAATAGGCCTGACTTGTGTACCGTCCAGGAGCCCATTCTGAAAATGAAAAAAAGTCTATTTCTTTATATTGGGAGTCAGACTCTTGTGGCCAAATCCCTTTAATATCACAGTCACTAGAAGCTGGGCATCGTGGAAATACGTGAAAAAGTCAGGGGTGTGACTAGAATACAGTTTTGAGTGGACGAGTATTTCCAAGGAGTGGCATACATGCCACTCTTTAGGAGAAAAGTCCACAATGACATATAATGAAAAATGTTTGCTGCCTCCTGTATATATAGTTGGAACCTTCCCTAAGTTCCTGCTTCTAAACCTCTATGTGGTGATTTAATCTCTTTCGTCCTAGGGACCTAGTACATTTGTCTTTCTTTCTGAAAATAAGCAAGTAAGTAACAGGTGTCCGGGGTGTCCACCGTGAGCACTAGAGTGCACCTGTTAGAGACTGCGGGTGACTCAATGTGGACTCTGTAACACACTCTCAGGGACTCCGATGGGCATGGTGGGATGGGGCTGCTTGCCACAGCCACTGCCTTTGGGCAAGGCCACCTTAGCTCTAGGAAAGTCCTCTTTCCAGGACAGGTGTTGTGGCATGGTCAGAGCCAGGGTATAGAAAGCTTGCCATAGAATGAACATATTGGCAAGGTTCGTAGCAATAGAACTTGCTCTTATTTGCAGATGATTAAGTCAAAAATTTTGAAAAGAACTAAAAGTCAGAGCAAAACATTCTTCCCATATGCTCTGTCTTTATAGAGAGATGCCGTTTAAGCCTTTTTGATATGACAGGCAAAGCCAAGTCATATCTATCGGTCAAATTCTATAGTGGGAAGTAAGTGTAAGTATATATGTATAGTCATGAAATTTAGCACTTACACTTTTACTTGAAATCTTGACAGGACCTTGCAGTGAATTTGAAATCTCTCTTTTCACGTCATTCTAGTGCAGTGTCCTCAGGGTTCTGCCTTTCTGGATGGGCTCAACACTAGCTAATATGACGTCTGCCCTGTCTTCCTGTGACTGAGAGTTTGTTTGCAGGTTAACTGTCAGGGTGAGGAATGCTCTCTTTGGCCACAGAACAGAATGAAATGCTCACTCCAGGACTCATGTCCTGGACTTGGCCTCTTTATGCAAATTCTTAAGGCAGCTGGGCTAACCCCCACTAGCGCTCATAAGAGTTTGTAGTTAGATGAGAGGTGAGCAGGACTGAATGTTCCCTTCAGCTCCCTGTTCCTGTCCCAACAGTGGAACCCTAAGACACATCTGGAGAGATTTGGTTTATAAATATGTAAAGTGACTATAATGCTATATCTTTGACAAGGCAGTAATAATATTAAATTCCTATTTTAATTTTTAAAAATCTCCAATGGTGGGCTCAACACAACTACCGTTATTATTTATTTAAATTTTTATTTAAAATGTTATTAAAGTATCTTTATTTTCTATATGGAATAGGGTAATAATCATAAATAGTAGAGGAGTAAGCGTCAGAATTTATGAGAGTTGTAGAGTGCTTGATTGTATTTTTCCCAATGAAATGCAGAGATACAGAAATATTATCATGATTTGTGTCATAACACTGGAGTCAGAACTAATACTGAGGAGTGTTTCCTCAGCTTGATGCATGGGCTTGAGCTATGTAGCTCCCGTCAGCACTAATGGGAGATTCAAGGCTGAGCTCCAAGGATAAAATGGAGACTATAATGCAAGCTTTGGATGTTGTCTATTTGGAAACTGGTTCTCATTGTCATTGTATGTGCTGTTTTTTGCTTTTTGAGTTCCTGCTGTTACACTTTTAAAATTCTACTTTATTGTATGGTGAAAGGTAACATTTTGTAATAAATAAAAGATACTATATATATATAATAAAATGATATAGTGGATTAGAATTCCACCTGAAACACAGAGCCAACGGTTTGGCTAAGATATTGGGTGTGTATTGCTCACACAGTCTAGAAAATTCAGTTACCCTTCTATTTGAAAAAGAAATTGGTGCTCGTTTTCCTGCCTGTCTATCCAATTACCAGTCTATTTTTTTCCGAGCTATTTTCATACATCAGTGGTATGGCTATATTATAAAACAAACAAACAAACAAACAACAAAAAAAACAACGAAAGCCCTAGAACTGTTTCACATGGTCATAATGAGCATGAAGGAAATTAACGTATATAACAGCTAATAGTGAGTAAATATGATGCTGCAGCTCTTCCCTTCCCCAGAGACAGGGATTCTGTACCCTGGAAGGAACATCCAACCTTCTGTGGCTAAAATAAATGGAGTTTATTTCCCATGCTTGCTTAAGATCAATAAGGAGTAGATTTTGCCTACTTTAATACTTCTGTTCTTTGTTTAATCATTCCTGTGTTTAACTGATGGCAGCTGCCCTAATTTAGGGCACATTGGAATGTACCAACCAATTCACTTTTGAGGTTAAAAACTAAACAAATCAGTTTCACTTTGACATGATCAAACAGACAAAAGCTCCTAGGATATATTATTGTTAACTAGAGACCCGGTGCATGAATTTGTGCACAGGTGGAATCAGGCCAGATGGCCCACCCTGATCGGGGTAGGGGGGCCGGTTGGGGTTGGGGCCAGCTGGGGGAAGGGGCCACAGGCGGTTGGCCAGTCGGCCCTGCCCCCTGGTCGAACTCCTGGTCGAGGGGACAATTTGCATATTAGCCTTTTATTATATAGGATAGTAAAGTGGTAAATAGAGGTTTCAACACAGACATAAACTCTTTTTTTTTTCAAATATATTTTTATTGATTAAGATATTACATATGTGTCCTTGTCCCCACGTTACCCTCTACCTCCCCCCCCCCCCCCCGCTCATGCCCTCACCCACCCACCCCGTTGTCCGTGTCCATTGGTTAGGCCTATATGCCTGCATGTAAGTCCTTTGGTTGATCTTTCCCCCTTACCCCCACCCTCCCCTACCCTCCCTCCAAAGCCCGACAGTCCAATCAATGCCTCTCCGTCTCTGGATCAGTCCTTGTTCATCAGTTTATGTTGTTCATTATATTCCACAAATGAGTGAGCTCATGTGGTATTTATCCGCTCTCCAGTTCCATCCATGCTGTGGCAAATGGTAAGAGTTCCTTTTTCTTCTTCCTCTTCTTAAAGAATACCTTTCAGCATTTCATATAATGCTGGTTTGGTGGAGATGAACTCCTTTAGCTTTTTCTTATCCGTGAAGCTCTTTATCTTACCTTCTATTCTGAATGATAGCTTTGCTGGATAAAGTAATCTTGGTTGTAGGTTCTTGCTATTCATCACTTTGAATATTTCTTGCCACTCTCTTCTGGCCTGCATGGTTTCTGTTGAGAAATCAGCTGACAGTCGTATGGGTACTCCCTTGTAGGTAACTGTCTGTCTTTCTCTTGCTGCTTTTAAGATTCTCTCTTTGTCTTTTGCTCTTGGCATTTTAATTATGATGTGTCTTGGTGCGGTCCTCTTTGGATTCCTTTTGTTTGGGGTTCTCTGCGCTTCCTGGACTTGTAAGTCTATTTTTTTCACCAGGTAGGGGAAGTTTTCTGTCATTATTTCTTCAAATAGGTTTTCAATATCTTGCCCTCTCTCTTCTTCTGGTACCCCTATAATTCTGATGTTGGTACGCTTGAAGTTGTCCCAGAGGCTCCTTACACTATCTTCATATTTTTGGAATCTCTTTTCTTTTTTCTTTTTCAGTTGGGTATTTTTTGTTTCTTTGTATTTCAAATCTTTGACTTGATTCTTGGGATCCTCTTGTCTGCTGTTGGATCTCTGTAGATTATTCTTTATTTCAGTCAGTGTATGCTTAATTTCTAGTTGGTCCTTTTTCATGTCCTCCATGGTCTCACTATACTTATTGAGGGACTCATTAAATTTATCAGCGGTTTCCATAAAATTCTTGAAAAACCTTATAAAAGTGGCCTTGAACTCTATATCCAGTCGTTTGCTTTCCTCCATTTCTGCCATTTGTGACCTGTTTCTTTGTCTCCGCATTTTGGCTGCTTCCCTGTGTTGATAGAGTGGCTTTGTGTGCTAGGTGTCCTGTAGGGCCCAGTGGCTCAGCCTCCCCAGTTACCTGAGGTGGACACTCTTGGTGCACCCCCTTGTGGGCTTTGTGCACAGTCTTGTTGTAGCTATGCCTTGGTTGTTGTAGGATCACTGGGAGGAATTGACCTCCAGGCCAATTGGCAGTGAGAATCAGCTGTGTCTGCACTGGGAGAACTTCTGTGCTGGAGACACCCTTCTGGGGCAAGACTTGCTTCAGTGGAGCTTTGGTGCTCACTCCAGACATAAACTCTTAACTTGCCAGGTGTTTAAGAACATGGTTAGTTCATAGATTAATGCATATTAATTGGAATTATAGTTTCCCCATACTAAAACCAAAGCCTCTTTGAATATTAACTCTATATACCAATGAAGTCATCAACTGCATTTTAAAGTCTCACAGTGGGAGAACCACCATGAGTGATGATGATGATGTAATTGAGAGAGAGAAGTAGGAAGGAAGTCCTAACCTTGATCACATCTTATGAGCATTAACCTTCTCAGTCAGATGGAGTGATTAATTAATTAACTCTTCTACCAATTGTACCCAATCCCCAGGACTGCACTATTAGGCCACTGGTGACCACAGAGTAGGGAGCCACTTGGCATGAAGAATGGTAACCTCATGCGTGAATCAAGACTCCCACACATAAAGGAGCACTCTGGAGAGGTGCCACCAGAGAAGAGGGAAATGAGGGGTATAGGGCTTAATCACGGCTAGCTTGAGGGTGAGGGTTTGCAGCTGGAGTCTTGAGCTGGCCTGTTATCCTCAGCCAGGTGGTTAACCTAGCTTTTAACTATTAACTAAGTTTTAAGCTTCCTTGCTCAGTGACCTCATTTCGGTTGTGATGGCATGGGCCATAAGCCCGTGCAGACCAGTTTTCATGTGAACACCAGGAAATTAGTTTCTTTTGTATTTTGGGTTTGGTTGGTTGGTTCGTTGGTTTTTCTTAGATAATCAAAAGAGAAACGTATGTATTTATGTAGTGCCATGGGTGATAACTGCTGTCCTCATCCCATTCCATCCTTTCTTAAGGATCTTAGATATGAGGCCCAAGGGAGACTTGTCAGAAGGACCTTATGGTTAAAGGCCACACACACAGAATAACACCAAAAAAATGGATAATGTGAAACCAGAGGGATCCCAAGAACCACACTCTGCTCAGAGGCCATGACTAGAGCCAGCCCCTTCTCCCTGCTCTGCTGTTAGCCCAGGAGTGCCCCAACCAAACCATGATGCAGCTCCAGCAGCCCCGTGCTCAGCGTTTTGTAATTCTCATTGAAACAGAAGAGTAAATAATTCCTTCAGCATTTTGGCTCTTACAGTAGTCAGTCTTGGACAGTTGTCAACAGGAAACTCCAAGTCATCCAGGATTTAAATCTGCTACCACGGGGACTTATCCCCTAAACCTTGGCATAGGACCTATGCAAATCTTGGTTTTTATTGTTAGAAAGCTCTGACAAGCATTTGGAAAAGACGGGGAAACCTAGGGCAGCGGGATTTCATTTCCCCTAAATATTGCCTTTGATTACTTACTTACTGGAAGGTTTGTATAAAATAAAACAGCTGTCTT
Source organism: Myotis nattereri (assembly GCF_964212035.1). Classification (NCBI taxonomy): domain Eukaryota; kingdom Metazoa; phylum Chordata; class Mammalia; order Chiroptera; family Vespertilionidae; genus Myotis; species Myotis nattereri. Next base: position 87,800,015 of record NC_138075.1, read on the forward strand.
TCTTTTAGTAACTTGGTGAACATCAGTTGCAAAAGTATTCCCTTGTAATGCAACCTTTAGGCAATTTAGCTCTACTGTCCACAATTGTGAGGAATTACTTTCTTTTTTTCTTGCAAAGCTCATTGGAAGCTACCTACTCCGATAGTCTGTAATTTATAAATCTATCATCAATTCACACAAAATGATAGACTTTCTGTGACAAAGCATTTGTGATTTTATCTTTCTTTTATTTGATCTTGAGTTGTTTGCTGTTTTTCTTATGCAGGAAACCTCTCAAGTCATCTAGCTGACTCCCTCTTTGTAATCCCACAGAGGGAGGGGGAGGGGAGGAGGCAGTGAGAAGTGGGAGGGGGAAGAGATCTGTGGGAAGGAACCCTTCCCTGTTCCCACTGGCTTCCTTGGCAGATTCCCAAACCCAGATGGAAACAGAGGTCCCAACCCTGCTGCCCTGTGGGATCCACTTTTCACTGAAGGAGTGTTCAGGAGCTGAGGCTGGGGGAGTAGAGGGCAGGGATTGAGGGCAGCATTTTCTTGATCACCACAGCAATTGGAGAGACATGACCCTGAACTCTTGAGAGGGAGGTGAAATGGTCTCCAAGAAGGCAATTAAGTAGACAGGAGTGTGGGAATTAGGGATCAAAACTGTGAGGTGAAGAGGTTGAGTGGCCTCAGTTACATTTAACCTCAGTGTCTCATTTCCCTTATGTCAAGTAGAGGCAGTGTTAGAATTAATTAATTTGCAGGGTGCTTTAAAATCTACCTTTGAGAGACTAGCTAGAGAAGTGCAGCAGGAGGTTTTGTGTTGTTGTTATTCTTGTTTCTAGAAAAATAAAACAAGCTTGCTAATTTTTTACCAGTCCCCCAAACCCTCATGCCTCATAACAAGAAAGAAGTGAAAGTAACCTGTTGGCTGTATCAGCCAAGTGTTCACATACACGTCATTAAACCCTGCCTCTCCCTTCTCTCTCTATTGTTCACATTCTCTGTGGGTCTGAGTTTCCATGATTTTATTCTAATCTTACTGTTGTTTCTCAGCATTACAGTGTTGATAATGCTGCTGTCTTGGGGTTTGTCTTTGGATGTTTGTTTTGAAGATGTTCTTCATGCCTGGTTATAATACTTCCCATAGCATCTAGTTCCTGTCCCATAGCAGCTAGTTCCTTTCCCATAGCAGCTAGTTCCCCCAAACTACTCAGAGTTCCCCAAATTTGATCTTCCAGCCTTTCTCTGCCCTCACCTCTTTCCAATTTCTTTCCTGATTTTAGGTAAAACAAATATGTTGACGTTTTATATATCCTATGTAATAAAAGTCTAATTGTCCCTGCGGGGAATCATTCGACATGGAGTTCGGCCACTCACTATGACATGCGCTGACCACAAGCGGGTGGCACAGAACATGGCGGGCATTGACAACAGGCTGCTGGTAGCGGGGGGCAGTGGAGGTGCTGCCAGCCCCGATGGGCCCCGGAGAGCTGGGCTGCGTTGCGATGGTGGAACAGGTGAGCGGGTGGCACCAGGCCAAGGCAGGTGCGAGTGGGAACCCAGTCGCCTCACTGATTGCCCCGCAGACATGGACCAGTGGCAGTGGCAGTGGCAGGGGAAGGGGCTGCTGCCTGGCTCTCAGGCACTGAGGGAACCAGGCGGGGGGGCCAGCCTCAATAGATTGCCCCACAGGCAGGATGGTGGAGCAGGTGAGGGGACGGCATCAGACCAAGGTGGGGTGTCAGGCAGGGCTGCAGGGCTGCAAGGCTGGGGGCACGAGCTGGGGCTGTGAGGCTGGGGAAGCGAGCTGGGGCCCCATCTCCACAGGCCACCTCAAGGGACCCCACCCATGCATGAATTTGTGCACCAGGCCTCTAGTTTGCTTATAAATACACCACTCAGCTGTGTTCCCATGCTTTGTGCCAACATGAAAATTCCCTTGTTCTGTGTTTAGCTTGAATAATTACCAAACCGTTTGTAATTAGAATGTGAGGATGTGACCTCACAGCAATTTTTTTTATTTCCATTCTCTGTATTTAATACATTCCAGAAACTGAAAATACCAAATCTGTCTTTTTTTTTTTTTTTTTTTTGATGCTTATCAGTAATGGAAACATTGCAAAACAATCAGCCCAATACCTATGCTTTGGTCATTTATTGCCTTCTCTGAAGATAAATTGACTGTACTCAACTCTCTTCAGCATTTTTCTTCACCTAGATATTATTGCCTGGTGCAGCCACCCCAAGGTGACTGTTATCACTTAATTAAATCCTTGCACGCTGGGAAGAAAAAACAACATTGTTCCTTCATAACCCCAAGGAGCCTATTTTTAAGCCACTAAGCCTTTCCCCTGTTTTATTAACTTATTCCTGGCTACAACAAGACATACTTTTGTTGATGAGCAAAAGGTTGTATTAGCTTTTTATTTTCTGGGTAAACTTATCTATTCTCTGGGAAGAGGCGGGGGTGGAGGGGGGGAAGGACGGACATTACAATAGAAGGGGAAAATGGAGTCTCCTCAGCCTCCTGCTCCGGGAATGGTCTCTGTAAACACCGAGCTGGAAACCAGAAGCAGGGGATTCGGGAAAGGGAATGAGAAAATAAAATGTAAACATAACATGGGAACGAGACTAAAAGTAAAATGACGCGAGTGTCTGCTGGGGAAGCACACAGGGTAGAGGCCGCCACGCACAGGCTCAGAAACCAGGAGAGAGGATGGAAGTTAGAGGGGTTTAGTTTTTTGTTTTTGCTTTTGTTTTTTGAAGTGGGATGATCTATTGGCATTCTTCTTGTTGGTGCCTGGAGTAGCATCTTGTTATGAACCTCTTGATTAATGTGTTTATTTTTTTTCTTAGGTTTTCTTCTTTACTATATGGTATTAGGCTTCCATGATCAACCAGTTCCATATCCAGTTATGTTTCAAGGCATCAAAAAAATACTGTTGGGGTGTATTTAGAGGTGTGTGTGTGTGTGTGTGTGTGTGTGTGCATGCGCGTGTAGGGATGCGTGTGTACATGTGTATATGCACACATTAACAATAGGGTTGCACACCTGTAACTGGCATTTCTAAGTGCAGCCTTGATACCAGAAAGTTCACTGGCTGCGAAGGGCGTGATTTGTTCATGCATAGTAAATGATGTACCTTTTAGTTTGTTTCTAGTCCATTAAATCACGGGCCAGAAAATGGGTTTATCATTTCTAAAATTTGGACCCAAGCAAGCATATGTGTTTATTCATGATGCTAAATCATTTTACCACACGCTGTGTTCACCAACAGAGTAAATGCTGCCTAAAGCTGTGATATTGGCAAGAACAGTTGACGCTGTGACAGGAGGGAGTTGGCTAGAGACCTGGTCCTTAAATAGTCGGATAATTAAGATATCTGAACCATCATTGATCATTGCCCACAGGTTTCACATTTCTCACCTTCACACACAGAACACGTGGCTGTGAGCACTGGCTTGCTCCCTCATACAGGGCAAGAGCCGTCAGTGGCTCAGTGTCCCCACCTCTGAACTGAACTGGGGAAAGTACGGACACCTCCGGGTGGTGTGGGAATGAGCCCACACTGCCGGTGAGCATCCCTTTAAGGGCCCTCTGAAGAAACCCCAGGCTTTTTTCTTGCTTGGTGCATAAGACCCTGCAGTGCCTACTGGAGTGACTGAGAATCTTCCTGACTTGCTTCTTGGATTCAAGTCAGACCTGCAGTAGCTTCCGTCTTGCCAGCCAAAGGAAAGCCTGTGTGGATGCGTGTATCTTCCCATGGACTGGAGTGAACTGGCTTAGCTTTTTCCTCTGCAGATTAATTCCATTTCCTTTATAATAACAATGTAGATATCTGACTGAGGCAGGTTAGGGCCCCTCGCAGACAGTGCCCTTGGCAGCAGCTACCCATTTGACTTTCACCCTGAACTGTGTTTGTCTGACGGGCATGCTTGGGGTCATGATGAAGTTAGTATGGAGGTATATACATATGTGGCTTCAAATTTCAGTTTTGTTGGCCAGATCTTCTTCATGGCTTTCTCTTGACAACCTTAGACTACAATATAGAATCACAAAGTGAGCTGCCACTTACTGTTTCTGTGTGTGTGTGTGCATGTGTGTGTGTGTGTGTGTGTGTGTGTGTGTGTGTATGTAAGCCAGGCAGGGTCATTCTTAGCCATCCTCTCAGCAGTGTATATGTGGCCTTCCGGAACACCTAATCAGATGGCAGCGCACCTTTCCCCCGTCACCCCTCTTGTTCTCAGCAGTCTTCACTGTCAGTAAGCCCTTCCTTTCCCACCAGGATTCTGCACATTGCATTTGCCCTTCAGGAAACAGAGTGACTGGTTGCCAGCCTCTGTATAGGACCCTGGCATGTCACCCTGACCTCTGACCTCTGCTTGCTGAGCACAGGTCAGCCAGCAGCCTTGCAGCCTCTCACATATCTTAGAATGCAGAGGTTATTTGGAGGTAAACAGAAAGGGACTCAGGCAAAGTTGTCAAGTGGATGAAAGACTTCAGTGTCAGGCATTTTCTCTTTTCTTTCCTCACTAGCCCCAGACATGCGCTCCTGTCCCCACCGTGATGAGTGAGATCAGGCCAGTGCTGTGTACTTATAGGAAGTAGTACCTGAGATGAAGCATGCTGCTGCTGAAGGTAGAACCTCAGGAAGTTTTGTTCCCTCCTCCCTTCACTCTTCCTGCACTCTCACTACCCCAGTTCTTATCTGGACAAACACTGAGTTTGTGGAAGATTAGAGATGGTCTTCTCTCTAGTCCATTCCCACTTTCATCTGCTTTCCATTACTCTTGAAGAGGGAGCAGTGGAAAAAAATACAGAATTAGTATAAAACCCTTAGTATGCTTAATAGACTTTTACTAATAAAAAGTGTTACTGTTACTGTCTTCACTGATTCAATACCTAGAACTTTGTCTATTCTTGCTTCAAACTCGTACAGATTTCTAAATCAGTCAATTACACTTTAGCCTGAATGAATATTAAAATGCAACTGATTTTTCTGAGATTGTTAGATGTCTAATTCTAATGCCTTTTGGGCATAGAAGGAATGCTTTCCTGTATATTTGCCACAGTATTTTCTACCACATGTATATTGTTTATGTTAAAAAGGAGAAGAATTACCTAGGAATCAACCTATATAAAACATTGACTATGTGGAATGGAATTTACCCAGTAGATTATGATCTACCAAGGAATGGTTTAGATTATACCTAGCATACTGTCAAGTCCTCCCACAATCTCTCAGTTGGGAGATGTCACCATCAGAGGAGACAACAACCATCCCCTTGCCCTACCCCTGCTCTGGGCATGATTCTTAGCACTGCCTCTCTGCCCTCTGCCCCAGGAAATGCACATCTACAGGGGAGCAAATGGTAGTAATTTGATATGAAAAAGTTAAGAATCTCTGCCATGGAAAAATATGGTGCATATATACAGAGTCAGTATATAGAATAGCAGGCTGCATTTGAGTTTGTGCTCTACCACTTACTAGCTTTATGATCTTAATTTCCTCATTTCAGACAAGGAAGTGAGGATTGAACTGGTTGTTCAATTTAAAGTCCTTCTCCCAGGGCCTTAATAAATGCCATCTATCACTAATAAGTATCTATACTAATAAAAGGGTAACATGCTAATTAGACCAGGAGACCTTCCCGATGTCCTTCCAGACAAAGCCATGGTGGCGGGGCGGAGGCAGAGGTGGTTAGGGGCAATCAGACCAGGAAGGGATTGCCGTTGGGGGTGATCAGGCCAGCGGGGGGTCAGTTGGAGGTGAGCAGGCTGGCAGTGGGGGGCAGCTGGAGGTGAGCAGGCCGGTGGGGGGAGGGGGCGCAGTTGAGGGCGAGCAGGCCAGCAAGATGGGTAGTTGGGGGCGAGAAGGCTGGTGGGGGGGGGCAGTTGGGGGTGACAGGCCAGCAGGCAGAGTGGTTACAGGCAATCAGGCAGACAGGCAGATGAGCGGTTAGGAGCCAGCGGTCCCGGATTGCAAGAGGGATGTCCAACTGCTGGCAGTCGGACATCCCCCAAGGGGTCCCAGGTTGGAGAGGGTGCAGGCCAGCCTGAGGGACACCCCCACCCCGTGCACGAATTTTGTGCACTGGGCCACTAGTCTATATATATATAAAAGCCTAAGCGACTTAACAACCGGTTGGCTGGTCGCTATGATGCACAGTGACCACCAGGGGGCAGACGCTCAACAAAGGAGCTCTCCCCTGGTGGTCAGTGTGCTCCCACAGCCAACCTCCCGTGGCCGGTCAACCTCCCGCGGTCCCTCCCCAATCAACCCCAATTGCTGGTCAGGCTGAGGGACTCTACCCAAACACGATTTCATGCACCGGGCCTCTAGTGGTATATAATATCACACACACCCTAGAATAGTTCTCATTTTTAGATGACCATACTTATAAAACTAAAATAATTTTTATCTTGTTTTTATGTTTTGTTTTCTTTTTCACCTTCTTAACATTGCTGCCATGCCCAAATGCCCCACCCTATATTTCCTTAAGGTGTCTCTTCCTGATAACTTCCACAATTCTTCGAGGTAAATAAATAATCTTTTTCTCCTTCATAAATAGTATGACCCCAACTTGTGTGGGGTTTTTTTGGTTTTTGTTTTTCTTTAGTTTTAAAGAGGAATGTTTATGACCAGGATAAAATCCTATTTCAACAATGACTAGGGTCCTTTTCTTGCTTGTCTCTTTAAGTTCATATCTAACTTACTTAGTTTTACTGCCTTTATTAGATTATCGCACTTCCTCCAAGTGTTTTTTCTCCTTATGATCAGGTAAAACACACTCTTATTAGCAGACACTCTTTCTAAATCAGCATCTAAGTCAAATAATAACCAGTGTGGGGCCTGGCCAGTGTAGCTCAGTGGTTGAGCGTTGACCTATGAACCAGGAGGTCAAGGTTTGATTTGGACAGGGTTTGATTCCCCATCAGGGCACATGCCTGGGTTTCAGGCTCAATCCCTATAGGTGGGGTGCAGGAGGCAACTGTTTGACGATTCTCTCCCATCACTGATGTTTCGATCTCTCTCCTCCCTTCTCTGATATCAATAAAAATATATTAAAAATAAAATAGTAATAACCAATGTGGGTACCATTTATTAAATACCTAGTGTATGATGGCACTTTTATGTGCATTAACTCTAATCATATCAACAACTCTACTGCATAAATATTGTATAGATATAATTATTTATTTTCATATGAGAAAACAGTAAAGCTGCAATTTCAGAATTCTAGCTCGGGTCTATTTGAGTCCAAAGCGCACATGTCCTTTTTCATAGCTCCACACTGCCTTAAAGACTTTGAAGTGTTCTCCTTTCCAAGCAAGGTGTGGAACTTGCTCCACTCTGGCCACATAAGTTCTTTAGCTTCACTGAAAGAATTGAGGAGATAAGGCCATAAGTGTCCTATTGCTCTACTATGGTCCCAAATTCTGGAGTCCCTCTGAATCTTCCCAGGATCTTTTTCATAGTCTTGCCTCTTATGTTGAGGAAATTAGAGGGTGAAATTTCGAGAGGACCCTCCCCTCCGTAGTGCCTGGTCTTTGAACCATGAGCTGGGCCTCCAGCAGGATAGCCCCCTTGCTGAGTCCCAGGCTGGAGAAAGCTACAAAATGTGCTCCTTAGCAGTCATCTCAGCACACCCTGGTCTCAGAAGTAGTGCACCTGCCCAATGCATCTGTTCTTCCTTCCTCAGTCCTCTGCTTTTCGGGGTTCCTTTAAAGCTCTCTGACTCTGGAAGTCTTCTTTCCCACACCTCTTCATGAGGCCAGGATTTCGTTCCTATAGCTCAGACTCCCCTGGTTCCTTTGTGGTCCTTCACCTGGGACTTGGATGACACCAGATTCCTTTCCTCACAAGGACCCTGGAAACACTCGGCAGTGGTCGGCAAACCGTGGCTCGCGAGCCACATGCGGCTCTTTGGCCCCTTGAGTGTGGCTCTTCCACAAAATACCGATTTCTGCGCATGGGCCACGAAGTTAAAATCGCACTGTATTTTGTGGAAGAGCCACACTCAAGGGGCCAAAGAGCCGCATGTGGTTCTCGAGCCGTGGTTTGCCGACCACGGCTCTAGGGGGAATTGTGAAAGACCAGTTCTCTTTCTGCCACTTCACTGCTTACTGTGTCAGCAGTCCTGTTGTCAATCGACCTGTGAGGAAAGTGGTGGGAAGGGTGCTAGTGTTTTAGCACCTCTCCTCCAGCACTCAGATACTCCTTCTGCTTGGCATCTCTCCATACCTGAGTATTTATGCCTATGTATTCTCTTGCATAATTCATTCAAACTTCCTAATGTGTCAAAAGGGGGCATTAGTGATGTGTTTCCTTGGAAAAGTTGCTGGATAAGTGCTACCCACTGTTCTCTTATGTGGGTCCATATAAGCCAAAGATTTCATCCTGAAGAAACAAATCTAAATGATTTGCAGCAGAACGCATAGAATTTACTCCATGTAGTAAGCCTTTTGGGACGAGGATTTTTGTCCTATTTAAAAGGAAGGATTTATGTCACACCATATTATTGAAAATTTTAATTGTCATAACAGTTCAGTATATTAAGGGAGCCAGATAAAAGGAAAAATTGCTTTTTTCAAAGAGGTGAAGCAAATGAGTGTCTTGTTCCTTTACAATGATGTGTTACTTATACCTTACTGAGATTTTAGAAAAGGGTTATATTCACTGCATTATAGAATATTGGTAATAATGTTGGTCATTCACCATTAACATTGTCTTGGCCCACTAGCCCAAGTGGAATTAAGTATGTTGATAAACTGTGTAGACCTGTGTAAACATATAGTACATTAGATCTGTATAGTGGGTCACATCTGTGTGCCATTAGGCCATGTCTATGTGCTTTTGAGACAATGGAAGGATGTTATTGGCGGTACACTTCCCTGAAAGGTGCCTGTTACGGCAGAAAAGAACAGGGAAAGGGTACAAACCTGGGGGAGAGGAGCAGCAAATTCCGTAAGCCAGTGCCATGACTTATAATGAGAATAGAAGGAACATTCAGAAAGTGATAAAGGCTTAAGGTTGTGTTTATAAAACCCTTAGTATATTTTTTATTTGCTTTGGAATAAAAGTTTTCCATTAGGGCTCAGAGGCCAATTTGAGTCTTCAGGGCCTCAATCCTTTAGGGGTACTTTCTCTCTAGCCTGTGAAGCATTTATGTAGAAATTAAAGTAGGTCATCCTATTACTAAGAAGAAGCCCCCAAGCAAGATAATAAAACAAATCTTACTTGTTGGAAAAGGTCAAGGCTAGAATGAACAAATCTCATTGGAGGCAAAAGGAATATATTCCTAATATTCAATCACACAAAATTCACACCAGCCTGCACAAATTTGGAGCCATTTTTGGTCTTCAAACTTTGTCAATAATAATTACACATCTGTGAATCATATGTATAAGCATATCTGTAGTTTTACTGCCCAGGGTAGTTTTCACATACAAACACATTCAGAACACACATTCCGCACCATCTCCACAACTATCAGCACCTCTTTCACTAAACAGTTAAATGCAGAATGCAACCCAAAAGGTAAAAGGAGAAGAGAAGAAAAAGAAATAAGAGGGGGAAAATAAAGTAGGCTGAAATGAGTATCTAGATGTGAGAGTGAAGCTTTTGATTCCAAACATGTGCATTGGCATTTCCGAGGTGATACCAGGTGACATTATACTTCCTCACCTTTTTCAGGCTACTATCATTCATGGGGAGGTTGCTGTTTACTTAGACTCTAGTTATGACTAAGGAAGAGTTATAATGGGAATTCACCTCTCTTAAATTAGTGGTTATTTCTTCATTAAAATATCCATTCCAATTTATATCACAGTATGTGTGGTAGATACAGGTGGCAAATATCTTCAGTATGAAGGTAGCCATCTAATAGTCTTGGAATTTTAGACACCTGAGAAAAAATACTATTCTATTACTGTAAATAAGTAATAGTTCGCATGATTAGCCCTTAAAAGAAACCAGGCAGATGGCCAAATGAAAAATCAGACTTGGAACTGAATCAGTATGTTTGCCCGTTCATACCCCCGTTGTTGGCAATTTGGATGCCTTTGACCTAGAAGGCTGAGAAAGACTAAGTGGGAGGTGACAGCTGTGGCTGAAGGCATTAGAGGGCTACATGGCTGAGGCCACAATAAATCCTATAGACTCAATAGAATTTTAATAAGTCAGCAGTCATTGAGAGGTGGACTGTAATTCATCAAACACATTGAATGGTGGAATATTTCCATTTTCAAATTATTTTGTTCTAACATATCTTTAGCTATTTAAATCAAAGAGTAGGTAAATGGATCATTGTGCACATTAGAATTAGACTGAGACTACTGATTCAAGGTTTCTAGTGAACGAATTATCAATATGGCCAACTGCAGATTTCTTTTTAGAATTACTATGAGTTGGCAGATTAGTGCATTCGAATAGATCATGCATAACCTAGATTATTTTACAGTGAATCCCTTGTAGGGTGTATAATGTTAGGCTGTTATACAACTTCAGTAAACCGCATGGTCCTGAGTCACTGAATACACTTTATCTGGTGATTCCTCAGGTGTGGTAGGTGATACAAAATTTTAAAGGAAAAAATAATCAATGATTATTTGATTTAGTCAAACAGGTAAAACAGAAAACAGTTGAGTGTGTCATTTTTGCAGCCTCACCTGGTGGATCAGAAAGGCATGGATATGGCAGGCTCAGGAGTTCCCACAGCTTAGGTACATTCCCGCCCTTCTTTAACTCACTTTCTCTGGTTTTCACATTCAAGGTAGTCACTTTAGATGTTATCTTGGCATTTGTGTTATATTTCATCATAGACAACTTTAGTCCCATGATTCCTATTAAATCTCACTAAGAGTTTGATTAAAGCCATCTTTTGATCCAGGAAATTCAAATAATAAAATAATCAGTTGCTCTTCAGTGATGGCAAAGAATTCTCTTCCAGTCAGGGTAGTCATTGAAGTATATCAGAAAGAGGAAATAAACAAAATCTCATTTTTCATATTTTAAAAAAATCACTTTACTAAGTCAGTAGAAAATACTAGAATTCAATTTTCTTCTTTACTAATGTCTTTATCCCACAAAATTACCCACACCTCATCTGGTCCTTTCATTCTGTTCCTGAATTGGACCATAGCAGAAACCAGGATATACAGCCAAGTACAACTGCTTTTATTACATAAATTTAGACTGTCATTTAATGTACACCTAGTAAATTTGATCCTAGTCATATGCTGAAGTGCTCTACTTTAAAGGATACCACCTAGAGAATCTCTGAAGAAGATTTCTTATGACATGAGATTCTGTGCAAGTCTGTTAGCAAACAATAAAAATCCATAATTTCTTTGGCTTCTTGTGTGTTAAACAGGCCAATGGGGATAGACAGAAGCATTCCCTTGGAGTCCTTAATAGGATGAGAGCTCGGTGAACAAGCGTGTATGCTGGTTCTTCTCACCAAGATTCACTGGCCAACTGTGAAATGAAAGTAAAAGATCAGCAACGCTTCTGAGAGCCATAGCAAGTGGTAAACCAACTTGTTTATCCCAAGATCATTCAGGACCAGTTTCCCAATTCCATCAGAATAATTGATTTTTACATAAATGTGTAGCTCTGCTCTGTACGGAGCTAAAACAATGAATCAGTGTGGTCTCTAAGCATTTAAAATGCACAGAAAACCAATATAAAATTTCAATATTGTAAATATAGACCCACAAGAGGTGCAATAACTCGAAAAATTTTTCAAAAGAAATCCCAAGCATTGCTGATTTCTGAAGTAAATGTTTCTTTCTATTATCATTCCATCATATTTATAGCTTTATGTGGGTCTAGTAAAAATTAATTATTAATTATACAAATGGCATATAAAATAAAGAGCAGATAATTTATTTACAGTGATTTTCTGAAATTAACACAGAAGGTTTTCATGGCCCAAGCATTTTTCCCAGCCAGGATTTCTAAACTACTACTAGAGTCAGCTCAGACTACCATAACAAAATGCCATACATTGGGTGGCTTATTTTCTTATTTTTTTAATTTTCAATTTGACTTCTATATAAAACAGAAACATCTTTTTTATAATTCTGGAGGCTAAAAGTTCAAGATCAAGGTGCCAGCAAGATAGGATTCTGATGGGACTCCATTCCTGGCTTGCTAACAGATGCCTTCTTGCTGTGTGCTCTCATGGCCTATCCTGGGTACATGCTCTCTTTCTCTTACTATAAGGCAATCCTATCAGATTAGGACTCCACCCATGTGATTTCATTTAACCTTAATTACTTCCTAAAAGCCTGGTCCCCAAACACAGTCACATTAGAGCAGCAGTTCTCAACCTGTGGGTCTCAACCCTTTGGGGTTAGAGCGACCCTTTCACAGGGGTCGCCTAAATACATCCTACATATCAGATATTTACATTATGATTCATAACAGTAGCAAAATTACAGTTATGAAGTAGCAACGAAAATAATTTTATGGTTGGGGGTCACCACAACATGAGGAACTGTATTAAAGGGTCGCAGCATTAGGGAGGTTGAGAACCACTGCATTGGAGGTTAGGATTTCAACACATGAGTTTTGGGGAAACATAATTCAGCCCGTGGCAACCAAATTTGTAACAATCAAGTTGCTTTCAGTACAATTTTTTTTTAATACCTTTTCCCTAGAGATACCAATAAGTGTTTCCTGAAATAAAACTCATATGAATGTACCAGATTAAATCTGAGGTCTCTAAATTGTCTTTTAATGTGCTAAATTCATTACAAGATTCTTTAATCATTGTTACTACATCTGACACAGATTCCTTTCCTAAAGGTATACATATACAAAGCTTTTATTATTTTCTCTTAAAGAGGCTGTTTTTAAAGTTACTACCTGCCCAGTAAACAGTCAGGTTCATGTCATAATCAGCCACAGCAGAGACAGCGTATGGTGCTACCTTGCATCATCAAGAATGCACTGTCAAGAAAACATAACTACTGCTGTCTGGGACGTCCATCTTGTTTTCACATTGACTCCTATGTAAAAGAGTGTGTACAATACCAGAGAGGGAAAGCCCAAACCCTAAGTCTAAGAGAAGAACTCTGGGACAGGAAATGGGTGCATGTGCTGGCCAGCTCCATACCTGCTGGACTGTGCTCCTGTCTTGTCCTGGCAGTTGCCTGTTGGGAGGTATGGTTCTCCCAGCAACTTTGTATTAACTGTGGGCCTTCTCTACTTGTAGGCATTAGCACCTTCCTCCATGAATTTCCTTGAGGTCTAGCTGTCTCTTGACTGTACAATTTTACAAATTCCCAAAAGATAAACGTGAGGTAACAGATGTGGTAATTAACTAGATGGCAGGAATCCTTCTACAAGGTATACATCTACCACATCCTCACAATGTACACTTAATGTCTTAACAATTGCATTTGTTAAGTATACCTCACTAAAACTGGAAAACACACAAATTTCATCAATCTGTGCCTTTTCCAACCCAAAGATAGCATAGCAGTGGTGTCAAGCTCTGTGATATCAGCCTGAGGTATCCTAAGCTGGAAACTGCCTTTGCCCGGCGGCTTTTGTTTTATAAAGTTAATTCCCACCTTCACTCATGTTCTTGGTCTCGGATCCCACGGAAGAATTTTTTTAAGGAAGCAGCTCCTGAGTCAGGCCTCCTTCAGCTTTGGGAAACCTCAGCTGGCACAGGCCTGGGGCACAGTAGGACCTCAATGGGCGTTTTCTGAATTCTTTGCACTCAGATCATATAAGCATGAGAACCGCCTATGTGGAAAGAAACGCTGGAGGAAGCTCAGAGTTCAAGCAACTGTGATGGGGTGCAAAATAACTCAGTGCCCAGCAGGTGGTCCCACAGCAGGTGGAAAGGGGAACCCCTTTCTTAGATCTGCCACATACTGACACTGGACAACCTACTTAATTTCTCTGAGTCTCAGTGTCCTTATCTGTAAAGTAGGATTTAATACACCTAGCTCACATTTGGTTTATGTACTAGTAATTTGCCTAATAAATCTTAGTTTTCCTCCCTCTCCCCTCCTCTATGATGAATATTTGAGTGAACTGAGCATGGCTTAAGACAGCCTATAATATAATAGGATTGCATATTCTATATAATAAAAGGGTAATATTCAAATTGACCCTAACTGCGGAACAACCAAAATGACCGCTGGACCAGTCATTATGAGGCGCACTGACCACCTCTCGGTCCCTTTCCCCAGCCGGCAGGCTCCAATTGCCTGATGGCAAATGGGGAACTGGGGGTGGATGGCGGTGAACGCAGATGGTGCCAGGCCAAGGCCCCCGCCCGATTGATCACCCCACACACAGAGGGCAACCCATGTTGGGGTCGGGGCCGGCGAGCGGGCAGAAACAGCCAACCTCTCGATCCCTTCCCCTGGCCATCAGGCACCAATCACCCAATGGCAAATGGGGAATCGGGTGGGAGGCAGTCGGGGGGGGCCGGCTGCCAGCAGCCCGGGAAGATGGCTCTGATTGCAGGCCAGGCCTAGAGACAGTACCCCCACACGAATTTCATGCACCGGGCCTCTAATATATATTATAATATATATTATGTAAAGTAGTACACTTGATCTATCCTATCTGATAATAGAGAAACATGGTAATTAACCGTAACTTCGCTACCCTTCCCATTGGCTAATCAGCGAGATATGCAAATTAACTGCCAGCCAAGATGGCTGCCGGCAGCCAGGCAGCTGAAGCTAACATGAGGCTTGCTTGCTCCAGTGATGGAGGAAGCCAAGGTTCCCTGCCTGCCGCCACCCAGCTCTGAGCTCCGGATGCAACAATGTTGCAATTATAGAAGCTAAACAAACCCAGATACCTGCTTTCAGCCAGCCACAGCCTCAAGCTGGAGCCGGCTCTCAGCTCCAGTGACAGCTATAGAAGGTAAATAAATCCCAGAAGAAAAAAAAAGCGAGGCTGGAAGCTTCAGTCGCCCACCAGCCTAAAAATGGCCCTCAGCCCCTAACCCAGGCTGGCCAGGCACCCCAGTGGGGACCCCCACCCTGATCCAGATCACCCTTCAGGGCAAACCAGCTGGCCCTCACCCGTGCACCAGGCCTCTATCCTATATAGTAAAAGGGTAATATGCAAACTGACCCTAACAGCAGAATGACTGGGAATGACTGGTCACTATGACACACACTGACCACCAGGGGCAGATGCTCAATGCAGGAGCTGCCCTCTGGTGGTCAGGGCACTCTCACATGGGAGGAG
The DNA here is from genome assembly GCF_964212035.1 of Myotis nattereri. Lineage (NCBI taxonomy): Eukaryota > Metazoa > Chordata > Mammalia > Chiroptera > Vespertilionidae > Myotis > Myotis nattereri. The sequence continues at coordinate 87,815,230 of NC_138075.1, forward strand.
CTCTGCTCAGCCACAGGCCAGGCTGACGGCTGCCAGTACAGCGGTGGTGGTGGGAGCCTCTCCTGCCTCCTCAGCGGCGCTAAGGATGTCTGACTATAGCTTCGGTCTGCTCCCTGCTAGCAAGTGGGCATCCCCCAAGCTTGCCTGGATGCCAGAGGGATGTCTGATTGCCATCTTAGGCCCAATCCCCCGGGGAGCAGGCCTAAGCCAGCAAGTGGTCACCCCGAGGGGTCCCAGGCTGCAAGAGGGCACAGGCTGGGCTGAGGGACCCCCTTTCCCCCAAGTGCACAAATTTTTGTGCACTATTATATAATACTAGAGGCCCAGTGCATAATACTAGAGGCCCGGTGCACAAAAATTTGTGCACTCGGGGGAGAGGGGTGGGGGGGTCCCTCAGCGCGGCCTGTGCCCTCTCGCAGTCTGGGACCCCTCGGGAGATAATGACCTGCTGGCTTAGGCCTGCTCACATGTGGCAGAGGGCAGGCCCAATCCCTAGGTGCAGCCCCTGGTCAGGCTCAGAGCAGGGCCAATTGGGGGGTTGGGGCACCACCCCATCACACTCAAGGCAGGGTCGATAGGGAGGTTGCAGTGCCACCCCCTGTCATGCACAGAGCAGGGCCGATCAAGGGGTTGGGGCACTGTCCCCTGTCACTCACAGAGTAGGGCCCATCAGGGGGGTTGGGGCTCCGTACCCTGTCACGCACAGAGCAGGGCCCATCAGGGGGTTGGGGAGCTCCCCCCTGTCACGCCCAGAGCAGGGGCAATCAGGGGGTTGAAGGGCTCCCCCCTGTCACTCACAGAGTAGGGTCGATAGGGGAGTTGGGGCACCGCCCCCTGTCACACACAGAGCAGGGCCCATGGGGGGGGGGGGAGTTGGGGCACCGCCACTGTCACACATAGAGCTGCAGGACAATCAGGGGGTTGGGGAGCTCCCCCCTATCAGGCACAGAGCAGAGCCGATCAGGGGGTTGGGGCGCCTTCCCCTGTCACGAACAGAGCAGGGCAGATAGGGAGGTTGTGGCCCCGCCCCCTGTCACACACAGAGCTGCAGGGCGATTAGGGGGTTTGGGTGCTGCCCCCTGTCATGCTGATCCTGGTGCCTGGTGGCCTCGCAGCTCTGCTGATCCCAGTGCTGGGAGGCCTCGCTGCTCCATTGATTCTGGTGCTGGGAGGCATATTACCCTTTTACTATATAGGATAGAGGCTTGGTGCATGGGTGGGGCTGGCTGGTTTGCCCTGAAGGGTGTCCTAGTCAAGGTGGGGGTCCCCACTGGGGTGCCTGGCCAGCCTGGATGAGAGGATGATGGCTGTTTGCAGCTGGTCACACCCTCTTCAGGGTGGAGGTCCCCACTGGGGTGCCTGGCCAGTCTGGGTGAGGGGCTGAGGGCCATTTTCAGGCTGGCGGGTGACTGAAGCTCCCAACCTGTCCTTCTTTTCTTTTTTTTTTTTTTATTCTGGGCCAGCTTTAGCTCTGAGGCTTGGCTCTAGCTCTGAGGCCTCGGCTGCTGAAAGCAGGTATCTGGTTTTTTTGGGTTCTATAATTGTAACACTGTTGCGGTCCTGCTCACTCCAGCTCTGAGATCCCGGCTGGCTGAAAGCAGGGATCTGCATTTGTTCTATAATTGAAACATTGTTGCAGTCCTGCTGGCTGAAGCCCGGCTGGCTGAAAGCAGTCTTCTGGGGTTTTGTTTAGCGTCTATATTTGCAACAATGTTTCTTAAACTGCAAGCTCAGAGGCCGGCAAGGCAGGTGGGGAACGTTGGTTTCCTCCATCACTGAAGCAAGCAAGACTTCTGTTCGCTTCAATCTGCCTGGCTGCCGGCCGCCATCTTGGTTGGCAGTTAATTTGCATATCGCCCTGATTAGCCAATGGAAAGGGTAGCAGAGGTATGGCTAATTACCATGTTTCTCTATTATTAGATAGTATTATATCACATGTGATATAATATGACCATCCCTCTTTTCTAGTATCCTGTGATCTATAGGATGTCCAAGAAACAATTATTATCTATTCTTTTCTTCATGTCATTTTGTATCATGCGGATAACTTGAAAGACACCAGCAGCCCTGCTTGTGACCAATCCCCGTGTGTAGCCACAGCAATGCAGGGGCATTTTTAAGCCTTCTAGGACCAGTACAGTGCACTGTTTATAGTTCTGCTGGCATGGGAATTCCTACTTAACTTGAAAAAGATCTCTGAATTCAATGGGAAAGATGCACAATAAGGAATTAGCTCCTGGGTTCTGAAGAGCCTAGGTTTCAGTAAATTATACCACATGAACAACAAGGAGACATTTGAATGTTCCAATGCATATTTGTGCCTAAAAATAACTAGTAAAGGACCTTGTGAGCAGCAGCACATAGTCACTCATGCCTCAAGTGACGTCCCAGGCCCACAGGACAAGCCTCAGAAAATGTGGGGTCTGCAGGCCGCCCCTGGTGGCTCAGAGACACACACCCGTGTGATGCCACCAAATGCCACACCCTGTCTTTATGCCACAGCCTGTTGTCCATGTGGCTGGATGTTCGAATCAAGAAATCTTCACCCCTCAAGGCTGGATGAAAGGCTTGAACGAGCATCCCAGAGAAAAAAAGCCAGCACTTTGATACACAGCTCCCAGAACGTGGAATTTTAATGAGCAGAAGCAAAACCCAATCTCCTTGCTCAGAAAGCAGATGTCTTTGTTCTTTTCGTGTTTTAACATTTTATTAGCTCAACATCACTTTATTCTGGTACCTCTTCCCTAAGAACTGAAGAGGGGCCGTCTGTGCCTCTCTGCATTGTTTTCTCACCTGACACGTTTGAGTTTATGTGTTTAAGGAAACGCTTGGGAAAGGTGTTTTGGGGCATCGAGGTGTTGTTCTGGAATTCTTTCTTAGCGGGACAGACACATTTTGCCTAAGTGATTTGCTGTTGTGATTGGAGAGCATGAGGCTTTGGGTACACAGGACTTGTGCTGTCTTTCGTATTACTGACTCACTGAAGAGGGTTGGGAAGGGGCGTAACGGGAGAGGCACAGGAGACCGAGAGCTCTGGGAGATTCCTCAGAGTTGAGTAAGAGCCCAGAGCTTTGATGTATGCTCTATCCACTCGGAGAAAATATACTTGACTGAGATTTCTAAAAATAAGGTTTTTGTTTCGGCACAGTGCTGGATTGTTAAGACTCATATTACAAACACAAATTTGGGAAGCTTTTGTTCCCCATAAACAGATACATGTGGGCACTTCTGGGCACCGTCCCAGGCTCTCCTTGAAGTAGCCGGGAGTCCACATGTGTGCGTGAGCCATATAGCTCACCTCCTGAGTGCAGTCAGAGGGCAATATGGCATTTAAATGAGCTCTATCAAAGTGTTATTGTATCCACAGGCCAAAAAATGTAAGAAACATTTTTTTTCTTCCTAACTCTTTTATCTGCTGCCAAAAGAGAGGGGAAAGATAGGTACTGGAGCCGTGTCTTCAGTCTGCAGACCAAGCTTCTTTTGTGCGTGGCTCGTTCACTCAGCTCTTTCACTATGCTGGAGTTGTGGTTTGAGAGCAGCCTCTTTACTCCCAACACTTACCCGTTTCTCGGGTAGCGGGGACAGTTTCCTCAGATAACCTGTCCTCATTCACAGCAAAGCCCTGTTAGCAGTTATAAAATACTTGAGCGTAATGGCTGGCACGGATTGTGCTCAAATTCATGTTCTGCTCTTGTCCTAAGAGAATTATATCCCAACAATGAGAAACCCTGGCTTTGGGAGTTCAGTGTGTCAAAGACTGTTCTCTATCGTTGTATTTTCTCCGTAATCTAAGCCTGAATTAGAAGAACATCACAGATGCATGGCATGTTGGACATGGAGCACATGCATGCATTTAAATCACGTATATCTTACTTTTTTACTGATGTAATTGTGAAATATGTTCTTTTTGCATTCATAATTAGGGGGTGGAACAGATGGTGAAGGCTTAGTTTAAAATAATCTGTCATTAAAATAACCTAGCCTACTGGTAATTCTTCACTTTAACTGGAGTTAGGTCACAGGAAAAGACTTTGGGGTGATTTTTTTCTCTTCTGCATTGGAGTAGAGAAGAAAGAACCACTAATTTTAGAGTAGTGATGTACATGAGAGTTGTCCCTATAAAGGCACCATGGTAAGATTTCAACCTGAAATTTGGCTGCAGTGGAATATGCAGGAAAAAAAAAAAACAAAAACAGAGACAGACTACTTTGAGAAATATAATTCCATTTAGCACCATGCCGTAAACATTCGTATACCTCAGTCATGAAGCTGCAGTTAGTTCCTTATACCCTGTAAGGAAATAGCCTCATCGTTTGACAAATACTGTGGGAGGCACAGCTTTGAGGGTTAGGAAACTCTGCTTTCCCCTTATATGCTGCACTGATGGCAGGGGACATACTTGATAATCACAGGCATTGCTATTTGGAGATGCTGCAGCCCCTGACTTCTATTTCCAAGCCTCACTCCTACATGTGCACCTCATGGACTTACTGGGATGTGACAAAGGAAATCTCCTGTCTGCCCTATTGTGATGGCTTAGAACTGGTTTTAGTAATAAGAAAACTGTCTTGATAAATGAGCTACATGCAAGCCTTAAAATGTCTGTTTTACTGTTTCTTCTGAGATGTTGCTCTCCATCTGCTTTGAGGGAAGCAGATAGATTCCAGCATGGCTTTCTAATAAATCTTCTCAAGGAGGGGCTAGCATTAACATTTGTGTAGGTTCTTTTTCATCTTAATCCAACCTTAGTTAATAATCAGAAAATTCTACATGCTGAGTAAGAAGATGTAATTAACCCTTTGACCCCAGAATCTTAATTGGCGCCTGTTGAAACAGTGGGCAGATTTAAAAAAAAAAAAAAAAGTTAAAAACTAGCCTGCAGTGATTAAAACAGCTCAGCACAGAGTAGCTTTCTTGATTCAAATTTTTAAAAAGTTCCACAGAACTTTCAGATTAATCATATTTGGTTCCCAGGACTAACTGATTGAATGTTTCTTTTCTCCTCCCATCTTTTAAAATTCAGATACCCACATTCAACCAATATTGATGCTACTCTTAAGACTTTTCTAAGCCCTAGCTGTTTTGGCTCAGTGGATAGAGCTTCGGCCTGTGCACAGAAGTGTCCCAGGTTAGATTCTGGGCAAGGGCATGTACCTCACCTCAGTTGCAGGCTCCTCCCTGGCCCGGGCCCTGGTCAGGGCTCTTGCAGGAGGCAACCAGTCAATGTGTTTCTCTCAAATCAATGTTTCTCTGTCTTTCCTTCTCCCTTCCACTCTCTCTAAAAAATCAATGGAAAAATAGCCTCGGGTGAAGATTAAAAAAAAGAAAAAGAAAAAGACTTCTCTAAGCAGCCAAATACAGCTAACTATAGATAGGGGTCACTCTGAATGAGAAGGCAATGGCTACATAAAGAACAACCTTGCCAGTCCACTAAACCTGGTTTCCTATCCCATTCGTCAGTGTGCCAGGTAATCTAGCCAGAGTATTAGTCATTCATTTCACACTAAAGATATGATAGACTGAAATGGTGGATAAGCATAAAAGTGAAAAATTAGCTAACCACTTTTGTTTTATTTTCTTTTGTTTACCTCTGTGCTGGCATATAACTAATCTGACTAGTTGTTTTTATCCCCACCACATTGGCTGTTACTTTTAATTGAATTGACTGGACACTTTGTGTCATGTAGACACAGACTCATTTTAATCTCACCAGGAAATTGGAACATGTGTTGAAGCCTCTGTTTTTGCCAAACAAAACTGGCCAGTCCTTAGATCACTGCTGCTTAATAGCATCAGATGTTTAGCCTCCAGATATTCCGTTTCCCTGCTATGGTATCCAGACCTCCTCTAGTATTTTAGCAAATACATGAGATATGAACCTAATGTTAAAAATGCAAAATCCCTCTTAGTGAGAAAGTAAAGGATGTGTGTCGATGGCAAATGAATAGCACTCCGTGTTTTGGAAGACTATAGAAGAATCCAGTCTAACTCTGATATTCCAAGTGTCGGGAGAGATTCCAGACTATCTGGAGCATCCGAGTCTGCAAATAATCTAACGGCCCAGAAACAGAACCCTTGGAGGGGTTGCCGTCCCTCTCAGTTGCTGTAGCATGTGTGCTGTAAGGGAGAGGGAGCGCTGGGTTTGGAGGTTTCTGCGCATTTACTAAGCCTTGGCTCAGCAGTTTGTTAGGTGTGGGCTAGATAAAGTTGAATAATTTATCACCCGCTGTGGAGAAATTCAGTCTCCTTTAGAGTTGGATAAACTAGCCAGGGACACATCATGCCATAAATACCTCGATAATACTAATGAAGCGCAGCAGCTCTCATCCTGGCTGTGCCGCTGGCTGGCTGGATGACCTGGTCCAGCCATGTAGCCTCCCTGCACCTCGGTTTCCTCGCCTATAAAATGAAGACTACACTACAGATTATCTCTGTGCCAGCTCCACCAGTCTTTTCTGCTTTTCATCAGCCTTTTCCTTGTCACTTGTCCCTGTAGACATGCTCTTGTGATCGATCTCTCTCTCTCTCTCTCTCTCTCTCTCTCTCTCTCTCTCTCTCCCTCTCTCTCTCTCCTTCTTTTCTGACAGTGGCATTTTAGGTTTGAGAAGATGGCTACCCAACTCTTGGTGACTGTATGCCAGGCCTTGGCTATCAGGTTGCATGGAAAACCTAACCAGGCCCTTTTCTCCACGGGGAAGGTCGAAAGGGGAGCGTCATAATCCCCATGAGTCACCCTCGGGAGACAGCTTCCATGAGGTGAAGACGTGCTGAATGAGATCCTCCTCAGACTTCCTCAAAAGCATCTCTCTCCCTTTTGCACTGGTTTAAATAAGGTCCCACTGCACCACACTGTCAGCTTGAAAGGTGGATCTCGCCATGGGGCTGAGGTTTTGTCCTGTGCTAAGGAACTTTCTCTGCTAGTATTTCACTCCATGTCCCATAGCTGGTTCCAGGAGGGATATTATAGAGCAAAGGTGACCTATTGTGAAAGTGACTTATGAACTCTCTTGTCATCCCATTTCCCATGTTTCTACTGCTACTAATGAGAGGATTCTGTCATTTGAACAAGTGATTCAAAAACAAGTGAATTTTAAGCTGCCTCAATATAAATATTTTAACTTCAGAAATGCTGCACAATTTATTTTTTCATTAATATACAATACTAATTAGAGAATCTTTATATTTAGAGGAAGGCAGCATAGTCACCAAGTCTATCAGCTTTCCAGTCCCAACTCTGCCACTCCCTAGGGACAGGAATGTTGCCTAACTTTGCTAAGCCTCAATTCCCTAGCATGTAAAATGTAGATAACAATATAATTACTTCAAATGGTACTTGTGAAAATTAAAAGTGAGCATATGCAAACTGCTTAGCACATATTGCTTAATAAATATAAACTATTATTATTATACTATCTTAACCAAAAGCTTGTTTATTATGTAATTTGCTTTTATGTGGAACAATGCAATATGATTTTTGAAATGTTTTTAGAAACCACTAAATCAGAGGAAGAGGTTGGGCGTTGCCCACAGTTTCTGACCAGTAGGGCTATGAAAAAGGATCTGGAAGCATGGAATTCGAATCTCATATATACATATAAGTATCTACACTAATAAAAGAGAAAAATGGTAATTGGCGTACGGCGATACCGTTTTCATTGGCTAATCAGGGCTATATGCAAATTAACTGCCAACTAAGATTGGCAGTTAACTGCCAACAAGATGGCGGCTAATTTGCATATGTAGGCACAATGCAGGGAGGCGAAAGGGAAAGCAGGAAGAAGCCCCCTGCCACTGACAGTGATTGGAAACCCAGGGGGGAGCTAAGAGCTGGGGGGCAGGGCAAAGGTGGCCCTGGGGCCACCTTTGCCCTGCCCCCCAACCATGATCAGAGAATCAGGCGCCTTTGCCACCCTGGCCAGTGATAGCGGGAAGTAGGGGTGGAGCCAGCGATGGGAGCTGGGCACGGTCGAAGCTGGCAGTCCCAGGAGCTAGGGGTCCCTTGCCTAGGCCTAAAGCGAAGCCCACGATCGCGGCGCCCCCCGCTGCCACTGCAGGTCCCCGCTGCCCGGGCCGGACGCCTAGGCCAGAGGCGTTAGGCCTGGGCAGGGGCGGAGCCTGCAACCGCGGGGAGCTGGGGGTCCCCTGCCCAGGCCTGACACCTCTGCCGGAGGCCTCAGGCCTGGTCAAGGGGCCGATCCGGTGATTGGTGATCGGAGGGTGATGAGGATCAACTCCTCTGGCCGAGGCATCAGGCCTGGGTCGGGGGCAGAGCTGGGGATTGGGGGATATGATGGTCCCCTTGCCCAGGCCTGAAGCCTGGGTCAGAGGCATCAGGCTTGGGCGGGGGGTGGAGCAAGCAATCAGAGGGAGATGGGGGTCCCCTGCCAGTCATGATTCCTGGGCCAGAGGCCTCAGGCCTGGGCGGGGGCCAGAGCCAGTGATCGGGGGGAGATGGGGGTCCCCTGTCCAAGCCTGACACCTCTGGCGGAGGCGTCAGGCCTGGGCAAGGGGGCCGATCAGGCGATTGGAGGGTGATGGGGGTCAACGCCTGAGGGCTCCCAGTATGTGAGAGGGGGCAGGCTGGGCTGAGGGACACTCTCCCCCCCCCCCACCCAGTGCACGAATTTTGTGCACCGGGCCCCTAGTATATAAATAAATATACACACATATGCCAACATGCATAGATACATATATACATAAATACATATATCACTCTCAAAAAATTGGTATTTTAGGAGACTGAAATTGCTGAGATTTCAGGCAGCCTATTTTTCTAATTAAATTTTACATTCTTCTTCCATATTTTTATACTTAAGAATTATGTCATTCCGTGTTGCCACTTACCTGGTTCCCACTGTGGATTTCCTATACTTCCAAAGTCACAGCCTCTGTGCATACCACTAGTCTTTAAAACTTCTCTTCCCATGCAAGTAGTGTTTCTGCAATCTACCTGGTTAAAAATCTATAATAATAAAAGCATATTATGCTAATTAGGCCGGACGACCTTCCGGACGAAGCTGGGGCTGCAAGGGAAGTCTGAGTTCCAGTTGCCAGAGGGAAGCTGGTGCTGGCAGCCAGGGGAAGGAAGACCTACTATTGCACAGATTTTGTGCATTGGGTCTCTAGTAAATAAATAAAGCAAACAAAAGACATGAAGATGATAGCACATAAAATGCACTTGTATTATAAGAATTTGAAACAAATTTATTCTCAATTTGAGTGGTACATTGCAGCTGGAGTCCCTGATGATTTAGACCATTTATCAAACTGAAAATGCAGCCCTCCATTTAAAAAGTGAACTAAGGTTTCCAGAGTTACAGATGGTGTGTAACATCCTTCTCCCCCTCACCCCCACCCCCTGCCTTTCTCCTTTTGTTTCCATTTCAGGAGTCATAATAGAAAGTAGATTTGTCACACAAAAAAACTTAAATACAGAGTTTTGCAAAAAAAAGGATCACAATTTGTAAGGTCTCAGCCTATAAACATTCCCCCACAAGGTACTGACTTCTCCTATCTGTTCTAACAAAAGGCAGTGGGAGTGAGGCGGGCACAATCCTTTATTAATTAGCAAATTACTGATGTCCTTAGTAGCTCAAGGGGTGATTTTACTTGGTCTTCATAAGGAACTATTTTTTCTCTCATTTCATTACAATTTTCATTGCTGTTCAGCTATTAAATGGAGAATCTTGCTGATTTAATCTTAGTAACGACTGAATCCAAATAAATAAATAAATAATAAATGCAACATCTTATAAAATCAACATGACCCAATTTTATACATGAATGTAATGCATCTTAATCAAATTGACAGGGACATAAGGAAGTCACTGAAATAAAGGAAGGCTTGTAATCTTAATTCAGACCTTTAATTTGTTCATGTATAATGCGATGGTTAAAGATCCTAGGACTTTTGTTCAACACGAAGGAAAAAATGGTCTTTAATTTGATATGTGTTACTTGTGTCAGATTCCTTACTAATTAAACCTCCATCATATATATTTATTAACCTTCTTATTTATTTTTTCTTCCTACAGTCCCTGGATGGCTTTGTGTTTGCACTAAATCAAGAAGGAAAATTTTTGTACATTTCTGAAACAGTCTCAATCTACCTAGGCCTCTCACAAGTAAGTAAAACCATTTAGATTCTTGGTGGTGATTGTGTACGCTCCTTGAATCTCGTGTTTTTTCTTGCTCGATGGATATTCTGTTTAGCATGATTTACCAAAGAATGAATTATTCTTTGATCAATCTTCCCGACTCTTCTCTCTCACAAAGTCAGTGGGAAAATGGTATGTCAGTTGGGAGCATTCGAAATAAACTTGTGCTCAAAAACTTTAGTCCCCTCCTCGCCCTCAAGGGTCATTATTAATTTATTGAAAACAAATGAAGTTTCTTCCCTTGGTTGTTCTGAACTTTGAAACCTCTGTACCTGGTAGGAGAGGGACACAGGGATAGCACTTCCCTTGTGTCCTATTACTGGATGTTTATGGAGTTCCCTGCATTGTCCTGGGAGCTGACACAATGACAGGGAGTCACTGGAGTCAAGAAATGCTGAAAGAGACCATTAAAATATGTTGCAGGGAGGATTCCAGCAAGGATATATTTTGCTGCTTTTGCAAATGCTTCCGAATGCGGAAAGACAGTTTCATAAACTTAAATAGCCTTGTATTATGTGCAGTTTAATTACTCACACGCGTCTGTTAGAGGTTCAAAGATAAGAAAACGGAGGCAGCTGGGACAAGGGACAGAATCCTAGATGTTCGTTCTCGCTCTTCCTCTGGAACACAAAACCTTTACCTCCGTTGGATTCCAAGACACGAGCTGTGTCTAAAGAATGCCAAAATACCCCGAAGAGAAGTTTGTGATCCAACTAATTATCCAGATGTTTTCTCCATAAAAATGCCGAACACCTGGATATTTGTGCCCATACAGGTGATTGGCTGAGTTTGACCCTTTCATCTGGTGGTTTGGCAGGAGAGAAACGCAGCCTGGGTGGGAGTGTGTGTGTGTGTGTGTGTGTGTGTGTGTGTGTGATGATCTGCCAAGTTGGATAATCTATTTCTCATTCAGTTGCTCCTTGAAGCTAAAGATGGAGGTAAGATTTGTCTTCTCTTAAGCAGGACCCTCCCCAGAATCCTTGATTCTGAAAGTTAACATCACTCTAAGGAGGTCTCCAGTGTGGCTGGAACCTTTTGGCTATTAGTGAGTTTGCTGGATAATGGATAAATCAAGAAAGACATTGGGAAATAATAAAGAGATATTTGGCACTCGAGAAGGGTTGGGGGAGGAGGAGAAACACTGCCAAATTTGATAATTTACTGTTGAGAATCCAAGCAAGGGTCCATTAACTCTTCCTTGAAGAGAGTGCAAGCTATTTGCTATAGTATATAGAGTAATTCTGTTTTTTTTGTGGACTTCAGCAAGCCAAATGATAGAAATGGAGCTATTGTTAACTCAATATTAGTATTCTTGCATCTTGTTGAAAGCTCTGGTTTTATAATTGCCTATAATAATAGACTTTAAGCCTTGTCTTAATCTGTTTGGGACCTCATGTGGGGATTCTCCAGTTTTAAAATTGGTGTGCCACCATGATAATAGGTATAAAACCAGAAGCACCACTGTTTGTTGTTCTACAATGCCCATATTCATCTGTTTTATGCAGACTGTCCAACAAAGTTTAATCAGCCAGTGAAGAAGAAGGATGAATAATTAGTTTAAGCAGGTAAATGCTAATTAGGGAACTCCTGAAAAGCATCCATTATATACTAGCTCAAAACACATTTTACAGCCCTGGTTAGTGGTGTAATCCAAATTCTGTCAAGGCAACTGCATTTTCTGTAATTGAGATGTGTATGTTTGCTTTGCATAACAGATGGCTCTGTATGCTTAGACTGATAGCTAGGAAAATAATAATTGCATTATTCCGGCCAAAAGAATATTAGCTCTTGGGTCTCGGCCATTTCAGTTGGTCCTCCTGCCAGCACAGCATATGCACATATATGGATTGGATTTTCAAGGAAATTGATGCATCTGGAATTGTGTGGCCATCTGAAATATCATCTGTTCAAGAAAAATTTGGCTTTAACCCTATGCTGGTTTCTCCTTAAAAACAGTTGATTTCACTGCTTCTCTCCTATAACATTAACTCAATCTTGTTCTAAAATCTGAGTCAAATCATTGAGGTTTCTGCAGAATAGAGTAGCTGCGTAGACATGGCACAGTAGCTGGCAACTCCCATGCAGCCATTCCCTGCTCATATGTGATGGGTTTTAAAGTGTGTGTCTATAGCCAGCATCTTGACCTCCCAGGGGTAGACACTGGCATAGTGTGCTGTTGCCCTCTGGGTAGATGTGTTCAGTGTTGCCATAAATGGTCAGTATGCTGGTAGAGGCTCTGAGGTACGAGATGGAGATCGTCCTTTGGAGGCATTACACAGCTGAAATGATGAAGGGTAAGTCATTAGGAAATGATTTTTGCATATACCATTGTATGTACTAGTATTTAGAGTTCAGAACTAAATTTTAAGAATAGTTCTGGGTCAACATGAAAACAGACTGATAAGAGCATGGTACTTTTTTATGTGCACCAAAGAATGAGGCGAAGAAAGGCTAAGGTAAAACTTTGGGAAGGGATTTCCAACCCAGTTAACGTTCTAAGTCCTAAATGAGTAATTATGGTTCCTGAGACCTAACTGTTCCCAAGTTTCTTCGGTGCCCTCTTCAAATGTGGGGTGCTTGTGGCTGAATACAAAGTAACATATACTCAAAGTAATTGAGTACATACTTAATCATTTACACACACACCCAAAAACTCTGCTGTGCCCTACAACTTGGTTTCAGTGCTTATTCTATCAAATTCTAGACTGTGATAAGGAATCTATAAAGTTATACTCCCTCCTTTTCTTTATAAATAGTTTCATGAAATAAAGACAGCACATACCTGTAGCATGAGACTGTCATTGAAATTGCTGAGGGATGTGGTGAGCATGGGGGTGTGTTAGAGCATAGCTCTGTCTGCATGTGTAACTCCCAAGACATTCTTTCCTTAGTTTTATTTTCTTTCAGCATGTAAATAAATATGGTGACTTTAAAATGGCTTATGTTCAGGAAAGGACTGAGGTTATTTTTGGCTCATAAGAAAATTAAGTATGCCGAAACCGGTTTGGCTCAGTGGATAGAGCGTCAGCCTGTGGACTGAAAGGTCCCGGGTTCGATTCCAGTCAAGGGCATGTACGTGGGTTGCGGGCATATCCCCAGTAGGAGATGTGCAGGAGGCAGCTGATCGATGTTTCTCTCTCATCGATGTTTCTAACTCTCTATCTCTCTCCCTTCCTCTCTGTAAAAAATCAATAAAATATATTTTTTAAAAAAAAGAAAAGAAAAGAAAATTAAGTAGAGAAACTTCTACTGAGCTCTGTTGAGTAGAAAGAATATAGAGGCAGCCAGAGTGGATTATTATTCTACAGTCCATTGAGTGTAGCAATGCCTGGTGTTCAGGGTGTGTGTGTGTGTGTGTGTGTGTGTGTGTGTGCGTGCGCGCGCGCGCCAGTTATCCTCTTTAAAAGTATTTTCTTATTGTCATGATGATGGTAATGAAGGATCCATGATGATGTCTGAACCTCTTCGGCAGCACTTTTGACTTGGCCAGAGATATTTAACCTAACATCCAAAATGTAGTCTCAGATTGTTGAAATGGGTACTGTTGATTTCCTTCCCTTAGTAAAAATGACTTCCAGGGACTCACCATGAGGCCTTGTCTTAAAGGAAGACCCCTAAATATCGATGCTGAGTTTGGTTTACACAGAGATTAAATGATGGCCCTCAAAACTGCTAAACACCACTCTGCTCCCTAGCTATTGAGGGATAAGCAGGAGTGAAAATTAAGGAAGAAAACAGCAGATTTCTAACACTGAAAATGTAGCAGTAATATGTACCCAGCTTTTATGAAATCTCTTTCAACTTGTAAGAAACTTAATCACCAAGAATCCAATAGACACTTTATATTTTTTTTAAAAAAAATATCCTATTTTGATAAAAGATTTAAAGCAGCTTAGAGAAATATATATTTGTTGGCCTATACCCTCCTCTTCTACAAAGGAAATAGCTTGCATAAACATATACAATAAAAAGTAATGGCAAAAAGAACTAGGATATAAGGGAAAAAGGAAAAAATAGGTACTATTTTACCACAGAATAGGAGAACACAATAGAGGCTTATAAGAAGGGATATAAATGGTCTGATAAAGCTTCAAAGGTAGCTATGAACTTCCTGTTAGCCAGAGCAAAAAGGGATATACAGCAACCATAAAAAATAAGGAAGCATCACTTTTTAAGAAAAGTTTTTCTAGGACAGAAAGAGAAAAATAAATCTCAAATACAATTTTTGTAGGGGCTACTATGTGGATTATATGTATTGATTTGCTTCCAATGGGGTCCACATTCAGAGCAAGGCTGTAGTGACCCATATAACAAACATGAACATACATGTTGCAAATCTCATAGGCAGGCAGAAGACTCCATCATCTTTCTATCCCCCCCCCCCCCCACACACACACACACACACACACTCAGCTGTGGTGTGCCAAAGATTATTTTGAGAGCTATGTTCTGGCATCATCTGCACTTAAAATAGTGTTGACTAGTTTGATGATTTGGGGGCTTCTAAATGATCTTTCACTGTTCCACATAAATCCTGCATTTTCTTTTAAATACTGACTAGAAATTTAACATTATAGTTGCCAGAGGCAGAGGACATGGGTCTTAGTTAAGCCTATATAATAAAAGCCCAATATGCTGTCTGATCATCTGTCCAGCCATTCAACCAATCAAAGCATCATACACTAATGATATGCTAAGACCCCTCAACCACTTGCTATGACATGCACTGACCACCAGGATACAGACAGTCACCAGTCACCCAGTTGCTATGACGTGCACTCACCACCAGGGGGCAGCCACTCCAACCGGTAGGTTAGCTTGCTGCTGGGGTCTGGCCGATTGGGACTAAGCAAGACCGGCTGAACATGCCCTGGACCCTCCCACGGTCCCTTCCGGCTGGCCAACCTCCCGCGTCACTCCCCGGCCCCGATCATGCACTGGTGGGGTCCCTCGGCCTGGCCTGAACCCTCTCACAATCCAGGACCCCTTGGGAGATGTCGGAGAGCTGGTTTGGACCCCATCCCATAGGCCAGGGTGAAGGACCTCCCTGGTGCATGAATTCGTGCACTGGGCCTCTAGTCAAAATATAAAAAAAGAACTCACAGCTTCTGAAAACATTTTTCCTTGAATATAAAGTGAGAAATGATGATTCTGATGTACACCTAGGCCAGCAAAATGTTTTCAAGTTAACATAGAGTCTTATTTAAAATAAAATGGGCCCTGGCTGGGTAGCTCAGTTGATTAGAGCCGTGGTCTGCAAACTGCGGCTCACGAGCCACATGCGGCTCCTTGAGTGTGGCTCTTCCTAAGCCTGATTAAGTTAATAACAATGTACCTACCTATATATTTTAAGTTTAAAAAATTTGGCTCTCAAAAGAAATTTCAATTGTTGTACTGTTGATATTTGGCTCTGTTGACTAATGAGTTTGCTGACCACTGGGTTAGAGCATTGTCTGTATACAGCAAGGTTGTGGGTTCCATCCCTGGTCAGGGCACATACAAGGAGCAACCAGTGAATGCACAAAAAAAGTGGAACAAAAATCGATGTTTCTCTCTCTTTCCCTCCCTCTCTCTCTCTCTCTCTCTCTCTCTCTCTCTCTCTCTCTCTCTCTCTCTCTCTCAGTTTAATAAATAAAATAAGATATAGATCAAACTGGGAAAGTAACAGATTTTCCCCTTGTGATTTCATTAGAAATAACCTGCAGCCAGTTAAACCCTCTCTTGAAATATGTTCTAATCACCTCCTACTGCCTTCAGGGTCCAGCTTGCCTATGAGTCACTTCCCTTCTTCTCACTAAGCCCCCATCATGGTAGAAGATGCTTCCTTGCTATTGTAAGCCAGCCAAAAGGTTATACTAGTACGTTGGCTTGTTTCAAGGCAGCTTGCAGAAAGGGGCAGGGTGGCTGCAGATATAAGAGCTAATCGAGGTGAAAGTGAAAGGGATACATTGTGGTCTTTTTTCTTTTTTTTTAAGCCATGCAGATATATTTACCATAAACTCCTTTCCCATCCTGTTGTTCATCTCCACATTTTACTTTTCTCTGCATTTGTTATATAAAATGGCAAATAAAATTATAGCCACAGCAACACAAGTACAAGGTCAAATTAATGACAGAGCTCAGTCTATTTGTGAAGCTATTCTGAAAGGAACCCTGGTGCCAAATGCAGTTTATTTGAATAATAAAGAAGAATTAGATTCCCTTGATAACTTGGCTGAGGGCCAATAAATCAGTGGAGGTTAAAGATGCTTTGCAACGGCCATGTCTCTCTTTGGCTTTTCCAAAGTACAGACCTCCACTCTTCCACTCTCTGTTTTTCAATGCAAATCAAGTTGAGGTTAGTATGTGGTTAATTCCCTCACTTCTACGATTATAAAAGACATTCTACATTTCTTTAGTAGCATTAAAAAAAAGCAGCATTAGCTTTCCTCACAAGTTATTACTCTTGCTTGGCATCATCACATCCCAAATAGCTGGAATATAAAGACAAAAAAGGGATTATTTCAACACAGCAGTGGGTATATAATAATGGCGCCAAGTGTTAGCCTTGTTTCCAGTTGGTGTTTTAAATTTACCGGACACTGAGAGAACTTGGGTTCCTTCAGTAAGTGAGTACATGCAGCCCTCCACATATTGCTGTGTAGCTCCCCTTTTAAAGTCTTTCGGGTAGACGTCCCTTCATATTTTTTAAAAAAAGAAAATGCATAATTTTCTGCTTATGTGTGTTTTCTCCCGGGCAAGTCTGTCTTTTTCTCCTGCACTAATCATAAAAAGTTCGTCACTTCTGGGCGTAACAGAGAGAAATGCCCTTTTGAATGCGGAGGCGCTGCGGGTTTAGAGACTATTGAGAAAATATAAGTATCAAAATAATTCTGAAACAGTACAAGGCGCAGTGGCACATTATCAATTTACAACATTTAAATTGATAAATGCTTGGTGGTGAAGGCCTACAAGGGCACTTTGAAAAGCAAATAGCGGCCTGGCGAAGAAATTGATTTCCCCCCCGAAAATGACTGCATGATGCATCATTTGACTGCATGCTGTCCGAGTGCTTGACAGAGATAATCTCAGCAATCCCACGGGTGACCTTATCGTTCTCACCAGGGCAACTTCGTCTGCGTTCTGACTTTGTGCATGTCAAGGCTCCTCCCGGCAGGATCCTTGGGGGGGAAAGTTCCTCTGTTCGATCCAGATATTCCACTGCTCGCTCTTCCCCCTTTCCTTCCCTCCCCACCCTTCCAAAGAGGCAAGCACGCCTCTGTATTTCATCCATAATTGTGAATGAGCCAGGCAGAAGAACTCCGCAGCTCTGCGCTCTGTATCTTTGTCTTTTAGTTCACATAGTACTAGGTGATATTAGCAGGAATCTTTTTATCAGGAAGAGTAGAAAAATTCTAGAATGTTCTTTCCCGTTTTTAACAAAATGGAAAAAGCTAATCAGTTTCTTTCTTCCTTATATTTGCAAGGCTCTTCTCTTCTCTTCTCTTCTCTTCTCTTCTCTTCTCTTCTCTTCTCTTCTCTTCTCTTCTCTTCTTCTCCTCTCTTTTTTCTCGCTGGCAGTCTTCACACAGGAAGCTTCCGAAACTGCTTTAATCCATGCACTTTAATTTCTGTGAATATGGTTCCTTCACCATGCAGTAATTCTAGGTGTTTCTCGTGTAACTTTGCAATTATGTCATACTGACATCAGGCCCAAATAACACGCCGCCCAGTGCTGTGGGGCTGCATCCGAGAGGCAGCCTCTGATTGTATAATCCGTGAGGCTTCGCCAGGACCACTGGTGTTTAGAAAACATTTCACTGCTGGAGAGAAACATTGACCACTTCTCTATGCTTACAGTTCCTCTGTTGGTATATAGGGATGTGTGTGCCTGCCTGTCTGTTTATCAGCAATCTCCCTGCCACTCAGCTTGTCGTTGATAATTACAATTCCTGATTAGCCACTTCTTGAAAGCAGCAAACACCCTGCCCAGTGTGGCACCCTGAAGCTCCAGTCCGCTCTGGCTTTGACACCCTCAGTTCACCATATTCAACCCTTTTACCTCCTTCTTTCATCCACAACATTAATTCTGAGTGAACAAGACGTGCTTCCTTGCTTTTGACAAGATTTGCTGCAGTCTCATGCGACAAAAACCCAACACTCATTCCAGATTCAGAAAGTAGGATTTATAACAGCATTTTAATTTAATGTTGGATGTCGAACATATAAAGAGATCACAGTAGTACTAGAGCTGAAAATTGATGCCTTTTTTATTAGTGTCCTCTCAGAAGTGGTGAGACGCTGTTTGTGCAATGGAGCACAGAGCAGCACAGTCAGATGAATGAGGATATGCTATCTGCAAGGAATCATATTTCAAGCCACTGTCGGCCTCTATTGATGTGCTCAGAGTTGAAAGGTTACGCTAGTAAATGCCACCCGAATTTCCAGCATTAGAAATCGGTAGAATAATCTGCGGGCTGTCACTTGATGCTCAGCTTAAATGCACCGCACGGGGATGTTTTACTTATTTTAACTCCAAATTAATTTCTGATTACCGGCGCATTTCTTCCTCTCGTCCATGTTCTTATCTGTCCCCAAGGGGGACTGATTTTTAACAAGCCTTTCAGAGTAAACCAAAATCTCTGAAAGAAATGTGTGTCGTTATGCAGGAACATTATATTCTTCTTATTTATTCCTTCAGACATATTTTACCAGGCACTGAGGCCAAAACACCCAAAAGTCTGTATGCAGAGGAGGCTTCTGTAGTTTAGACTGAACCGCAGAATCACAAGATAAGAAAATAGAGGCTCGCCGATTTCAAACACATACTGTAAAGACCTTTCACATTGCCTCTTAATTTCTAGACTTATTATGATCAAGAGAAAAAAAAAATAAAATGGAGTGCCTATTCTTCACAGGATCAGAAATCTAAAGTCAGAAAAACTACTCTTTGAGGAGCTAGCTCATTTGATTTGTGTGGATAAATGGTATTTTCATATTCATTTTTAAAGTAAGAGCATTGAGCAAAAGTAAAATGGAGAAGAAAATTTAGTCATCATTCTAAGTCTGTAATTTATTCATTTTTAAATAATGAAACGGTGTTTTTCTGAATTAACCCATGTATTATTCATGCAGGCATTGGCAATGTAATGTCCCGGTTTTCTGGAAAGCAGTGTACATTTCTTTGCCTGACAAGCAGTATTTTCTATATGGTATTAATTTAATGGCTTATTTTATTATGCAAAGTTGGAAAGTAAGATAATTTCTGTCTATAATGTGGTGCTTATACAGGCAATATATGCAAAATGATACTTCCACACCTCAGCCAGCTAGACTCCCTCAGTTAGCCCAGGCCTACCAGAGTGATGAGCGAATGCAAACTGCTCATATGAAGAATAAGAAATAACTTGACCTCCTGGGAAGGAGGTCATAAAATCGTTAAATTCATGTGAAATCCAAATTTCATTTCTACACACACACATTCAATCTATATTGGGTTTTAGCTCTCACACAAGAAGACATGGTTTTCATGTCAGGAGTTACATGGCAACAATTTCAGTGATAATTTTCAGTTGGAATTTAATAAGGAAATGGACTTTAGGTTTTTGCATAACTTCCAGAACTAGGCTGATAACCTGAACATTGATGCTGGTTTGAGGCAGTAAATGCCCTGTGGCTTTTTATCCTTCTTATTCCCTCTGTCCCCTTTGGATGACAGTCCAAAGATGCAATCTCTTTTTTCTTAAATAGTCATTTTTCTAAGAGACTGATAGTGATTGTTCCAGTGATTTAGATGTACATGTCTGTGTACATATATAAATGCATAAATTGGTTTCTTCTTAATTTTTACTGTGCCTACTGCATCTTTGTCTACTGATGTAAGTAATTTCCAGAATGATTCACTATAACAGTCAACCAGGTTTCCTTTGGGTATGCGCCCCCATCCCCTTCCAGCCTTCTACAACTGCAAATTTACCATATTCAATCATAAGGCAAAAACTTGCTCTGATGCTGTTAATTTTTAATGTGCTGGCAGATTAAATCTATTACTTTCAATAACTATGCAAACTTCTTGTGAGCAAGGGAATGTATGCAGAAAGAAGTTTATCCTGGGGGGGAAAAAATAGTAGTTTGAGATTGAATGTTGTCAGGGCCCTTGGCAGGGGTGACAAAAGAACACCAGTGTGCCAAGTGGGCATTTGGTTGATCTTGGAAGTATGTCAGTAACTTGCAAGTCAGGCAAAGAGTCATGGATGCCGTTTAGCTTTTCTTTTAGGTTGTGGTGAACTAAGCTTTGTGTAGGCTCCTCCCTTTTGGCCTCTCTCCCCCAAAGAAGCATTATTTTAGAACCATAGGCAACTCCTTTTAGCAGCGCTTTGCCAAGGAAACAATAGAAAATTGCCTCTTGATCAGGAAAGAGCTAAGGCTTTAAGGAGCAGCCACACAGGAGATGGCTTCACGAACCTCTGAGTTTTATTATCATTTTATAATCTGTCTTGACTTTTAGGTGTCTGTTCTTACTGTAATTTATTAGACACTTAGATCTGGTTAAACTTGATTGTTTAAACCTGATCGTTAAACTTGATTCTTTCTTTTTTTGGAACTTACAAAACATTTGCACCAAATGTACTTGTTTATATATAGGGGAGACACTGAGAAATGTTTCCAGAAAACAGGAATGGCAGCATTAGGGAGGACTTGGGTCTTTCCCATGAAACATACAGGCTTGCTTTGTTCTAAGGAACTTTGAGGCTAGCAGAATTGCAGAATAACTAAATGAGGATTATTTATTTTATGATGTGTTCCTTTAAGTGGTGAGTTTCTTTCTTGCTTTTAAATATCCATGCAGGGATTCATTTTCTGGTTGACAAAATCAAAAGGGGGTGAGGGACAGGGAGAGGCACAAAAATTGAAGTATTCAGAGGCATTCCATTTTAAGCTCGCTCAGAAATGAGTTCGGTGGAAACCAAGGTTTGTTGGCAGACAGCTTTTTAAGAGCAAGCAAGGCCCACCACTCGAGGTAGGCATGGGGAGCTCCTCTGCCTCGGTCGGTCGCCGAATGAGATGGGAATGTTGTTTGCAACCTGGTCATCTGGACGAGGGAAACACGGGCAGGTGGTCAGTCCAGGATCACTTCACACTGCCGGGGTCTGCATGCCTGCGAGGTCCTGTCTACATATCTGTGTGAATTACAAGACTCTGCACATCCCGCGGGACAAAACATACACCTTGGAGGAAAATAAGAGGTGAGACTGGGAACCAAGTTCCTGAAATTGAAAATATAAAAAACATAATTTTTCCAGTTCATTCATTAAGATTGGCATTGCAAGGTTTGCAAAGATCAAGAGGGGGCCGTGCCGTCTCACGACGCTCCAAAACCTTTTCGCTGGAGCAGTAAACCATGCAATGCCCGGGAGCCTTCAGCTCTTCAGGAAAAACACAGGCCTGCAACCGCGGGTGCAGCATACCTGGAAATGGGAAGAGTTAAACTGGAGATGTTTCTAAAATGTCGCCACTCCTCTGTGTCCCTGGGTGATATGTTTATCCATTCATTATCACCGAGAACACCTGGGGCGGTGCTCAGGAAATCAGATAGTGCCTTTTAAAATAATTATAAAAGAAGCATAGATTAGCCAGCTGAGGGGAGAAGAGACAATCCTGCTTCACGATGTTACTAATTCTGATCTGTTTGGGGGCATCAGCTTCCAAGTCACAACAGTGTAATAATAACTGACTGCAACTGTCGGCAGCGTGGCGGAGACAGGGTGCCAAGTGTGACGATTTCTAAAAAGCAAATGTTTTCCTGCACACGAAACCCAGGCATTCATTTGCTGTTTATAAAATTAAGACACTCCATGGGCGGTGTGTCTGTTCTCAGTTCCTGGCTGAGTCTTCTATCTCTCAGACATGGCGGCTTGGGGGAAGCAGAAGGAAGCGTTCTGGACCAGGACCCAGGAGACCTGGTTCTGGCCTCGCCTCTGCCCCTGATCAGGCCAGGCACCTTCGAGAAGCCTGATCTTAATTTCTCTTAAGTGTGAAATGAAGGGGCGATTGCTCAGGCTCCTTCTTCTTTAAGATGCGTGCTCTCTGAAATTCATTCAACACTGGACATTTTATCAGAAGCACTAGGGTAGGTGGGGAAGGGGAGCCTGGGAGAAGTAGGCTATTTTATTTTTAACCTTCAAAGGAATTTAGTTGAGCAGATGCTACCCTGAACTAGTCAGAGTAGAAAAGAAATGATATGCCTTTTAAAGGGCACATCTAGCATATCTGCTGGGGTAAAGTAATTCTGGCAATGCTTCAAAGGATATAACTTTTGATGGTAAAGTAGGGAGGCTATGGAATGAAATCGCATATGGCAGGCTGTCAAAGTCTCCTAGACGTTCAGTACATTTATATAAGCGCAAATGGAGGCTGCTGAGATGGAGTCCCTAGCAATTTCCTGCTAAGACTGCTTTCAGATTATCTGATATTATTTGACTAAATTATCTCTGTAGAAGCTGAGGACAACTTTTATGATCAAATATTTTGAAATTAGTTTTCCTCGTTGGCAGATTATCTGAAATATGAATTGCTCTCATTTGAGCACTTGAAATTGAAAGGCCTTGGTAATAGCAATTATATGAAAACAAGGGTACTGAAGTGCTGTATATCATGCTGAAGGGGAGTGTTTATAGGTCAGCCATGTCAATAACCGTAGTTCACCCCGATACCTTGTTGTTACCCTTTTATTCTGGGCTCCTGCAAAGGACAGACTGGCTTTCTTTTAAACAAAAGTACATCGTTTTTTAGAATAAATGCTGATTTTACTGTCTCTAGACATTTAAACAGTCAGTTCATATGTATTACATTTCCCAAACATTTCATAGGGTGTCTGTGAATCTGAGAAGTACGAAGACATTGAAAATGTGTAGAATTCTGAACAAGCCTGAGGTGTTATTACCCGTATGACTGGCCTGTGTGTTCCTGATGCCTTCTCTCCAAAGTACTCCTGTCACTCTTCTCTGTCTATATCTATTGCCTCACAGTGAACGATAATTATAACTAACATTTATTAAGCCCTTACTGTGTGCCAATTGTTATTCTAAGCATTTTACTGCCATTGAAGTGTGTAATCCTAACTGCTGTTCGGTATGATTCCTATCCCCATTTTATAGGTAAGTAAACTGAGGCTCAGAGAGGTTAAGCAGCTTGCCCAAGACAATACAATCAGGAAGTGACAATACTTGCATTTAAGCCCATCTCACTCTTTTCCAAAGAACTCACTGTTAATTATTATTACTAGCTGCTTCTGGGAAGTTTTAGGTCATCAACTAATAGCATTATTCAAGGTTTATGGATAAGAGAAACTATAAACTTGGAGCAAATTAAGCATCCTGCTCAGAACCATAAAATAGCTATTTTTACAATGCCAGTACATATAAATGAACTTCAGAAAACATCAGTAAAGTTGCAATGATATACCTCAAAATTATCACATTCAAAATTATTAGTAATATTCCAAGATTCAATAGCAGGGCCCGGTATTCAATAATAAGGTCTAAACAAAGGGTACCCATGGTATTTGTCACATAGTTAATATGCATTTATGCATGCCCGCATCTAACCAAAACTAAGTGACCTGCATGTGCCAAAGACTGCTGAAACCTGAGGCTATTAATAACTGAGACATAGTTCTTGCCCCAAAGGACTCAATGTCTTCCAGATGCTACAGACATGGTAACCAGGCCATAGTGACCTCTGATAGCTGAGCTCAGATAATTTACTGAACAATGAATGTCACATAGAGATGCACTACCAAAGAGAGAGAGAGAAAGGCGGGGGGGTGGGGGGGTGGCGATAGAGGATGTGGATGACTAACACTGCCTGGTTTTACCAAGAAGTGGCATTAGGTCAGGCCCTGATGGGCATTTCTCGTATTCCAGGCAGAGGGAGGCATATTTGCAAAATCATTTCTTATGGCAGCGGTTCTCAACCTGTGGGTCGCAACCCCTTTGGGGGTCGAACGACCCTTTCACAGGGGTCGCCTAAGACCATCGGAAAACACATATACAATTACATATTGTTTGCAGTAGCAAAATTACAGTTATGAAGTAGCAACAAAAATAATTTTATGGTTGAGGGTCACCACAACATGAGGATCTGTATTAAAGAGTCCTGGCATTAGGAAGGTTGAGAACCACAGTCTTATGGCAAGAGAAGAGTCTGGAAAGCTAGGATGGCCAAGTGGGAAAGGGTGTCAGAAGAAACTGAGGATGTTGGACTTTCTTTTTCCGATCCTGGGGAGCCATAACAAGTTTTAAAGAGAAAGTGAAATATTAGATTTGTGCTTCAGAAAAAAAAAATTATGGCAAAAAATTAGAAGATAAATGGCATCTTCCAATTAAAACACCAGTTAATAGTCCAGGGAAGAGATTTCTTTTAAAAAGAATTACAATAGGGCACACAAGTACAAATAAAGAAGGGATGGATTTGTGAGGGCTTGTTCCGGTAAGACCAATGCCTTGATGACTGATAACGGTGGGGAAAGCAGGAGAAAGTGCATTTAAAACTTAGTTCCGATTTAGACATGTGGCATTGGAAGCGCTCGTGAGACATCTGTTGAATGAACAGGCTTCCGAGCTCAGGGGAGAGGTTGGGTTCTGAGTTACAGGTTGGGAAGGGTTAGCGTATAGATTGTAGCTGGACCCGAGGGAGGAAGGTGAGATTACAAGGAGACTTTGCACTTCCGGGAGGGAGTGGGGGCTGCTGGCCCAGGAAGGGAAAGCAGCGTGTGAGAGGAAACACACATGACCAGTGAGAGACCTGCAGCGTCTCCCCCTCAGGAAGAACCCTGGACGTTGTCATTAGGAAAGTCAGAGAAAAGGAGGTTTCTCAGGAAGGATGAGATCAGATGTCCAAAAGGGTACTATTACGAGGACAGAGACAAGCCATTGTGTCCGCCAGCTAGGAGGCTGCAGGGATGTGGCTGTCAGCAGCAGCACTAGTGAGGGCTGAGGCCGGCCGCATGCAGGTGGCTGCTGAGTGAGAGGCACACAGGCAGTGAGAGAGTTTTGGTCCCTCTTCCAAGCAGTTTAGGGGTAACCAGGGTGAGGAGGGCAGGAGGAGGGTGAAGACTAGTTTGAGGAAAAGACAGAGTGTTGGGTCTCATTCTTAAGCTTAGATGACTAGCATTCAGTTAAGAAGTCGGGCATATAGGAAAAGATATACTAAAGATGCGAGACACAGAGATAGTCTTTGGACCCAGGTCTCAAAAGGGTACGTTTAATCGTGTGAGAGGCATGAACCCAGGAAGTAAATAGGTTATGTATCTTGCTCTTCTGCTGGGAAGAAGTTGAGAAATGGAGTTTGGAAGTGTAAGTAGGGAAAGAGAGAGAACAGTTTTGAAGGAATTCATGTTCTCGCTACAGGTGAGGCCAGAAGAAAATTGTACTGTGGGGCCTTGACCTACGAGTGTCCCGACTAACGAGTTTTTTGAGATACCAGCTGTCTCTCGGCCGATTTTTTGCATTGAGTTGACAGAGTAATTTGAGTTAACGAGCTCCTTAATGAGCTTGGTCTCGGAACGAATTAAACTCGTAAGTCAAGGCCCCACTGACTGTAGTTACTTTTGCTCAATTGATCAGCCGCCTTGGCCAATGGAGCTAGTCACAGAGATACAAAGTAGCAACGATGCCATGGAGGAAAGATCCGGGCAGGAAAGACCAATCACAGGCTCAGTCTACGATCACTCTCTTTTCTGCCAAACCTGGTGGAAGTACAGCCAGTGAGAAAACCCCTAGGACATCCTCGGGGAAGTAGCGGATTCAACGGCGGGCCAATGGCTGGTGCAGTTTCCTAGTACCACATACTGTAGCATGTTAGCCTCTGACCCTTCCCCTGTTAATTGATGATCAAGTCCACTAAGAATGTCTGAACCCAAGATACAAGGATTGTGCTCATTGTTTCCCCTATGAGCATAAGATAATGTATATAGAAAAGAAAAAAAAAGTGAAGAAAGTATTTTCTGTAATAGCTTAAACTTTAAAATCCCATCTGTGCTTCCTGTTCTGCTTCCCTTAAACCACATATAAGCAGCCTTTGAACTTGTGGGTTTTCCAGTGGTCCTCATGCTCTCTCCGACCGAGGCTCTCCCATTCTCTTTCCGCTCATCTGTCTCTCCATACAATTAGTTCATAATTGGTGAAAACAATTCTTGTGGAGGTGCAATGTCTGCGAATATTGCTTCCTTCAGTAGCTCTTGGTAAGGGAAGTGATATGTTTGTTTTGTTATTTGGAATTTATATTATGGTGAAAATGAAAGACCCGGGGGATTTTTAAACTCTACTTCTAATTGTTCTTTTTGCCACGGATTACAAAATAGAAAACCTTAATAATGATAACTAAACTTATAGCTACCATAGTGATGCTTTGGTTGATGTCCAGTAGGTGTTGTAAAAAAATATAAATTGAAGATTTCAGAATGTGCCTCGATGCTGTTTTTTGTTTCCTGAGAAAGGGAGCAGAAGGAAGGAAGGAAGGAGAGGGAGTGGAGAAATAGAGAGAGCAAGCTAAGCAGGAATAAATGTTATGTTTAGCCCCTGACCCACCCCTGCAGCCCATGTCAACCCTTGGGTTATAGCGTAAAAGCCTGCAGCAAACTGGCATTTTACAAATATGTAAATGGGATGTGTAAAGTACGCCGGGATAGATGCCCGCTTGCAGAAGTGGGCCTATTAAATGAAACACATGCCATCGTGTCTGTTTCCAGCTGAGGTTCTGATGTGTGGGCTGGCCTGAGAGCCAGCTTTCCTATGCATGCGGCGTCATAAACCACAGTTTATCGTGCCACGTGAATGTGTAGAGCTGATTGTTTTATTATATTTGAGCATAAATTCTTCATCCCTTTCAGTTCCACCACCGTTCTCAGAGAATACAGGTTTTGTGCTGATACGCCGTTTCCTAGCTCTAGGCCTGGCCTACCCCTACTACTGACTGTAATTTACTTTTTGGTGTCTGTCGCCTTGAGCTTGCCTTCTGACTGGCTTGTTGAGTGATGTGCTAATCCATTATTTTTTTCAGACAAGTGTATCGACCAGTATAAACAGACTGGAGGGCACAAGCCTAAATGAAAGCTATACTTCCCTGAATCATTTAAAAGCCCAGCGTGGCGGCAGAGCAGAGGAACGGGGCTCTGTACGTTACGTAAAGGAGGGGAGGTCTCGATAAATAAAGCAAAAAATGGAAACACCCCTGCCTGCAGCAGCTTCGCCCAGGTTTCAGGTGTTCCCCTTTATTCACCTCTGCGGGTTTTCTTTTTAACGTGATGATCAGGAAAGGCTGCTTTAAGATGCACTCTTCTAACAGAAATCTGCAGTGAAACACAGCATTTAGCATCTCCTGCCATTGGGGAGGCATTCTCACCTGATCCCCAGGTGTCTTTTGCTTGAGGTCACATACATTATTGTACCATGTTTATACAAATAAAAGCAGAAAACAGGCGCTCAGAGCAATTCAGCAGAAAAATTAAGCCTAAAATCGCCCCTTTCTGAGTCTTTCCCTTTAGAAGAAATGTGGGAATTGACAGTCAGATGGTTAGGGCGAAATAAAATTAATCTTGCTTTTTTAAAAAAAAAAAAAAAAAGTGTCAGCTGAACCCAAGCTCTGCAAAGTCACGAGGTAAATCTTTACCTCGTTGCCATGAGTAAAGATACAGCAGCTGCTGAAACTTTTGGTGGGACATGCAGACCCAGCCCGGCTCCAAGGAGCACTGTAGGAAAGGTGTTCTTCCCCTCAAATGACAGCACCCCCAAAGGGAAGCGAGCCCCTGGTGATACACAGGGGCTCAGCTCTTTTCCGGCAGCTCTGATGCCTGCTGCTTTCACAAATCCTTATCCTGGGAATTACATCTCTTCGGACGACCAGTATAAACACCGGAAGCCTGTTCTCCCCACTCCAGCTTGGCTCCTGAGGCCTGTGAGGCAGTGTGTATTCTTCACACTTGCCTCATCCTTAGTGGCCAGATGCAGACCCCACAGATAGACCCTGGGGTCTGCGGGAGGATGGGGCGGTGTCAGAGCACATGCCTTTCTCTCTCACTGGATGGTCACAGCAATCTTCAAGGCCAAGTAGGAGGATTTTATGCCCCTTTGACAGATTCAGAAACTGAAGTGACAAGTAGTGATTGCCCAAGGTCCCAGAGCTAGTAAGCGGTAAACCAGACTCTACCTCAGGGCTCCATCCCTCAGAGCCACTGCCTTTCTCATCAGAGGTTCCCAACCAAAGCTGAGACTTGATTCTCAGCTGGGGAAGGAAAAGGCTAGCCTGAGAGTGACATAGTACTCTCTCCTCCACACCGACAGTGAACGCTGCCTTCCCACCAACAACCCAGCCCCCCGAATAGCTTGACTCCTTTTAGGGAGAAGGACAGTAAAGCATTGGAGAGCGAGAATGTTTGTGGAGACCCTGAGCCACAGCCCTTAGGACAGCTTACAGTCCCTGCACACCCAAGGACCTGTACAAGGCGGATCAGCAATTAATCTTCCCAAAGCCAAGGGCAAGTAAAGGACTCTCTGTGGCCACACACAATCCCTCTTTGATCACTAATTCAATATCTGCTAGCTTTGTGCCAATTTTCAACAGATGACATGGAGTTTACAATTCACTTCTGGGCCTTAGATAGCCTGTTGGGCCAGCATGTTCTTTCTGAAAGGAAGTTATGCTGTTTTTGGAGATGTAAATTCACGATTCTTTTCTCTTCCCACCTCACACATCAGAACAGCTACTGAGAGTCACTCTCTGCTCACTCAGGGTTTTGGCCAATGCAGCTAATAATCTACCCTACATTTTTGTGCTAAATAAATATTTATTGACTGACTGACTGGATAAATATCCCCCAACTTTCATAGAGTATTTTGCTCATATAAATAACCCTGCAGTCGGGGGTTTCTAATGGGACAATCAATTCTGAACTTTTTTTTAATCTTCCACTTTAATGGACCAGGGGGAGGCAGGGATAGGATCACCTGTAGTTTAGGAAGACTGGTTTTTACTTGCCCAGCCTACTCATCATCTAATGAAAGAAGAGGAAAACACACAAGGTGTTTTCACAGAACAACACATCAAACATTATCAGCATCTACATAGCAGGAAGCTGGAATGAGCTTACGTTCACTGAGCATAGACTACGCGCCAGGCTGAATGCTGGGAGCATTAGCATCAACAGCAGCAAGTTATGTCTGTTTAAGCAAATGGTATGTGCCAGACACTATGCTAAACTCTCTATACATGATTTCTCAGTGACTATGCACAACAATCCTGTGAGTTAGGTTCTATCCGCAACAATGTTATGAGGTAGATTCTACTCTCATCCCCATTTATCCAGAGAAGTCAGTTCCAGCTAGAAGGAGAGCGCTGATCCCTCTGGTGGAGAAGCGGAGGGGTCCCAGGGTATGTCTCACGTGTACGTCCTGTATCCACGCCCCTCAGTTATTCAGACCCCAGGCCAAAACGAATAAATAAACACAGAAATAAACCTCTTTGGGGTTCAAATAATAAACCTTTACACTTAGATAAATGTCTTATTTTATTGAATGATTTGGGCTGGGCAGTCGAATGATCTACAGGGTCTCAGTATATGACTTGACAGATTTCATATCTCAGTTCCTCAGTATTTTCACCTGTGAAACAAGGATAATTATGCTGGCTGTCTATATAGTATAATGAGAGATGATGAAGATCCGTAAAATATGGATGCACAGAATGAAGGATTCAGAATAAATGTAGTCCTCAGTTCATAGATATGCTATTACTAATAATGAAGTTGTCCTACTCAGAAATAGTTTCCCTATTCAGCTGTACATTTAAATATGGGTGATCTTTTCCCCCTCATTCAATCAATATGCATTAGACGTCTACTCCACAATACTATGGGAAATAAAACAATAAAGAAGTAGCATCAGTCTAGAAGTATCAATGATAAATAATGTAATGAAATGCTTTCCTTGATTTTTTTTGAAAGCTGCTAAAGTTAGAAGTAGAGGGCTTGTTGTGTCTGCATGATACCAAACATTAAGGAAAAATGGAAAAGTTCAAGCAGTAATACAGATGTTTCAAAACATCTGGATGTTTGCTCTCCTGTAGATTTACTGTATGGATCTTCTACAGAGTTCTTCCATTTTATCTCAGGCTTTCATTATTAATTTGAAGTTCTATTTTTGTACTTTGTAGAGAAACCCTTTACTAAAATCCCTTTGTCAATAATAAACAATAAACCTTATTTTACTTGCTAGTCTTAGTCTTAAAGCTACAGTCACAATGTTTATAAACCTACTTGCTATGGTTAGTAGTAGTTTTTTATATATTTAAAATGTTATAGGATTTGGACATGGGACAAATCAGGTTAATGCTAACAGGGTTTATTTACAAGACAGTTAAGGGTCAGAGAAACCAGCTTCCTGGATGGAAATTTCAGAGCAACCAATTCCTTCTCTCCTCATTGGGCACAAGGGAGAAGCTGCCAAAGGTGTGATATAAAAACTGGCATCTCAGATATGTTAGATAAGCAAATAATTGTTTGCTCTGCACCTAACCCTCTGCTTAATAACTTCCTTCTAAGATGACTCCAGGGCAGAAAGGGGGAAGGGAAATAATTGTTGGGGAACTGAGTGAGGCCAGATGGCAGGTGTATTTGAAAGTCCTAACAGTGACCTCTGGGCTATAAACGTTGTAGAGTCTTCCACGTTGTCTGCCTCCGCCTGTAGGCTTCCAGCCAGGCCAGTCCCGGGGCTGCCTGCTGCCTCATTTCTCTGCAGCCAAGGAAACCATCTCATGACCATAAAACAAAATGGCTCAGCTCCCTCGAAGTTTTCTTTTCTTTTTTTTAAACTATACTTTATTGATTTTTTACAGAGAGGAAGGGAGAGGGATAGAGAGTTAGAAACATCGATGAGAGAGATACATCGATCAGCTGCCTCCTGCACACTCCTTACTGGGGATGTGCCTGCAACCAAGATATATACCCTTGACCGGAATCGAACCTGGGACCCTTGAGTCTGCAAGCTGACGCTCTATCCACTGAGCCAAACCGGTTAGGGCCACTCAAAGTTTTCTTACTTAGGAAAATCTTATCTTTGTTCCTGTCTGCAGGAAGCTCCATCTCTGGCCTAGTAGAACTACTTTTGTTTTATTTTGTTGGTTTTACCGCCCCCCCCCCCCCCCCCCCGGCCAATCAAAAACAAAGGGCTCACCTTGTTTTAGTTTCTTTCCGTCAATACTTGGAAGAGCCAGTTTTGAAGAAGCTGTCCACTCCCTCCCCCACCAAACTCATTAATACATTTATGCTTCTAAACCTAAGTATTCACCCACACATTAAAAGATGTGAACTTTAGCAAGATAAAAGCTGTCCAAACCTGATTTTGTGTCTACACAGATGGCTATAAACATGACACTGGGGTATTAGTCTTGGCTTTTCTCCACAGACCTGAAAATTGGCCATGCAGAACTGTTTAAAATGGGTAGGAAAAACTTACCCTAAGTTTACTGTTGATGAACACAAGAGAAAGCACGTAATTAATGGAAATGCATGTCACAATAAAGGGAATGTGTTACCCTCTGCTTCAGAGTCCCAGCCGAGGTGCCGAAGAAAGCAAACATTTCAGGGCTGAGAAGGGGACGGTGCTCGTTTTAGTAAAGTGAGAGTCTGTCTCACAGCTTACATGTGCAGTAATTAATTTATACCTTGACAAGTCTTTTAATTAAAAATATGTTTTTGAGCCCTGGCTGGTTTGTTCAGTGGATAGAGCATCAGCCTGTGGACTAAAGGGTCCCTTGTTTGATTCCAGTCAAGGGTACATGCCTGGGTTGTGGGCTCGATCCCCCTGTGTGGGGTATGCAGGAGGCAGCCAATCAATGATTCTCTCTCATCATTGATGTTTCTATCTCTGTCTTCCTCTCCCTTCCTCTCTGAAATCAATGAAAATATATTTTTTAAAAAATATGTTTTTGAATTACAAAAGTACCATACAACAAAAATTCAAGCACTATAGACTAAAAAAAGGGAAAGTATCACATCTATTTAGAAAAATATGTTATAAACATTTTTATGTGTATCTTCTCAGATATATCCCTATGGAATTTTACTTACATATAGTAGTTTGCTTTATGCTTGTTACTGTTTTATAACATTTTTGAAAATTTAAAATATTATGGACTTTTCACAGTGTTAATAAATACGGTTGCAAGTAGCATTCATGGCTACACGGCATATCTTCCTATAGGTGTGGTATAACTTATTCAACCAGGCTCTTAATAGTGAACATTTAGATCATTTCAGAAGGTGTACTACTACAAGCTGTCTTTTTGCTGTTAAATATTCTTGCAGCAAAATGTTATGCATGTGCTCATTGTTATGTTCTCCAGATGAACTTTCTGGAAACTGAGTCAAAAAGATACCCATCATAAGGAATTTTTCATACATTTGGCCCAATTGTCCTCAGGAAAAATGATACCAATCAACTTTCTCACAGTACTGTGTTAGATTGTCCATTTCTTCACACCTGTGCCAGCACCGAATTTTACCTTTAAAAAAAATGATTAAATTGAAGGGAGAATGTCATTCTTGTCTTTTACAAGAAGTTTTCATAATGTCTTCTCTAAATTCGAATAAGGATGATCCTTAAATGTTCTGTAACTCAGTGGAGAGCAGATGCGCGGACCGATGTGGGGAGGGGCAGTGCTGTCATCATGTCACTGTAGCATTTGCACAGGACTCGGCCATGTTCCTGAAGTCCATGAAACAGAAATATCCTTATCCCAGGGTTAACTTCCTATGTCTGTGGTATTTGCCCTCTGTGCTTCTAGTTTGCTTTCCTGTTCATCCTGGAAAAGACAGAGCAATAATAAAAGACAGAGTTAAAGAGTTGTTTAACCCTAACCCTTATTCCCTGAAATCACTGTCTGTGCTTTTATGTATTTGTCTGTCTCTGTATAGCACCTTGCAAATTTTCAAGGTTCTGCTCAGAGAAAATGCAAAACTCAGAGTGGATATTAAGATACTGTGTGTGTCACCTGACAGGGGAAAAAAGCATAACTAATGAGGACATTCCTGTCTTAAATCAGAGCTTCAAAAATATTTTTTCAGAATAGCTATAGAGAGCATAGAACACTTGAAGCAATAAAGGCATTTCAATGGACTAGTTGGCTTTAGTTAAAAAAAATAACTGCAGTTCTTCACCTCACAGCTTCTTTTGGTGCTAGATATTGAAGGACATTTTTGCTGCCAGTGTTTTAGCACTGGGAGGGATATCATGTGACCTGCCATGTCTGCACTGGTAATAAAAGGGACAAGAAGAATCCTGTGCAGAACCCCAGATGGATAGAAAGCCCTTGTCTTCTGATACCTCTGTTAGTTTTGGGAGTTGATGGGATGAAAGTGAACAGTTGTTCTGTAAGTCAAGGGTGATTATTGGGGGTTTCAGGTTCGAAGTTCTAACATTGTCCCATATAATAAAAGGGTAATATGCAAATTGACCGAACAGCAGAATGACCGGTTGTTATGATGCACACTGCCCCTGGTGGTCCCCACAGGGGGAGTGACGCTCAGCCAAAAGCCGGCTGGTGAGCGCAGTGGCAGTGGCAGGAGCCTCTCCCGCTTCCGCGGCAACACTAAGGACGTCCAACTGCCAGCTTAGCAGTCAGTGGGACATCCCCCAAGAGTTCCCGGACTGTGAGAGGGCATAGGCCAGGCTGAGGGAACCCCAAGTGCAGGAATTTTGTGCACCGGGCCTCTAGTATAATTATAAGAGGTCATTTTCAGTTTTAAGGGCAGAGAAAGAATAAATTAAGAGCATGCCATGTGGGATCAATGGAAGATCAAGCATTTGCTCAAATAATCCTGCCCTGTTCAAGGTTATATACAATGTATCTGTTTTGGGGCAACAGAAAATTGAAGTCTGAGAGTGAAAAGGCTAAGAAATCATCTGCTATGCCTCAAAATGGGAAAAGAAATATGGGTGACTGTAAAACTGTCCCTTGATATGTGTAAGTATTCCTGCTTAGTGGTCTTTTAATAAAGATATGCAATATCTTTCAATAAACAGTTTATAAAATAATCTCATAAGAATTGACCTATAAAAGAAAAGATGAGCTAATGTCATATTAATTATTAATACTTCATCTAGTGAATGTTTAGGTGTCATAAGACCAGCACAGTAGATAATATTTTTTTCTTCTCAGTCTATGTTAGGATTTATTGGGAAGGAGAAGAACACCTGATTTTAAGAAAAACTTGAAGATTTTTAGAGACTATACATATGTAGTCAGTAAGGAAAGGGACAGATGTCAAATAGCATTTAGAAACCCTAAGTTAGAGTAGTTTAAGAAGAATAGTATATTAAGTTGAAGAAATTACTTTATATTTATTCTAGGCAGTTGTGCTATATTTGAGAATAGTTATAAAAATATGGAAAGTTAACCTCTTATAATCAAAGGATTTTTACCTTTGGTTCATGGGTCAACATAGAGTCTATATATAGAAATTAGAGTAATGAATTGGATTGGGGGAAAGATCTGTAATTTCACTAATCTCGAACTGAAATTTAGCATGTTTTTTTATAATAAATGTAGATGATAAACACAGTAATAATAGTAGTACTTGTAATTGTCACCAGTAGAAATTATACATATTTTAGTGTCGGAGTCCTGTTCTTGTAGCTATCTTAGAGTATCACTACTTCAAAAATTTTATAAGTTATTAAAACCAACACAAGATGTGGTTATTTAATACATTAATAAAGAAGCACATATACTACTATCATATATTTGGAGAGTTTTTATATTTTTACTAGAGGCCCAGTGCATAAAATTTGTGCATGCAGCGGGGGGTCCCCTCAGCCCGGCCTGCACCCTCTCCAATTTGGGATCCCTCGGGGGATGCCCAACTGCTGTTTTAGGCCCAATCCCATAGGAATCCCTGTGGGATCAGGCCTAAACCAGCAGTTGGACATCCCTCTGGCAATCCGGGACCACCGGCTCCTAACTGCTCACCTGCCTGCCTGCCTGATTGCCCCTAACCACCTCTGCCTGCCTGCCTAATAGCCCCTAACTGCTACAAAGCTACAGAGAGGCACTTTCCATGTCTTAAATTTTTCAGAATCTGCTTAAAACTATAGGTT
Organism: Myotis nattereri; assembly: GCF_964212035.1. Classification (NCBI taxonomy): domain Eukaryota; kingdom Metazoa; phylum Chordata; class Mammalia; order Chiroptera; family Vespertilionidae; genus Myotis; species Myotis nattereri. The sequence goes on from NC_138075.1 coordinate 87,850,517, forward strand.
GGTCATTTAAAAGAACTCAGGCTATGGGCATTTTAACTTGACTATTCTGGTATTTCCCAATTCTAAGGGAAGAGGCTGGTTGGACAAGAGCTGAGACCTCAAGAAACTTTTAGCCAACAGAAGAAAATAATTTGAAGGACTACCTTGTCCTCATTGTACCCATAGAGCTTCATGAAGTAGACCCAGCCTGAGGGCAGTTCAAATGGAAAGCTCCCTGGAAATAATTGCCCAGCACTTTCTGAGTACCTCCCATAGAAACAATCAATTTAGAGCCCAGCCTTGACCTTCAGGAGTTCACAGTCTCTTTAGAAAAAGCACACAATCATGAAGACAGTTATGGTTACCTATAAACACTCACAAATAAGTAGGGTATTACCCGAGTATGCAGTTAAAGACTTGCTTAGCCTTGGATTGATATAACTTGGGAGCCAGCGCAGGTGAGCAGGGGGATGTGAAATGGTGAAGAAGGCAGTGGAAAGGCATTCTGGAGGTAAGGCATAAAGAGCTGGAGCACTGAGCTAGAGAAGTAGAAAAGGAAGTTCCTTTTTTATGGCTGTAAAGCAAAAGCTTTGGAAGAAGAGGTGGGCAGATTCAGAAGGGAAAAGGGTTGAACACTAGACAAAAAAGGTGAGATTTGCTTTTTTAATTTTGGGAACATGCTGGAGGCAGGTTGTTAAAGTGACCAGATATAGGGTGAAAGGCAAGAAAGAAACTGTCATTGGAAAGACCAAAAGAGAGCTTCTAGTCTAGAAAGACACATGAGGTGGTGACAGAGTCCATGCTGGAGGGAGTGGTCACTGTGAAGCTCAAAAGAAACTGGTAAATCTGACAAATACAAAGGTAGGATGAAGGTTGGCAGTGTTGGTTAATGTGTGGGAGAAGTTGAAAAGAGCAAAAGGAATATATGGTTGGAATTGCAGAAATGTAGAAGGACGATGCTATAGACCAGCGATTTTCAACCTTTTTCATCTCACGGCACATACAAACTACTTACTAAGATCCTGTGGCACACCAAAAACTGTATATTTTTGCCGATCTAACAAAAACATAGTTATAATGTTCACACTGGGTGGCTATTGTTGTGTTGGCTGCTGTCATTTTTCTATTTGACAATCTAAGGGCAAACATATCAGTGCCCCTGACTAAATAATCAGGTTTGCATGTTGGCACACCAATTGGAAATCACTGCTATAGATCAATAGTTGAGAACGTGGGTCCCACATCCTCCCCTCTCATGGATTTCACTCTCCATAAGAGAGTTATGCCACATTTTCTGAGCTTCATTTTTCATCTGCCAAGTGAGGCAAATGTGCAAACACAATAACATCTCAAGGAGTTGGATGTTTTGAAATTCCTTGAGATGTTACTCTGTTTTTAAATAACCTGATCCTTTATAAATTGTGTGATTTCTTAGGAGGCTGAAAACAGAAACCTGCCTTGTGAATGAAAAAACCAAACTAAATCAGAGCCACACTACTTCTGTAGGAATCTTAAGCTGTGTAATGTTAACCCATTATCAGAACTAATGTCATTGTTCCGAAGGGTTTGCCTACTCATAATTTCTTTTACTTCTCCACTGAGAGTCATGCTGCTACTTAATGCATTTTAGATAGAGTATGAGTCTCAAAATGTGGGCTTTGAAACTCTGGCAAAATATCCAAAGGGGCACTGCAAACCATTACTTCCAATGGCTTAAAAATCGGATTATCTCTTGGTCATCCCTGGACTTCGATTTCTTTTCATACCTTTTATTTTCATTTTCCAAGTTTACTTTCAGTTATAAGAAAACAATGGATGATCCTATCCTGACACCTATGATTATTGGAACTATTAAATGGTGATAGATTTTTCTGTTGTCATTTAGAATCAGGGTCAGTGGTGATGAGGCACCTGATGGGGGACCTCAGGAGTATTTTTTTAAAAAACAATCCATCATAAAGTGCCTTAAAACTTGGCCTCAACTGCGTTGTTTTTTCTAAGAAGGGGAAAATGAGACCTCTTGTTTTATTCTCTTGCAAATGTCTTCTTTTAAGAACATCAAATAACAACACTCTTCACTGCTGAAGCAATCAGAATAGGCTTACCCACTGCTGGCGCACAGGCAGTTCTTCATGTCCCCAAAGGACTCCCTGCAGACCCCCTGCAGAGTGCATTCTCTACGCCTTTTTTAAAAATATATATATTTTATTGATTTCAGAGAGGAAGATAAAGGGAATGAGAGAGAGGAGAAACATCAATTATGAAAGAGAGTAATTGATTGGCTGCCTGCCTCTACACGGCCCCTACTGGGGATCGAGCCCGCAACCCGGGCATGTGCCTTTGATCAAAATAGAACCTGGGACCCTTCAGTCCATAGGCTGACGCTCTATCCACTGAACAAAACCAGCCAGGGCTCTACTACTTTTAAGAGATGAATTGACTTACCCAAATTTATTTGCAAAATAATTTTGTGAACAGGTAATATTTTACCAAATAAAGGTGCCTGTAACAGGTAATTAAGAGGAATAAATAGAATATAGTAACTAAAAGATACTGTTGAATAAATTAAATCAATAAAAGTGATATTTTTAGGAAATAGCAATATAATTACATAAATTTGTAACCACTTCCTAGTCTTCTATTTCATTTGAATCTGACATTCATTAAATAGTAGATGTTCCAGTAGTCTGTAGGAAGGAGGTATACTAAAATTGTTATTTAAGCCTTCTTCTCATTTGTAAAAGGGTAGAAAGGAACAATTTCTTTCAGATGAAAGAACCCTACTTTTCAGAAGAGAAAAAAATACAAAATGAAAGTGTATTTATTAAAAACTACATATGAATTCAATTTTAATAAATTATATTGCATTTTAAATGTATTTAGAAACATCTTTAGTGGAGCATAGAATGAGTCCTTTTGGAAAATTAAGAATTATTTGTAACTAGAAGCCCAGTGCATAAATTCATGTGCCAGTGGGATCCCTTGGCCTGGCCTGCGAATTGGGCCAAAACTGGCTCTCTAACATCCCCCAAGGGGACACGGATTGTGAGAGGGCACAGGCCAGGCCTAGGGACCCCACTGATGCACAGTCGGGGCTAGGGAGAGATGCGGGAGGTTGGCCAGCCAGGGAGGAACCGCAGTAGGGCCTGTCTCACTCAGTAACGATTGACCAGACCCCAGCAGCAAGCTAACCTACCAGTTGGAGCGTCTGCCCCCTGGTGGTCAGTGCACATCATAGTGAGCGGTTGAGCGGCCTTAGCATATCATTTAGCATATTACACTTTCATTGGTTGAATGGCTGATTGGTTGACAGGACACTTAGCATATTAGGCTTTTATTATATAGAACTAATGGCCCGATGCATGAAATTTGTGCACATTAAAAGGGAATTAATTAGTGGAAATATTGTAATATTGCTATTTGCCCTCTCTCTATAATCGAAGTGTCAGAGATGAAAGAAAATTAGTAAAATGTATATGAAAATCTCCCTCCTATCAGAGTCTGGGGCATGCCATGGGACCCAGAGTCAAGTCCCCAACCACCCGCGTGCACCTCAAAATCGTGTGAGACCCAGACCTGGCTGGGCCCACCCCCGTCAAGCCTTGAAGGGCAGGGGAACAGCCTCAGGTCCCCCAGCCTGGTGCTGGGACAGGGGGCACAGCCTCAGGTCCCCTGGCCCAGCCTCAGGTCCCCCGGCCCCAGCGCGAGGGCGCAAGGGTGCAAGAACATGAGGGCATAGCAACCATTTGTATATTAGTTCTTTATTATATAGGATGCCAACATACTTTCTAATGTACCCTTTTTTTAGTTTGGAATTTGAAACTTATCATTTTCTTTAAGCAATTCTTGCCATTAAATAAACAAGTTAGGTAGCAAGTATACATATGTTTGGACTTTACTTGGACTCAATATGCATGGGTTTTATTAGGCAGAAAAGACTATGCTTTCTACACCATGTGGTTTGTAAACCTATATTAAAATGGATACCAGGAAACTCAAGAGAAATATTGAAGACACTCCAAAAAGGCATTGTGCAGAATACAGAATGTGGATCAGCACCAAGATGTCCAGAAAGACTAGAGGAGGTGGTTTGGGTCAGAGTTCAGTAACAATCCCAGACTCAACCACCCAAACAAGGAAACTTTTTTATAGCTGAGTGCCTATTGTTGTTGTTTTCTACTTTCTTACATAGTTTCATCTTTTTTTTTTGGCTTATTTTTCCCATCTGTGTTTCCTCTAAATATATGAATTCACCTGGTTTCAATCTGAAACCATTTTTGTGCCCCTTATTTCTTCCAAAATAGCTTTAGTCTGCTGTCAATGGAATATGATGCCTGTTCATCCATATTTAGTTTTGTTTACGAATTTAATTATTATATAATATATAGGATTTTATGTTACTCATTGTAAAGGACAAATTCACTTAAAATTGTGCTTTACTCAGGCAAGGAAGCTAGCAATTATTATCTTTTAGAAATTCTGTAAGTGGCAGGTTAATGTATTTAAGATTACAGATACTGGAATCAACTGCCTGAATTCAAGGCCCAGTTGTCACATATAAAGACTGAGTGACATTGTGCGATTATGTATTCTACATGCTTTAATTCTTCATCTGTATAATGGGAATTATAGTGAAATCAACTTCATAGAACTGCTGTGTTGATTAACTGAAATAATCCATATAGCACACTTAGCAGAGTGCCTTACAATTATTATTATTAATATTACTAGAGGCCCGGTGCATGAAAATTCATGCACTTGAGGGGGAGTGGGGTGTCCCTCAGCCTGGCCTGCACCCTCTTCACAGTCCGGGACCCCTTGGGGGATGTCCACCTGCTGGCTTACACCAGCTCGCCAGGGGACCGGGCCTAAGCTGGCAGTCAGATGTCCCTCTGGCAGCCTGGGAGCCCTTGGGGGATGTCCGACTAACAGCTTAGACCCACTCCCCAGGGTATTAGGCCTAAGCTGGCAGTCAGACATCCCTCTGGCAGCCTGGGAGCCCTTGGAAGATGTCCGACTAACAGCTTAGGCCTGCTTGAACATCTTTAGCACTGCCTCAGAGGTGGGAGAGGCTCCCACCACCGCCACTGTGCGGCCAGCCATGAGCCAGCTTCTGGCTGAGCAGTGCTCCCCACATGGAAGCGCACTGACCACCAAGGGGCAGCTTCTGTGTTGAGCATCTGCCCCCTGGTGGTCAGTGTGCGTCATAGAGACTAGCTGTTCCCCTGTTAGGGTCAATTTGCATATTACCCTTTTATTATATAGGGTTATTTTTCTCATCATCATCCCCTCAAAGCAACTTTTCAACCCATTGGAAACAAATTACTAAGTATATGCTTCTTATAATTCTGATTTCAGTATAAACCTGTAGTATATCTTCTCTCCCAAATTGATTTTTAAAGAAGCTAATTTTAAGTCTTCTTTTTGATTTGGTCTCTTTAATCCCAAACAATTAAATGATGAGCCCTCCTCCTCCCCCCCCCCCCGCCCCCCCTCCCCCCTGCAAAAATAAATAAATAAATAAAAAGAAAATGTTAGTCCTTCAGCTTCAATAGCTAAAGCTGCTCTAGTTGCGTTAGGGTCCCTGACTACAGAACCTCAAATGAATCCAGTGTTTACAGGAACTCAGCACCTTGCACACAAATGTTTGCTCAATCCAGTTTACCAGACCACATGACTTCCTTGCTACCAGAGAAATGCTGTTACCCAGCCTACAAATTATTTATCTTAGTTGACAGTGTTCCCTGAAATTAAGTTGTTTTTTTTTTCCCCATCATGTAATTAGTGTTTTAAAAATAAAGCCAGATTTTTGTATGGTTTGGGAGCATGAAAATATAAGGCATGTTTTTCTAATTATGAAACCGCTGTCAAGCAGGTCTATAAAGCAGATGCACTTCGCAAATTAGAGGTTGAATCCAAGGTTCCTATGGCTCTAAAATGGCTCTGTCTTTGGCCACCACTGCAGCCTGCAGCAGCTGAAAGCAGGTGTGATGTGAGCATATTGTCTCCAAGACCAAAGTTCCCTGTAATCCTCCCAGATGCAGGGCAGATCCAAATACCCTTCGGCAGTCAGGTTCCATGTTGGCACCACCTGCCAGCAAAGACTTTCCAGAAATTGACTATGGATGCTTGATCTTTCAAGCCTCCCACCGACCCAAGTTCCCCTGACATAAGGATTTAGTATAATTTCTCAAGCTGTCAGATGGTTCATCTTGGGAACTCTCTCACTTTTCTTATTGCTACTTAATTCTTTATGCTGATAACAACTTAGAGGTTTTCTGAAAGCTATGAGAGACTCTTTACCTAATCTGGCTTTGTCATAACTAGATTTTTGATGACTAAGCTCACAATGAGAATTAGTGTAGCTGAGGGAACACCCCCTTGTTTCTTATAGTCAGACTGGCTATCTCATTAATAGAACTAATATTAGAAGATCTTCTCTCTCAAGCCTCTATTCTGTTGTAAAGAAATATACTTTGCTCTTGTCCTCATCCTCCCAAAATTTGTACCTATAGTAGTCCCCCCTTATGGGTAGGGGATACATTATGTGTTTTAACACCTGCATTGGATGCCTAAAACCACAGATAGTAGTACCGAACCTTATAAATAGCATAAAGTTTATAGCTTCTCTTTGGCATATCTGAATTGGCAAAATCACTACTTCTGGGCTTTGGGGCCATTATTAAGTAAACTAAGGGTCTCTTTAACACAAACACTGTGATACTGTGACAGTGGATCTGATAGCTAAAATAGCTATGAAGTGATTAACAGGTGGGGATTATATACAGCATGGATACACTGGACAAAGGGTTGATTTATGTCCTGGGTGAGAGTGGGTGCAACAGTGTGTGATTTCATCATGCTACTCAGAACGGCACACAATTTAAAATTTAAAAAATTTGTTGAATTCTGGAATTTTCCATTTAATATTTTTTGACCATGGTTGACCGTGGTTGACTGAAACCCTGGAAAGCGAAAGTGTGGACAAAGGAATCTTACTGCATATTGAAATGTCTTTCCATTTCTTTTTCAGCTTCAATGTCAGGTTTATTTAAAGGAAATTCTCTGTTTTATTTTTCCTTCCTTATATGTTTGGAGCAATGTAGTGACTTTTCTGGTTGGAGAATAATGTCTGTCTTCTGTTAAGTAGAGTCAGTTGAATGAGGATCATCTCCCTGACCATGAGAGATGGGGGGAAATTAAATTCTATTTGTGGCTGAATAGCGCTTATGAAAATGAAGGGCAATCAATAGAAGAAGCTAGTCCAGCCAGAAAATGGTAAAAAAGCACCTCCTTCAGACAGCAACCTTCAAATATTTTATCCTAATTGCTGATTTCCATGCTGGTCAAGCAGGATGAGGTTCTTTGGTTACGTCAGCACACACCCGGGAAACTTGCCTAAAATTACTCATGGTTCAATGAGTGGCCCTGATTACAATATAAGTGTTCTCAGCTCAAGCCAGTGACCTTGAATCAAAGCATTGCTTCATGTACATTTATACTCCTGACCCCACATCCAATCTCCCCTGTCACCAACGACTGCACCAGCCTTCACTCATTCATTCACCTATTATTTATTCATAAATATTTACTGAGCACCTCCCATTGGCCAGGCACTGAAATAGACCTGGAGAAAGTGCACATTAGCAATACCAACAAATTTTCATGCTAGCTCTTATTTAAGCATAGCCTCAGCTTCCTAAAGAGCATCACTCCATCAGCACACCCTTTATTTTAAAGGGAGTCCCCTCATTTTAAAGGGAAATTCACCCACCTTTATCACCTGTCCTTAATTGTGTGGGACTACAGGGCCAGTTTTACCTCTTACTCCCTCACTGTCAACCCACCCTGATCTGTTTTGCTCTGTGCTTTTAACTGGCTTAAAAAAAAATCAGCTGCTTGGTATGCAGGCTTAGCCTGTGGGAGCTCCATGCAAACATTTATACCAATCTATCCATTGGTTGGACCTGAGGGTGGAAAAGCTGAGTCCTCAGTTAAGGTGAGATTGACTGACTTGGGAAAAAACAAGATCCTGGCAGTGTGTGGGTGGTAACACTCTGCATCCAACTACTAAGGCAGTTGACTACAAATGGGCCGCCAATATGAGCAAAAGTAAAGTGGAATTTCTGTAAGGTGCCTGAGGCTGTAGTGTTCTAGGCCTTTCTGTATCTTACTGATCTAATTTAATTTGATTCTCACCACTTAATTACACTGGTAGAAACCACTTGTAGGAACTCTTCTATCTACCATGTCTAATTAGCATGTTCCCCACAAACTGAACTCTGTGTCACTGCAATTTACCTAAGCACAGCCAAGCTCTCTCTCAGCTGTTCTTCTCATCGTTTCCTCTAGAGGGAGAATATATAGCATACGTATAGCCGAGAAATAATGTGGCTGCCCAGAGAGAGAATATCCACAAACAGAAAAGGAACAGTCTCCAGACTGGCCCTGTTGCTAAGGGTATATGTGTACTTATGTGAAGATCACGTGTGTCTTCCTCTCCAAATACTTTTACCAACACACTGTATCGCTTTTATCTTCACAGGATTGGTGTGCAGTAGAATGAGTAGATATTACACTCGTTTTTACATAGAGAGGAAAGTGACAGCTTGCTGACTGACCTCTAGGAGATTAGAAATTATTTTTTAAATGACAACATACCAAGTTCTCCCCGTATCTCATATAGGTTAAACCAGTGACATCCTCTTGGAGTGAGTGGCCTAGATCATTGAGCTCTATAAAAAGTATCTTCCTATCTTCCTGGCCTGTGTGGCTTAGCTGGTTGAGCATTGTCTCATGCACCAAAATGTTGCAGGTTCAATTTCTCAGGCAGGGCACGTACGGGAGGCAATTGATCAATGTTTCTCTCTCCCTCTCCCTATCCCTTCCTCTCTCTTTGTCTAAAAAAAAAAAAATGAAGAAGAAGAAGAAATCAAAACATATAAAAAGATAGTGTTTTAAAAAATTGTCTTCTTCTGTAGTCTCCCCCCAAATATTTTTTCTCTCGAAACAAAGGGAAATCAACTTTCTGACATTGACAATCAAGTATAGTTATTGATTCAATGGGTATTTATAAGACCCTGGAATGTTGCTGAAAGGAATATGAAGAAATGTAAAATGTATTTGAAAATGTAAAACTTCAATGGAAAAATAAGACATGGACAATGAAAATGTAAGAGGTGATGCAGAGCCAGATGTGATGACTGAGCGCTGGATGAGTCAGTGCGGTGGGAGGTCAGAGGAAGGAAGAACGCAGTGTGCTCGATAGGAGAGGAAGAGATGGGATTTGAGTGGGCAGGGACAAGTGAGTGAAATCAGGATCAGCTGGTAGAAGAGCATCCACATGCAGACAACTATGTGAGCAAATTCTAGAGATGGAGATCGACAAGGTATTTTAGGGCAGTGGTCAGCAAACTCATTAGTCAACAGAGCCAAATATCAACAATACAACGATTGAAATTTCTTTGGAGAGCCAAATTTTTTAACTTAAACTATATAGGTAGGTACATTGTTATTAAATTAATTAGGGTGCTCCTAAGGCTTAGGAAGAGCCACACTCAAGGGGCCAAAGAGCCGCATGTGGCTCTCGAGCCTCAGTTTGCCGACCACTGGTTTAGGGGACAGCAAGTAGGTGAAATACAAAGATTTGCATAGAGATAAGGTGGGAAATTGTTTCAAGTGGGTGGATTGGGGAGTCTTAAATGCCAAGCAACCTTGTTTTGATAGAAATATAATCCTTTAAGAATGTTCTGAATAAGAGAATAAAACAAATATAATAGTTTGGGCCAAACTGTCCATGCTATCTCAAAACTTCATGTTTTACAAACAGTAGAACCTCTGCAAATCTCACTTCTTCCAGATAATCCCTATGTATTCTTCAAAAACTAACTCAGCCCTGTGCAAGCTTTGCAGTCCTCCTTAGGGAAAGGTTGTTCCTCCCCCATCCAAGTAATGCTGAAGGCACAGGTCCCAGAAGATAAAGCTGGTGGTGACTTCCTCTTTGCATTCCCATCTATGACAGTGGGCCTGGCCTGGGGTTGGGTTCTCTCTGCAGACTGCATGCTCCCTTGAGAGCAAGTCGAATGGTACCACCTACAGTTTATTGGTGTTTGCTCTGTAAGGGGATTTGTCCTAGATGCTTTATATATATTTACCATCATCTCTGGTCCTCTTAGCCATTCAGTAAGCTATGTGTTACATCCATGTTGGAGCTGAAGAAATTAATATTTGCCACATATCTATTAAGGGGCAGTGATCTTGGCCTCCAAAGCCCATCCTCTTTGCTTCTACCAGTTATTTTCCCATGTTTTAAAGGCTTATAGCACCGATCACAGTGCATGACACATGGGAAATGCTCAGTGTGTGTTTGCAAATGAATGAAAGAAAAAGTTCTGGGGAATAATATCAATGGGTAGAAAACGTAAGGCCTGAAGATCTTTAGTTGGATTTCAAAAGCCTTACTGCTGGCATCCACCAATGCATGTTCCCGTGGGACTGAGATGCCAGCCAGCCCCAGTCCATCCTCCACAGCAAGCCAGGGCCAATGGGAGTCCTCGCAATCTCACACTTCCCCTTCAGTACAGTGAGGTTCCCCTTCAGTACAGTGAGGTTCCCCTTCAGTACAATGAGGAAACTGGACGAAGTGATTTCTAAGGTTTCTTCTACCTTTTGTAAGATCTGGGAAATTAGCATGTGTAATTGAATTGACATTAAAATACAAAAAAAACACTACTCCTTTTACCCCTCATGGGAGTTTTTGCAATTTATAAGGAGCACTTATCAGTAGAAGTGATCTTCTTTTGGCACAATATTGGGCAACATGGGGGTTTGTGGGAAGAGATGCTGCCCAGCAGGTGATTCTGTTCCATGGACTGCCCAGAACTGACTTAGGTGCCTCAGCCATGAGCATCTTATTCATAGTATCCCACACTACCTCTCTCGTAATACACTGTATGCATTATATTTCTTTCTTGTCCGTTTTGCCCATTAAAGAGGGTGTCTTCAGGAGTAAGATGTGTCATTTATCTCTGAATGCACTCCTGGCACCTAGTCAGAGCTCAAATACACTTTGGCTGAATGAATGCATCTACTTGCGTACTGTTAAACACATCTTTGTTAAAAAGAGAGCCTTAAGGATCAGCTGCTTCTACTCAGTAATTACCCTCATATTCTCCCACAAAAGATTCAAGGATCCTTTCCAAAACCCTGCATCTCTCCTTGGGCCCTGCACTCAGTCACACCCCCTGCTTTTCTACTCCTGCGATTTGAGGGACCCAGACCCAGACCCTGCCTCCCAGCCTCCTGCCTAGGAGGAAGCATGGACCCTCTTCAGAGATCGGCCCTGAGAGCCTCACTGAGGATGGGCCTCGCGTCAACAGAACTGCCTTCTAGGAGCTCAGAGAAAATGGAAGGATTTTCATCCTAGATTTTAATCATATTCTTCATCACATTAGTGGCAGCAGTCATTCCCAATGTCTAGCGACCTTCTCTTTGTTCCCATGTAAATTGCAGCTGGTGTTTGGAGTGAGAGGGGAAGAAATGTAGATCAGTAAGGGGAGAAGACACACAGAGGCCCCCCGAAACCAATAAGAAAAAGGACTTAGGTTCCAGAGCGAAGGTCAAAGGAAACATTCATTTGCCTAAGAGTCCTTATAAGAAGAAAGAAGAAATCTTGTTATCGCATGTGACCCATTAGAAGTGATAAAAAATATATAGTTTTTTCTCAAAGCTGGTTTCTTTGGACCTGTGCCTGATCAATGACGGTGCCAGAGTCCAGAACTTCACAGAGATCTTGGAGCAGTAGTTCTGCTTCCAGCCTGTTTTGAATCCTTTACTGTGAAATATATGTCTTATGCCTCATTTTTTGTAAGATATATTTTATCGTGGTACTTAATTAATGATCACTTTGACTATTTGTGGCAAGTGGCCAAAATGTATCTTCTCTGCTTTTTTTTTTTAATTGCCAGTGTTTGGAAAAAGCAGATTAGATTAAATATATATATATATATATATATACACACACACACATATATGTGTATGTATGCATATATGTACATATACATGTATATCAATCTGCCATATCTATTAATAAACTGGAGAAATTATCTATGATTTCTTCTTAAATTATACATTAAGGGCTTCTAAAAATACCATTTGTTTAGAATACTGAAATAATACCTGTGAAATTCAAAATTAAAGTATATTATATATTTATAATTTAGAACATACGCACAACATTTTAAAATTATTTTATGTTTGATAGTAGAATGAGAGAAAAAATAGAGAGGGGAAAGAAGGACGAGACAGAGGTAGGGAGAGGAAGAAAGTGAGGGGGAAAAGGAAAGAAAATGTTGATAACTAAATTTTTCAATCAGTCGTCTTTGTAAATAGATTTTTAAAGGACTCTAACGCTGAATCCTAAGTAGGTTGCAGAAATGTTTATGCCAGATGTAAAGGATTCTCTGCTACCTTACGGTGATGGCAGCAGAAGTCTAACATTTCTTTCTGTCCCAAAGCACTTGCTTTTGGTGAACAGGAAGCTTAAGAGGAAGAGGCTGTTCTAGGCCCTTCCGAGTGTTTGTGCCTGGGCTTCCCGGTGCGACCAGCCGTGGCCCTGCTGCCTGCGCCGCCAGCGTTTAGCCGCAGCCCATAAATATGGCAAGTGCAGTGCGTCACTTGTATTTGTTTTACACTCACAAATTAGGAGACACATTTACTGTAAATATAGTTAGCATCCAGAGGTTTCAAAGCTAAGAATATGCACGTTCGAAATGTCTTTGCTTTATTTATGCTGTGGCTACCACATTTGTATAAACAGAAAATTACTCCGTTCATGCTTTATTACTTCTTCTTTTGTACCACAGCCTTGACCCCAGTCATCATAAATTGAGAAATAGCGGGGAACTAATGGAGACAGATGGGAATATGGCTTGCCATTTACTCAAATTGGTAAAGTAATTAACCTCAAGGTGCTGGTTTGCAAGAAAAATTGTTGAAATAACTCAGGACGTCGGTAAACAGACTCCTGCTTTAACCAGTTCTGACAACTGCATCATAAACTAGACTTATTCTGTTCAATTGACCTGTCAACATCTTGAGTCCAAATAAAGATTTGTATTACAATGCACTTGCTGAGAAGTGGGAGAACGCGCTGCTGTTTCTTTGCAACCCGGTTGCTGTTCTCTTCCTGCTAGATAAGCGCTGGACTGTCATATAAGCATCCCTCAGCCATTTTATTCTTTAGAAATCTTCCGTCACTGATGGGGTGACAGCTTCGTGACAGCAGATGGTAGTCGTTTGGCTCCAGAAAATGAAATGAAAAGACCTGGGCCAGGCTGGCTGGGCTCATTTGGAACAGCAGTGGACAGAGGCCAGACCTAGGTTTGATTTACCGGGGGCGCCCTGTAATGAAGCCAGAGTTGTCTTGGTGGTTGGTATGTTGCTCCCTATAGAACGGGGGTTGGGGTGGGGACTGAATTTCTGCAGATTATGTAAATCAAAGGTGGGCTTGTGAATAGGGTCATTTGACCAAACCACAGTACTAGTAGATGCCTTTTGAAAGATGACAGATTTCATTGGTTCCAGACAGGCCTCTCTGTGTGTCCCTGCTCCCCTCCACTTCTTCCTGGGAATGGCATTCAGATTCTTCTTTTCCACATTATCAGCTGTGGGCTGTTTCTAAAGCACTGAGTTCAGTCTTGGGGGCACTGTAGCTTCCTCATACTCAGATGAGTCACTGGGAGGGTTTGACTCACTTAAGCTTGTATGGCGGCGCATTTCATGCGTTCCAGTTTGCCGTTGAAGCAGTCATCATCATAATAGGAAAAGCTCTTTGTGATATTACTATCACAGTTTTCTGGAAGGCATATGTCATGAGAACATAAAGAGTAGTTTTCATCTAAAGTAAATACATTCATTCATGATAGAAGAAAACTAAAGTGTTTCATGGCATCTCAATTTGGAGAAAATTCAGTTCATTGAGAAACATTAAACGCCCTGGATTATCGTGCTGGCTTCCCTCATGCCCACACCTATGGAAAAATATTGACAAAATGAGCAAACCCTAACTGATCAATGCCCCTGCAGGAGGACACTAGTTGCCTGAGGGTCCCATGGCAGGCACAGGGGTGAAACCATTCCAGCCGGGTTTCCTCTGAGCTGCCAGCATCAGTCTTTCTACCTTATGGTGACCACCTGAGAAGACACAAAAGCATCTGCTCTTTCAAAGGGTAAATGCAGAGCTGTCTTGATTGAGAGTTTTTGTGCAGCCCTATTTAGAAGAGAGGGACTCAGTAATTTTTCTTTATTGTCTTCAAATTTTATTTTTTGAAAGCCTATCTAAACATCCATAAACTTCTGTATGTAAAATAAAAATATCTATTCTTTCTGCAATGTTGCCTAAATATTGAACCTTAGGTTCTTTTAATTCTTCCATAATCTCTGAAAAAAAAATACTTCAAGCTAAGACTAACTACAGGGTGGTTCACTCAAAGGCTGTGATTTATTGGAGAAAGGCAAATTAAAACCACAATGAGATGTCACTTCATTCTGATAGTCACATCAGAATGACTATTGCTGGGGTCAGACTATCATCAATAAATCAACAAATAACAGGTATTAAAGGGAATGTAGAGAAAAGGGAACCCTCGTGCACTAATGGTGGCAATGCAGGTTGATAGAAAGCAGTATGGAGTTACCAAAAAATTTAAAAATGGAACTGCTTTATGACCCAGAGATTCCATTTCTGGGAACATATCTGAGGAAACTCAAAATGTTCATTCAAAAGAATATGTGCACCCCTATGTTCACTGCAGCATCATTTACAGTAGCCAATCTATGGAAGCAACCCAAGTGTCCCTCAATAGAAAAGTGAATAAAAAAAGCTGTGGTACATATAGGGTGTCCCAAAATAACGTACACACACTTTAAATGATTAAAAAGGCAGTGTTTATTAAAATACATTTCATTTTCAAAATTGAGCTATCAGTTGTTAAAGTGTATATATATTGGAACACCCTGTATATATAATGTAATATTACTTGGCCAAATAAAAGAACGGAATCTTACCATTTTTGACAGCCTAAATAGACATGGAGAGTATTATGCTAAGTGAAGTCAGTCAGTCAGAGAAAGACAAATACCATATTATTTCACTTATGTTTTGACTTAAAGAACAATATAAATGAAACAGACTCATAGATACAGAGAACAGACTGATGGTTGCCAGAAGGGCGGGGGGGGGGGGCGGTGGTTAGGGGATTGGGTAAAAAAGGTGAAGGGATTGAGAAGTACAGATTGGTAGTTACAGAATAGTCACGGGGATGTGAAGTACAGCGTAGGGAATTTGTCAATAATCCTGTAATAACTACGTATGGGGCCAGGTGGGTACCAGAAATATTGAGAGGAACACTTTGTAAAGTATGTAATTGTCTAACCACTATGCTGCACACCTGAAACTAACACAAAATAATATTGAATATAAAAAAAAAGTTGTGAAGGCAAAAATAAATCTTGTGACTGGCTGAGTGGATATGAAGTCACTTCTCTTGAGGAGTGGACGATCGCTGTTTAACTCAGAACACATGTTCTCCCTCTTCCCATGAGAACCACACATTCAACTTTATTGGAATCACCTTTATCCTGGCCATTTCCTAGTCCTAGGTACCTTTTCCAAAGAATAATGCTCACATTCCGGTTTTCCTATCTTGTCCGAAGCTCTTTAACCCCTTCCTCTGCCTGTGCTCTCCTAAAGACTGGGGTTTTCAGACTATTAAATATGCCTGTCTTTCTTCGAGTTTGTACCTAATGTTTTTGGTTTCACATAATAATTATGTGTGTGTGTGTGTGTGTGTGTGTGTGTACTTTTGGCAGGTTAACATGCTGTTTTCACCAGATCACCATTTATAAAAATCTAGTACTTAACAATCAAGGTAAAATCTCTCAAGACAAAATCTCTCCCGGAGACTCTCATGAATTGTCACCTATGTAGCCTTCAATTTGAAGTTAACTTATGACAAAATTTCAGCACCAAAACATGCAAAAAGTTATATTTTATAAGTAGTAGCCTAACATATCCAACTCTATAATTTTAAAATTCATACTTTCGGGGTTAGTGAACATATGGCCACTTTGAATTTCATGGCATTTTCTTCAAAGCCTATTGCTTTGTGTTTTGTGGCTGATGGCTGCATCATCTGAAATGGTTGATGACTTAACAGATGATATCAGAAATGCTTTCAAGGTGTCTTATGCCTATGCCTATTTCCATCATTAAATTAACCATGAGTTAATGTGTGATTGTTAAAGAAAACACAAGGCAGCATTTTACAGTGATAGCTAATGGATTAGCATGGCATTAAATATTTTCCTCCTGGCAGACATAATGTTTTATAGTTTGGCTTTAAAATAAAGGGCATTTTATATATACTGCAATTTCATTCAGTTATTTCTCAGGATTGGCATCTCCATTGGCTAATTCAAATTTCATGTCATCAGCAGAAGAGAGTGCATTTAACTCATTGCCATCTTTTATTAGGCAAATGTTTTTAGCAGGTACTGGAAGCCATGGCAAGCGAGAATAGGCTCAGTGTAAAGTGGACGCCTTTCCATATTTTTGCATGTCCGTGTGACTGTCTGTTAGGTTTATGTGTCTGTTTATTTGCTCCTCAACCTATAAGTTGAACAGTTTGAATCCATTTGTTACCTGAATTGTTTTCTCCTGTTTTAAAACATTTTAATTTATAATCAGACAAGAAGAACAGATGTAAGAGTTGTAATTTAATCATTTTATTGCGATCTTTGTATATTTTGAAGAATTAGATATTGTACTCATGGGAAGTCATATTTTATGCCTAGTTGGAAAAATGAATAATGTAATAATATGCAAAATATAAAGTTTTAGAACTTCACTACTGAGTAAGGCATATAAACTAATGATCTGGTTAAGGTCCCCTGTGCACCATAATAAATATGGGCTAAATTTGTCATTATAGCTTTAGACAGAGGTTTCAGGCAACAGATTTAATTAAATTCTTTTTTAATATTCATACTGCTAAACTGCATAATTCCCTTCTACTGTAAAACTGAGTGCTATATTAAAACAAACAAAAACAGCAGATTACTAAATGGATATTAGCGTGAAGCCAATAAGCATTTAATTCTGGAGAGAACTCTGAGGCGGGAGGAAGCTTTGTGGAGCTTGCTCAGATCTTGACTCAGATCTCTGAAGCTTGTTTACAGAGGCTTTCTTCTGTTTCTGTGCTGACTTTTGGGGGGGAGATTAATTAGTTATTTGTGGAACTCATAAAGGACACAGGGGCAACTCAAGAAGGCCTTTTGTTAGCCATTAAAGGGTGATGATTATTGAAAAATACAACTCAGACTCTACGAGCAATGCATTGATGACACTGAGGAAGTCTAGAATAGTTAGATACTGATGGCTTTTAGGAAGGTTAAGTAATAAGGTCCATTATCCTATAAGGTGTTGTCCCTCCTTTGACTCCCAGCCCAGGGACTAGAATTGCCACAGTAACTGTAATTTCTCCTACTAGATATTTTTAAGAGCAAATCTGGATGTTTTTGTTCCTTTTTTTGATGATTAGAAAAGCCATTCTGAATATTTCCACGGGAACACTTCTTCTGTGGAAGGTCATATTATCCATAGAATAACTAAATATTGAATTTTGGAAGAATTGTCTCATATGTTCTTAGCGAACTTCATGACCACCCTTGTTAAAAAAAACAATCAAGCTCCACTCCCCAAGGTCAAATTACCGGTGGGATTTGTAAATCTCCTTCAAAGCTGATTAAATATTCCCATAATGTATTTTTCCCAGCTGTGTTGGATTTTTTTTGTATCTATATTTTTCAGCCCTTTAAAGAATCCCCTCTCCCCAAAATTGAGTTCTGTCTTAATTACCTTTGTTTGTATGGCACCTAATGTTGGTGCTTAGCACTGATTTGGGACCAACAAATGTAAATCAAATGAATGGAATGTTGCATATAATCCATAGCATTGTAAATTTTTGTATCATAAATAACCATGTAAAACAGCTAATATGGCCTCCAAGTTGTATAGATTTTTAAAAAAACTGTGGACTAAAGAGATTTTAGTTGAGTTTTCCCATTGTTATGTAAATAAATAAATAACTAGCTAAGGATGACAGAGAAAGTGGTGACTATTTTATTGAACAGAAGAAATATAGAGTAAATAATTAATATTCTCTGTCCGAAAGTAGCTCACCAGTCTATTGGTAAAACACTAAATATAAGCACAGAAACAATTCCAAATAGCATATGATTGAGGACCAAAATATATAATATGAGTTAGACCATCTAAACTATGAAACCACCGAAACCGGTTTGGCTCAGTGGATAGAGCGTTGGCTTGCGGACTGAAAGGTCCCAGGTTCGATTCCGGTCGAGGGCATGTACCTGGGTTGCGGGCACATCCCCAGTGGGAGATGTGCAGGAGGCAGCTGATCGATGTTTCTCTCTCACCAATGTTTCTAACTCTCTATCTCTCTCCCTTCCTCTCTGTAAAAAATCAATAAAATATATTAAAAAAAATAAACTATGAAACAGGTAGGAAAAGAACAATGGAAGTTGACCTATATGGGAAAGGCTTTATGGCAATGGTATGATTTTAGCTGGACCTTGACAGACAGGAGAGGTGCGGCTATGAACACTGTTCTGGTGGAAGCTCTGATACTTTGAGAAGGTTCTAGCAGAGGAGCTGTGAGAACAGAAGCATCCTATGCTGCTGTGCCACCCAGTTCCTCTCCTGGCCACATTGGCTAGCACCTAAAGAGAAGTGGATACCTTCTTTCCTTACCGCGTGGATCCAGTTCAGAGAAACAGACTATCCACTCTGAATTTATGTCGTGAAACAAGTCTGTAGTTGATAATATGGTTCTGAAGTCAGGAGAAATGGATTCATTTTCATTTTCTAGGACTACCTTTGAAGTTGTTGAGGGAAGATAATTATTTTCTCTCTTCAAAGTATTTTCTCACATCATTTTCCCTGAAATGACAATCAGACAGTGCCCCAGGTTGGCAAATCCAACCTCAGTTTGATGGATGCAATTCTGAACACAGCCCTCGATTCAATGTTAGTTTCCATGGCTCAAAATTCAGCTTTGCAAGGTGAATTGTCATATATTTTTGGAAAACCTTTATTTTCTCCAACTTTAACACCAAAAGAGGAAAAAGGTGGTTTCTGAATTATTGCAAACTAGAAAAAGAACTTGGAGATGAAAATCACATTTAATTTGATTTTCTTAATTTAAGTGAGGAAATAAAGACATCCAAGACTCTTAATAACAGTTAACCGATCAGTTTACTTGTCTAAGACAGACACAGGTATAGTCTCAGATACCAAACCAAGGGCATCTTCTCTGGGACTCACTGAATATGTGTGCTAAATATTACAGCTTTTTCTACAAAGTAACTTAGTTTTAATATTTTGTTTAAAATATTCATAATATTTTGATCATCATAAATGTCTCTTAGAAGCAAATTCTCCCTTAAATTAAAAGAAAGTTTGATCTCTTCACATTTACAGTGAGCATTGGAGTTTCTGCCTCAAACCCAGAATAACAAGGTCTGGGTTTACCTTCCCATTTGAAAAAGCTCAAATAAAGAGACAACATCTGGAGAACATTGCTCTCCAACTTACTGGAGATCAGGCAGTGAAGGACAACGGACCCTGAGAGACAGGAAACAAAAGTGAGTTCTGCAATGACTCCAGCTTATAGGGACCAGGTCCCCGCAGAGCCTAGTGAGCACCTTGAGTTGAAGAAACAAAACTGAGACCATGTGGAGATCGAAGTGGCTAGAATGCACTGGGCAGAGAACCAGAGGTGGGGGAGGTGCACAGAGAGGAGAACTCCAGAAATTTCTAGAGCGTCACTCTTAAATATCCTGCTGAGCACTGATCAGTGCACAGAAGTGAAGAAAGCTGACAAGGATATAGGAAAGAACAACCTGAAAGAATGAGAGACAGCAGTGCCCAGCACTCAAATGGTACTAAAAATAGTGCTGGTCTCCACTAGCCAGATTGGCAACCATCACGACTCATAGAGCTCTGGGTAAAGAATACAAAAGGATCTTGATTCAGGAGTGGAGAATAATTAGCCTATTCTGAACATTGTTCAGTTCCCACCTAATAAATCTTAAAAACAAGAACCAAAGCAACAAATTATGTCCAAGTTACTTAACTGCATCCCAGAATAAATCTCAAAGGTCGTTATAGGAATACAAGAGTATCCATGACCCCAAGACTGTAAAATTCACAATGCTATATGCAATCAAATGTACCTGACATGGAAAGAAGCAGGAAAATACAGTCCATAATGAACAGGTAAATCATTAATCAAAATCTGTGAACAACTGGCACAGATGTTAGAATTAGGAGATAAGGGCATTAAAATGATTATTATCACTGTATCCCATATGTTCAAAAAGTTAGTGGAGCCATGGAAGATAAAAAAGAAATCCAAATTTAACTTTTACAGATCAAAACTACAATGTGGATAAAATTAACAGTATATTACACAAGCAGAGAAAATATTTAAAATATGAGCATAACATTAGAAACTACTTAATACAGAGAGAAGAGATTTCTAAAATTAACAGAGAATCATTAAGCTGGGCAACAAGTTTAAGCAGCCTAATATATATGTCAGTCCAAAGGGTGAGCAAAGGGGGAGAAAGGAAAATATATTCAAAGACACAGTGCCTGAAAAATGTCCAAATTTGATGGAAACTATAAGCCCATATCAAGAAGTTCAATTGAACCCCCATCATAAAAACATGAATGAAACCACACCACAGCATGTTTTAATTAAATTGCTCAAAACAGTGACAAAGAGAAAAATTTTCAAACAGCAGGAAAAAAAGCAGTCCCCCCAAAATATTTACATACAGGGGAATAAAGATAAGGATGAAATCAGATTTTTCATTAGAAGCTGTGAAGCAACATTTTTAAGATGTGGAAAGAAAAAGTTGTCAAGCTAAAATTCTATAGCCAATGAAATTATGCCAAATATAAATATTCACAAAAGAATAAAAAGCACCAGAAATGACAGCATGAGTAAATATACAAGATTTTTTCTTAACATTTAAATCTTCTTAAGTTGACTATTTGGACAAAAATAATAGCATGGATTTATTTACATATGGTATAAATCCCATTATATATGCTATAAATCCCATTATACATGGGATTTATACATGGGATTTATAGCATATCTATACTAATAAAAGGGTAATATGCTAATTAGACCAGATGTCTTCCGGACATCCTTCCAGACAAAGCCACAGTGGTGGGGGCCAAGTTAGGAGTGATCAGGCTGGCAGGGGAGAGCAGTTAGGGGCTATCAGGCAGGCAGGCAGAGGTGGTTAGGGGCAATCAGGCAGGCAGGTAGGTTAGCTTGCTGCTGGGGTCTGGCTGATCGGGACTGAGTGAGACAGGCTGGATATGCCCTGGAGCCCTCCCATGGAACCCCCCTGGCTTGCCAACCTCCCACATCCCTCCCTGGCCCCGATCGTGCACCGGTGGGGTCCTTCTGCCTGGGCTATGCCCTCTCGCAACCTGGGACCCTTGGGGGATATCAGAGAGCTTGTTTCAGCTTGATCCCGTTCAACATAGGAGCTTCCCCCTGGTGGTCAGTGCGCTCCCACAGGGGGAACACTGCTCAGCCAGAAGCCGGGCTCATGGCTGGCAACTGCAGCAGCGGTGGCGGGAGCCTCTCCTGCCTCTGCAGCAGTGCTAAGGATGTCCAACTGACGGCTTAGGCCCGCTCCCCATAGGGAGCGGGCCTAAGCCGTCAGTCGGACATGCCCTGAGGGCTTCTGGACTGTGAGAGGGTGCAGGCCAGGCTGAGAGACCCCCCACCCCCACCGAGTGCAAAAATATTGTGCATCGGGCCTCTAGTCAGTAATAAGAAAACAAACAACTCAATTTAAAAAATGGGCAAAACATTTGAAGAGCCATTTCACCAAAGAAGATATATGGATGAAAACAAAACACATAAAAGGTGATCAATATCATTGATCATTAGGGAAATACAAACTAAAATCACAATGAAATAAGACATACCTATTAGATGAGTGTTTGTCAGAATGTGGTGGGACTGGAATTCTTATATGCTGCTAATGGGAATATAAAAATGATACAACCAATTTAGAGAAATAATTCAGTAGTTCCTTAAGTTAAACATATACATATCACATGACCTAGTCATTCCACTCATAGGTATTATGTAAGAGGAAAGAAAGCATATATCCAGACAAAGATTTTCTTATAGTAGCTTTGTTTGTCATAGTCAAAAACTGAGGAATCCAAATGTCCATCACTAGGTGAATAGAGTACTAGTATAGCCATAAAATAGGATACTACTACTCAGCAATAGGAAGGAATCAACTTTTGATATGCATTACAACAAGAATGAATCTTAAAATAATTATGCTATGTGAAATAAGCCAAACAAAAAAAGAGTATCCTATCTAATAAAGACAGAATATGCAAATTGACCATCACTCCACCACAAAGATGGTGGTGCCCATAGCCAATAAGGAGGGAATATGCAAATTTACACGACAAAGATGGTGCTGGCTGGGCTGGGATGCTTGTGTTCTTGCCATGGCAATGACACAGGCGTTCCGCCCTGCCCCAGATGCTCCAGGCCTCTGGGCAGCTCGCGCGCACAGGCACGGAGCAGCCTGGGCGGGGCGGGATGCTTGCTATGGTGGGGTGGGTGGCAGGGGGTGGAGGGAGCTACAGGAGGGCGGCAGGGCCGGAGCGAAGGCAGAAGGTGGCTCTGGCCAGAGCAAAGGCGGAAGGCAGCGGCCAGAGTGAAGGCCAGGGTCCCGGATGCCAGAGGGAAGCTGGTGCCAGCAGCCAGGGGAAGGAAGGCCTACTCTTGCACGAATCTTCGTGCATTGGGACTCTAGTATATTATAAGTGCATTTACATAAAATTATAGGAAATGGAAATTATCATGTAGTGACAGAAAGATCAGTAGTTGCCTGTGGATGGGAGTCAGTAGTGGAGGAGAGGTGAAAGGGCTATATTACAAAGGAGCATGAAGAGACTTTCATGTGTGGCAGATATATTATTCACTTTTTATTTGTGAAGGTTTTACAGGTATTTACATTTGTCAAAACTTGTCAAGTTGGATATATTCAGTTTATTATCTATCATATAAATCTCTAATAAGATTGTTAGGAATACTTAATAGTTAACTCACTGATGATTTAGAAATATCCCAAGAAATTTGAATAATTGAACATTTTAAATAATATTCTCAATGGTGTAGAATAAGCTATTTCTAACATTCTTTCAGTCTTACTATGAGGTTTGTGTTACATAACAGATATTTAACTGCACTCCACTGTCAAGCCTTATATTTATCTCTGTCTAATTCACTTGGGTAGAACTTTGGAATGATTTTATCAGTGTGCTGTGTTTATTCATCCCAGAATTAGACAATATGGAGTTTTAAAACATTGAAGAACAGAAATGAGATGGCAGTTTAAAAGAGTATGCAAATATGAAGACAAGTTTCTGAAACACAGACTAGAAATGTGCAAATGTGGTTATTTACCTTATGGCTTTTAGTTTTCATTATTTATTTTTTAAAAATACAGTGAATGAAAGATGGATAGCCTCTGAGTCTAGAAAGAGGAATTAGGTTTATGAGTGAGAGCTATCACTGAAAAGTGTGTTCCTCAGTTCAGAACTAAAGAGAAAATTGCAGACCGTGTAAGACTCTGAATTCTCACCTATGTTCAGAGTAAGCATTTGTGGGGCTAGTTAGGAGGCCTGTTGAAAGGATAATCATTCTGCTATAAATGTTCCACCCCCTTTGTCATTTCCACTGTATGCCTAGACTCAGGCATCCACATCACTAAGACCTCAGCTGGAATCACCCAGACATAGAGCACATATGGAAGTAAAGAAAATGGCTTCAAGATCCATATTCTCCCACTGAGCCCCCTGGATTATAAAGGCTCTACCGAGACCAGAGCATGAATGTCTTAGACACATTGTTCATCTTGGCAGTATCCATATCCTGGAAGTTTACATCTGTTAAATTTCATTTCACCACTTAACTCTCCTTACCTGTAAACTAATCCTCTCCTATCTCTCATTGAACTAGTCTAATCATTAAAAAGATTATATTTTTTCTGCCCCAATGTGCCTCTTTGGAAAAATGCTAATAGTATTAACCAAGCATTTACCAAAAAGACAATAATAGCTTTTAGACATGAATTTTTTTTTTTTGGGGGGGGGGAGGTGTTGTGTGAATGGTAACAAAAAGAAAACGAATTCTAATTTTCTGAATTCATCATTATGAAGGTCATTAGATAGGCTACGAGGATGTTGGCTACTACTTTCCATGAACTGCCTCTATGTGTTTTGGATAAGATTTATGGCTCATGGTTTATTCTTTTTTTCTTTTTCAACCCAAATGTATTTGTACATTATCATAGGTTCCTGTCTTAATTCATAAAGGTAACTAGACATATTCCCCCACCCATTAAAAAAAGTGAATTTGATGAAAGCAAACTATTCTCTTCTCAGTGGGCTTGGCAGCATTAACATTAATGGGAGCTACGAGTGCATCCAGAAGCAAGTTCATCCCTAAGATGTAAGAGCTCCAGCCATTTGAAATTAGCCTTTGTGGGTCTCCTGAGTTCTGCAGCACCAGGGGCTAATTCTTATTCTTTTTCATCTTTCCCCTTTCTTCACTGGGCACTGATGCCTCATTACACACTGTTCCTCCCATTCCACTGCTCTGTGTCTCCGACTCTGTCTGGTCCAATCAGGAGCTTGCAAGCATCGTCCCCCAGACATCCTAATGCTGGGTAGGGAAGCCCAGTTAGGAGCTAGGGTTTCAATTTGTTTATTTAAGTTTTTATATATTTAACCAAATGTAGTTTACCTGGAGAAAAAATTTATACAGACCAGAAGAGTTCAACAGAAGAGTTACTGTCTAATCTTTTCTATCACATTCTGACTACCAACTTAGTGACAGCTGTTTGCTTTTTATTTCCTATTTTACCAACAAGTCCTACTGGTAACTCCCAACCCAATGTTTGAAATAAGTCTGGGAACCTAGGAAAAGGAAAACATAAGTTCAAAGTATCTCCAAGTTGAAGAATATAGATTTATTAAGGAAAATGGTATCTTAAACTACTACTACCTGCCAACCCCAGAATAGCATATGTCTCAGAAAGTTAACTATGGTGTGTGTGTGTGTGTGTGTGAGTGTGTGTGTGAGTGTGTGTGTGTGTGTGCGCGTGTGTGTGTGCGTGTGTAGAGTCACTAGATAATTCCTGGAAGATGACCTTCCCTGATATTTCTCTTCATCTACTCATCATTGTTCCCAAGTTCACTGGCAAACTACCTCTTAGACACACACACACACAAATTTTATTCTCTCTCCCTTTTCTGTAATTTTGTGAAAAGAGGGGCATTTCGTACCTAGGCCCACAATTGAAGATGCTCTTCCATGACATAAGATATCTATTGTTATGATTCTATCCTTCCGTAATATACAACTCCCTTACCAATATTTGAAACACAATTTTAACATGAAACTGTTGATTATTCATGTTGATTGCCATGAAATAAGGGTGACAAAAGCAAAATGGCTAGAAAGAAATTTCATTTCATTTTGTCCACAACTTTCTAACACCTTGCTGAAAAAAATGAAACTTAACTTTCAGGTGTGTGTCTATCCTAATCCCAACATCAAACTTAACTTCATTTGATTGCTAGCATTAGTGGCTCTAAAGCTGGATAATATTATTTCCAAATATTGGGCCATCGATCAGCAAGGAGTTAGGAAAGGTGGTTGGGGGCAATGCTGGATTTTAGTGAGCAGTTTAGGGTTTTTCCTAAAGATTTTACCCAAGGATTCAGGGCAGCAGAATACAGGAGCAGTTTAGAGTTTTCTCCCAGCAGATGACCACTCTTTTCATCTTCACCCTGTGTGCTCCCAAAACCAAGAGTGAGATGTGTGCAAGCCCTGTTACAGGGAAGAGGCATGCGTGTCTCCTGATGGTCAGCTCATGAGTGAGGATGTGTGCCTTCCAACGTCACACCCTGGACTCTTCCTAAGTCATTAATGCATTTGACTAGGTGATACCCTAATAATCAAAGGAAGCCAGTAGACCTCCCTGAGAACACCAAGCTATGGCTGCCCAGCAACACTCGGTTGGTTAAAAAGATAAATCATTAGGAAATGGCATATGTGAAAATGGTTTACAAATTAACCATGGCAGGAGGAGCTGTGCTAGTAAAAGCGGAGCAGGTTGTTACTCGTGTTTGGAGATACTATGAGCCAAGCAGACCATTGTATGGTTGGGATTCCTGCCTTTGTTTATTGTCATTAAACGCATGTTTGATAACACTTGCCTTTTGCATGTTTCACAAGGCAAAAACTGTAGGAGAAAAGAGGTGAGATAAGATTCCTTCTTTGGAGAAGTCTTATTCCGGGAGAATAAAATACAGAAGAGAAGGGCAGTCATATCTCCTGGCCTAGAAACCCTCAGAAATACAAACTCTAACTCTCTTGTTAGTTATTTACTCACCACATGATGCATTTTCCTCGAGTACATATTTTTTAGTCATGTGTGTGAACTAGAAATCGTCTATGAAAATAAATCTCTGTTTAGGATGATTAAGGTTACTTTTTTGTAAAAAATGAACCATCATCAATGTTTTAGTGTTCAAGTCAAATTGATCATATTGTATTGCTTTTTTTTTAAATGATAAACCAGATGATTATTTTACTTTTTGTGAAAATGTATTTAAATTCATTAATTTGGCTTAATGTAATCTATTTAAAAAGCTTTAAGAGAGAGGAAATCAATTAACAATAAATGAAATCATTTATTTAAACATTAATTTTGAATTATTGAGTAAAATTAATTTAATTATTCTGACTGAAATGTGAAAATGGTCAGGCTGGCCCTGCAGCTCTGGGGAGAGTGGCTGGATGTCTCCTGGTGGAACACTGGAATCTGCCCCAGGTGAGGCTGGGGGGGACCTGCCTTCACAGCACTATGTGTCAGGCCATGGGTCCCCTCTTCTGATGTGTGGCTACCTCTGGAAATCCAGGAGGCTGGTAGGGAGACACAGCAGAGATTGGTCAGAAGCCCCTTCCCTGGGAAAATGAAAAGAGAATAAAATCACCTCTTGTTGAATCTGGAGAACAGTGATGCCCCACTGCTCAGCTGGCCTCTCTCTCCACTCACATTTGTGCACAAAGTGGCTCGGCATAACCTGCTGAGCCTCCTCTGTCACCCCCACAGTCTGTGCTCCCTGCTCCTGGAACTCGACCTTTTTTCTACTCTCCACTGGCGTACACTGTTTTCACCTCTCCAGTTATATTGACTTCCAAGCAGATGTTCTGTGGCAAAGTTTACACAGCATTTACATCACTTTTTTTAATTAATCAAATTCTCCCTTAGAGGGATATTAGTTCATATGGCTTTAAAAAATATTATTGCTAAAAAGTATATATACCTATTTTTTAAATATTTGTTTGTATGCCATTTGTGGGTTTAGAGTGTGGGACATGGGGGCTTTTTAAGTATAGTATCTTATTTAAGGACAACTTTTACTCTAGAAAAAGTAATTTAGAGTTATAACATGTATCTGTCAAGATTATATTAAATTCTCCACCATAACACCATTGCTGGGTCTCCCTAAATAGATGATTTAGACACGTTGAGTTCTGTTTATCCCATACTAACATGTTTATCAGTCAAATTGAAACAGAATAAGTCATTGAGACCAACATGTAGTGATAAGTTTGTAGCCCAAGTAAACTTAAGAAAACTTGCAGAACAATGTTAGTTTTATGGGCATTATAACTGCCCAAGTTATGTATGTAATAATGTTTATTTTGAAATATAAATTAATATGGAAAAGACTCTACGTTTTATTCATGTAGTCTGTGTCTTAAGAGAACTATGGGACTTCTTTCTCCCCCAACTTTAAACCAAGTAGAATCACTAGAAAAAGTGTTGGAGTTTCTTTCTTTCCCCTCCTTTCTTTTTCCTTTGAATTATTTTGAAGAGAAACAAGTGATATGAAAATCCCATCAGCTTAAAAAAACAGGTGTTTTAGATCTTGCTGTTTTTATTTTTTTCGTGTTTTATAATTCTTGGTAGATACCAGGCAGCAGTGTAAGGTAAATGAAAATTTAATTCAACATATATTTTAATGAGTGATTACTGTGTTCAGATTGGTGGGGTTTTAAATATCCTATATAATAAAAGCCTAATGTGTATGCTAAATGTCATCTGGTTGTCCATTCAACCAATCAAAGTGTAATATGCTAATGATATGCTAAGGCCACTCAACTGCTCGCTATGA
Source organism: Myotis nattereri (assembly GCF_964212035.1). NCBI lineage: Eukaryota > Metazoa > Chordata > Mammalia > Chiroptera > Vespertilionidae > Myotis > Myotis nattereri. Next base: position 87,878,889 of record NC_138075.1, read on the forward strand.
TGTGCATTGACCACCAGGGGGCAGATGCTCCAACTGGTAGGTTAGCTTGCTGCTGGGGTCCGGCTGATCAGGACTGAGCAAGATGGGCTGTACACTCCCTGGAGCCCTCCCGCAGTCCCTCCCTGGCTGGCCAAGCTACCATGTCCCTCCCCGGCCCTGATCATGCACTAGTGGGGTCCCTCGGCCTGGCCTGCACCATTTCGCAATCTGGGCTGAGGGACACCCCCTCTTGAGTGCACAAGTGCACCGGGCCTCTAGTGGACAAAATCTCATATCTACAACTCCCTTAATGTATACTGTATGCCCTTCTTAGACTGAGCAATTAGCTGCCTTCTAACCATACCTGAAAATGTCTCTACTCCTTACTTTGTTGGTGCCACATCTGTTCATGTTTCAGCATTGCCTCCTGATCCCCCTCCCCCCATTCCAGTGCTCCAGCAGCACCATGTCTGTGTGGTCTGCAGAATATGCCATGCTTCTATGGCTTTGACTAGTCTCTGCCTGGACCATCCTCCTCCCTTTTATCTATCAGATTACTACTATGTTCTTCCATGAAATGCTTCCTAACCTCAAGAGCCTGAATTCATGATTTGCCTCTTTGCCAAAAGTCTATCCAGATTTCAAGTTCTGATTAAGTATAGTGTCTTATCCTATATAGTAGAGGTAATATGCAAATTGACCATCACTCCAACATACAAGATGGCCACCCACATGTGATCAAGGATGGCCACTACAAGATGGCCAGCAGAGGAGGGCAGTTATGGGTTATCAGGCAGGCAGGGGAGGGCATTTAGGGGCAACCAGGCTAGCAGGGGAGAGAAGTTGGGGGTGACCAGGCTGGCAGGGTAGGGCAGTTAGGGGGGACCAGGCCGGTAGGGGAGGGCAATTGGGGGATGACCAGGCCTTCAGGGGAGGGCCATTGGGGGGGGACCAGGCCTGCAGGGGAGGGCAGTTAGGGGCAATCAGGCCAGCAGGGTAGCAGTTAGGCGTCAATCAGGCTGGCAGGGGAGTGATTAGGGTGTGATCAGGCTGGCAGGCAGAAGTGGTTGGGGGCAATCAGGCAGGCAGGCAGGCAGGGGAGCAGTTGGGAGCCAGCAGTCCTGGATTGTGTGAGGGATGTCTGACTGCCCATTTAGGCCCAATCCCACAGGGCAGTTGGACATCCCTCCAGGGGTCCCAGATTGGAGAGGGTGCAGGCTTGGCTGAGGGACACCCCCCCCCAGTGCACAAATTTTGTGCACCAGGCCTCTAGTCCACACTAATAAAAGACAAACATGCAAATTTACCGTACCTTCACTATGCCTTAAGCCACGCCCACCAGCCAATCAGAGTGACTATATGCAAAGTAACCCAACCAAGATGGAGGCCGGCAGCCATGGAGCTGGAGAAAGCAGGAAGCTTGGTTGCCCCAATGATGGAGGAAGCCAAGCTTCCCTCCGTGCTGGCTCTGAGCCTCACTCAAAGCAACAAAGTTTCAATTATAGAAGGTAAATAAACCTCAGAATAAAAAAAAAAAAAAAAAAGGAGAGCCTGGGAGCTTCCATCGCCAGGGGGCTTGACCAGCCTGAAAACGGGCCTCAACCCCTCACCCAGGCTGGCCAGGCACCCAAGCGGGACCCCCACCCTAATCCAGGACACCCTTCAGGGCAAACCAGCTGGCCCCCACCCATGCACCAGGCCTCTATCCTATATAATAAAAGGGTAATATGCAAACTGACCCTAACAGCAGAAAGACTGGGAATGACTGGTCACTATGACACACACTGACCACCAGGGGGCAGACGCTCAATGCAGGAGCTGCCCCCTGATGGTCAGTGTGCTCCCACAGGGCGAGCTCTGCTCAGCCACAAGCCAGGCTGACGGCTGCCAGTACAGTGGTGGTGGCGGGAGCCTCTCCCGCCTCCTTAGCAGCCTTAAGAATGTCTGACTGCAGCTTAGGTCTGCTCCCTGCGGGCAAGTAGACATCCCCCGAGGGCTGACAGGCTGCCAGAGGGATGTCTGACTGCCAGTTTGGGTCCAATCTCCCAGGGAGCAGCACTAAGCCAGCAGGTTGACATCCTGCGAGGGGTCGCAGACTGCAAGAGGGCATAGGCCGAGTTGAGGGGACCCCCCCCACACACGAGTGCACAAATTTTTGTGCACCGGGCCTCTAGTCTATATATATAAAAGCCTAAGTGACTGGCCAGCCATTTGACCATCTAACCGGTAGCTGTGACACGCACTGACCACCAGGGGGCAGACGCTCAATGCAGGAGCTGCCAAGTTGCAGTGAATTGGCAGCTGCAGTTCTCAGGTGATGTACCTGTAACCAGAGAAGAGGGAGCTCAATTCTAGGGTGCATCATGCAAGAACTGCCCTCTCACAATCCAGAACCCCTCGAGGGTTGTCGGAGAGCCAGTTTCAACCCAATCACTGCAGACCAGGCCAAGGGACCCCACTGGTGCATGAATCCATGCACCAGGTCTCTAGTATTAAATTCAAATACCTTATGATGCTTTCTTTGACCTCAAGGTTTGTAAGTCTCTTCAGAACCTCAGTGTTGCTATGTGTGTATTTTTATGATGCCACTTATCTTCTTTCTCATACAATACATGTGTGCTTGTCCTTATCACCTCCACCTGTCAAATTCTAACTTTCTTAAGGTCAGAAATGCACTTTCTCTCATAATAGTTATCACCTATTAGGCTCAGTCTCTGCCTTATTATGCTTTCATGAAATCTAAGAAACTAAAATATGCTAAGCTCTAAAAATAAAACCCTAGAAGAACCAAGCTTATAAAATAGGGACTTACCCACTAAATTTGAACCCATGTAAAAATATATGTATTTTACAGTCATTTCATGTATGTCATTGAGAGCTTCTTCATCCAATAGAAACTATTCAGGATATGGTTGAAGGGCAATTATTAAGCCTCTCTGAGTTATATTCCTAGCACCTTATAAGGGCCCCACAATATTTGTAGTAATTAATTGCTAAATGGGCATGATAAAGTTATGCAGAGCTTTCTACAGAGAATTATGTTTGCATAGTATGTTGGTGGGTAGAGGTGAACATCCTCAGTATATGCCATATATTTCCTATTGATACCCTGAGTGGCAACATGGAAAGAAGAAAGATTAGAGCCTTGGAAAGGTAAAGATGGTGAGAATTTCAGAGCTGAGGGGTTAGGACACTGAAGGCCTTAAAATCATACTTGCATTTTAAGCAGGAATATTGCCTAATTCAGAAACCATATTTTTAGCTACCAGGGGTCATATATCTCAGTAGTTAAAGCATTGTTGCCTAATTGAAGGTCAGAACAAAATAGAAATAAATAATTCAGAGCAGTATCTAGTTATTCAGCTTTCAAACTCCCAATATTAATTTAAGGATCAGAGACTTTTAGAATCTAGGTTATTTAAAATAACTAAACCTTTTTTAAATTCAATCATTCAAAACACATGATGAGTACCTATTTAGTTAAAAATTTCAGGAATATAAAGGTGACTATTTCTTCACCCAGATTTTCAAATAATTTACCATTTAGTGCATACCAAAACTTATAGTGCAAAGCAAGAGTGAGATGCAACATGGGAATTGTAGAAAACAAATAACCATGAAAGTTGAGAGGAGATGGGGATACAACGAAGAATTCACAGAAGAGGGTGCACTAAGACTGGGCTGTGAAGGATGTGTAGGAGTTCAATAACTAGAGCTGATAAAGAACCATTCTAGGTGAAGGAACATTAGACAAAATGGGCACCAAGATGACAAAGGGTAACACAAAGGACAGTAAAGAACTGACTGTGGCCCAGTGATTAGGTTTGTGTTGGGCAATAAGCAGTCTATATTGGGATCTGATTTAAGAGTACTGTCCATTACAGACTAAGGAGTTGATAGTTTATCTGACTGGCAACAGGAAGTCACTGAATGTTTTTAAGGCAGAGGATGGCATAACCTTAGTAATACTAAGAGAAGTTCAATTTGGCTATGATGCAGAGGGTAGATTATAGTAGAAACATGAGAGGCAAGAATATTAATGAGCTGTTACAATCGTGACTGTAGAGATAAAAGATCAAAACTGGAACAGTGGTAGTGGGCTTAGAAAGGGAGTAAGAAGAAGTAATCAAGGACTCAATTACTGATCTGACATTGAGAGAGAAAAGAAAAAGAGAGAGGGAGAAGTCATAGGTCACCTCCATATGTCAACCTGATTACTCTGACCTGGAATGTGGAGGTGCTATGAATGGAATATGGGCAAAAAGATAAATTTCATTTTAGTTTTGATTTAATTTTTATCAGCCTATTACTTTTTCATTTCATGCCTCCTTGTGCTTTAGTTTTTTTTTAGTAATGTCAAAAAGAAACACAGTTCAATTCCCATATTAAATGGGGACCTACCGCCATATTGAGATCTTAAACAAACAAAATGAGAACTAAGGGTACATGATGAGTATCTCCATAATCATAGATTCTTTTCCACATAATCAGTGTCTGCTGTACATTGTAACCTAGCTTGACTTACTAAACTGTGTTCTGTCGTGGTTCAGTGGTTGAGCATCAACCTATGAATCAGGAGGTTACACTTGGATTCCTGGTCAAGGGCACATGCCTGGGTTGCGGGCTCAATCCCCAGTAGGGGGCATGCAGGAGGCACCCAATCATTGATGTTTCTATCTCACTCTCCCTCTCCCTTCCTCTCTGAAATCAATAAAAATATTTTTAAATAATAAAAAAAAATAAACTGTGTTCTTTCAGAGAAAAAGAAAAACACAAGAGATAGAAATGTTGCCTTTTTTATGGTGGTACTTTGATTTACTGCACTTCTAAAGGAAATTTTGCTCTCAGGAGCACCGGTTGCCATTGAGTCCCATAGAAGGCCCATTCTCCCTTCACAAGGCAGCCACAGTACAAGCATAGTTGGAGTCAATTTTTCCACTGCTCTTTTTGCCAGTTCCCCATCCCTTAACTCAGCCTCCTGGGATGGAGAGATTAGCTGTTTTCTGTGGCTTATTTACTCCTCGACACTTGCCTTGAGCCTGCCAACTCTGGGGCCAGTTGTGGTCCTGACTTTATAAATTGGCCAACTGGCCTATTGGGAATTGAGTTAGACAGAGTCAATGCATTTGGTAAAGGCCACCAAGCCCTCACAAGATAAGGTATTTTGTATAAATTTATGGAACAGAGTCAACACTACTCGCTCATTCCAAAGGATGTTCTTGACATTTTCTTTATTGGTGAATGAATTTGTGTTTACCTTAGGCCAGGCCACTGGCTGATGTCAGGAATATGGTAACACCCTGTAGAATGCTATGGAAAGGTGAGGGATGAGGAGTAGGGGAGAAGGTGAGATCATAGATTCAGAGAAACTCGAAGCTTGGCAGTTGTCAGGTTCTGAAATCACATTTTTAGCTCTTCCCGGCCTCACACAAAAAGCAAGTGGTTGAGTAGCTGCTGAGCTAGAACTGCACATTCTGAAATGCTTGCCTTGGTCAAGAGGAAGGTCTCATGCTTCTTGGTGGATTCTCACTCAGCAGAGAGGGGCTGAGGTTAGAGCAGCTCTTTGAAGCTGGAACTATTTTTGTTCAGAAACGTGACATGATTTGCTGGTGGTGACAACTGATTTGACAATGACCAGTGATTTAGGTCTACCTCTAATAAGCGAATTAATCTGAGCTAAAACATAGTGATCTGTCATGTTTAGAGATACCTCAACATCTGGCTGACTTGTCCTCTGTCAGCGTAGTTTGTCCTGTGCAAATCTTCTGTCAAGTGAGGAAAAGAACTGTGGGGAGAAAATTACATGGCAGTTTTAGAGTTAGTGATGAATTTTTCTCCTAACATACCAGCTGTGCTAGCAACACTATTTTTCATGGCATTAATCAAATATCTTGCCTGCAGCACCTTCACTCCCCCAAAGGCTAAAAGATGAATCTGTCAAAAAATTTCACTGGGATTTGCCAGCAGCTTTTCTCAGCTCAGATACTAGTCCGGGCACCTTAGAAGTCTGAGCGAGGCTTTTAGGGATAGCCTTGGGGAATTAAAAGCTGTATAGGGTAATTTTCCTTTACGCTAAACAAAACATCGAAGCCTCCATTGCATCCTCCATTGCATGATCAAGTCCTCAAGTCTGGAAAGAGGCCAAACACTCAAGCTTTATTAATGTATTCCATTTACTGACTCATAGCAAAGTACTTATTTTTAGTTGGAATTTGAAATTAGCAAACTACAAGAGCAATTGAAGGCCATAGAATGAACTCATTGCTTGTTCCTCAGAGAGGAAAATCCCAGATGGGAGGAGATTCAGAAAAAAAAGCCCCCCACACCCACACTCCCATGAAGGTGCTACCTGTAGCTTGACATATTGGCTGAGATTTATATCTGAACAGTTTTCACCACCTATAATCTTGGTTTTAGCTCTTCTCCTTCCAAATAAACTTGGCACATTTGCTTTGTGCCCTTCGGAGGTAATGTGCTTCCTACTCATTTTCAAAATTAATAAGTATTTCAGAGTGACCACTAATAACCCTGAGACTTGCTCTGAATGAAAGGATGCAAATTCATGTTACACTAACCTAAAAGGTATGAAATCATTGGGATAAAAGGCTGTCAAATTAGACAGCCTGGTAGGAATGATTTTTACATCATCTTCTCTTCCCTGTTAACTATTGCTTAAAAGGCAAAGACCATTCTTTGATTCCTTAAATGACAAAGAAGGCTCTCTAAGAGTCTTTGCCATTTAACTTTCCTGGGAATATCCTCAACATTGTGGAGCAGTTAAAGAGAAATGGGTGACACTTCTCTCTGCTAGTAGCTGCCTAATGTTACTCAGTGATAGGTGTTGAGCCTGGGAATTCTGGGGTCCAGCTCAGTGCCTGAGACACAGCAGACTCAACAAATGTTTGTGGAATAAATGAAATCCTTGACTCAACTACAAAAACTATTTTAATGATTTCAACAATGTTAAAACCACCCTGAACAGAGAAGCATCAAATCTTGTTTTATGCGTATTTCTGGGTATCTACTCTAACCTGACCCTAGAACACTGTTCCAGATATTAGATTATAATGAAATGGTTTCCTATTAGTAAATGGATTAGTATACCATGTTCATAGAAACTGGTAAGTGGTGGGGCCTAGAAATGCAAGGTAACTTTTCTAGTGAGTGCAACTTGGATTAGTAATCAAACAATAGTTGAAGAAGGAAGGTTGATGGAGTGGTAGGATTTGAGTAAGGCTTTAAAGATGTAGAAAGAATTAGTGAGGTACTGTCACTGTGGGAGTAGCACGAGGAATTGATTCTTTACTCCACTGAATATCTTGGTCTTTGAAAAGTAGTATCTGAAACCTATAAAACTAAGCTCAATTTTCTTTACAATGGAAGCAGTAAATGTTCATAATAAACTTTCATTAATAGGTGCCAGCTTTTTAGTTTCTTTGAATTTGGAAAACCAGCTTCACATAAGAAATTTCCAACCGAAACCGGTTTGGCTCAGTGGATAGAGCGTCGGCCTGTGGACTGAAAGGTCCCAGGTTTGATTCCGGTCAAGGGCATGTACCTGGGTTGCGGGCACATCCTCAGTGGGAGATGTGCAGGAGGCAGCTGATCGATGTTTCTAACTCTCTATCTCTCTCCCTTCCTCTCTGTAAAAAATCAATAAAATATATTTTAAAAAAAAATTTCCCATGTTTATGTGGCTGTTTATTTGCTACCTATAGAGGAATATATGAGTTATAATTTATAATTAAAATTTACTGTGAAATCCAAGGCCTATACTTTATGCATGTAGGTTTTTATCATATTTGCAAATATTCATTAAGGTACACATTTCTCTATTCCTGAAGTAGATTAGAATAGGTTAGCCTGTTATTGCCTGCTTCTGAATGTGCTCTTACCCTGTATAAAATGAGACAAGACTGAGATGATTAAAAAAAATAAAAGTACCTTGGTTAGGTGCACTTTAGCACCTAAAGCAGTTTTCTTTCAATAATGAAAGTGAACAGAGTTTCATTAGTTCAGACAAGGGTGTATATGACGGTAAATTTGGAGCCTGCTCTCTGTGTGTGGTTTGTTTTGTTTGTTTGTTTGTTTGCTTGCTTGCAGAGAGCTCACAATCCAGCAGGGATATTGCATAGCTCACAACATCAATGAACTAGAATTCAAGGGGATGTTGTTTTGAATCCACTCTTGTATATCCAAAAGAGGTATGTTATTTGGAAGGACTTTGATTCTGGTTTATTTTGCAGTTTGACAACTTGGAACTTTGTAAACTGGCAATTGGGTATAGACAAAGGTATCCATTTATCTCATATATGTCTTGTTGAGGCAAAGCTGTCAGAAGAAATCTTATCACATGGTGCCCCATTTGTTTTCTGTGGTGATTTATGATGGTTTTGAAAAGGTCTTGTGATCCCATAGGCTGCCACGATTCTCTGACTTTTTTCTGTCAATGGATCAGATTTTTGACATTTTCTGAGAGCATTCAGAAAAGATTTGATAAATCAGCTTGTGGTGTTTATTTTAATTGATCTGAAGCCCATTCCTTCAAGAATTCATCAACTGCCGTGACAGGGCCTGGATGTGCTGCAGCGGGATGAAAGAACCGGGCCGGCCATGCTTCTGTGGTGACGATATAGATATTTTGTTGAAAGTTTATGCGCACCGACGAGAAGATGTCATAACTAATTTACTATGTTGTAAATCTTTTGACACAGATTCTAATTCATAAATCTTATCCATCACATATGATTCATGAAACGATAGACAACCTTTGATGAGAAGGTACTTTTGTCTGTGTTCCAAGTTCCTTACATCTTTTTCTTATTCAAAAATAAATCATTCCAGAACAACAGAATTCTATTATGAAAATGGAAGTCTAGAGGTCCTTCATTCTTTTGCTTATGTGTTTACACTCATAAAAAGTAAAAGTCTCTCTTTGAAAATAAAGATGTGTTTCTGTGAGAGCAAGAAGCTAGAAGTATATATTCTGTATATATGTGGGCATTATATGCATATAGAAACTGATTTCAAAGACTTGGCAAAAATGAATGTTAACTATTTTTCTAGAACAAATTGACTTCTGGTAAGACAGAATATACTAAAATAGAGTGTTCCTTATATTAACTTTTATTTCAAAATTAATTTTTTTAAATCAACATTATTATGACATAATTTGGTTAGTTATAATGCCCCAAATATTAATTTTGTTCTGTAAGTTTTCCTAAGTTTACTTAGGTTACAAATTTACCCCTACCACTTTGTCTTATTGACGTATTCTTTTTCAACTTGACTGGTACATAAACAAAGAATCATTTTTCTCAGAGTGTCCCTAAGGAGGGCCCATAAAATGGTTGGTACATGCAATCCTAATTAGAGTGAGTTTTCCTATTTTTCTGAGCAATCTACAGCCAACAGAAGGTGGTATGTCATCCAACTAACCTGCTAGAAAGTTCATAAATCTGATCATATCTGAGAATGCCTTACCATTGGCAAAACACATATATGTAATTTTATTACTAATTAGTCATTTAGATGATATGGCAACCAGAACTATACCAGTGCCTGTGAACTATATAGAAGCTATGTAAAGATATTGTCTTCCAGAACTTTTCAACAATGTGAAATGTTGGGGTTGAAATAAGTAACGTATCAAGCAGTTAAGATACAGCAGAAGTGGCTATGGAATTATCAAAAAAAAGGGAAAAAATTAGTCATATTTATGAACATCTTGAAAGATGCCTTGATTTAGGGACAAGTATTATAGAGGAAATAGAACTTAAATTTGTGCTTGAAGAAGTTATCCTATATAATAAAGAGGTAATATGCAAATTGATCATCATGCCCTCACACAAGATGGCTGCCCCCAAGTGATTAAAGATGGCCAGCAGGGGAGGGCAGTTGGGGTCGACCAGGCTGGCAAGGGAGGGCAGTGGGGGGGACCAGGCCTGCAGAGGAGGGCAGTTGGGGGTGACCAGGCTGGCAAGGGAGGGCAGTGGGGGGGACCAGGCCTGCAGAGGAGGGAAGTTGGGGGTGACCAGGCCAGCAGGGGAGGGCAGTTGGGTGGGGACCAGGCCTGCAGGAGAGGGCAGTTGGGGGTGACCAGGCTGGCTGGGGAGGGCAGTTAAGGTTGACCAGGCCAGCAGGAGAGGGAAGTTGGAGGGGACTGGTCTGCAGGGGAGGGCAGTTGGGGGCAACCAGGCCAGCAGGGGAGAGCAGTTGGGGGCAACCAGTCCAGCAGGGGAGGGCAGTTAGGAGCAACCAGGCTGGCAGGGGAGGGCAGTTGGGGGTGATCAGGATGAAAGGGGAGGCCAGTTAGGGGCAACTGGGCCAGCAGAGTAGGGCAGTTGGGGGTGATTGGGCCAGCAGGAGAGGGCAGTTGGGGGCAATCGGGCCAGCAGGGGAGCAGTTAGGCGTCAGTCAGGCTGGCAGGGGAGTGGTTAGGGGGTGATCAGGCTGGCAGGCAGAAGCAGTTAGGGGCAATCATGCAGGCAGGCAAGCGAGCAGTTGGAAGCCAGCAGTCCCAGATTGTGAGAGGGATGTCCAGCAGTCAGACATCCTCCGAGGGGTCCCAGATTGGAGAGGGCGCAGGCTGTGCTGAGGGACACCCCCCCTCCAGTGCATGAATTTCGTGTACTGGGCCTCTAGTATATAATATTATAGCATCAAAATACTGTCAAAATTACTCTCTTTTTCCAGCAAAAAGATAGCGACATCAGAGTGTTTGCATAAAAACCACAGCAGTTGAGTGTGAAGTTTATTTCTATTCCCCTCAAGTTGGTAATAGTCCATATACCTTGAATCACTGTGTGTACATTTTAAATGAACTACTCATGATAATAAGAGTATAAACCCATTTCAAGCTTATAATAGAGGATTCTAATTTTATTTAATTATCTTTATACCCCATCTTCATAAAACTTCTTATATAAATAGCTAGTAAGTTCCAAAATGACCTAATATGCATTTTCTTAATTACCTTTCCCTTCTGATGGATGTGGTAGCAAGCAATAGAGTTCCTAAAAGTAAGCAGAGAGCAGTCAAAAAATGAGAAATTAAGGACCTGGATCACTCACAAATTAGAGAACTCTCCCTTTCCTACCAAAACCCAAATAAACAAACTCCAAGGGTAAAAGATGAAATAAGGAAAAATACACAAGTAAATGCATCTACTTTGCCTCCAACACACACATCCTCTCCTCTTGAAGTGCTCAAGTTTTAGAAATGAAGACACTCAGAGAGGGGAAAGGTCAGGCAGAAAGAAGACACAGTGCAAAATGCCAGGTCTGTAATGGAGGGTAATGCTATATAATAAAAGGGCAATATGCAAATTGATCAAAAGGCGGAACAAGTTGAACACCCGCGGCCCCTTCCCCCAACAGCCCCTCCCCCGAGTGGGACCTGCCACCCTGTTGGGGGGGAGGGATGTCCGGCAAACTGCCTGTGGCCCCTTGCTCCAGCCGGCCCCACCCTGGAGTGGGCACCCCCACCCTGATCAGGGGTGGGGCCAGCCAGCAAACCACCTGTGGCCCCTCTTCCAGCCGGACTGCCCCTGATAGCCCCCATTGGGGGCAGGCCAGCTGGACCCCACCAGTGCATAAATTCATGCACCGGGCCTCTAGTTTGAAATATACTCCTGCTCAGAGCCCATAATGAGGAAGAAGAGAAACCAAAAGTCAGAGAGGTTCAGTGTCAGAATTCAAATAGGTAAGTTTTGATGACTAAAAGGCAGGGTGACCAGTTACACTAGCCTGAGCCAGAAATGATGTAAAATGGCGATCTGTCTGCTTACCCCTCCCCTCTCCCCAAGTGCTTTGCCGTGACCTTCCTGACCACTGCTCCCAGCCTCAGGACTCTACTGATTACCAGTGGGTTCCAATAGAGTAGAAATAAACTTTAGTCAGATGCAGCAGATTAAATAAAGGTCAGTATTGGGATGCATCAATAAAGTGGAACCATTAAAATAAGCTTTCTTTACAACTAACATGAAAGATGAACTCTCAGATAAACAAAAAAAAAACATTTATTGAAAGTGCTAGAAACGTTTACTATAATCTTTAATAGTCCTCTGCTGTGCCAACATGATGAAGTTACTGGTACCTTAATAATTCAGACAACCACATATGATTGCGTTCGGTACTTGACTGCCTGCCAATTTAATCAATTGATAATGAACGTGATGTTTCACTTGAAAGAAATTAAGAAAGAAACACTGAAGGGATCAAACACTCAAATTCTACAGAACAGAACTGACAGATCTTTAAACATGATTCTCCCTCAAAGACACAAATAATCTGAATGTGGTTGTAGCATTAATCAGAATTTTCATTGAGTTTGCCCAAGCATTGGCCTTAGTTATTCACATCCACATTGCAGCTCAGGAAATATATTGAGACACAAATGTGTTGCATGTGGTTTTTCTTTTCACCAATTATATACAAACTTTGTCAAATTATAAAAGGCTTTGATGTCTCAAGCTGTTCTGTTTTCAGAGTTGAGAGTGAAAATGAAAAGAAAGGAAGTTGCTGTAAGGAACTACTCTGCAGAGAACTTTTTTTTTTTTTTATCAGCCCAAACTGTGTGAAGTAATTCTACCTGCCTGCCTCCTTGCTAGGTACAGTTAGAGACACAAAAAGAAGGGTGTGAAGATAGTTGCTGCATTTTTGGATCTTATTATTGAATTAGGGGGACATCAAAACCTACACAATACTCGAGGACAATTTCTTTTTAGAAAAAATTTAATTTTTTTTAATTACGGTAAAATAATAAAATTTGCCATCATAACCACTTTTCACTTCTAATATTATTTGATTCTTAATATAATTTATGATTTTGTAGTTTTTCTGTTCTTCCTGTCTTATGTTTTTAGTTAATTATTTTTTACTAAATATATTGGGGTGACATTGGTTCACAAAACCATACTGCTTTCCAGTGTACAGCTCAATAAAACATCATCTGCACACTGCATCGCGCTTCCGTTGCACCAAGCAATGTCTCTTCTGGTCCCTGTGCCCCCTTTTGCCCACCTACACCTACCTCCCAACCCTCCTTTCCTCTGGCTACCACCACACTGTTGCCTATAGAAAACAATTTTATAAGCAACAAGTGCATGGCCACACTCGGCTATGAATTCAGAGAGGGAGACTCGAATAGCAAAGGAAGGCTTTATGGGTAAGTCTTATACATCCAACTCTAAATCAAATAAAAATAAAAATGTTAGGCCCAATTTTCTGCTAAATGTACAGATTTAGCAGTGGAGAAATTCAGATCAGCCTGCAAAACAGAACGGATGGTGGACCATATTTTCCAGGAAGCCTTCAAATGCTTGTATTGTCATTGCTACCACCCTCTAACCCCATTCTGTTCCCCCTGCACTTGAAGTTGGTAACTCAGTCCAAAATAACCTTGGAGGCATATTTCACAGTTTGTTTTTCACCATACTCCCCATTTAATACATCAGCATTTGGATATGCCTTCAAAATACCCCCCAAATCTGATTCCTCACTTCTTACCTCCTCCCAGCTCCCACTGCAGTCCAGTCACCTCGGCTGTCTCTGGATCTCTGTAGTGACTCCATGACCGAGAATCTCTTGCCTCCCAACCCAACAACCACGATGGTCCTGTTCAGACAGAAAACAAATCATGTTACTTTGCTTCAAATTCTCTGAAGATTTCCCATCCCAAAGTTGTTCAAAGGCCCTTAGGTCCATTTGTGACCTGCCACTGCCCTCTCCTCACACACTTTGTACTTCTCTGATTTTTATATCCATTCCAGCCTCCTGCCTCCTTACCTTACCGAGTGCCACCCTCTCAGCGCCTGTGCACTGGTGTTTCCTTTGCCTGGAACATTCTTTCTAGATGTTTACCTGGCTTGTTCCTTTACCTTTTTGGAGCCTTTGTTTAAATGCCAGGTGCTTGGGGCTTCCCTGAAATTTACATGTTGTAAATTTCAAACTTCCTCCTCCATGCTTCCTGGCACCCCCAAACCACTTCCCAACTTTATTTTTTCTATATACTTATCACCTACTGCACACCATGTAATTTAGTTACTGCTTTTGCTTATTGTCTGTCTTCTACCCTCCTGAGGTCAGAGAACTTGGTTTTGTTCTCTGATATGTCCCAATAAATGGATTATGGAGCTAAAGTCAAGATCATCACAGCAAGTGAAGATGCTCTGTAAAGTTGTGTAACCTTTTGGTTTAAGTCACAAATTTCTAACCTGGGATCCAGGATAGGACTTGGGGAACTTGTGCATCCCTGCAATTGACACAAAATTTGTATTCTCCTATTTTTTTATGTTTGTGTGTAAGGTTTTATAGCTTTTTGAGATGTTCAAAGGTCCTTGATATAAACAATGAGAATCATGGGTTCAGAATATTCAAAAAACTTTAGAAGAACTATATAGATTTTTTTTCATTTTGTTAATTAGAGCATTAATCATCTTATTTTAAACACAGGAAAATTGATAGGCCTAAAAAGGTTAAAGTTGTGTTTTCACAAGTCCAAAACACCTTATCATTTGGTTAATTATGTCATTGTCAGTTTGAATGAAAGGACCAGTCAGCTCAGCAGAGCCCCAGAAGAGCAATTCCACTGAGCTTCCTCATCGTTAGTGCAGGTGGTTTATACACACTCTTGCCAGTTTGCATCCCTGGAACTACTTTCTGCCTATTTCATGCATAGAATAGGTATTTTTTTGTTTATTAAATAAATTAATATTGAATGGATATAGACACAACTTGGATAGCTACCTGTGGTACTATATTAAATTAGAGGTAAAATCCATATTGTTTGATTTCCAATCCAGCATGTTTTCTGTTTGACTATGTAGGGTCTATCTTAGTGCAAGATGACCTTTTATATAATTAGAAACATAAATAATGTGCCAAGAACCCTCGTTTTGTAGTCTTGGTCTTACTAGGGGTCTCATCAGTGACCTTGGCACTTACTCTGCCTTAATTTATTTAATTTAAAGTATAGAATTATCTTGTTGGTTTTGAATAATTAAAATATAAAATGTAAATCAGTCTAAATCGTCCTGATCATCACCATCATATTTTCAATTCTGAGCATAAAACCATAGGTATAGACGGGAGAGGTAAGGCCTCTTTTCCGAGTAGCCAGCACAGGGGAGATTCTATTGCAACTGGGAGCAGTCTCGTCTTTACTATAACAACAGGAAAGCTGCTCCCAGGTCCACTTGTGACAAGTGGGGATGAATTCCTAACAAAAAGTTGTGGGAGAATCGGGGCTGATGAAAGATGTGGAGGTGAGTTAGTGAGATTCTCTGTACTGGCTTATTTGGGGTGAACAACCTCCACCTGCAGGGTAGGTAACAAAGCAAGCAGGTGTTAGGATGAGCTTTGCCTGAAGATACTAGATCTTGATATGTGGCTTTATTCCAAAGGCAAGATAAAAAATAAGCTGTTAGATACGTTGTCAAAGAGATTGATGGTATAAACTATTTTGAAATTTTCTCTGATTAATTATATAGGCAACATAATTGTTCACCAAAGGCAGTGCTCAGAGTTGGGGGACCCGACGTTAACACTTTTGTCTCCAAATGGTAATATTGTGGTATAAAGAATGGGAAATAATAAAGCAATATGGGAATTAGTGTGTGTGTGTGGGGGGGGGTAATTCATCAAAAATTGAAAGGCTATTGGAATCATTTACACCAGCAGTTCTCAACCTGTGGGTCGTGACCCCTTGGGGGTCGAACAACCCTTTCACAGGGGTCGCCTAAGGCCATCGGAAAACACATATATAATTACATATTGTTTTGTGATTAATCACTATGCTTTAATTATGTTCAATTTGTAACAATGAAAATACATCCTGCATATCAGATATTTACATTATGATTCATAACAGTAGCAAAATTACAGTTATGAAGTAGCAATGAAAATAATTTTATGGTTGGGGGCCACCACAACATGAGGAACTGTATTAAAGGGTCGCAGAATTAGGACGGTTGAGAACCACTGGTTTACACAAATTAGCTTTATTTTCCAACTTTTTCTATCTTCTATTTGTGGGATTATAGATTTGTTACAGAGTGATAGGATCTTAAATGTTTAATCAATGATAAAACAAAATCTTCAAAGAGAAATTAATTGGCCAAGATCACTTGGCTGGGTACTAGCGGAACTAAACTACACTCCAGAAATTCTACTTCTAGCTTTTTCCTCTTTGTATTTATGTTTATATCAAGGTCTTTCTGCCAGTTTCTTCTTCCACATCCTTTGCATGTGTGTGTGGGTGAGAGAGACTTGGGGAAGGGGAGAAAGAGAGAATAAGAATAAATATGAATCTATAATCATTTAAGTATGTTACAATTTCTTATTTATCTTACTGATAGTAATGGTTTTATAGAATTTACCTTTAGATGGGGAACTGTATGAAATCATAATATTCAGTTTTAGAAGTGTTCACTGTTTTTCCCAAAATTTGCCTTTCTTTTTCAGATTATAAGTAAATATCTCAAATTTGAATATATGAAAAGCAGTGCTTCTTGTGTAAGCTTTCATACAAGCCTTAAAAATTCTCTAGGGATGTATATCTCCCACTGATTCATACTTAAACACTTTTAGAAATATTCCCTAGGGTAATTATTAAACATAAACTATTGGGCCATCATTAACTTATTGGGTAAGATAGAATCAAGGAATTTGTAGATTGAAAACTGAAAACTGCATTCAGTGTTTGCACTACCCTTCTTCATTATGACTAGTGATTTTATTCAATTAATATTTGTTATTTCACTTATTAACATTCTAAGGTTAACTTATTAATATTTATTAAACAGCTACTATATGACAGTTACCATTCTAGATGCTAAGGATACCAGAGAACAAAGCAAAGCCCTCTATCTTCATAGAGTTTATATTCCAGTAGAGGGAAATAAGTAATAAACAGAAAATATAAATCAAACAAGTTGATTTTATAGTACTTAAGATTATAACTGGAAAGGGAAAAAAAGAAAAAGTAAATAGGAAAAGAGGGATTACAGGTATCATGGGAGTGGGACCTCTAATATTAAATATTAATATATTTATTAACAGTAAAGTATTGTACTAATTTCTAGAAACTAGATCTTCTGCAATATTAGCATTTTCCCCAAGACACAAAGCATCAAAATTAGAGTATGTATGGTTTATATATACACTAGAGGCCCAGTGCACAAAAATTTGTGCACTTGGGGGGTCCCTCAGCCTGGCCTGTGCCCTCTCGCAGTCTAGGACCCTTCAGGGGATGTCCACCTGCTGGCTTAGGCCCACTCCCCGGGGGATCGGGCCAAAGCTGGCAGTCAGACATCCCTCTGGCAGCCCGGGAGCCCTCAGGGGAGCAGGCCTAAGCTGCAGTCGGACATCCTTAGCGTTGCTGAGGAGGCGGGAGAGGCTCCCACCACCACCTCTGTGCTGGCAGCCATCAGCCTGGCTTGTGGCTGAGCAGAGCTCCCCCTGTGAGAGCACATTGACCACCAGAGGGCAGCTCCTGCATTGAGCATCTGCCCCCTGTTGGTAAGTGTGTGTCATAGTGACCAGTCATTCCCAGTCATTCTGCTGTTAGGGTCAATTTTGCATATTACCCTTTTATTATATAGGATAGAGGCCTGGTGCATGGGAGAGGGCCGGTTGGTTTGCCCTGAAGGGTGTCCTTGATCAGGGTGGGGGTCCCACTGGGGTGCCTGGCCAGCCTGGGTGAGGGGCTGAGGGCCGTTTTCAGTCTGGTCAAGCCCCCCAGTGGGGACCCTCACCCCATGGGTGTTTGGCCATCCTGGATAAGGGGCTGAGGGCTGTTTTCAGGCTGGCCACAGCCCCTTCAGGGTGGGGGGGCCCTACTGGGGTGCCTGGTCAGCCTGGGTGAGGGGCTGGTGGCCATTTTCAGGCTGGCCCCAACTGTGGGCTGGAAGCAGGTATCTGGTATTTATTTATCTTCTATAATTTAAACTTCATAGCCTTCAGTGGAGATCAAGGCCAGCAGGGCAGGTGGGAAGCTTGGCTTCCTCCATTGCCAGGGGCAAGGCTCCAGCTCCATGGCTGCTGCCATTTTAGTTGGGTTAATTTGCATATTTCCTCCTGATTGGATAGTGGGAGTGGCTGGTGGGTGTGGTTGGTGGGTGTAGCAGAGGTACGGTCAATTTGCAAGATTCTGTTTTATTAGATTATTGTCACATATACTCTCAATAGATCATGTGAAGTATTATTCAAAGATGATAGTAAGAAATTAGTATGAAATAAAGTTTGTTCAAGAAGCAATTGTATGGAAATCCATCCAGTGTTCTTCAAAGAATTTCTGGGAAATCAGAATTAAGAAAGCAGACCTGATGAAGATTCCTCACACACTGCACTTTCTTATTGTGTGATGATAGTGAAAAAGACATTCTCATACTCTTGCCAGACAAAATTAGCTTTTACTTTAGGAAAGTTCCAAGAACCATAATAATTTTGGTTCTAGCTAAAATATTCTCTACCATTTCTGTACGAAAATTCACCTGGTTAAAAAAGAAAGTCAAATGTATACTAGCTGTACAGGTTAATAATGAGGATTTTGTAATCAAAGAAAACCCAATAATTTCAAGAGAAATATCAAAATTGCTTTATTCAAAGTAATGTCCATCGCTAGCTACACATTTCCCCCATCTTTCAGGTAATTTGTGGATACCGTCCCAATAGAACTTTTCTTGTTTTGAGGCAAACCATTCAGAGACCCAATTTTCCACTTCTTCGTATGTTTTGAAGTGCTGCTCAGAAAGTGCGTGTGTCATCAATCAGAACAAGTGGTAATCTGAAGGAGCAAGGTCTGGTGAATATGGCGGGTGGGTTAATACTTCCCAGGCAAGATCTTTTAACGTGTCTTTAACTGGTTTTGGAGTGTGTGATGGTGCATCATCATGAAGCAAAATTACTTTGCCGTGTCTTCTGGCACATTCTGGTCGTTTCATGATCAAAGTGTGGTTCGAATTGATTATTTGTTGTTGGTAACGATCAGAATTAATGGTTTCACCTGGTTTTAGAAGCTCATAATGCACCACACCTTCCTGATCCCACCAAATGCAGAGCATTGTCTTCTTTCCGAAGCTGTTTGGCCTTGCAGTCGATGTTGATGGTTGACCTGGATCAACCCATGATTTTGTGCATTTGGGATTCTCAAAATAAATCCACTTTTCATTGCCAGTCACAACTCAATGCAAAAAAAGACTTTCTTTCATGCAGTTGAAGCAATATTTCACTGATGACTTTTCGGTTTTCCATTTGTCATTCTTTCAGTTGATGTGGCACCCATTTTCCTTCCTTTAAAATCTTTCCCATTGCTTGTAAATGATCGGAAATTGTTTGCTGAGCAATGTTTAATCTTTCTGCAAGTTGGTTTTGAGTTTGACACGCATCTTCATCCAATCATGCTTGTAACTGTTGGTCTTCAAACTTTTTCAGTTGACCTGGATGTTCTTTGTCTTTCACATCGAAATCATCACTTTTAAAACATTTAAACTAGCGTTCACAAGTATCTTGAGATGGAGTATGTTCACCATAAGCTTCCCGAAGTATATGATAACTTTTTCTTCAAAATAAAGTAATGAATTAAAACTTGCCACAAATGCTCTTTTTTTGGCACGAAATTTGACATTTTTCAGCGTAAAAATATCTATGATGTTAACACCTTCAGCAAATTTGACATATGAAGGTTTGAAGCTTGTTGTCAATACAACAAAATAGCACACATATCAAATTGCATATATATCAACATATGTGTAACTCCATCTATTAAAAAAATCTGCATTATTAACCGGTACACCTAGTAGTTTAGATAAAAGGACTTCTCATGGACTGGACTGTCGTATTCACATAACTAACTTGTATCAGTGATCTTGAGTCCACTGCACATACCCTATTGTAGGTCTTTATATAACAGCTGGAAAGGACTTTTCAGAACGGATCAAATACTATGTCTCCGGGCAGCGACAATCTTATTCAATCAAGGTAGGTGGCTGATTCTCTCCATCTTCGAGGTTTTACACTCACATAACTGTGAAGTTTCCTGCCACACATCAACAACAAAAAGTGAGAAGATCACAGTAAAAAATATGAGAAAGATATTTATTCATATAAGATTATATTAATGGGCACATCTATACCTATGTTTCAAAAGGAATTCCTTTTCACAATACTTTGGAAAGAAAGCATATCTGGTTGCATTCATAGAGATTTGATGAATCAGCCACTTAATAATTTTATTTGCAGCAAAGAGATGTCCAAACAGCCATGTAAGTGAACATTCGGAAAAATATTTTCTCAGCAGTATTTATATTGGCCATCAGCATCTTGACCCAAGGATGCAAAAATGGTGAACGAAATTCTTTGGCCATACCAGACATGGATGATTTCAAAGTTCAAACAGTCCAAACTGTGGAAGTAAAATCTGCCTCTTTGCCATCAATTCTGTATCATAGACTTTCTCTAACAAGTTGTGTTATGAAACTAATGAGACAACCAGTTTGTCATCTCTTTTGTCTCAAATCTCATCTTTAAATGCTCAATACGATCTCTTGTTTGTTATTATCTGGTTGATTATATGCATTCAACAGGCATATGACTTCTATTTTTAATAGGATATGTACAATTCCTAGATCCATCTACATGGCCTTCTCCAGTGGATATTCGGTTTGTCAGATATTCAGTATGCCAGAACACAGGTTGGAGAACTGTGAAGGAAATTTAAAGTCAATGAAGAAGGTAGCATTCAGGGGCTTCAGGGAGTACAAAGATAATTGTGGATCAATGGTGCCAGACAATTTGAAGCAACTTAAGACTGCCGTCAGTACTTTAATTGTTTCTGCTGCAGTTTGAAAGAGCATTTAGTTCAATGAATGATGTGTGAACACCTAGTTGCGATGCTCTGCCCATTAGTTGCATATCATCTTTGTCTTTTTATTAAGCTGGTCGGTCCACTGTTCCACATGCTTAAGCCTAAAGATTATGTCAAGAACTGGCTTGTAAGTGGCGGCTTGAAAGCCAGAAATTGTGGAAATGTGACAAGAGAAGCTCTCCAGCTCTCCTGTCTTACTTTTATTTTATTTGAAGAGTCTGAACTGTTCCCACTCCTTAAGCCTGGGCTCCTGGGCATTGAGAGTGTAAAAAAACTATACAATTTTTCCATGTAACAGAACAGAATAAAATAAGATCATGTCAGTACTAAGTTACATAACTTTTTCACTTTTGGAAAAATCAATAATACATCCCCTGTGAGCACCCTATACATAGTTGATAGAAAACCATGTGTATATCTCTAAGGAATTATTAAAGGCCCCATTAAGTCTATCTGCTATGTGTCAAAAAGGAATATACATCAGAGAAATGGGAAATAATGGGGTTCATTATCAAAATTAGCCTTTCACATTAGACAGTATGACAAGAGAGCTCGACCATCTCCTGCTTTGATGCCCGCACTTTAAACAGAATTTGGTTTTGGATCCCTGGGCATCCTTTCCTCCAATGTGTATATGAACTTGGAAAACTTACAGACTGAAGAATCAAATGCATTTGCCTTATGATAGCAATTGTCCTCCTCAATAGTTTATTTTTAAATACATTTTCTCTTATCTGTCCTATAACCCCATTTTCTCTAGAGGGAAGGTTCTGAGAAATTCACCATTCAATTATTCTTACTTCTCCTTTTCCAGAAGTTAAAAGAGATAGCATTTCAGACGTAATATCTTCTCTCTGTTGGTTCCATAGCCTTTAGTTTTTAGTTTTGGGGATTTTTTTTTTAATTTTTATACCATCTTTGTTCCTGCAATAGACCTGAAAACCTACAACATGGGTGTCAGTAGCTTGTGACTTGAAACAACAGGCATTCAAGTGATGATAGATAGCTCATGATTAAATATCTCTCTTTTCTTTGTGCAATGAGCCAGCAAAATTCTTTGAGAACATTTAAGCTCCAGTGCTGTCATACTTCCACACTCTTCTTCAGAAACATTCACAGTTGCTCAAGAGAGGGTATTAGCCATCCAAATTCTCACTGGTGTCGCCATGTTCAGACAGAACCTGAACTGTGCCTAGCCTTTCCTTACTCTTCCAGGACATACTCCTGGAGTTACTGTTTATTTTCTCTCCCCACATACATATCCACAGAGAAAGGGCATCATGCAGACCATTACCATTTTAAGTCTAACTGTCTTCCACTTGAAAGTCTGTGGGATTTTGATCTGGTTAATGCAGATAATCTAAGGGGAGTCTCTTTTGCACAACTTGGGGAGTAGCCCTGTCTTCTTGATGATAAGTGGCTCAGAGTAAAAGAAGAAAAGAGCATTTCAGTTACTGAATATTTAATTCTGGACAGAAGTTTAATCAGGACTGGGAATTGGGCAATGGCTCCAGCCCCCTCCTAACTTAGTACAGTTTCAGTTCTTAGTATTCCTTAATTATCCCACTGAGATGTTTGAGAAGCAACTAGTAGTAAATGAACTTGGCAAATCAGCTATTACCCAAGTAATGAAATACAAATACATATGTTTGACAATTCTGCAGGGAACATTTTTAAGCCAGGATTCTCAATGGATTGTATTGGCCAAGAGAGGAAAAAACAGGTGTTGTTATCAAACCATATCTACAAACAATTTGACAGGAGTTTTAAAATAATGACAGATTTTCTTGCCATGCATTCCAAACATGTCAATTAACCTATGGAGACTCCGGGTTGTCAGATAATGAATCAATATACACCCCTCAGGATGGTGAAGGGAGGGCTCGCCGTGACGTAGGGTTAAATATTCAAGGCTTGCTCCCGAACAGTATATCTAAGGATGCATATCAACTTCACATCTCACCTCAAACAAAGCAGAGATCAGCTCTACTGAGAAAATTGATTTTATTCAACAGGAAGGCAAGGGAAATTAGTAAATTCAATATTTGTAGAAAGAAAATAAGCGAAGCCAGCTATTCCTGGTGGTCTGAGACTGTTCTTGGTTTTGGTAATTATGCCTTTATGTTTTAGGGCTCTTATTTACATTTCCAGAAGGGCTTGAAATAGTTCATGCATCAAGCAGCCCCCTGAGCATCCAGGTTCTTCCACTGTGCAACAATAAAGTTGTCCCTGGACCAATACAAATTGGAAATGAATCCTAACTTTGGAGAAAGAGCTGTGTTGTTGTTTTCCCCCCTCATTGTTTGGAGCTTATTTACAGCTGCATCACAAACTGGTGATCTCCACTGCAGCCAAGTCCTTGGTGTGATAGTACCTCACTGTAGTGGAGCGCACATTTACATGAGGTATAGCCCAAAATACCTTGGAGCTCAAGAACAGAACTGTGGAAAACAATTGTACCCCAGTTTCTGCGCACCTGGATAGTAAGGCACAGGCAGAACGGATGAATTTACTAATGTTTGCTATTGGATGGTAAGCCATTCTAAAGCTATGAAAGCCTTCAAAACCCCATAGGTTTCCATTCTGCCATTAGCCGTACCAGTTTAAACAGTCCGCTGCCAGAAATATTGACAGGTCAAGTACAGCTGGGAAGAGCACATGTCCCAGTGGCCTTTACACTGACAGTTTCTCCCACATTAAAGAGTTAACTAGCAGCCGACCAGCTCGAAGCGGGAGCTAATGAATGAAATGGAGATTGATATAGACTCTCTTTGGAGGTGCATCGATCTGTGTCTTGTGAACTCAGCTTAGGAATTCTGCAGGCAGCATTGCCTGAGTAACCCTGGCATGATGCCCATTAGCAAATAACTCTTTTAATGTTGGTCTTCAATTGATATATTTATTGTATTGCATATTACAGCAATCCTTCCCTCCACTGCCTTTTTATTTGACGGTTGTGGTATCAAGCTAAGGGAGAGTTCAATAGGATAAATTTGAGTTCGGATAGCATCAATAAACTATTTCATTAATCAGTCCTTCATTTAAATGTGATGTATCAAAAGACTTTCTGGGGTACTGAATCCTCTTCCTTATTACCCATCTAGCAACAAGGAATCTAATTGTGATTTTAGATTTTCGAATAGACACTATCTCTAATGATGATATCACAACGAAAATAGATTTTGAAATAATAAAAGACTGGTTAGTCTTGCAATCTCCAACAAAGAAAGTATCTGTATAATGGAATAACTAGCAAAAGAAAGCAAGGGTAGTGTCTTGTTAAAGAATCAGATGGCGACCTTCTGGGTGTTGGCCAAGTTCATGTGGATTTTAGTATGAGTGAGTCATTTCCACTTAGCAGTGGTTCTCAGAGTTTAATATTCATAAGAATTGCCTGGGAAACTTGTTATTCAAGAGGTATGGATTGTGGCCTGGGGATATGCATTTTGATACTCTCTTTTAATGCAGGTTTTTAAGACTATAATGTTTTTAATGTTGATGTAGCTAACACATTAGAAACAAAAGAATTAAGAGGCATTTAGAGGATACTATGTCAAAAATGTGAATTACTAAAAAGTTAGCCTAGCCCAGTGATGGCGAACCTATGACACGCGTGTCAGAGGTGACACGCGAACTCATTTTTTTGGTTGATTTTTCTTTGTTAAATGGCATTTAAATATATAAAATAAATATCAAAAATATAAATCTTTGTTTTGCTATGGTTGCAAATATCAAAAAATTTCTATGTGTGACATGGCACCAGAGTTAAGTTAGAGTTTTTCAAAATGCTGACGCGCCAAGCTCAAAAGGTTTGCCATCACTGGCCTAGCCTAAATATAGAGTAGTTCCCCATTAGCCATGACCCCCCAATGGATGCCTCAAACCAAGGATAGTATGGAACCCTATAGATACTATGTTTTTTCCTACACATGATAAAATTTAACTTAAAAATTAGGCACAGTAAGAGATTAACAATAACCAATTATGAAACAGAACAATTATAACAATACAGTATGATAAAGTTATGTGAATGTGGTCTCTCAAAATATGGTCCCTTGCTCACCTTTCTTCTTCTTGTGATGATGTGAGATGATACAGTGCTTATGAGATGAGATAAAGTGAGGTGAATTACTTTGGCATTTAGGCATTCTGACACAGCATTAGGCTACTTTAGGGTTATTTGAACACAAGCACTGTAATGCCCCAACAGTCAGTCTGATAACTGGGATGGCTACTAAGTGGCTAATGGGCTGTAGTGTGCACAGAGGGGATATGCTGGATGCAGAGATCCCTGTCCTATGCTACTTTGAACAGGGCACAATTTAAAACTTATGAATTGTTTATTTCTGGAATTTTCCATTTAATATTTTTGTGCAGAGGTTGACCTTGAGTAACTGGAACCACAGAAGGTGAAACCATGGATAAGGGGAGACTGTACATCTAGGCAACTGCAGTATCCCTCACATTAGTTTCACTTCAGCAAATTCTTCGATCCCTATCACTGGGCTCCTTTTCCCATCATTTCTACAGAGTCTATGGTTTGGGCCTTCTGGCCTCGCCATGGATCAAGGATCCAAGTCCAGTTGATAATACATAAGGGTCTCTGCTTTAGCTGCTGTAGCACCTCATCTCCACATTCTCCATTGCTTAACTTTTCATGCATTCATACAGATGGACATACCTTTTTCTTTGTAGGTACTTCATTATCCTAGGTTGAAATTATTGTTAATATGCTCAACTAATGGGCTAAAAGCTGCCCTAGAGAGATGACCAAGGATATCCTTCATAGGGAAAGATCTTGGGTCCATGGAGTTTGGGCACCTGGTAGCCAAGTCAGAACTGGAGCCCAAACCTCCTTAATTCCTCTCTGCAGCTCAAACTGATTGAAGAATGTTTAGCTGATTGTCTGGAATGCAAATTTATCTCAGAGAAATCCATTGCCAACCATCTCTGCTACTGGAATAAAAGCACCTGGAATTATTTGTTAGTAACATAACCAAGCTTACCCATAAAGAAAAGTATATAATCTCCAGTCCCGTTTGAGTCAGCTTAGTTGCCAGAGAAATTTAAAGGAATGTAATAATGCCCGAGATTTCAGAAGCAGTTTATTTCTTCCAAGGAACTAGTAAGTCAGGTCAAAACAACAAAATGTTGGTCTTTTTCTGGTGCTTTGCACATTACTAAGCACTAATGCTACTAACATTAAATACATGGCTTTTTAAAAAAAAATGTCAATAGAGCATGCTATGGGCTGAATGTGTGTGTCCCTTCAAATGCATATATTAAAGCATCACTCCCCAGTGTGATATATATGGAGGTGGAGCTTTCGGGGGGTGATTAGGGCATGAGGGTAGAGCCATAATGAGTGAGATTAGTGCTCTTATAAGAAGAGATATGAGAGAGAGAATCTCTCCATATGTGGGGATACAGCAAGAAGGTAGCTATCTGCAAACTAGGTTTCATCAGAAACTGAGTCTGCGGGCACCTTGATCTTAAGACTTTCCCACCTCCAGACTGTGAGAAATAAATGTTTCTTATAGAAGCCACCTGGGTTTATATAACAGTCTATGGTCATTTGATATAGCAGCCCAAGCCAAGACTGTGCACATCATCAATACACACAGTAAGGGCACTAGCTGTTGGGCTTAAGGAGCAACTAACCTTAAGGAGGGAATTCAGGCAGAAGGCATAGATGTGCTGTCCCTGGAGATTAGGAGTTCTGTGAGGGCCCAGGCATGGACAGTGACAGTGGGCACAGGGGGCAACGTGTGAACCAGAGAATTTTGCAGGCAGTAAATCCTGGGAGTTTATGACATGTGGAGGCTAAGTCAGGCGGAGATGCCTTCCTCCAAGGCAGTGAGTACAGGGGGATCTGCAGATTTGCGGGTGTGGGGAGAAAAGAGCAAGGGAGATTCGATGCACTGCATTTTGGACAGATTGAGTTTCAGAGGCTGTGGGGGAATGGTACTGAAGAGATAGCCAGGCCTGAGGTGGTGGAATGTCCATGGCAGTAAATTGTCAGTGTGGTTGGTAGCTGAGCCATGGGCACAGATAAGATTGTTGAAGACTCTGGTTCTCAAAATTGGTCCCAGGCAAGCAAATGTCAGCATCACCTGAAAGTTGTTTTTTTCTAAATGCAGATTCTTGGGCCCCAGCCCAGACTTGTTGAATTGGAATTTTTGGGTTTGGGACCCAGCCCCCCAGGGGACCCTGACATCTGCTCAAGTTTGAGAAGCGCTGGTTTAAGAAAAGTGGAGCATGAGAACAGTCCTAGAGCTGGTGGAGAAAGGGGAAGCCTGTGCAAATCTTTTAAAGAAGTGAACAGAGGGATCAGAAAGGATGCAGAGGGCTGTGGTGCTTTTAAAGCGAGGGCAGTGTTTGAGAAGGAGGGGCGGTCAGCAAAGTTAAAGGCTGCGGAGGCCAGGTAGGGAGAAGCCCGTGGCAGGCCCGGCGGATGGGACAATGAATAGGTTACTGAAGAGGTGGCCAGAGCAGTTTCCGAAAGGGCCCATGCGGAAGCAGTTTATGGAGGGTTGCTGATGGAATGCGGTGTGAGGATGTGGAGATAAGGAGTTAGATTACTTTTTTCAGCGAGCTTAGCTGGGAAGGAAAAAGGGAGAGAGAAAAAGAAAGATGGGGAGAATTTTAGACTGTTTTCAATACATAGAAGCCTTGGGTTGGTTTGTGGACCAGCGGGAAGGAGCCAGCAGGAGCAGAGGCTACAGAAATGGAGGCTCCAGAGCACAGTCTCGCCTTGGTGGTTCCTGACCTCATGGCTGGTTCCCCCTTCCCGCAGCTCTCTCGGCCCAGTTTAAAAGTTCAGTCAAATCCTTCCTTTAATTGTTGACAGCACCAGCATCACCAAATATCAGACGCAGCCACGTAGCCCAGATTTAACATCCTGTGTGAGGCATCGAACTGCCACCTGCCCCTTCAGATGTCCTCCCGCCCTGCACTTGTCTGGTTCTAGGTGTCTCTGTCGCCACATCCACACCACCCCTCGGCCAGCTTGGCAGTTTCTTCTCTGATCCTTAAAGACCACCTTCCTGTGCAACTTGCCCTCCTCCCCCAGGCAGCATTCACTGATTCCCCAGCTGTTAGCTTCGTGCACACGTCTCTCTGTGGCAGGCCTCCCTCTGCATTGTAACTGTTTCATGTGGCCTCTCGTGGACTGAAAACCCACGGCCTGTAACCACGGCTGCACCCACTGAGGTTTCATTCCCTGGCCTGCCCGAGTCTGCCCACAATAGGTGCTCCCCGATGCGTCCGCAGGGGAGGAAGGAACACGTCTACGAAGGACTATACACCCAGTTTCAGTGTCACAGGTTCTCTCTGGAATCTGCATGGTTTGCCGCCTGAAGCCTCTAGATGTTTCTGAGCACAGAGGAGAAGCTGTGCACAGCTGCAGCCGTGTGCTTTTTAGGATGAAGGGTTTCTGGGGTGTGGGCTTCATTACTTGAGCTGGAGTTTCCTGTTGCTCACCAGTGGCTTTGAGGACCTTTCCAAAGCGGCCGTTCCCAGCCATCTCTCCCGAGTGTAAGGGTATTTGTTAGCCTGGGAGAGTTTCTGAGGAAGTCTAGGTTAACTCTTCAGATTCAGGGAGCCATGCCCTGGCCAGGGCTCAGTTGGTTGGAGCGTCGTCCCATACACCAAAAGGTTGTGGGTTCGATTCCCAGTCAGGGCACATACCTACATACCTAGGCTGCAGGTTCAATCCCCAGTGGGGGTGCACATGGGGGGCAACAGATCAATGTTTCTCTCTCACATCGATATTTCTCTCCCTCTCAAATCAATAAAAACATATTCTCCAGGGAAGATTTTTAAAAAAAAAATACTCAAGTAGCCACCACCAAGAAACCATCAAGCATGGACATCTCCCATGCGCTAAGGCAGCCTGGCTGCTTGATGCTGGCCTTCAAAACACCGAGTAAGCAGCCCTCCTCAGAGCCACGTAACTGTGAAGTTCAGAATCACACTGCCTGGCACTCCAGGCCCCTCAATGGCCAATTTCAAAACTAGACACCACTATTACACACTGAAAATGAAAATCTTGTCGGTTAGGAAATTGCCAGCATCTTCATTTCCCTCCTGCTACCAGACTATCAGCAGGGAACATGCATGGACAACACATGTACACACATGCACATGCACACACACATGTGCCAATTATAGGTTTAAAGATTAAAATGATTGGTCTATTTGCTGTTCTTCTACTATAACTATTATACCTATCTTTGCTTTCCTTCAGCCTCAATGTAGACAGAGGCATTTTATTTTTTCATGGTAAAAATCATCCTTTTATTACAGGCTTGAGAAAAGCATCTAAGTAGTGGTGAAATATACTGTCTTTAAAATGTTTTCTCTGGGGTCACTTCTTGTACTGGCAGTAAAGAAGGAGTTCATAATAATAATCCAAAAATATTGAGAAGTGAATCTTTTTTCTGAAAATTAATCAGGAATCTATAATTAATTTTTACATTTTATTCAGTATTGAAATATCTAGTAAAATGCAAAGCACTCATTCTAGCATGCCATTCTTTTCTCTTTTTTAAATTTTTATTTATTTATTTCAGAGGGAGAAAGGAAGGGAAAGAGAGAGAGAAGCATCAATTTTTGTTCCACTTATTTATGCATTTATTGGTTGCTTCTTGTACATGCCCTGCAAACTTGGTATATCTGGATGACACTCTAAACCACTGAGCTACCCAGCTAGGGCTAGCATGCAATCTCTAACTTCACAGTAAAGATGATTCCATAATCATTTCCAGTTTTCTAGGCTCAGCTATATAAATATACTAGAAAACATACATGGGTTTAGATTTAACACATTTGTAAGTTCAATTTTAACTAAGTTTTCTCCATATATAATGCTGAAGAAGTGATCAGAAGAAAATTTCACATGCAAAGTATCAGCATTGTTCACTACCTTAAAGAATTCTCAAGCTTATAAAGCACTGCTTTTTCATCAAGGAAAAATAGATTATACATCGTTCGGGAAACAGGAAAAAAAATTATAAGGAGATTTTGCCTATTGAATGTAATGGATTGTCAGGAACCCTTGACATTATTCTACAGGCGAGGCCACATAAAATCAATACATCTTAGGCAAGGTTTAATTTATTTGTAGGTTCTTACAACAAATGGCTTACCGTTTTTGTTTGCCGTTTTTCTTTTTCACTTTTGTACTCATGAGTAGCTACAGTTTTTATCGGTCTAGTTATTAAGCACAAAACGAGATGATAGTGTCATTATTCCCATATATTTTTTAAGGAGGGTGTTTACAAAGCATGAAGAAACAAAACCGAGAATCTAGAAGTTGTGCTAAATGTGATGGTTGTAAAACATTGCCTTCTGCCCAGTGGCCTAAGGTCCATAATATACCCCACTAAGGAGCTTAGCTTTTCTTGAAACTCTGAGGACTCCCCCAAATCATAGACTGTTTATTCCCATGCATGTGTCTCCGGTGGAGAAGTTCCTTCCACTCTGTGAGTTCCTGGAGGATTGGAAAGGAGGATGCTTTAAAAGGTGCACCTTATAAAAGGAAGGACTGGAGATTGGGGAACTAACTTTGACAGATTTAATTCAATGTTGGTATGTGGTCTATCAACAAGTTTGTAGTGAAAAGTATCAGACATTTTCAGCACAGCAAGCACTAGTGACTAATTGTATTTAGTCTAATAAAAATTTCCTTTTTACATATTTTGGAAATGCCTTTTTGGTGTTAAATTAATGCTGAAGACAAAATAGAATTATTTTATGCTCCTGGTCAAACAGATATAATGGGCTGCCAGCCCTCTACCTGCTCCTCCCAAACCATGACGCTGAGCCTGTCTGGGCAAGGAGGGCACCTAGAGTCACAACGAGCTGGGCTTGACCCCAGTTCTTCCACTTCCTCTCTGTGCGATGCTGGGTGAAAGCTTCCTTAAGAGCTCTCTCCTTGCTTTCCTCCTCTGAGAAATGGGGAATATTACCAGCCATGGAGTCCTAGTCCATGGATTAACATTTGACTGTATAACATATGTGGGACACAGAGGAGGCGTGGTAAACACCAAGTGCTCAGCAGACATTGGCTATTGCCATTTTTCACTGAGAACTCTGCAACAGGTGGCTGCCACGCCATTGCTGGGGTCCTTGGGTAAGACTTTCGGCCCAGAACTAGAAATGTCCAGGCTCCAAGGGGGACGGTGAAGCTGTGTAACTGTTAGAGCCAGCATTTCAAAGCAATTCTTTACCGTGGTAATGGAGGTGGCAAATGTGTGGGTTTTGTTAGGATTTCTTCTGACAGCCATGAACACAGATATATTTTAAAGTAATGTAACTGTCCTAAATCTGGAGCAGGGAATACAATGACTCCTGGTATTATTTTTCACTTCTCCAATGACACTCTGAAAGTTATATTTGATAAATCCCTTAGAAGTTCTTTGACTTAGAAAAGGCCCTGTACTGTTTAACCTTGGTTTTGTTCTACTCGGACCTGTGTCCAAGGCCCACCTACTGTAATACATCACCAAGGTTAACATGCCAAAGCCTTCCCAGAGCATGATTCCCTGGACCACATTTTAGGGACAATCACTTTAGAGTGAGGTTTTTGAAACATTGGTAGCTATTACCATTCTAGGTTTAAGAACAATCCCTTTAAACCCATATATCCTCAGTAGCAAATTATATAAGAGAAAAGCCCAGTGCATCAAGAAATCAGCAACAGTAGATAAATGGGCATACTCCTTATTGGCACGGCCAATCTCAAAAAATATAAGCTGAACACAAATATAAAATATCAGGAATTGTGGTACTCTTAGAAACTATTAGTTTTGCTTTATATTCATGATCAGTGATACTGCCAAGTATGAGACAGTCTGGGGGGGTGGGGGGACATTATCTAGGTCTTTTTTTAAGAAAGTTATAATTTGCTTTTCTTGACACTCCAAGGACTTGCCAGTAGTTTACATAAGGCAGCTCCCAGAATGGAGTTCACACTAAAGATACGACGGCAGATTTAAGGTCAGAAGTTGTATATTCTCCTCTTTGTTCCTGGTCAGAATATAACTTTTCTTTCTGAGTTCAGGTACAACAGGGTCAGTGTTCATTTGTCCTCAAACTAAATTGCATTGCCACAACATAGTCTTCCATCAGCCACCAGATAAGTGTTGGAGCAAGAGGTAGAAGAGGGTAAAGGGGAATAAATGGTGATGGAAGGAGATTTGACTTGGGGCGGAAAACACACACTATGCAATATACAGATGATATATTATAGAATTGTTCATCTGAAACCTATATAATTTTATTAGCCAATGTCACCCCAATAAAAATTTTAAAGCTTTTAATGATCATTTCAATAATTAACCTTTTAAAATCTGCTCTTTTACATGATCTCCCAAAACAGCTACAAAGTAGGCATTTTTAAGAGAGAAATAGAAGAGGTATCTGACTTGATCAAGTTCTCTTAGGAATCCAGTGGTAAAATGTAAACTGAGGCACAGGTCTCGCCTTCCTTGGGTTTGTGTTCCTTATATTGTCTTGCAATTACCACTATAATTTTTACAAACACAATTCTTGTTTAATGCCCGCCTTGCTCACCAGGGAAGATAGCATCCATTGAGCCTGACTCTCAGGCACACCAGATTTAGCAGGCACTAAATATGAGTCATTCCAGCCCCATCAGGCAAGCAGCCTGGAATATTCTCCCGGAAGATCTACTTAAGGGCTACAGGTGATCATCTCTGCTGTATGTTCTGACAGTTCCTAAAATTTTTTGTTCACCTAATGACACAGTTTAAAATATATCTCAAAATATGTTTAAAATACTCATTTTTAAAATATTTAAAAATAAAAATTCTTAAATTTAAGAAATAGTTCCCAAGAGAAAAAAAATTATAAAGATATTTATAATTCCATTTGATGTAAAAAATAATATTTTATGAGTAAATTGATCATGAAAAATTCATCTCCTTAGCAAGGGTAGACTATCATTCATTCATTTATTTAATGAGCAGTAGCAGGGACCAAGCAAGTAAAAACAAAACCTACCCCGGCTACTCCGGGATTCGTGGGGGAGACTGGAGGATTACCAGAGGAATGACATGGAAAACAAAGTTGCTGGGCTCTATGAGTTGAAAATCTAGTTGCACAAATACTCAAATATGAACCACCCAAATTGTGTAAATAAATGTATATATGTAGAGAAAATTCCTGGAAAGGAATGTACCAGAAGGTTATCAGTGCTTCTCTCTGGGTGGTAGGGAAAGTGATTTTTTGTTATCTTTTTTATAATTGACTATAGTTTCTAAATTTTCCAAGTAACATGTGATTCTTTAATAAATAGGAAAAAGAAAGACTCTTGAAAGTCCCTTTAAAATAGCATCTTCATAAGCGTGGGTTTGCTAGCTTTTCTTGCAAAATGTTACTGCTCACTTCTTCTTAGTTGTCATTTTCTCATCTGATCTGCTACCACCGAGCACCAATGATTTCCGCTGCATTAGACCATTATGGGCTCTCCCTGTAGAAACCACGGAAGGCCCAGGAGTCCTGAGCATGCACATTGCCTTGCTGGAATGCCTGTGCTTCCATAGGTTTATTTTGGGGCAAATATTTTTACAAATAGCATAGCCGCTGACCTAATCATTGATCTGCAAGTGTTGCAGCGGTTCTCAACCTGTGGGTCGCGACCCCTTTGGCGGTCGAACGACCCTTTCACAGGGGTCACCCAAGACCATCCTGCATATCAGATATTTACATTATGATTCATAACAGTAGCAACATTACAGTTATGAAGTAGCAACGAAAATAATTTATGGTTGGGTCACAACCTGAAGAACTACATTTAAAGAGCTAGAAGGTTGAGAACCACTGGTTTAGAGACTAGTCAGCCTCCTCACACAGCTGCCCAAAGGGCTCTGTAGTTTAGCATATCTGGAAAGAAACCATGAATTTTACTTATTGAGTCTGTTGTTCAACACCACTGCCCCATCTCTAGTACTGTGTTTTCCACTAAAGGGTGAGTCCTTTGACTATGTCTCAGCTGATTAACACGATAGGTATAGTTCTGACTCATTTATAACTCTAGTTCAGGTACCTTTCTCCTAATGGAGGACCAAGTATCCCCTCCCAGTCCATACCTGTTTAGACCTCTGGTGATGTGAATACAGTGAATTCCCCTGGTGTTTATTTCTATGGATAGTCCCCTGGTATTTCCCTACATTCAAAATAGATCACAGTTGTCTGGGTTTGATGTCTGCGCTTCTCTTATAAACGATTACAATTCTTTGGACTAATTGTCCACAGTTGAATTGATGGAGGAGAAGCAAATGCAGGCATGGTGAGAGTTTACTGAGCATATTGTCTTGCAGAAAGTTTTTTACCCCAAGTAAATTTCTCATTTGTTTTTTAGAGTTTGTGTTCAATAATTCATCGATTCCCAACAGCAGA